>NC_090442.1:279463913-280088913 GCF_031143425.1 Pleurodeles waltl
GGGTGGGGGTCAGGGACACGGACACAGCAAGGTGGTGCTGCGGATGTGGGGGAGCGAGCTCCTGACCGAAATCAGGTCAGAGGTCGCACACCCTCGACGCACAGCGCCAGCCATTAAGGAGGGAGGGGGAGGGAGGAGCAGCTGGGAGGCGGGAGGGCGCAGCGAATGGGGGCGCAAGGGAGGCGGGGCCGCAGGGAGGCAGCGGCGGGGAGCGCGGCTCAGAGAGCCGATCAGGGGAGCGCACAAGGGGCAAAAAAGCAGTCACAGAGCGAAAACGGCACAAATGGAGGCAATTGAAACAAAAGGCACAAAAAAGCAAGGCACAGAATACAATCAGAAATACGGCAAAAACGGCACAATGCACACAAGTCTAGTGATGGTTACCAGAAGCCCACTAGACACCAGGGACGAGGCGCAGGCGATGCCTGCGGGTGGAGGAGGACCTCGAACACGTGAGCAGCAGCGTGGGCGGGGGTCAGGGACACGGACACAGCAAGGTGGTGCTGCGGACGTGGGGGAGCGAGCTCCTGACCGAAATCAGGTCAGAGGTCACTCACCCTGGATGCGCAGCGCCAGCCATTAAGAAGGGAGGGGGGAGGGAGGAGCAGCTGGGAGGCGGGAGGGCGTGACAAATGTGGGTGCGAGGGGGGCGGGCCGCAGGGTGGCAGCGGCGGGGAACGCGGCTCAGAGAGCCGATCAGGGGAGCGCAGAAGGGGCAAAAAAGCGGTCACAGAGCGAAAAAGGCACAAATGGAGGCAATTGAAACAAAAGGCACAAAAAAGCAAGGCACAGAATACAATCAGAAATACGGCAAAAACGGCACAATGCACACAAGTCTACCGATGCTTACCAGAAGCCCACTAGACACCGGGGATGAGGCGCAGGCGGATGCCTGCGGGTGGAGGAGGGCCTCGAACACGCGAGCAGCAGCGTGGGCGGGGGTCAGGGACACGGACACAGCAAGGTGGTGCTGCAGACGTGGGGGAGCGAGCTCCTGACCGAAATCAGGTCAGAGGTCGCTCACCCTCAACGCGCAGCGCCAGCCATTAAGAAGGGAGGGGGAGGGAGGAGCAGCTGGGAGGCGGGAGGGCACGGCAAATGGGGGCGCGAGAGGGGCGGGGCCGCAGGGAGGCAGCGGTGGGGAGCGCAGCTCAGAGAGCCTATCAGGGGAGCGCACAAGGGGCAAAAAAGCGGTCACAGAGCGAAAAAGGCACAAATGGAGGCAATTGAAACAAAAGGCACAAAAAAGCAAGGCACAGAATACAATCGCAAAAACGGCACAAAGCACACGAGTCTAGCGATGCTTACCAGAAGCCCACTAGACACCAGGGATAAGACGCAGGCGGATGCCTGCGGGTGGAGGAGGGCCTCGAACATGCGAGCAGCAGCGTGGGCGGGGGACAGGGACACGGACACAGCAAGCTGGTGCTGCGGATGTGGGGGAGCGAGCTCCTGACCGAAATCAGGTCAGAGGTCGCTCACCCTCGACGCGCAGCGCCAGCCATTAAGAAGGGAGGGGGAGGGAGGAGCAGCTGGGAGGCGGGAGGGTGCGGCAAATGTGGGTGCGAGGGGTCCGGGGCCGCAGGGAGGCAGCGGAGGGGAACGCGGCTCAGAGAGCCGATCAAGGGAGCGCACAAGGGGCAAAAAAGCAGTCACAGAGCGAAAAAGGCACAAATGGAGGCACTTGAAACAAAAGGCACTAAAAAGCAAGGCACAGAATACAATCAGTGTACACGAGTCTAGCGATGCTTACCAGAAGCCCACTAGACACCAGGGATGAGGCGCAGGCGGATTCCTGCGGGTGGAGGAGGACCTCGAACACGCGAGCAGCAGCGTGGGCGGGGGTCAGGGACACAGACACAGCAAGGTGGTGCTGCGGACGTGGGGGAGCGAGCTCCTGACCGAAATCAGGTCAGAGGTCGCTCACCCTCGACGCGCAGCGCCAGCCATTAAGAAGGGAGGGGGGAGGGAGGAGCAGCTGGGAGGCAGGAGGACGCGGGGAATGTGGGCGCGAGGGGGGCGGGCCGCAGGGACGCAGCGGCGGGGAGCGCGGCTCAGAGAGCCGATCAGGGGAGCGCACCAGGGGCAAAAAAGCAGTCACAGAGTGAAAAAGGCACAAATGGAGGCAATTGAAACAAAAGGCACAAAAAAGCAAGGCACAGAATACAATCACAAATACGGCAAAAACAGCACAATGCACACGAGTCTAGCAATGCTTACCAGAAGCCCACTAGACACCAGGGATGAGTCGCAGGCGGATGCCTGCGGGTGGAGGAGGGCCTCGAACACGCGAGCAGCAGCGTGGGCGGGGGTCAGGGACACGGACACAGCAAGGTGGTGCTGCGGACATGGGGGAGCGAGCTCCTGACAGAAATCAGGTCAGAGGTCACTCAACCTCAACGCGCAGCGCCAGCCATTAAGAAGGGAGGGGGGAAGGAGGAGCAGCTGGGAGGCGGGAGGGTGCGGCGAATGGGGGTGCGAGGGGGGCGGGGCCGCAGGGAGGCAGCGGCGGGGAGCGTGGCTCAGAGAGCCGATCAGGGGAGCGCACAAGGGGCAAATAAGCGTTCACAGAGCGAAAAAGGCACAAATGGAGGCAATTAAAACAAAAGGCACAAAAAAGCAAGGCACAGAATACAATCACAAATACGGCAAAAATGGCACAATGCACACGAGTCTGGCGATGCTTACCAGAAGCCCACTCGACACCAGGGATGAGGCGCAGGCGGATGCCTGTGGGTGGAGGAGGGCCTTGAACACGCGAGCAGCAGCGTGGGCGGGGGTCAGGGACACGGACACAGCAAGGTGGTGCTGCGGATGTGGAGGAGCGAGCTCCTGAACGAAATCAGGTCAGAGGTCGCTCACCCTCGTCGCGCAGCGCCAGCCATTAAGAAAGGAGGGGGGAGGGAGGAGCAGCTGGGAGGAGGGAGGGCGCGGAGAATGGGGGCGGGCCGCAGGGAGGCAGCGGCGGGGAGCGTGGCTCAGAGAGCCAATCAGGGGAGCGCACAAGGGGCAAAAAAGCGGTCACAGAGCGAAAAAGGCACAAATGGAGGCAATTGAAACAAAAGGCACAAAAAAGCAAGGCACAGAATAGAATCAGAAATACGGCAAAAACAGCACAATGCACATGAGTCTAGCGATGCTTACGAGAAGCCCACTAGACACCAGGGATGAGGCGCAGGCGGATGCCTGCGGGTAGAGGAGGGCCTCGAACACGCGAGCAGCAGCGGAGGTCAGGGACACGGACACAGCAAGGTGGTGCTGTGGACGTGGGGGAGCGAGCTCCTGACCGAAATCAGGTCAGAGGTCGCTCACCCTCGACGCGCAGCACCAGCCATTAAGAAGGGAGGGGGGAGGGAGGAGCAGCTGGGAGGCAGGAGGACGCGGGGAATGTGGGCGCAAGGGGGGCGGGGCCGCATGACGCAGCGGCGGGGAGCGCGGCTCAGAGAGCCGATCAGGGGAGCGCACCAGGGGCAAAAAAGCAGTCACAGAGTGAAAAAGGCACAAATGGAGGCAATTGAAACAAAAGGCACAAAAAAGCAAGGCACAGAATACAATCACAAATACGGCAAAAACAGCACAATGCACACGAGTCTAGCAATGCTTACCAGAAGCCCACTAGACACCAGGGATGAGTCGCAGGCAGATGCCTGCGGGTGCAGAAGGGCCTCGAACACGCGAGCAGCAGCGTGGGCGGGTGTCAGGGACACGGACACAGCAAGGTGGTGCTGCGGACATGGGGGAGCGAGCTCCTGACAGAAATCAGGTCAGAGGTCACTCAACCTCAACGTGCAGCGCCAGCCATTAAGAAGGGAGGGGGGGAAGGAGGAGCAGCTGGGAGGCGGGAGGGGTGCGGCGAATGGGGGGTGCGAGGGGGGCGGGGCCGCAGGGAGGCAGCGGCGGGGAGCGTGGCTCAGAGAGCCAATCAGGGGAGCGCACAAGGGGCAAAAAAGCGTTCACAGAGCGAAAAAGGCACAAATGGAGGCAATTAAAACAAAAGGCACAAAAAAGCAAGGCACAGAATACAATCACAAATACGGCAAAAATGGCACAATGCACACGAGTCTGGCGATGCTTACCAGAAGCCCACTCGACACCAGGGATGAGGCGCAGGCGGATGCCTGCGGGTGGAGGAGGGCCTTGAACACGCGAGCAGCAGCGTCGGCGGGGGTCAGGGACACGGACACAGCAAGGTGGTGCTGCGGATGTGGAGGAGCGAGCTCCTGACCGAAATCAGGTCAGAGGTCGCTCACCCTCGTCGCGCAGCGCCAGCCATTAAGAAAGGAGGGGGGAGGGAGGAGCAGCTGGGAGGCGGGAGGGGCGCGGATAATGTGGGCGGGCCGCAGGGAGGCAGCGGCGGGGAGCGTGGCTCAGAGAGCCAATCAGGGGAGCGCACAAGGGGCAAAAAAGCGGTCACAGAGCGAAAAAGGCACAAATGGAGGCAATTGAAACAAAAGGCACAAAAAAGCAAGGCACAGAATACAATCAGAAATACGGCAAAAACAGCACAATGCACATGAGTCTAGCGATGCTTACGAGAAGCCCACTAGACACCAGGGATGAGGCGCAGGCGGATGCCTGCGGGTAGAGGAGGGCCTCGAACACGCGAGCAGCAGCGGAGGTCAGGGACACGGACACAGCAAGGTGGTGCTGTGGACGTGGGGGAGCGAGCTCCTGACCGAAATCAGGTCAGAGGTCGCTCACCCTCGACGCGCAGCACCAGCCATTAAGAAGGGAGGGGGGAGCAGCTGGGAGGCGGGAAGGCGCGGCGAATGGGGGCATGAGGGGGGCGGGCCGCAGGGAGGCAGCGGCGGGGGAGCGCGATCAGGGGAGCGCACAAGGGGCAAAAAAGCGGTCACAGAGCGAAAAAGGCACAAGTGGACGCAATTGAAATAAAAGGCACAAAAAAGCAAGGCACAGAATACAATCACAAATACAGCAAAAACGGCACAATGCACACGAGTCTAGCAATGCTTACCAGAAGCCCACTAGACACCAGGGATGAGGCGCAGGCGGATGCCTGCGGGTGGAGGAGGGCCTCGAACACTCGAGCATCAGCAGGGGCGGGGGTCAGGGACACGGACACAGCAAAGTGGTGCTGCGGACGTGGCGGAGCGAGCTCCTGACCAAAATCAGGTCAGAGGTCGCTCACCCTCGACACGCAGCGCCAGCCATTAAGAAGGGAGGGGGGAGGAGGAGCAGCTGGGAGGCGGGAGGGCGCGGCGAATGGGGGCGCGAGGGGGGCGGGGCTGCAGGGAGGCAGCGGCGGGGAGCGCGGCTCAGAGAGACGATCAGGGGAGCGCACAAGGGGCAAAAAAGCAGTCACAGAGTGAAAAGGCACAAATGGAGGCAATTGAAACAAAAGGCACAAAAAAGCAAGGCACAGAATACAATTACAAATACGGCAAAAACGGCACAATGCACACAAGTATGGCGATGCTTACCAGAAGCCCACTAGACACCAGGGATGAGGCGCAGGCAGATGCCTGCGGGTGGAGGATGGCCTCGAACACGCGAGCAGCAGCGGGGGTCAGGGACACGGACACAGCAAGTTGGTGCTGAGGACGTGGTGGAGCGAGCTCCTGACCGAAATCAGGTCAGAGGTCAGTCACCCTCGACGCGCAGCGCCAGCCATTAAGAAGGGAGGGGGGAGCAGCTGGGAGGCGGGAAGGCGCGACGAATGGGGGCACGAGGGGGGCGGGCCGCAGGGAGGCAGCGGTGGGGAGCGCGATCAGGGGAGCGCACAAGGGGCAAAAAAGCGGTCACAGAGCGAAAAAGCCACAAATGGAGGCAATTGAAACAAAAGGCACAGAAAAGCAAGGCACAGAATACAATCACAAATACGGCAAAAACAACACAATGCACACAAGTCTAGCGATGCTTACCAGAAGCCCACTAGACACCAGGGATGAGGCGCAGGCCGATGCCTGCGGGTGGAGGAGGGCCTTGAACACGCGAGCAGCAGCGTGGGCGGGGGTCAGGGACACGGACACAGCAAGGTGGTGCTGCGGATGTGGAGGAGCGAGCTCCTGACCGAAATCAGGTCAGAGGTCGCTCACCCTCGACGCGCAGCGCCAGCCATTAAGAAAGGAGGGGGGAGGGAGGAGCAGCTGGGAGGCGGGAGGGTGCGGAGAATGGGGGCACGAGGGGGGCGGGCCGCAGGGAGGCAGCAGAGGGGAGCGTGGCTCAGAGAGCCGATCAGGGGAGCGCACAAGGGGCAAAAAAGCGGTCACAGAGCGAAAAAGGCACAAATGGAGACAATTGAAACAAAAGGCACAAAAAAGCAAGGCACAGAATACAATCACAAATACGGCAAAAACGGCACAATGCACACGAGTCTGGCAATGCTTACCAGAAGCCCACTAGACACCAGGGATGAGGCGCAGGCGGATGCCTGCGGGTGGAGGATGGCCTCGAACACGCGAGCAGCAGCGGGGGTCAGGGACACGGACACAGCAAGTTGGTGCTGCGGACGTGGGGGAGCGAGCTCCTGACCGAAATCAGGTCAGAGGTCGGTCACCCTCGACGCGAAGCGCCAGCCATTAAGAAGGGAGGGGGGAGCAGCTGGGAGGCGGGAAGGCGCGACGAATGGGGGCACGTGGGGGGGCGGGCCGCAGGGAGGCACCGGCGGGGAGCGCGATCAGGGGAGCGCACAAGGGGCAAAAAAGCGGTCACAGAGCGAAAAAGGCACAAGTGGAGGCAATAGAAATGAAAGGCACATAAAAGCAAGGCACAGAATACAATCACAAATACGGCAAAAACAGCACAATGCACACGAGTCTAGCAATGCTTACCAGAAGCCCACTAGACATCAGGGATGAGGCGCAGGCGGATGCATGCGGGTGGAGAAGGGCGTCGAACACGCGAGCAGCAGCGTGGGTGGGGGTCAGGGACACGGACACAGCAAGATGGTGCTGCGGACGTGGGGGAGCGAGCTCCTGACCGAAATCAGGTAAGAGGTCGCTCACCCTCGACGCGCAGCGCTAGACATTAAGAAGGGAGGGGGGAGGGAGGAGCAGCTGGGAGGCGGGAGGGTGCGGCGAATGGGGGCGCGAGGGGGGCGGGGCTGCAGGGAGGCAGCGGCGGGGAGCGGGGCTCAGAGAGCCGATCAGGGGAGCGCACAAGGGGCAAAAAAGCAGTCACAGAGCGAAAAAGGCACAAATGGAGGCAATTGAAACAAAAGGCACAAAAAAGCAAGGCACAGAATACAATCAGAAATACGGCAAAAACGGCACAATGCACACGAGTCTAGTGATGCTTACCAGAAGCCCACTAGGCACCAGGGATGAGGCGCAGGCGGATGCCTGCGGGTGGATGAGGGCCTCGAACACGCGAGCAGCAGCGTGGGCGGGGGTCAGGGACACGGACACAGCAAGGTGGTGCTGCGGACATGGGGGAGCGAGCTCCTGACCGAAATCAGGTCAGAGGTCGCTCACCCTCGACGCCCAGCGCCAGCCATTGAAGGGAGGGGGGAGCAGCTGGGAGGCGGGAAGGCGCGGCGAATGGGGGCGCGAGGGGGGCAGGCCGCAGGGAGGCAGCGGCGGGGGAGCGCGGCTCAGAGAGCCGATCAGGGGAGCGCACAAGGGGCAAAAAAGCGGTCATAGAGCGAAAAAGGCACAAATGGAGGCAATTGAAACAAAAGGCGAAAAAAGCAAGGCACAGAATACAATCAGAAATACGGCAAAAACGGCACAATGCACACAAGTCTAGCGATGCTTACCAGAAGCCCACTAGACACCAGGGATGAGGCACAGGCAGATGCCTGCGGGTGGAGGAGGGCCTCGAACACGCGAGCAGCAGCGTGGGTGGGGTCAGGGACACGGACACAGCAAGGTGGTGCTGCGGATGTGGAGGAGCGAGCTCCTGACCGAAATCAGGTCAGAGGTCGCTCACCCTCAACGCGCAGCGCCAGCCATTAAGAAGGGAGGGGGGAGGGAGGAGCAGCTGGGAGGTGGGAGGGCGCAGAGAATGGGGGCACGAGGGGGGCGGGGCCGCAGGGAGGCAACAGAGGGGAGCGCGGCTCAGAGAGCCGATCAGGGGAGCGCACAAGGGGCAAAAAAGCGGTCACAGAGCGAAAAAGGCACAAATGGAGACAATTGAAACAAAAGGCACAAAAAAGCAAGGCACAGAATACAATCACAAATACGGCAAAAACGGCACAATGCACACGAGTCTAGCGATGCTTACCAGAAGCCCACTAGACATCAGGGATGAGGCGCAGGCGGATGCCTGCGGGTGGAGGAGGGCCTCGAACACGCGAGCAGCAGCGTGGGTGGAGGTCAGGGACACGGACACAGCAAGATGGTGTTGCGGACGTGGGGGAGCGAGCTCCTGACCGAAATCAGGTCAGAGGTCGCTCACCCTCGACGCGCAGCGCCAGACATTAAGAAGGGAGGGGGAGGGAGGTGCAGCTGGGAGGCGGGAGGGTGCGGCGAATGGGGGCGCGAGGGGGGCGGGGCTGCAGGGAGGCAGCGGCGGGGAGCGTGGCTCAGAGAGCCAATCAGGGGAGTGCACAAGGGGCAAAAAAGCAGTCACAGAGCGAAAAAGGCACAAATGGAGGCAATTGAAACAAAAGGCACAAAAAAGCAAGGCACAGAATACAATCAGAAATACGGCAAAAACGGCACAATGCACACGAGTCTACTGATGCTTACCAGGAGCCCACTAGACACCAGGGATGAGGCGCAGGCGGATGACTGCGGGTGGATGAGGGCCTCGAACACGCGAGCAGCAGCGTGGGCGGCGGTCAGGGACACGGACACAGCAAGGTGGTGCTGCGGACGTGGGGGAGCGAGCTCCTGACCGAAATCAGGTCAGAGGTCGCTCACCCTCGACGTGCAGCGCCAGCCATTAAGAAGGGAGGGGGGAGCAGCTGGGAGGCGGGAAGGCGCGGCGAATGGGGGCGCGAGGGGGGCAGGCCGCAGGGAGGCAGCGGCGGGGGAGCGCGGCTCAGAGAGCCGATCAGGGGAGCGCACAAGGGGCAAAAAAGCGGTCATAGAGCGAAAAAGGCACAAATGGAGGCAATTGAAACAAAAGGCGAAAAAAAGCAAGGCACAGAATACAATCAGAAATACGGCAAAAAACGGCACAATGCACACAAGTCTAGCGATGCTTACCAGAAGCCCACTAGACACCAGGGATGATGCACAGGCAGATGCCTGCGGGTGGAGGAGGGCCTCGAACACGCGAGCAGCAGCGTGGGTGGGGTCAGGGACACGGACACAGCAAGGTGGTGCTGCGGATGTGGAGGAGCGAGCTCCTGACCGAAATCAGGTCAGAGGTCGCTCACCCTCGACGCGCAGCGCCAGCCATTAAGAAGGGAGGGGGGGAGGGAGGAGCAGCTGGGAGGTGGGAGGGGCGCAGAGAATGGGGGCACGAGGGGGGCGGGGCCGCAGGGAGGCAGCAGAGGTGAGCGCGGCTCAGAGAGCCGATCAGGAGACACAAGGGGCAAAAAAGCGGTCACAGAGCGAAAAAGGCACAAATGGAGACAATTGAAACAAAAGGCACAAAAAAGCAAGGCACAGAATACAATCACAAATACGGCAAAAACTGCACAATGCACACGAGTCTAGCGATGCTTACCAGAAGCCCACTCGACACCAGGGATGAGGCGCAGGCGGATGCCTGCGGGTGGAGGAGGGCCTCGAACACGCGAGCAGCAGCGTGGGCGGGGGTCAGGGACACGGACAAAGGAAGGTGGTGCTGCGGACGTGGGGGAGCGAGCGCCTGACCGAAATCAGGTCAGAGGTCGCTCACCCTCGACGCGCAGCGCCAGCCATTAAGAAGGGAGGGGGGAGCAGCTGGGAGGCCGGAGGGTGCAGCGAATGGGGGGCGCGAAGGGGGCGGGCCGCAGGGAGGCGGCGGCAGGGAGCGTGGCTCAGAGAGCCGATCAGGGGAGCGCACAAGGGGCAAAAAAGCGGTCACAGAGCGAAAAGGCACATGTGGAGGCAATTGAAATAAAAGGCACATAAAAGCAAGGCACAGAATACAATCACAAATACGGCAAAAACAGCACAATGCACACAAGTCTAGCGATGCTTACCAGAAGCCCACAAGACACCAGGGATGAGGCGCAGGCGGATGCCTATGGGTGGAGGAGGGCCTCGAACACGCGAGCAGCAGCGTGGGTGGGGGTCAGGGACACGGACACAGCAAGGTGGTGCTGCGGACGGGGGGAGCGAGCTCCTGACCGAAATCAGGTCAGAGGTCGCTCACCCTCAACGCGCAGCGCCAGACATTAAGAAGGGAGGGGGGAGGGAGGAGCAGCTGGGAGGCGGGAGGGTGCGGCGAATGGGGGTGCGAGGGGGGCGGGGCTGCAGGGAGGCAGCGGCGGGGAGCGTGGCTCAGAGAGCCGATCAGGGGAGCGCACAAGGGGCAAAAAAGCAGTCACAGAGCGAAAAAGGCACAAATGGAGGCAATTGAAACAAAAGGCACAAAAAAGCAAGGCACAGAATACAATCAGAAATACGGCAAAAACGGCACAATGCACACGAGTCTAGTGATGCTTACCAGAAGCCCACTAGACACCAGGAATGAGGCGCAGGCGGATGCCTGCGGGTGGATGAGGGCCTCGAACACGCGAGCAGCAGTGTGGGCGGGGGTCAGGGACACGGACACAGCAAGGTGGTGCTGCGGACTTGGGGGAGCGAGCTCCTGACCGAAATCAGGTCAGAGGTCGCTCACCCTCGACGCGCAGCGCCAGCCATTGAGAAGGGAGGGGGGAGCAGCTGGGAGGCGGGAAGGCGCGGCGAATGGGGGCGCGAGGGGGGTGGGCCGCAGGGAGGCAGCAGCGGAGAGCGCGGCTCAGAGAGCGATCAGGGGAGCGCACAAGGGGCAAAAAAGCGGTCACAGAGCGAAAAAGGCACAAATGGAGGCAATTGAAACAAAAGGCGAAAAAAAGCAAGGCACAGAATACAATCAGAAATACGGCAAAAACGGCACAATGCACACAAGTCCAGCGATGCTTAACAGAAGCCCACTAGACACCAGGGATGAGGCACAGGCAGATGCCTGCGGGTGGAGGAGGGCCTCGAACACGCGAGCAGCAGCGTGGGTGTGGGTCAGGGACACAGACACAGCAAGGTGGTGCTGCGGATGTGGAGGAGCGAGCTCCTGACCGAAATCAGGTCAGAGGTCGCTCAGACTCGACGCGCAGCGCCAGCCATTAAGAAGGGAGGGGGAGGGAGGAGCAGCTGGGAGGTGGGAGGGCGCAGAGAATGGGGGCACGAGGGGGGCGGGCCGCAGGGAGGCAGCAGAAGGGAGCGCGGCTCAGAGAGCCGATCAGGGGAGCGCACAAGGGGCAAAAAAGCGGTCACAGAGCGAAAAAGGCACAAATGGAGGCAATTGAAACAAAAGGCACAAAAAAGCAAGGCACAGAATACAATCAGAAATACGGCAAAAACGGTACAATGCACACAAGTCTAGTGATGCTTACCAGAAGCCCACTAGACACCAGGGATGAGGCGCAGGCAGATGCCTGCGGGTAGAGGAGGGCCTCGAACACGCGAGCAGCAGCGTGGGCGGGGGTCAGGGATACGGACACAGCAAGGTGGTGCTGCGGACGTGGGGGGAGCGAGCTCCTGACCGAAATCCCGTCAGAGGTCACTCACCCTCGACGCGCAGTGCCAGCCATTAAGAAGGGAGGGGGAGGGAGGAGCAGCTGGGAGGCGGGAGGGCGCGGCGAATGGGGCGCGAGGGGGGCGGGCCGCAGGGAGGCAGCGGCGGGGAGCGCGGCTCAGAGAGCCGATCAGAGGAGAGCACAAGGGGGAAAAAAGCAGTTACAGAGTGAAAAAGGCACAAATGGAGGCCATTGAAACAAAAGGCACAAAAAAGCAAGGCACAGAATACAATCACAAATACGGCAAAAATGGCACAATGCACACGAGTCTAGCAATGCTTACCAGAAGTCCACTAGACACCAGGGATGAGTCGCAGGCGGATGCCTGCGGGTGGAGGAGGGCCTCGAACACACGAGCAGCAGCATGGGTGGGGGTCAGGGACACAGACACAACAAGGTGGTGCTGCGGACATGGGGGAGCGAGCTCCTGACAGAAATCAGGTCAGAGGTCGCTCAACCTCCACGTGCAGTGCCAGCCATTAAGAAGGGAGGGAGGAGCAGCTGGGAGGCGGGAGGGCGCGGCGAATGGGGGTGCGAGGGGGGCGGACCGCAGGGAGGCAGCGGCGGGGAGCACGGCTCAGAGAGACAATCAGGGGAGCGCACAATGGGGCAAAAAAGCGGTCACAGAGCGAAAAAGGCACAAATGGAGGCAATTGAAACAAAAGGCACAAAAAAGCAAGGCACAGAATACAATCACAAATACGGCAAAAACAGCACAATGCACACAAGTCTAGCGATGCTTACCAGAAGCCCACAAGACACCAGGGATGAGGCGCAGGCGGATGCCTACGGGTGGAGGAGGGCCTCGAACACGCGAGCAGCAGCGTGGGTGGGGGTCAGGGACACGGACACAGCAAGGTGGTGCTGCGGACGGGGGGAGCGAGCTCCTGACCGAAATCAGGTCAGAGGTCGCTCACCCTCGACGCGCAGCGTCAGCCATTAAGAAGGGAGGGGGAGGGAGGAGCAGCTGGGAGGCGGGAGGCCGCGGTGAATGGGGGCACGAGGGGGGCGGGCCGCAGGGAGGCAGCGGCGGGGAGCGTGACTAAGAGAGCCGATCAGGGGAGCGCACAAGGGGCAAAAAAGCGGTCACAGAGCGAAAAAGGCACAAATGGAGGCAACTGAAACAAAAGGCACAAAAAAACAAGGCACAGAATACAATCACAAATACGGCAAAAACGGCACAATGCACACGAGTCTAGCGATGCTTACCAGAAGCCCACTCAACACCAGGGATGATGCGCAGGCGGATGCCTGCGGGTGGAGGAGGGCCTCGAACATGCGAGCAGCAGCGTGGGCGGGGGTCAGGGACACGGACACAGGAAGGTGGTGCTGCGGACGTGGGGGAGCGAGCTCCTGACCGAAATCAGGTCAGAGGTCGCTCACCCTCGACGCGCAGCGCCAGCCATTAAGAAGGGAGGGGGGAGCAGCTGGGAGGGCGCGGCGAATGGGGGCGCGAGGGGGGCGGGCCGCAGGGAGGCAGCGGCAGGGAGCGCAGCTCAGAGAGAAGATCAGGGGAGCGCACAAGGGGCAAAAAAGCGGTCACAGAGCGAAAAAGGCACAAATGGAGGCAATTGAAATAAAAGGCACAAAAAAGCAAGGCACAGAATACAATCACAAATACGGCATAAACGGCACAATGCACACGAGTTTAGCGATGCTTACCAGAAGCCCACTAGACACCAGGGATGAGGTGCAGGCGGATGCCTGCGGGTCGAGGAGGGCCTCGAACACGCGAGCAGCAGCGTGGGCGGGGTTCAGGGACACGGACACAGCAAGGTGGTGCTGCGGACGTGGGGGAGCGAGCTCCTGACCGAAATCAGGTCAGAGGTCGCTCACCCTCGACGCGCAGCGCCAGCCATTAAGAAGGGAGGGGGGAGGGAGGAGCAGCTGGGAGGTGGGAGGGTGCGGCGAATGGGGGCGCAAGGGGGGCGGAGCTGCAAGGAGGCAGCGGCGGGGAGCGCGGCTCAGAGAGCCGATCAGGAGAGCGCACAAGGGGCAAAAAAGCAGTCACAGAGCCAAAAAGGCACAAATGGAGGCAATTGAAACAAAAGGCACAAAAAAGTAAGGCACAGAATACAATTACAAATACGGCAAAAACGGCACAATGCACACGAGTCTGGCGATGCTTACCAGAAGCCCACTAGACACCAGGAATGAGGGGCAGGCGGATGCCTGCGGGTGGAGGAGGGCCTCGAACACGTGAGCAGCAGCATGGGGGGGTCAGGGACACGGACACAGCAAGGTGGTGCTGCAGATGTGGGGGAGCGAGCTCCTGACCAAAATCAGGTCAGAGGTCGCTCACCCTCGACGCGCAGCGCCAGCCATTAAGAAGGGAGGGGTGAGGGAGGAGCAGCTGGGAGGCGGGTGGGCGCAGCGAATGGGGGCGCGAGGGAGGTGGGGCCGCAGGGAGGCAGCGGCGGGGAGCGCGGCTCAGAGAGCCGATCAGGGGAGCGCACAAGGGGCAAAAAAGCGGTCACAGAGCGAAAAATGCACAAATGGAGGCAATTGAAACAAAAGGCACAAAAAAGCAAGGCACAGAATACAATCAGAAATACGGCAAAAACGGCACAATGCACACGAGTATAGCGATGCTTAACAGAAGCCCACTAGACACCAGGGATGAGGCGAAGGCGGATGCCTGCGGGTGGAGGAGGACCTCGAACACGTGAGCAGCAGCGTGGGCGGGGGTCAGGGACACGGACACAGCAAGGTGGTGCTGCGGACGTGGGGGAGCGAGCTCCTGACCGAAATCAGGTCAGAGGTCGCTCCCCCTCGACGCGCAGCGCCAGCCATTAAGAAGGGAGGGGGGAGGGAGGAGCAGCTGGGAGGCGGGAGGGCGTGGCGAATGTGGGCACGAGGGGGGCGGGCCGCAGGGAGGCAGCGGCAGGGAGCGTGACTAAGAGAGCCGATCAGGGGAGCGCACAAGGGGCAAAAAAGCGGTCACAGAGCGAAAAAGGCACAAATGGAGGCAACTGAAACAAAAGGCACAAAAAAACAAGGCACAGAATACAATCACAAATACGGCAAAAACGGCACAATGCACACGAGTCTAGCGATGCTTACCAGAAGCCCACTCGACACCAGGGATGAGGCGCAGGCGGATGCCTGCGGGTGGAGGAGGGCCTCGAACATGCGAGCAGCAGCGTGGGCGGGGGTCAGGGACACGGACACAGGAAGGTGGTGCTGCGGACGTGGGGGAGCGAGCTCCTGACCGAAATCAGGTGAGAGGTCGCTCACCCTCGACGCGCAGCGCCAGCCATTAAGAAGGGAGGGGGGAGCAGCTGGGAGGGCGCGGCGAATGGGGGCGCGAGGGGGGCGGGCCGCAGGGAGGCAGCGGCAGGGAGCGCAGCTCAGAGAGAAGATCAGGGGAGCGCACAAGGGGCAAAAAAGCGGTCACAGAGCGAAAAAGGCACAAATGGAGGCAATTGAAATAAAAGGCACAAAAAAGCAAGGCACAGAATACAATCACAAATACGGCATAAACGGCAAAAACGGCACAATGCACACGAGTTTAGCGATGCTTACCAGAAGCCCACTAGACACCAGGGATGAGGTGTAGGCGGATGCCTGCGGGTGGAGGAGGGCCTCGAACACGCGAGCAGCAGCGTGGGCGGGGTTCAGGGACACGGACACAGCAAGGTGGTGCTGCGGACGTGGGGGAGCGAGCTCCTGACCGAAATCAGGTCAGAGGTCGCTCCCCCTCGACGCGCAGCGCCAGCCATTAAGAAGGGAGGGGGGAGGGAGGAGCAGCTGGGAGGCGGGAGGGCGTGGCGAATGTGGGTGCGAGGGGGGCGGGCCGCAGGGAGGCAGCGGCGGGGAATGCGGCTCAGAGAGCCGATCAGGGGAGCGCAGAGGGGGCAAAAAAGCGGTCACAGAGCGAAAAAGGCACAAATGGAGGCAATTGAAACAAAAGGCACAAAAAAGCAAGGCACAGAATGCAATCAGAAATACGGCAAAAATGGCACAATGCACACAAGTCTAGCGATGCTTACCAGAAGCCCACTAGACACCAGGGATGAGGCGCAGGCGGATGCCTGCGGGTGGAGGAGGGCCTCGAACACGCGAGCAGCAGCGTGGGTGGGGGTCAGGGACACGGACACAGCAAGGTGGTGCTGCAGACGTGGGGGAGCGAGCTCCTGACCGAAATCAGGTCAGAGGTCGCTCACCCTCAACGCGCAGCGCCAGCCATTAAGAAGGGAGGGGGGAGGGAGGAGCAGCTGGGAGGCGGGAGGGCACGGCAAATGGGGGCGCGAGAGGGGCGGGCCGCAGGGAGGCAGCGGTGGGGAGCGCGGCTCAGAGAGCCTATCAGGGGAGCGCACAAGGGGCAAAAAAGCGGTCACAGAGCGAAAAAGGCACAAATGGAGGCAATTGAAACAAAAGGCACAAAAAAGCAAGGCACAGAATACAATCGCAAAAACGGCACAATGCACACGAGTCTAGCGATGCTTACCAGAAGCCCACTAGACACCAGGGATAAGACGCAGGCGGATGCCTGCGGGTGGAGGAGGGCCTCGAACACGCGAGCAGCAGCGTGGGCGGGGGTCAGGGACACGGACACAGCAAGGTGGTGCTGCGGACATGGGGGAGCGAGCTCCTGACCGAAATCAGGTCAGAGGTCACTCAACCTCAACGCGCAGCGCCAGCCATTAAGAAGGGAGGGGGGAAGGAGGAGCAGCTGGGAGGCGGGAGGGTGCGGCGAATGGGGGCGGGCCTCAGGGAGGCAGCGGCGGGGAGCGTGGCTCAGAGAGCCAATCAGGGGAGCGCACAAGGGGCAAAAAAGCGGTCACAGAGCGAAAAAGGCACAAATGGAGGCAATTGAAACAAAAGGCACAAAAAAGCAAGGCACAGAATACAATCAGAAATACGACAAAAACAGCACAATGCACATGAGTCTAGCGATGCTTACGAGAAGCCCACTAGACACCAGGGATGAGGCGCAGGCGGATGCCTGCGGGTAGAGGAGGGCCTCGAACACGCGAGCAGCAGCGGAGGTCAGGGACACGGACACAGCAAGGTGGTGCTGCGGACGTGGGGGAGCGAGCTCCTGACCGAAATCAGGTCAGAGGTCGCTCACCCTCGACGCGCAGCACCAGCCATTAAGAAGGGAGGGGGGTGCAGCTGGGAGGCGGGAAGGCACGGCGAATGGGGCATGAGGGGGGCGGGCCGCAGGGAGGCAGCGGCGGGGAGCGCGATCAGGGGAGCGCACAAGGGGCAAAAAAACGTTCACAGAGCGAAAAAGGCACAAATGGAGGCAATTGAAACAAAAGGCACAAAAAAGCAAGGCACAGAATACAATCACAAATATGGCAAAAACAGCACAATGCACACAAGTCTAGCGATGCTTACCAGAAGCCCACTAGACACCAGGGATGAGGCACAGGTTGATGCCTACGGGTGGAGGAGGGCCTCGAACACGCGAGCAGCAGCGTCGGTGGGGGTCAGGGACACGGACACAGCAAGGTGGTGCTGCGGACGGAGGGAGCGAGCTCCTGACCAAAATCAGGTCAGAGGTCGCTCACCTTCGACGCGCAGCGCCAGCCATTAAGAAGGGAGGGGGGAGGGAGGAGCAGCTGGGAGGCGGGAGGGCGCGGCGAATGGGGGCACAAGGGGGGCGGGCCGCAGGGAGGCAGCGGCAGGGAGCACGGCTCAGAGAGCCGATCAGGGGAGCGCACAAGGGGCAAAAAAGCGGTCACAGAGCGAAAAAGGCACAAATGGAGGCAACTGAAACAAAAGGCACAAAAAAACAAGGCACAGAATACAATCACAAATACTGCAAAAACGGCACAATGCACACGAGTCTAGCGATGCTTACCAGAAGCCCACTCGACACCAGGGATGAGGCGCAGGCGGATGCCTGCGGGTGGAGGAGGGCCTCGAACACGCGAGCAGCAGCGTGGGCGGGGTTTAGGGACACGGACAAAGGAAGGTGGTGCTGCGGACGTAGGGGAGCGAGCTCCTGACCGAAATCAGGTCAGAGGTCGCTCAGCCTCGACGCGCAGCGCCAGCCATTAAGAAGGGAGGGGGGAGCAGCTGGGAGGCCGGAGGGCGCGGCGAATGGGGGCGCGAGGGGGGCGGGGCTGCAGGGAGGCAGCGCAGGGAGCGTGGCTCAGAGAGCCGATCAGGGGAGCGCACAAGGGGCAAAAAAGCGGTCACAGAGCGAAAAAGGCACAAGTGGACGCAATTGAAATAAAAGGCACAAAAAAGCAAGGCACAGAATACAATCACAAATACGGCAAAAACAGCACAATGCACACAAGTCTAGCAATGCTTACCAGAAGCCCACTAGACACCAGGGATGAGGCGCAGGCGGATGCCTGCGGGTGGAGGAGGGCCTCGAACACGCGAGCAGCAGCGTGGGCGGGGGTCAGGGACACGGACACAGCAAAGTGGTGCTGCGGACGTGGGGGAGCGAGCTCCTGACCAAAATCAGGTCAGAGGTCGCTCACCCTCGACACGCAGCGCCAGCCATTAAGAAGGGAGGGGGGAGGAGGAGCAGCTGGGAGGCGGGAGGGCGCGGCGAATGGGGGCGCGAGGGGGGCGGGCTGCAGGGAGGCAGCGGCGGGGAGCGCGGCTCAGAGAGACGATCAGGGGAGCGCACAAGGGGCAAAAAAGCAGTCACAGAGTGAAAAAGGCACAAATGGAGGCAATTGAAACAAAAGGCACAAAAAAGCAAGGCACAGAATACAATTACAAATACGGCAAAAACAGCACAATGCACACGAGTATGGCAATGCTTACCAGAAGCCCACTAGACACCAGGGATGAGGCGCAGGCAGATGCCTGCGGGTGGAGGATGGCCTCGAACACGCGAGCAGCAGCGGGGGTCAGGGACACGGACACAGCAAGTTGGTGCTGCGGACGTGGGGGAGCGAGCTCCTGACCGAAATCAGGTCAGAGGTCAGTCACCCTCGACGCGCAGCACTAGCCATTAAGAAGGGAGGGGGGAGCAGCTGGGAGGCGGGAAGGCGCGACGAATGGGGGCACGAGGGGGGCGGGCCGCAGGGAGGCAGCGGTGGGGAGCGCAATCAGGGGAGCGCACAAGGGGCAAAAAAGCGGTCACAGAGCGAAAAAGCCACAAATGGAGGCAATTGAAACAAAAGGCACAGAAAAGCAAGGCACAGAATACAATCACAAATACGGCAAAAACAGCACAATGCACACAAGTCTAGCGATGCTTACCAGAAGCCCACTAGACACCAGGGATGAGGCGCAGGCCGATGCCTGCGGGTGGAGGAGGGCCTTGAACACACGAGCAGCAGCGTGGGCGGGGGTCAGTGACACGGACACAGCAAGGTGGTGCTGCGGATGTGGAGGAGCGAGCTCCTGACCGAAATCAGGTCAGAGGTCGCTCACCCTCGACTCGCAGCGCCAGCCATTAAGAAAGGAGGGGGGAGGGAGGAGCAGCCGGGAGGTGGGAGGGCGCGGAGAATGGGGGCACGAGGGGGGCGGGCCGCAGGGAGGCAGCAGAGGGGAGCGCGGCTCAGAGAGCCGATCAGGGGAGCGCACAAGGGGCAAAAAAGCGGTCACAGAACGAAAAAGGCACAAATGGAGACAATTGAAACAAAAGGCACAAGAAAGCAAGGCACAGAATACAATCACAAATACGGCAAAAACGGCACAATGCACACGAGTCTGGCAATGCTTACCAGAAGCCCACTAGACACCAGGGATGAGGCGCAGGCAGATGCCTGCGGGTGGAGGAGGGCCTCGAACACGCGAGCAGCAGCGGTGGTCAGGGACACGGACACAGCAAGTTGGTGCTGCGGACGTGGGGGAGCGAGCTCCTGACCGAAATCAGGGTCAGAGGTCGGTCACCCTCGACGCGAAGCGCCAGCCATTAAGAAGGGAGGGGGGAGCAGCTGGGAGGCCGGAAGGCGCGACGAATGGGGGCACGTGGGGGGCGGGCCGCAGGGAGGCACCGGCGGGGAGCGCGACCAGGTGAGCGCACAAGGGGCAAAAAAGCGGTCACAGAGCGAAAAAGGCACAAGTGGAGGCAATTGAAATAAAAGGCACATAAAAGCAAGGCACAGAATACAATCACAAATACGGCAAAAACGGCACAATGCACACGAGTCTAGCAATGCTTACCAGAAGCCCACTAGACATCAGGGATGAGGCGCAGGCGGATGCCTGCGGGTGGAGGAGGGCCTCGAACACGCGAGCAGCAGCGTGGGTGGGGGTCAGGGACACGGACACAGCAAGATGGTGCTGCGGACGTGGGGGAGCGAGCTCCTGACCGAAATCAGGTCAGAGGTCGCTCACCCTCGACGCGCAGCGCTAGACATTAAGAAGGGAGGGAGGAGCAGCTGGGAGGCGGGAGGGTGCGGCGAATGGGGGCGCGAGGGGGGCGGGGCTGCAGGGAGGCAGCGGCGGGGAGCGGGGCTCAGAGAGCCGATCAGGGGAGCGCACAAGGGGCAAAAAAACAGTTACAGAGCGAAAAAGGCACAAATGGAGGCAATTGAAACAAAAGGCACAAAAAAGCAAGGCACAGAATACAATCAGAAATACGGCAAAAACGGCACAATGCACACGAGTCTAGTGATGCTTACCAGAAGCCCACTAGACACCAGGGATGAGGCGCAGGCGGATGCCTGCGGGTGGATGAGGGCCTCGAACACGCAAGCAGCAGCGTGGGCGGGGGTCAGGGACACGGACACAGCAAGGTGGTGCTGCGGACGTGGGGGAGCGAGCTCCTGACCGAAATCAGGTCAGAGGTCGCTCACCCTCGACGCGCAGCGCCAGCCATTGAAGGGAGGGGGGAGCAGCTGGGAGGCGGGAAGGCGCGGCGAATGGGGGCGCGAGGGGGGCAGGCCGCAGGGAGGCAGCGGCGGGGAGCGCGGCTCAGAGAGTCGATCAGGGGAGCGCACAAGGGGCAAAAAAGCGGTCATAGAGCGAAAAAGGCACAAATGGAGGCAATTGAAACAAAAGGCGAAAAAAAGCAAGGCACAGAATACAATCACAAATACGGCAAAAACGGCACAATGCACACAAGTCTAGCGATGCTTACCAGAAGCCCACTAGACACCAGGGATGAGGCACAGGCAGATGCCTGCGGGTGGAGGAGGGCCTCGAACACGCGAGCAGCAGCGTGGGTGGGGTCAGGGACACGGACACAGCAAGGTGGTGCTGCGGATGTGGAGGAGCGAGCTCCTGACCGAAATCAGGTCAGAGGTCGCTCACCCTCGACGCGCAGCGCCAGCCATTAAGAAGGGAGGTGGGAGGGAGGAGCAGCTGGGAGGTGGGAGGGCGCAGAGAATGGGGGCACGAGGGGGGCGGGGCCGCAGGGAGGCAGCAGAGGGGAGCGCGGCTCAGAGAGCCGATCAGGGGAGCGCACAAGGGGCAAAAAAGCGTTCACAGAGCGAAAAAGGCACAAATGGAGACAATTGAAACAAAAGGCACAAAAAAGCAAGGCACAGAATACAATCAGAAATACGGCAAAAACGGCACAATGCACACGAGTCTAGTGATGCTTACCAGAAGCCCACTAGACACCAGGGATGAGGCGCAGGCGGATGACTGCGGGTGGATGAGGGCCTCGAACACGCGAGCAGCAGCGTGGGCGGGGGTCAGGGACACGGACACAGCAAGGTGGTGCTGCGGACGTGGGGGAGCGAGCTCCTGACCGAAATCAGGTCAGAGGTCGCTCACCCTCGACGTGCAGCGCCAGCCATTAAGAAGGGAGGGGGGAGCAGCTGGGAGGCGGGAAGGCGCGGCGAATGGAGGCGCGAGGGGGGCAGGCCGCAGGGAGGCAGCGGCGGGGAGCGCGGCTCAGAGAGCCGATCAGGGGAGTGCACAAGGGGCAAAAAAGCGGTCATAGAGTGAAAAAGGCACAAATGGAGGCAATTGAAACAAAAGGCGAAAAAAAGTAAGGCACAGAATACAATCAGAAATACGGCAAAAACGGCACAATGCACACAAGTCTAGCGATGCTTACCAGAAGCCAACTAGACACCAGGGATGAGGCACAGGCAGATGCCTGCGGGTGGAGGAGGGCCTCGAACACGCGAGCAGCAGCGTGGGCGGGGGACAGGGACACGGACACAGCAAGCTGGTGCTGCGGACGTGGGGGAGCGATCTCCTGACCGAAATCAGGTCAGAGGTCGCTCACCCTCGACGCGCAGCGCCAGCCATTAAGAAGGGAGGGGGAGGGAGGAGCAGCTGGGAGGCGGGAGGGTGCGGCGAATGTGGGTGCGAGGGGTCCGGGGCCGCAGGGAGGCAGCGGAGGGGAACGCGGCTCAGAGAGCCGATCAAGGGAGCGCACAAGGGGCAAAAAAGCAGTCACAGAGCGGAAAAGGCACAAATGGAGGCACTTGAAACAAAAGGCACTAAAAAGCAAGGCACAGAATACAATCAGTATTACCAGAAGCCCACTAGACACCAGGGATGAGGCGCAGGCGGATTCCTGCGGTTGGAGGAGGACCTCGAACACGCGAGCAGCAGCGTGGGCGGGGGTCAGGGACACAGACACAGCAAGGTGGTGCTGCGGACGTGGGGGAGAGAGCTCCTGACCGAAATCAGGTCAGAGGTCGCGCACCCTCGACACGCAGCGCCAGCCATTAAGGAGGGAGGGGGGAGGGAGGAGCAGCTGGGAGGCGGGAGGACGCGGCGAATGGGGGCGCGAGGGGGGCGGGGCCGCAGGGAGGCAGCGGCGGGGAGCGCGGCTCAGAGAGCCGATCAGGGGACCACACCAGAGGCAAAAAAGCAGTCACAGAGTGAAAAAGGCACAAATGGAGGCAATTGAAAAAAAAGGCACAAAAAAGCAAGGCACAGAATACAATCACAAATACGGCAAAAACAGCACAATGCACACGAGTCTAGCAATGCTTACCAGAAGCCCACTAGACACCAGGGATGAGTCGCAGGTGCATGCCTGCGGGTGGAGGAGGGCCTCGAACACGCAAGCAGCAGCGTGGGCGGGGGTCAGGGACACGGACACAGCAAGGTGGTGCTGCGGACATGGGGGAGCGAGCTCCTGACAGAAATCAGGTCAGAGGTCACTCAACCTCAACGCGCAGCGCCAGCCATTAAGAAGGGAGGGGGGAAGGAGGAGCAGCTGGGAGGCGGGAGGGTGCGGCGAATGGGGGTGCGAGGGGGGCGGGCCGCAGGGAGGCAGCGGCGGGGAGCGTGGCTCAGAGAGCCGATCAGGGGAGCGCACAAGGGGCAAAAAAGCGTTCACAGAGCGAAAAAGGCACAAATGGAGGCAATTAAAACAAAAGGCACAAAAAAGCAAGGCACAGAATACAATCACAAATACGGCAAAAATGGCACAATGCACACGAGTCTGGCGATGCTTACCAGAAGCCCACTCGACACCAGGGATGAGGAGCAGGCGGATGCCTGCGGGTGGAGGAGGGCCTTGAACACGCGAGCAGCAGCGTGGGCGGGGGTCAGGGACACGGACACAGCAAGGTGGTGCTGCGGATGTGGAGGAGCGAGCTCCTGACCGAAATCAGGTCAGAGGTCGCTCACCCTCGTCGCGCAGCGCCAGCCATTAAGAAAGGAGGGGGGAGGGAGGAGCAGCTGGGAGGCGGAAGGGCGCGGAGAATGGGGGCGGGCCGCAGGGAGGCAGCGGCGGGGAGCGTGGCTCAGAGAGCCAATCAGGGGAGCGCACAAGGGGCAAAAAAGTGGTCACAGAGCGAAAAAGGCACAAATGGAGGCAATTGAAACAAAAGGCACAAAAAAGCAAGGCACAGAATACAATCAGAAATACGGCAAAAACAGCACAATGCACATGAGTCTAGCGATGCTTACGAGAAGCCCACTAGACACCAGGGATGAGGCGCAGGCGGATGCCTGCGGGTAGAGGAGGGCCTCGAACACGCGAGCAGCAGCGGAGGTCAGGGACACGGACACAGCAAGGTGGTGCTGCGGACGTGGGGGAGCGAGCTCCTGACCGAAATCAGGTCAGAGGTCGCTCACCCTCGACGCGCAGCACCAGCCATTAAGAAGGGAGGGGGGAGCAGCTGGGAGACGGGAAGGCGCGGCGAATGGGGGCATGAGGGGGGCGGGCCGCAGGGAGGCAGCGGTGGGGAGCGCGATCAGGGGAGCGCACAAGGGGCAAAAAAACGTTCACAGAGCGAAAAAGGCACAAATGGAGGCAATTGAAACAAAAGGCACAAAAAAGCAAGGCACAGAATACAATCACTAATATGGCAAAAACAGCACAATGCACACAAGTCTAGCGATGCTTACCAGAAGCCCACTAGACACCAGGGATGAGGCGCAGGCGGATGCCTGCGGGTGGAGGAGGGCCTCGAACACACGAGCAGCAGCGTGGGCGGGGGTCAGGGACACGGACAAAGGAAGGTGGTGCTGCGGACGTGGGGGAGCGAGCTCCTGACCGAAATCAGGTCATAGGTCGCTCACCCTCGACGTGCAGCACCAGCCATTAAGAAGGGAGGGGGGAGCAGCTGGGAGGCGGGAAGGCGCGGCGAATGGGGGCATGAGGGGGGCGGGCCGCAGGGAGGCAGCGGCGGGGAGCGCGATCAGGGGAGCGCACAAGGGGCAAAAAAACGTTCACAGAGCGAAAAAGGCACAAATGGAGGCAATTGAAACAAAAGGCACAAAAAAGCAAGGCACAGAATACAATCACTAATACGGCAAAAACAGCACAATGCACACAAGTCTAGCGATGCTTACCAGAAGCCCACTAGACACCAGGGATGAGGCGCAGGTTGATGCCTACGGGTGGAGGAGGGCCTCGAACACGCGAGCAGCAGCGTCGGTGGGGGTCAGGGACACGGACACAGCAAGGTGGTGCTGCGGACGGGGGGAGCGAGCTCCTGACCAAAATCAGGTCAGAGGTCGCTCACCTTCGACGCGCAGCGCCAGCCATTAAGAAGGGAGGGGGGAGGGAGGAGCAGCTGGGAGGCGGGAGGGCGCGGCGAATGGGGGCACGAGGGGGGCGGGCCGCAGGGAGGCAGCGGCGGGGAGCGTGGCTCAGAGAGCCGATCAGGGGAGCGCACAAGGGGCAAAAAAACGGTCACAGAGCGAAAAAGGCACAAATGGAGGCAACTGAAACAAAAGGCACAAAAAAACAAGGCACAGAATACGATCACAAATACTGCAAAAACGGCACAATGCACACGAGTCTAGCGATGCTTACCAGAAGCCCACACGACACCAGGGATGAGGCGCAGGCGGATGCCTGCGGGTGGAGGAGGGCCTCAAACACGCGAGCAGCAGCGTGGGCGGGGGTCAGGGACACGGACAAAGGAAGGTGGTGCTGCGGACGTAGGGGAGCGAGCTCCTGACCGAAATCAGGTCAGAGGTCGCTCACCCTCGACGCGCAGCGCCAGCCATTAAGAAGGGAGGGGGGAGCAGCTGGGAGGCCGGAGGGCGCGGCGAATAGGGGCGCGAGGGGGGCGGGGCTGCAGGGAGGCAGCGCAGGGAGCGTAGCTCAGAGAGCCGATCAGGGGAGCGCACAAGGGGCAAAAAAGCGGTCACAGAGCAAAAAAGGCACAAGTGGACGCAATTGAAATAAAAGGCACAAAAAAGCAAGGCACAGAATACAATCACAAATACAGCAAAAACGGCACAATGCACACGAGTCTAGCAATGCTTACCAGAAGCCCACTAGACACCAGGGATGAGGCGCAGGCGGATGCCTGCGGGTGGAGGAGGGCCTCGAACACGCGAGCATCAGCAGGGGCGGGGGTCAGGGACACGGACACAGCAAAGTGGTGCTGCGGACGTGGGGGAGCGAGCTCCTGACCAAAATCAGGTCAGAGGTCGCTCACCCTCGACACGCAGCGCCAGCCATTAAGAAGGGAGGGGGGAGGAGGAGCAGCTGGGAGGCGGGAGGGCGCGGCGAATGGGGGCGCGAGGGGGGCGGGGCTGCAGGGAGGCAGCGGCGGGGAGCGCGGCTCAGAGAGACGATCAGGGGAGCGCACAAGGGGCAAAAAAGCAGTCACAGAGTGAAAAAGGCACAAATGGAGGCAATTGAAACAAAAGGCACAAAAAAGCAAGGCACAGAATACAATTACAAATACGGCAAAAACGGCACAATGCACACGAGTATGGCGATGCTTACCAGAAGCCCACTAGACACCAGGGATGAGGCGCAGGCAGATGCCTGCGGGTGGAGGATGGCCTCGAACACGCGAGCAGCAGCGGGGGTCAGGGACACGGACACAGCAAGTTGGTGCTGCGGACGTGGTGGAGCGAGCTCCTGACCGAAATCAGGTCAGAGGTCAGTCACCCTCGACGCGCAGCGCCAGCCATTAAGAAGGGAGGGGGGAGCAGCTGGGAGGCGGGAAGGCGCGACGAATGGGGGCACGAGGGGGGCGGGCCGCAGGGAGGCAGCGGTGGGGAGCGCGATCAGGGGAGCGCACAAGGGGCAAAAAAGCGGTCACAGAGCAAAAAAGCCACAAATGGAGGCAATTGAAACAAAAGGCACAGAAAAGCAAGGCACAGAATACAATCACAAATACGGCAAAAACAGCACAATGCACACAAGTCTAGCATTGCTTACCAGAAGCCCACTAGACACCAGGGATGAGGCGCAGGCGGATGCCTGCGGGTGGAGGAGGGCCTTGAACACGCGAGCAGCAGCGTGGGCGGGGGTCAGGGACACGGACACAGCAAGGTGGTGCTGCGGATGTGGAGGAGCGAGCTCCTGACCGAAATCAGGTCAGAGGTCGCTCACCCTCGACGCGCAGCGCCACCCATTAAGAAAGGAGGGGGGGAGGGAGGAGCAGCTGGGAGGCGGGAAGGTGCGGAGAATGGGGGCACGAGGGGGGCGGGCCGCAGGGAGGCAGCAGAGGGGAGCGTGGCTCAGAGAGCCGATCAGGGGAGCGCACAAGGGGCAAAAAAGCGGTCACAGAGCGAAAAAGGCACAAATGGAGACAATTGAAACAAAAGGCACAAAAAAGCAAGGCACAGAATACAATCACAAATACAGCAAAAACGGCACAATGCACACGAGTCTGGCAATGCTTACCAGAAGCCCACTAGACACCAGGGATGAGGCGCAGGCGGATGCCTGCGGGTGGAGGATGGCCTCGAACACGCGAGCAGCAGCGGGGGTCAGGGACACAGACACAGCAAGTTGGTGCTGCGGACCTGGGGGAGCGAGCTCCTGACCGAAATCAGGTCAGAGGTCGGTCACCCTCGACGCGAAGAGCCAGCCATTAAGAAGGGAGGGGGGAGCAGCTGGGAGGCGGGAAGGCGCGACGAATGGGGGCACGTGGGGGGCGGGCCGCAGGGAGGCACCGGCGGGGAGCGCGATCAGGGGAGCGCACAAGGGGCAAAAAAGCGGTCACAGAGCGAAAAAGGCACAAGTGGAGGCAATTGAAATAAAATGCACATAAAAGCAAGGCACAGAATACAATCACAAATACGGCAAAAACAGCACAATGCACACGAGTCTAGCAATGCTTACCAGAAGCCCACTAGACATCAGGGATGAGGCGCAGGCGGATGCCTGCGGGTGGAGGAGGGCCTCAAACACGCGAGCAGCAGCGTGGGTGGGGGTCAGGGACACGGACACAGCAAGATGGTGCTGCGGACGTGGGGGAGCGAGCTCCTGACCGAAATCAGGTCAGAGGTCGCTCACCCTCGACGCGCAGCGCTAGACATTAAGAAGGGAGGGGGGAGGGAGGAGCAGCTGGGAGAAGGGAGGGTGCGGCGAATGGGGGCGCGAGGGGGGCGGGGCTGCAGGGAGGCAGCGGCGGGGAGCGGGGCTCAGAGAGCCGATCAGGGGAGCGCACAAGGGGCAAAAAAGCAGTCACAGAGCGAAAAAGGCACAAATGGAGGCAATTGAAACAAAAGGCACAAAAAAGCAAGGCACAGAATACAATCAGAAATACGGCAAAAACGGCACAATGCACACGAGTCTAGTGATGCTTACCAGAAGCCCACTAGACACCAGGGATGAGGCGCAGGCGGATGCCTGCGGGTGGATGAGGGCCTCGAACACGCGAGCAGCAGCATGGGCGGGGGTCAGGGACACGGACACAGCAAGGTGGTGCTGCGGACATGGGGGAGCGAGCTCCTGACCGAAATCAGGTCAGAGGTCGCTCACCCTCGACGCGCAGCGCCAGCCATTGAAGGGAGGGGGGAGCAGCTGGGGGGCGGGAAGGCGCGGCGAATGGGGGCGCGAGGGGGGCAGGCCGCAGGGAGGCAGCGGCGGGGAGCGCGGCTCAGAGAGCCGATCAGGGGAGCGCACAAGGGGCAAAAAAGCGGTCATAGAGCGAAAAAGGCACAAATGGAGGCAATTGAAACAAAAGGCACAAAAAAGCAAGGCACAGAATACAATCACAAATACGGCAAAAACGGCACAATGCACACGAGTCTAGCGATGCTTACCAGAAGCCCACTAGACATCAGGGATGAGGCGCAGGCGGATGCCTGCGGGTGGAGGAGGGCCTCGAACACACGAGCAGCAGCGTGGGTGGAGGTCAGGGACACGGACACAGCAAGATGGTGCTGCGGACGTGGGGGAGCGAGCTCCTGACCGAAATCAGGTCAGAGGTCGCTCACCCTCGACGCGCAGCGCCAGACATTAAGAAGGGAGGGGGGAGGGAGGAGCAGCTGGGAGGCGGGAGGGTGTGGCGAATGGGGGAGCGAGGGGGGCGGGGCTGCAGGGAGGCAGCGGCGGGGAGCGTGCCTCAGAGAGCCGATCAGGGGAGTGCACAAGGGGCAAAAAAGCAGTCACACAGCGAAAAAGGCACAAATGGAGGAAATTGAAACAAAAGGCACAAAAAAGCAAGGCACAGAATACAATCAGAAATACGGCAAAAACGGCACAATGCACACGAGTCTAGTGATGCTTACCAGGAGCCCACTAGACACCAGGGATGAGGCGCAGGCGGATGACTGCGGGTGGATGAGGGCCTCGAACACGCGAGCAGCAGCGTGGGCGGGGGTCAGGGACACGGACACAGCAAGGTGGTGCTGCGGACGTGGGGGAACGAGCTCCTGACCGAAATCAGGTCAGAGGTCGCTCACCCTCGACGTGCAGCGCCAGCCATTAAGAAGGGAGGGGGGAGCAGCTGGGAGGCGGGAAGGCGCGGCGAATGGGGGCGCGAGGGGGGCAGGCCGCAGGGAGGCAGCGGCGGGGAGCGCGGCTCAGAGAGCCGATCAGGGGAGCGCACAAGGGGCAAAAAAGCGGTCATAGAGCGAAAAAGGCACAAATGGAGGCAATTGAAACAAAAGGCAAAAAAAAGCAAGGCACAGAATACAATCAGAAATACGGCAAAAACGGCACAATGCACACAAGTCTAGCGATACTTACCAGAAGCCCACTAGACACCAGGGATGAGGCACAGGCAGATGCCTGCGGGTGGAGGAGGGCTTCGAACACGCGAGCAGCAGCGTGGGTGGGGTCAGGGACACGGACACAGCAAGGTGGTGCTGCGGATGTGGAGGAGCGAGCTCCTGACCGAAATCAGGTCAGAGGTCGCTCACCCTCGACGCGCAGCGCCAGCCATTAAGAAGGGAGGGGGGAGGGAGGAGCAGCTGGGAGGTGGGAGGGCGCAGAGAATGGGGGCACGAGGGGGGCGGGACCGCAGGGAGGCAGCAGAGGGGAGCGCGGCTCAGAGAGCCGATCAGGGGAGCGCACAAGGGGCAAAAAAGCGGTCACAGAGCGAAAAAGGCACAAATGGAGACAATTGAAACAAAAGGCACAAAAAAGCAAGGCACAGAATACAATCACAAATACGGCAAAAACTGCACAATGCACACGAGTCTAGCGATGCTTACCAGAAGCCCACTCGACACCAGGGATGAGGCGCAGGCGGATGCCTGCGGGTGGAGGAGGGCCTCGAACACGCAAGCAGCAGCGTGGGCGGGGGTCAGGGACACGGACAAAGGAAGGTGGTGCTGCGGACGTGGGGGAGCGAGCGCCTGACCGAAATCAGGTCAGAGGTCGCTCACCCTCGACTCGCAGCGCCAGCCATTAAGAAGGGAGGGGGGAGCAGCTGGGAGGCCGGAGGGTGCGGCGAATGGGGGCGCGAAGGGGGCGGGCCGCAGGGAGGCGGCGGCAGGGAGCGTGGCTCAGAGAGCCGATCAGGGGAGCGCACAAGGGGCAAAAAAGCGGTCACAGAGCGAAAAAGGCACACGTGGAGGCAATTGAAATAAAAGGCACATAAAAGCAAGGCACAGAATACAATCACAAATACGGCAAAAACAGCACAATGCACACAAGTCTAGCGATGCTTACCAGAAGCCCACAAGACACCAGGGATGAGGCACAGGCAGATGCCTACGGGTGGAGGAGGGCCTCGAACACGCGAGCAGCAGCGTGGGTGGGGGTCAGGGACACGGACACAGCAAGGTGGTGCTGCGGACGGGGGGAGCGAGCTCCTGACCGAAATCAGGTCAGAGGTCGCTCACCCTCGACGCGCAGCGCCAGCCATTAAGAAGGGAGGGGGGAGCAGCAGGGAGGCCGGAGGGCGCGGCGAATAGGGGCACGAGGGAGGTGGGGCTGCAGGGAGGCAGCGCAGGGAGCGTGGCTCAGAGAGCCGATCAGGGGAGCGCACAAGGGGCAAAAAAGCGGTCACAGAGCGTAAAAGGCACAAGTGGACGCAATTGAAATAAAAGGCACAAAAAAGCAAGGCACAGAATACAATCACAAATACAGCAAAAACGGCACAATGCACACGAGTCTAGTGATGCTTACCAGGAGCCCACTAGACACCAGGGATGAGGCGCAGGCTGATGACTGCGGGTGGATGAGGGCCTCGAACACGCGAGCAGCAGCGTGGGCGGGGGTCAGGGACACGGACACAGCAAGGTGGTGCTGCGGACGTGGGGGAGCGAGCTCCTGACCGAAATCAGGTCAGAGGTCGCTCACCCTCGACGCGCAGCACCAGCCATTAAGAAGGGAGGGGGGAGCAGCTGGGAGGCGGGAAGGCGCGGCGAATGGGGGCATGAGGGGGGCGGGCCGCAGGGAGGCAGCGGCGGGGAGCGCGATCAGGGGAGCGCACAAGGGGCAAAAAAACGTTCACAGAGCGAAAAAGGCACAAATGGAGGCAATTGAAACAAAAGGCACAAAAAAGCAAGGCACAGACTACAATCACTAATATGGCAAAAACAGCACAATGCACACAAGTCTAGCGATGCTTACCAGAAGCCCACTAGACACCAGGGATGAGGCGCAGGCGGATGCCTGCGGGTTGAGGAGGGCCTCGAACACGCGAGCAGCAGCGTGGGCGGGGGTCAGGGACACGGACAAAGGAAGGTGGTGCTGCGGACGTGGGGGAGCGAGCTCCTGACCGAAATCAGGTCAGAGGTCGCTCACCCTCGACGCGCAGCACCAGCCATTAAGAAGAGAGGGGGGAGCAGCTGGGAGGCGGGAAGGCGCGGCGAATGGGGGCATGAGGGGGGCGGGCCGCAGGGAGGCAGCGGCGGGGAGCGCGATCAGGGGAGCGCACAAGGGGCAAAAAAACGTTCACAGAGCGAAAAAGGCACAAATGGAGGCAATTGAAACAAAAGGCACAAAAAAGCAAGGCACAGAATACAATCACAAATACTGCAAAAACAGCACAATGCACACGAGTCTAGCGATGCTTACCAGAAGCCCACTCGACACCAGGGATGAGGCGCAGGCGGATGCCTGCGGGTGGAGGAGGGCCTCAAACACGCGAGCAGCGTGGGCGGGGGTCAGGGACACGGACAAAGGAAGGTGGTGCTGCGGACGTAGGGGAGCGAGCTCCTGACCGAAATCAGGTCAGAGGTCGCTCACCCTCGACGCGCAGCGCCAGCCATTAAGAAGGGAGGGGGGAGCAGCTGGGAGGCCGGAGGGCGCGGCGAATAGGGGCGCGAGGGGGGCGGGGCTGCAGGGAGGCAGCGCAGGGAGCGTGGCTCAGAGAGCCGATCAGGGGAGCGCACAAGGGGCAAAAAAGCGATCACAGAGCGAAAAAGGCACAAGTGGACGCAATTGAAATAAAAGGCACAAAAAAGCAAGGCACAGAATACAATCACAAATACAGCAAAAACGGCACAATGCACACGAGTCTAGCAATGCTTACCAGAAGCCCACTAGACACCAGGGATGAGGCGCAGGCGGATGCCTGCGGGTGGAGGAGGGCCTCGAACACGCGAGCATCAGCAGGGGCGGGGGTCAGGGACACGGACACAGCAAAGTGGTGCTGCGGACGTGGGGGAGCGAGCTCCTGACCAAAATCAGGTCAGAGGTCGCTCACCCTCGACACGCAGCGCCAGCCATTAAGAAGGGAGGGGGGAGGGAGGAGCAGCTGGGAGGCGGGAGGGCACGGAGAATGGGGGCGGGCCGCAGGGAGGCAGCGGCGGGGAGCGTGGCTCAGAGAGCCAATCAGGGGAGCGCACAAGGGGCAAAAAAGCGGTCACAGAGCGAAAAAGGCACAAATGGAGGCAATTGAAACAAAAGGCACAAAAAAGCAAGGCACAGAATACAATCGCAAAAACGGCACAATGCACACGAGTCTAGCGATGCTTACCAGAAGCCCTCTAGACACCAGGGATAAGACGCAGGCGGATGCCTGCGGGTGGAGGAGGGCCTCGAACACGCGAGCAGCAGCGTGGGCGGGGGACAGGGACACGGACACAGCAAGCTGGTGCTGCGGACGTGGGGGAGCGAGCTCCTGACCGAAATCAGGTCAGAGGTCGCTCACCCTCGACGCGCAGCGCCAGCCATTAAGAAGGGAGGGGGAGGGAGGAGCAGCTGGGAGCCGGGAGGGCGCGGCGAATGTGGGTGCGAGGGGTCCGGGGCCGCAGGGAGGCAGCGGCGGGGAACGCGGCTCAGAGAGCCGATCAAGGGAACGCACAAGGGGCAAAAAAGCAGTCACAGAGCGAAAAAGGCACAAATGGAGGCAATTGAAACAAAAGGCACTAAAAAGCAAGGCACAGAATACAATCAGTGTACACGAGTCTAGCGATGCTTACCAGAAGCCCACTAGACACCAGGGATGAGGCGCAGGCGGATTCCTGCGGGTGGAGGAGGACCTCGAACACGCAAGCAGCAGCGTGGGCGGGGGTCAGGGACACAGACACAGCAAGGTGGTGCTGCGGACGTGGGGGAGCGAGCTCCTGACCGAAATCAGGTCAGAGGTCGCTCACCCTCGACGCGCAGCGCCAGCCATTAAGAAGGGAGGGGGGAGGGAGGAGCAGCTGGGAGGCAGGAGGACGAGGGGAATGTGGGCGCGAGGGGGGCGGGGCCGCAGGGAGGCAGCGGCGGGGAGCGCGGCTCAGAGAGCCGATCAGGGGAGCGCACCAGGGGCAAAAAAGCAGTCACAGAGTGAAAAAGGCACAAATGGAGGCAATTGAAACAAAAGGCACAAAAAAGCAAGGCACAGAATACAATCACAAATACGGCAAAAACAGCACAATGCACACGATTCTAGCAATGCTTACCAGAAGCCCACTAGACACCAGGGATGAGTCGCAGGCGGATGCCTGCGGGTGGAGGAGGGCCTCGAACACGCGAGCAGCAGCGTGGGCGGGGGTCAGGGACACGGACACAGCAAGGTGGTGCTGCGGACATTGGGGAGCGAGCTCCTGACAGAAATCAGGTCAGAGGTCACTCAACCTCAACGCGCAGCGCCAGCCATTAAGAAGGGAGGGGGGAAGGAGGAGCAGCTGGGAGGCGGGAGGGTGCGGCGAATGGGGGTGCGAGGGGGGCGGGCCGCAGGGAGGCAGCGGCGGGGAGCGTGGCTCAGAGAGCAGATCAGCGGAGCGCACAAGGGGCAAAAAAGCGTTCACAGAGCGAAAAAGGCACAAATGGAGGCAATTAAAACAAAAGGCACAAAAAAGCAAGGCACAGAATACAATCACAAATACGGCAAAAATGGCACAATGCACACGAGTCTGGCGATGCTTACCAGAAGCCCACTCGACACCAGGGATGAGGCGCAGGCGGATGCCTGCGGGTGGAAGAGGGCCTTGAACACGCGAGCAGCAGCGTGGGCGGGGGTCAGGGACACGGACACAGCAAGGTGGTGCTGCGGATGTGGAGGAGCGAGCTCCTGACCGAAATCAGGTCAGAGTTCGCTCACCCTCGTCGTGCAGCGCCAGCCATTAAGAAAGGAGGGGGGGAGGGAGGAGCAGCTGGGAGGCGGGAGGGCGCAGAGAATGGGGGCGGGCCGCAGGGAGGCAGCGGCGGGGAGCGTGGCTCAGAGAGCCAATCAGGGGAGCGCACAAGGGGCAAAAAAGCGGTCACAGAGCGAAAAAGGCACAAATGGAGGCAATTGAAACAAAAGGCACAAAAAAGCAAGGCACAGAATACAATCAGAAATACGGCAAAAACAGCACAATGCACATGAGTCTAGCGATGCTTACGAGAAGCCCACTAGACACCAGGGATGAGGCGCAGGCGGATGCCTGCGGGTAGAGGAGGGCCTCGAACACGCGAGCAGCAGCGGAGGTCAGGGACACGGACACAGCAAGGTGGTGCTGCGGACGTGGGGGAGCGAGCTCCTGACCGAAATCAGGTCAGAGGTCGCTCACCCTCGACGCGCAGCACCAGCCATTAAGAAGGGAGGGGGGAGCAGCTGGGAGGCGGGAAGGCGAGGCGAATGGGGGCATGAGGGGGGCGGGCCGCAGGGAGGCAGCGGCGGGGGAGCGCGATCAGGGGAGCGCACAAGGGGCAAAAAAACGTTCACAGAGCGAAAAAGGCACAAATGGAGACAATTGAAACAAAAGGCACAAAAAAGCAAGGCACAGAATACAATCACAAATATGGCAAAAACAGCACAATGCACACAAGTCTAGCGATGCTTACCAGAAGCCCACTAGACACCAGGGATGAGGCGCAGGTTGATGCCTACGGGTGGAGGAGGGCCTCAAACACGCGAGCAGCATCGTCGGTGGGGGTCAGGGACACGGACACAGCAAGGTGGTGCTGCGGACGGAGGGAGCGAGCTCCTGACCAAAATCAGGTCAGAGGTCGCTCACCTTCGACGCGCAGCGCCAGCCATTAAGAAGGGAGGGGGGAGGGAGGAGCAGCTGGGAGGCGGGAGGGCGCGGCGAATGGGGGCACGAGGGGGGCGGGCCGCAGGGAGGCAGCGGCGGGGAGCGCGGCTCAGAGAGCCGATCAGGGGAGCGCACAAGGGGCAAAAAAGCGGTCACAGAGCGAAAAAGGCACAAATGGAGGCAACTGAAACAAAAGGCACAAAAAAACAAGGCACAGAATACAATCACAAATACTGCAAAAACGGCACAATGCACGCGAGTCTAGCGATGCTTACCAGAAGCCCACTCGACACCAGGGATGAGGCGCAGGCGGATGCCTGCGGGTGGAGGAGGGCCTCGAACACGCGAGCAGCAGCGTGGGCGGGGGTCAGGGACACGGACAAAGGAAGGTGGTGCTGCGGACGTAGGGGAGCGAGCTCCTGACCGAAATCAGGTCAGAGGTCGCCCACCCTCGACGCACAGCGCCAGCCATTAAGAAGGGAGGGGGAGCAGCTGGGAGGCCGGAGGGCGCGGCGAATGGGGGCGCGAGGGGGGCGGGGCTGCAGGGAGGCAGCGCAGGGAGCGTGGCTCAGAGAGCCGATCAGGGGAGCGCACAAGGGGCAAAAAAGCGGTCACAGAGCGAAAAAGGCACAAGTGGACGCAATTGAAATAAAAGGCACAAAAAAGCAAGGCACAGAATACAATCACAAATACGGCAAAAACGGCACAATGCACACGAGTCTAGCAATGCTTACCAGAAGCCCACTAGACACCAGGGATGAGGCGCAGGCGGATGCCTGCGGGTGGAGGAGGGCCTCGAACACGCGAGCAGCAGCGTGGGCGGGGGTCAGGGACACGGACACAGCAAAGTGGTGCTGCGGACGTGGGGGAGCGAGCTCCTGACCAAAATCAGGTCAGAGGTCGCTCACCCTTGACACGCAGCGCCAGCCATTAAGAAGGGAGGGGGGAGGAGGAGCAGCTGGGAGGCGGGAGGGCGCGGCGAATGGGGGCGCGAGGGGGGCGGGGCTGCAGGGAGGCAGCGGCGGGGAGCGCGGCTCAGAGAGACGATCAGGGGAGCGCACAAGGGGCAAAAAAGCAGTCACAGAGTGAAAAAGGCACAAATGGAGGCAATTGAAACAAAAGGCACAAAAAAGCAAGGCACAGAATACAATTACAAATACGGCAAAAACGGCACAATGCACACGAGTATGGCGATGCTTACCAGAAGCCCACTAGACACCAGGGATGAGGCGCAGGCAGATGCCTGCGGGAGGAGGATGGCCTCGAACACGCGAGCAGCAGCGGGGGTCAGGGACACAGACGCAGCAAGTTGGTGCTGCGGACGTGGGGGAGCGAGCTCCTGACTGAAATCAGGTCAGAGGTCAGTCACCCTCGACGCGCAGCGCCAGCCATTAAGAAGGGAGGGGGGAGCAGCTGGGAGGCGGGAAGGCGCGACGAATGGGGGCACGAGGGGGGCGGGCCGCAGGGAGGCACCGGCGGGGAGCGCGACCAGGTGAGCGCACAAGCGGCAAAAAAGCGGTCACAGAGCGAAAAAGCCACAAATGGAGCCAATTGAAACAAAAGGCACAGAAAAGCAAGGCACAGAATACAATCACAAATACGGCAAAAACAGCACAATGCACACAAGTCTAGCGATGCTTACCAGAAGCCCACTAGACACCAGGGATGAGGCGCAGGCCGATGCCTGCAGGTGGAGGAGGGCCTTGAACACGTGAGCAGCAGCGTGGGCGGGGGTCAGGGACACGGACACAGCAAGGTGGTGCTGCGGATGTGGAGGAGCGAGCTCCTGACCGAAATCAGGTCAGAGGTCGCTCACCCTCGACGCGCAGCGCCAGCCATTAAGAAAGCAGGGGGGAGGGAGGAGCAGCTGGGAGGCGGGAGGGCGCGGAGAATGGGGGCACGAGGGGGGCGGGCCGCAGGGAGGCAGCAGAGGGGAGCGCGGCTCAGAGAGCCGATCAGGGGAGCGCACAAGGGGCAAAAAAGCGGTCACAGAGCGAAAAAGGCACAAATGGAGACAATTGAAACAAAAGGCACAAGAAAGCAAGGCACAGAATACAATCACAAATACAGCAAAAACGGCACAATGCACACGAGTCTGGCAATGCTTACCAGAAGCCCACTAGACATCAGGGATGAGGCACAGGCAGATGCCTGCGGGTGGAGGATGGCCTCGAACACGCGAGCAGCATCGGTGGTGACCGAAATCAGGTCAGAGGTCGCTCACCCTCGACGTGCAGCGCCAGCCATTAAGAAGGGAGGGGAGAGCAGCTGGGAGGCGGGAAGGCGCGGCGAATGGGGGCGCGAGGGGGGCAGGCCGCAGGGAGGCAGCGGCGGGGAGCGCGGCTCAGAGAGCCGATCAGGGGAGCGCACAAGGGGCAAAAAAGCGGTCATAGAGTGAAAAAGGCACAAATGGAGGCAATTGAAACAAAAGGCGAAAAAAAGCAAGGCACAGAATACAATCAGAAATACGGCAAAAACGGCACAATGCACACAAGTCTAGCGATGCTTACCAGAAGCCCACTAGACACCAGGGATGAGGCACAGGCAGATGCCTGCGGGTGGAGGAGGGCCTCGAACACGCGAGCAGCAGCGTGGGTGGGGTCAGGGACACGGACACAGCAAGGTGGTGCTGCGGATGTGGGGGAGCGAGCTCCTGACCGAAATCAGGTCAGAGGTCGCTCACCCTCGACGTGCAGCGCCAGCCATTAAGAAGGGAGGGGGGAGCAGCTGGGAGGCGGGAAGGCGCGACGAATGGGGGCACGAAGGGGGCGGGCCGCAGGGAGGCAGCGGTGGGGAGCGCGGCTCAGAGAGCCGATCAGGTGAGCGCACAAGCGGCAAAAAAGCGGTCACAGAGCGAAAAAGCCACAAATGGAGGCAATTGAAACAAAAGGCACAGAAAAGCAAGGCACAGAATACAATCACAAATACGGCAAAAACAGCACAATGCACACAAGTCTAGCGATGCTTACCAGAAGCCCACTAGACACCAGGGATGAGGCGCAGGCGGATGCCTGCGGGTGGAGGATGGCCTCGAACACGCGAGCATCATCCGTGGTCAGGGACACGGACACAGCAAGTTGGTGCTGCGGACGTGGGGGAGCGAGCTCCTGACCGAAATCAGGTCAGAGGTCGGTCACCCTCGACGTGAAGCGCCAGCCATTAAGAAGGGAGGGGGGAGCAGCTGGGAGGCGGGAAGGCGCGACGAATGGGGGCACGTGGGGGGCGGGCCGCAGGGAGGCACCGGCGGGGAGCGCGACCAGGTGAGCACACAAGGGGCAAAAAAGCGGTCACAGAGCGAAAAAGGCACAAGTGGAGGCAATTGAAATAAAAGGCACATAAAAGCAAGGCACAGAATACAATCACAAATACGGCAAAAACGGCACAATGCACACGAGTCTAGCAATGCTTACCAGAAGCCCACTAGACATCAGGGATGAGGCGCAGGCGGATGCCTGCGGGTGGAGGAGGGCCTCGAACACGCGAGCAGCAGCGTGGGTGGAGGTCAGGGACACGGACACAGCAAGATGGTGCTGCGGACGTGGGGGAGCGAGCTCCTGACCGAAATCAGGTCAGAGGTCGCTCACCCTCGACGCGCAGCGCCAGACATTAAGAAGGGAGGGAGGAGCAGCTGGGAGGCGGGAGGGTGCGGCGAATGGGGGCGCGAGGGGGGCGGGGCTGCAGGGAGGCAGCGGCGGGGAGCGTGGCTCAGAGAGCCGATCAGGGGAGTGCACAAGGGGCAAAAAAGCAGTCACAGAGCGAAAAAGGCACAAATGGAGGCAATTGAAACAAAAGGCACAAAAAAGCAAGGCACAGAATACAATCAGAAATACGGCAAAAACGGCACAATGCACACGAGTCTAGTGATGCTTACCAGAAGCCCACTAGACACCAGGGATGAGGTGCAGGCGGATGCCTGCGGGTGGATGAGGGCCTCGAACACGCGAGCAGCAGCGTGGGCGGGGTCAGGGACACGGACACAGCAAGGTGGTGCTGCGGATGTGGGGGAGCGAGCTCCTGACCGTAATCAGGTCAGAGGTCGCTCACCCTCGACGCGCAGCGCCAGCCATTGAAGGGAGGGGGAGCAGCTGGGAGGCGGGAAGGCACGGCGAATGGGGGCGCGAGGGGGGCAGGCCGCAGGGAGGCAGCGGCGGGGAGCGCGGCTCAGAGAGTCGATCAGGGGAGCGCACAAGGGGCAAAAAAGCGGTCATAGAGCGAAAAAGGCACAAATGGAGGCAATTGAAACAAAAGGCGAAAAAAAGCAAGGCACAGAATACAATCACAAATACGGCAAAAACGGCACAATGCACACAAGTCTAGCGATGCTTACCAGAAGCCCACTAGACACCAGGGATGAGGCACAGGCAGATGCCTGCGGGTGGAGGAGGGCCTCGAACACGTGAGCAGCAGCGTGGGTGGGGTCAGGGACACGGACACAGCAAGGTGGTGCTGCGGATGTGGAGGAGCGAGCTCCTGACCGAAATCAGGTCAGAGGTCGCTCACCCTCGACGCGCAGCGCCAGCCATTAAGAAGGGAGGTGGGAGGGAGGAGCAGCTGGGAGGTGGGAGGGCGCAGAGAATGGGGGCACGAGGGGGGCGGGGCCGCAGGGAGGCAGCAGAGGGGGAGCGCGGCTCAGAGAGCCGATCAGGGGAGCGCACAAGGGGCAAAAAAGCGGTCACAGAGCGAAAAAGGCACAAATGGAGACAATTGAAACAAAAGGCACAAAAAAGCAAGGCACAGAATACAATCACAAATACGGCAAAAACGGCACAATGCACACGAGTCTAGCGATGCTTACCAGAAGCCCACTAGACATCAGGGATGAGGCGCAGGTGGATGCCTGCGGGTGGAGGAGGGCCTCGAACACGCGAGCAGCAGCGTGGGTGGAAGTCAGGGACACAGACACAGCAAGATGGTGCTGCGGACGTGGGGGAGCGAGCTCCTGACCGAAATCAGGTCAGAGGTCGCTCACCCTCGACGCGCAGCGCCAGACATTAAGAAGGGAGGGGGGAGGGAGGAGCAGCTGGGAGGCGGGAGGGTGCGGCGAATGGGGGGCGCGAGGGGGGCGGGGCTGCAGGGAGGCAGCGGCGGGGAGCGTGGCTCAGAGAGCCGATCAGGGGAGCGCACAAGGGGCAAAAAAGCAGTCACAGAGCGAAAAAGGCACAAATGGAGGCAATTGAAACAAAAGGCACAAAAAAGCAAGGCACAGAATACAATCAGAAATACGGCAAAAACGGCACAATGCACACGAGTCTAGTGATGCTTACCAGAAGCCCACTAGACACCAGGGATGAGGCGCAGGCGGATGACTGCGGGTGGATGAGGGCCTCGAACACGCGAGCAGCAGCGTGGGCGAGGTCAGGGACACGGACACAGCAAGGTGGTGCTGCGGATGTGGGGGAGCGAGCTCCTGACCGAAATCAGGTCAGAGGTCGCTCACCCTCGACGTGCAGCGCCAGCCATTAAGAAGGGAGGGGGGAGCAGCTGGGAGGCGGGAAGGCGCGGCGAATGGGGGCGCGAGGGGGGCAGGCCGCAGGGAGGCAGCGGCGGGGAGCGCGGCTCAGAGAGCCGATCAGGGGAGCGCACAAGGGGCAATAAAGCGGTCATAGAGTGAAAAAGGCACAAATGGAGGCAATTGAAACAAAAGGCGAAAAAAAGCAAGGCACAGAATACAATCAGAAATACGGCAAAAACGGCACAATGCACACAAGTCTAGCGATGCTTACCAGAAGCCCACTAGACACCAGGGATGAGGCACAGGCAGATGCCTGCGGGTGGAGGAGGGCCTCGAACACGCGAGCAGCAGCGTGGGTGGGGTCAGGGACACGGACACAGCAAGGTGGTGCTGCGGATGTGGGGGAGCGAGCTCCTGACCGAAATCAGGTCAGAGGTCGCTCACCCTCGACGTGCAGCGCCAGCCATTAAGAAGGGAGGGGGGAGCAGCTGGGAGGCGGGAAGGCGCGGCGAATGGGGGCGCGAGGGGGGCAGGCCGCAGGGAGGCAGCGGCGGGGAGCGCGGCTCAGAGAGCCGATCAGGGGAGCGCACAAGGGGCAAAAAAGCGGTCACAGAGCGAAAAAGGCACAAATGGAGACAATTGAAACAAAAGGCACAAAAAAGCAAGGCACAGAATACAATCACAAATACGGCAAAAAATGCACAATGCACACGAGTCTAGCGATATTTACCAGAAGCCCACTCGACACCAGGGATGAGGCGCAGGCGGATGCCTGCGGGTGGAGGAGGGCCTCGAACACGCGAGCAGCAGCGTGGGCGGGGGTCAGGGACACGGACAAAGGAAGGTGGTGCTGCGGACGTGGGGGAGCGAGCGCCTGACCGAAATCAGGTCAGAGGTCGCTCACCCTCGACGCGCAGCGCCAGCCATTAAGAAGGGAGGGGGGAGCAGCTGGGAGGCCGGAGGGTGCGGCCAATGGGGGTGCGAAGGGGGCGGGCCGCAGGGAGGCAGCGGCAGGGAGCGTGGCTCAGAGAGCCGATCAGGGGAGCGCACAAGGGGCAAAAAAGCGGTCACAGAGCGAAAAAGGCACACGTGGAGGCAATTGAAATAAAAGGCACATAAAAGCAAGGCACAGAATACAAAAACAAATACGGCAAAAACAGCACAATGCACACAAGTCTAGCGATGCTTACCAGAAGCCCACAAGACACCAGGGATGAGGCGCAGGCGGATGCCTACGGGTGGAGGAGGGCCTCGAACACGCGAGCAGCAGCGTGGGTGGGGGTCAGGGACACGGACACAGCAAGGTGGTGCTGCGGACGTGGGGGAGCGAGCTCCTGACCGAAATCAGGTCAGAGGTCGCTCACCCTCGACGCGCAGCGCCAGACATTAAGAAGGGAGGGGGGAGGGAGGAGCAGCTGTGAGGCGGGAGGGCGCGGCGAATGGGGGCGCGAGGGGAGCGGGGCTGCAGGGAGGCAGCGGCGGGGAGCGTGGCTCAGAGAGCCGATCAGGGGAGCGCACAAGGGGCAAAAAAGCAGTCACAGAGCGAAAAAGGCACAAATGGAGGCAATTGAAACAAAAGGCACAAAAAAGCAAGGCACAGAATACAATCAGAAATACGGCAAAAACGGCACAATGCACACGAGTGTAGTGATGCTTACCAGAAGCCCACTAGACACCAGGGATGAGGCGCAGGCGGATGCCTGCGGGTGGATGAGGGCCTCGAACACGCGAGCAGCAGCGTGGGCGGGGGTCAGGGACACGGACACAGCAAGGTGGTGCTGCGGACGTGGGGGAGCGAGCTCCTGACCGAAATCAGGTCAGAGGTCGCTCACCCTCGACGCGCAGCGCCAGCCATTAAGAAGGGAGGGGGGAGCAGCTGGGAGGCGGGAAGGCGCGGCGAATGGGGGCGCGAGGGGGGGCGGGTCGCAGGGAGGCAGCGGCGGGGAGCGCGGCTCAGAGAGCCGATCAGGGGAGCGCACAAGGGGCAAAAAAGCGGTCACAGAGCGAAAAAGGCACAAATGGAGGCAATTGAAACAAAAGGCGAAAAAAAGCAAGGCACAGAATACAATCAGAAATACGGCAAAAACGGCACAATGCACACAAGTCTAGCGATGCTTAACAGAAGCCCACTAGACACCAGGGATGAGGCACAGGCAGATGCCTGCGGGTGGAGGAGGGCCTCGAACACGCGAGCAGCAGCGTGGGTGGGGGTCAGGGACACGGACACAGCAAGGTGGTGCTGCGGATGTGGAGGAGCGAGCTCCTGACCGAAATCAGGTCAGAGGTAGCTCACACTCGACGCGCAGCGCCAGCCATTAAGAAGGGAGGGGGGAGGGAGGAGCAGCTGGGAGGTGGGAGGGCGCAGAGAATGGGGGCACGAGGGGGGCGGGCCGCAGGGAGGCAGCAGAGGGGAGCGCGGCTCAGAGAGCCGATCAGGGGAGCGCACAAGGGGCAAAAAAGCGGTCACAGAGCGAAAAAGGCACAAATGGAGGCAATTGAAACAAAAGGCACAAAAAAGCAAGCCACAGAATACAATCAGAAATACGGCAAAAACGGCACAATGCACACAAGTCTAGTGATGCTTACCAGAAGCCCACTAGACACCAGGGATGAGGCGCAGGCGGATGCCTGCGGGTGGATGAGGGCCTCGAACACGCGAGCAGCAGCGTGGGCGGGGGTCAGGGACACGTACACAGCAAGGTGGTGCTGCGGACGTGGGGGAGCGAGCTCCTGAACGAAATCAGGTCAGAGGTCGCTCACCCTCGACGCGCAGCGCCAGCCATTGAAGGGAGGGGGGAGCAGCTGGGAGGCGGGAAGGCGCGGCGAATGGGGGCGCGAGGAGGGCAGGCCGCAGGGAGGCAGCAGCGGGGAGCGCGGCTCAGAGAGCCGATCAGGGGAGCGCACAAGGGGCAAAAAAGCGGTCACAGAGCGAAAAAGGCACAAATGGAGGCAACTGAAACAAAAGGCACAAAAAAACAAGGCACAGAATACAATCACAAATACGGCAAAAACGGCACAATGCACACGAGTATAGCAATGCTTACCAGAAGCCCACTAGACACCAGGGATGAGGCGCAGGCGGATGCCTGCGGGTGGAAGATGGCCTCGAACACGCGAGCAGCAGCGGGGGTCAGGGACACAGACACAGCAAGTTGGTGCTGCGGACCTGGGGGAGCGAGCTCCTGACCGAAATCAGGTCAGAGGTCGTTCACCCTCGACGCGAAGCGCCAGCCATTAAGAAGGGAGGGGGGAGCAGCTGGGAGGAGGGAAGGCGCGACGAATGGGGGCACGTGGGGGGCGGGCCGCAGGGAGGCACCGGCGGGGAGCGCGATCAGGGGAGCACACAAGGGGCAAAAAAACAGTCACAGAGCGAAAAAGGCACAAGTGGAGGCAATTGAAATAAAAGGCACATAAAAGTAAGGCACAGAATACAATCACAAATACGGCAAAAAATGCACAATGCACACGAGTCTAGCGATGCTTACCAGAAGCCCACTCGACACCAGGGATGAGGCACAGGCAGATGCCTGCGGGTGGAGGAGGGCCTCGAACACGCGAGCAGCAGCGTGGGTGGGGTCAGGGACACGGACACAGCAAGGTGGTGCTGCGGATGTGGGGGAGCGAGCTCCTGACCGAAATCAGGTCAGAGGTCGCTCACCCTCGACGTGCAGCGCCAGCCATTAAGAAGGGAGGGGGGAGCAGCTGGGAGGCGGGAAGGCGCGGCGAATGGGGGCGCGAGGGGGGCAGGCCGCAGGGAGGCAGCGGCGGGGAGCGCGGCTCAGAGAGCCGATCAGGGGAGCGCACAAGGGGCAAAAAAGCGGTCACAGAGCGAAAAAGGCACAAATGGAGACAATTGAAACAAAAGGCACAAAAAAGCAAGGCACAGAATACAATCACAAATACGGCAAAAAATGCACAATGCACACGAGTCTAGCGATGCTTACCAGAAGCCCACTCGACACCAGGGATGAGGCGCAGGCGGATGCCTGCGGGTGGAGGAGGGCCTCGAACACTCGAGCAGCAGCGTGGGCGGGGGTCAGGGACACGGACAAAGGAAGGTGGTGCTGCGGACGTGGGGGAGCGAGCGCCTGACCGAAATCAGGTCAGAGGTCGCTCACCCTCGACGCGCAGCGCCAGCCATTAAGAAGGGAGGGGGGAGCAGCTGGGAGGCCGGAGGGTGCGGCGAATGGGGGTGCGAAGGGGGCGGGCCGCAGGGAGGCAGCGGCAGGGAGCGTGGCTCAGAGAGCCGATCAGGGGAGCGCACAAGGGGCAAAAAAGCGGTCACAGAGCGAAAAAGGCACACGTGGAGGCAATTGAAATAAAAGGCACATAAAAGCAAGGCACAGAATACAATCACAAATACTGCAAAAACAGCACAATGCACACAAGTCTAGCGATGCTTACCAGAAGCCCACAAGACACCAGGGATGAGGCGCAGGCGGATGCCAACGGGTGGAGGAGGGCCTCGAACACGCAAGCAGCAGCGTGGGTGGGGGTCAGGGACACGGACACAGCAAGGTGGTGCTGCGGACGGGGGGAGCGAGCTCCTGACCGAAATCAGGTCAGAGGTCGCTCACCCTCGACGCGCAGCGCCAGACATTAAGAAGGGAGGGGGGAGGGAGGAGCAGCTGGGAGGGTGCGGCGAATGGGGGCGCGAGGGGGGCGGGGCTGCAGGGAGGCAGCGGCGGGGAGCGTGGCTCAGAGAGCCGATCAGGGGAGTGCACAAGGGGCAAAAAAGCAGTCACAGAGCGAAAAAGGCACAAATGGAGGCAATTGAAACAAAAGGCACAAAAAAGCAAGGCACAGAATACAATCAGAAATACGGCAAAAACGGCACAATGCACACGAGTATAGTGATGCTTACCAGAAGCCCACTAGACACCAGGGATGAGGCGCAGGCGGATGACTGCGGGTGGATGAGGGCCTCGAACACGCGAGCAGCAGCGTGGGCGGGGTCAGGGACACGGACACAGCAAGGTGGTGCTGCGGATGTGGGGGAGCGAGCTCCTGACCGAAATCAGGTCAGAGGTCGCTCACCCTCGACGTGCAGCGCCAGCCATTAAGAAGGGAGGGGGGAGCAGCTGGGAGGCGGGAAGGCGCGGCGAATGGGGGCGCGAGGGGGGCAGGCCGCAGGGAGGCAGCGGCGGGGAGCGCGGCTCAGAGAGCCGATCAGGGGAGCGCACAAGGGGCAAAAAAGCGGTCATAGAGTGAAAAAGGCACAAATGGAGGCAATTGAAACAAAAGGCACAAAAAAGCAAGGCACAGAATACAATCAGAAATACGGCAAAAACGGCACAATGCACACGAGTGTAGTGATGCTTACCAGAAGCCCACTAGACACCAGGGATGAGGCGCAGGCGGATGCCTGCGGGTGGATGAGGGCCTCGAACACGCGAGCAGCAGCGTGGGCGGGGGTCAGGGACACGGACACAGCAAGGTGGTGCTGCGGACGTGGGGGAGCGAGCTCCTGACCGAAATCAGGTCAGAGGTCGCTCACCCTCGACGCGCAGCGCCAGCCATTAAGAAGGGAGGGGGGAGCAGCTGGGAGGCGGGAAGGCGCGGCGAATGGGGGCGCGAGGGGGGCGGGTCGCAGGGAGGCAGCGGCGGGGAGCGCGGCTCAGAGAGCCGATCAGGGGAGCGCACAAGGGGCAAAAAAGCGGTCACAGAGCGAAAAAGGCACAAATGGAGGCAATTGAAACAAAAGGCGAAAAAAAGCAAGGCACAGAATACAATCAGAAATACGGCAAAAACGGCACAATGCACACAAGTCTAGCGATGCTTAACAGAAGCCCACTAGACACCAGGGATGAGGCACAGGCAGATGCCTGCGGGTAGAGGAGGGCCTCGAACACGCGAGCAGCAGCGTGGGTGGGGGTCAGGGACACGGACACAGCAAGGTGGTGCTGCGGATGTGGAGGAGCGAGCTCCTGACCGAAATCAGGTCAGAGGTAGCTCACACTCGACGCGCAGCGCCAGCCATTAAGAAGGGAGGGGGGAGGGAGGAGCAGCTGGGAGGTGGGAGGGCGCAGAGAATGGGGGCACGAGGGGGGCGGGCCGCAGGGAGGCAGCAGAGGGGAGCGCGGCTCAGAGAGCCGATCAGGGGAGCGCACAAGGGGCAAAAAAGCGGTCACAGAGCGAAAAAGGCACAAATGGAGGCAATTGAAACAAAAGGCACAAAAAAGCAAGCCACAGAATACAATCAGAAATACGGCAAAAACGGCACAATGCACACAAGTCTAGTGATGCTTACCAGAAGCCCACTAGACACCAGGGATGAGGCGCAGGCGGATGCCTGCGGGTGGATGAGGGCCTCGAACACGCGAGCAGCAGCGTGGGCGGGGGTCAGGGACACGTACACAGCAAGGTGGTGCTGCGGACGTGGGGGAGCGAGCTCCTGAACGAAATCAGGTCAGAGGTCGCTCACCCTCGACGCGCAGCGCCAGCCATTGAAGGGAGGGGGGAGCAGCTGGGAGGCGGGAAGGCGCGGCGAATGGGGGCGCGAGGAGGGCAGGCCGCAGGGAGGCAGCAGCGGGGAGCGCGGCTCAGAGAGCCGATCAGGGGAGCGCACAAGGGGCAAAAAAGCGGTCACAGAGCGAAAAAGGCACAAATGGAGGCAACTGAAACAAAAGGCACAAAAAAACAAGGCACAGAATACAATCACAAATACGGCAAAAACGGCACAATGCACACGAGTATAGCAATGCTTACCAGAAGCCCACTAGACACCAGGGATGAGGCGCAGGCGGATGCCTGCGGGTGGAAGATGGCCTCGAACACGCGAGCAGCAGCGGGGGTCAGGGACACAGACACAGCAAGTTGGTGCTGCGGACCTGGGGGAGCGAGCTCCTGACCGAAATCAGGTCAGAGGTCGTTCACCCTCGACGCGAAGCGCCAGCCATTAAGAAGGGAGGGGGGAGCAGCTGGGAGGAGGGAAGGCGCGACGAATGGGGGCACGTGGGGGGCGGGCCGCAGGGAGGCACCGGCAGGGAGCGCGATCAGGGGAGCACACAAGGGGCAAAAAAACAGTCACAGAGCGAAAAAGGCACAAGTGGAGGCAATTGAAATAAAAGGCACATAAAAGTAAGGCACAGAATACAATCACAAATACGGCAAAAAATGCACAATGCACACGAGTCTAGCGATGCTTACCAGAAGCCCACTCGACACCAGGGATGAGGCACAGGCAGATGCCTGCGGGTGGAGGAGGGCCTCGAACACGCGAGCAGCAGCGTGGGTGGGGTCAGGGACACGGACACAGCAAGGTGGTGCTGCGGATGTGGGGGAGCGAGCTCCTGACCGAAATCAGGTCAGAGGTCGCTCACCCTCGACGTGCAGCGCCAGCCATTAAGAAGGGAGGGGGGAGCAGCTGGGAGGCGGGAAGGCGCGGCGAATGGGGGCGCGAGGGGGGCAGGCCGCAGGGAGGCAGCGGCGGGGAGCGCGGCTCAGAGAGCCGATCAGGGGAGCGCACAAGGGGCAAAAAAGCGGTCACAGAGCGAAAAAGGCACAAATGGAGACAATTGAAACAAAAGGCACAAAAAAGCAAGGCACAGAATACAATCACAAATACGGCAAAAAATGCACAATGCACACGAGTCTAGCGATGCTTACCAGAAGCCCACTCGACACCAGGGATGAGGCGCAGGCGGATGCCTGCGGGTGGAGGAGGGCCTCGAACACTCGAGCAGCAGCGTGGGCGGGGGTCAGGGACACGGACAAAGGAAGGTGGTGCTGCGGACGTGGGGGAGCGAGCGCCTGACCGAAATCAGGTCAGAGGTCGCTCACCCTCGACGCGCAGCGCCAGCCATTAAGAAGGGAGAGGGGAGCAGCTGGGAGGCCGGAGGGTGCGGCGAATGGGGGTGCGAAGGGGGCGGGCCGCAGGGAGGCAGCGGCAGGGAGCGTGGCTCAGAGAGCCGATCAGGGGAGCGCACAAGGGGCAAAAAAGCGGTCACAGAGCGAAAAAGGCACACGTGGAGGCAATTGAAATAAAAGGCACATAAAAGCAAGGCACAGAATACAATCACAAATACTGCAAAAACAGCACAATGCACACAAGTCTAGCGATGCTTACCAGAAGCCCACAAGACACCAGGGATGAGGCGCAGGCGGATGCCAACGGGTGGAGGAGGGCCTCGAACACGCAAGCAGCAGCGTGGGTGGGGGTCAGGGACACGGACACAGCAAGGTGGTGCTGCGGACGGGGGGAGCGAGCTCCTGACCGAAATCAGGTCAGAGGTCGCTCACCCTCGACGCGCAGCGCCAGACATTAAGAAGGGAGGGGGGAGGGAGGAGCAGCTGGGAGGGTGCGGCGAATGGGGGCGCGAGGGGGGCGGGGCTGCAGGGAGGCAGCGGCAGGGAGCGTGGCTCAGAGAGCCGATCAGGGGAGTGCACAAGGGGCAAAAAAGCAGTCACAGAGCGAAAAAGGCACAAATGGAGGCAATTGAAACAAAAGGCACAAAAAAGCAAGGCACAGAATACAATCAGAAATACGGCAAAAACGGCACAATGCACACGAGTATAGTGATGCTTACCAGAAGCCCACTAGACACCAGGGATGAGGCGCAGGCGGATGACTGCGGGTGGATGAGGGCCTCGAACACGCGAGCAGCAGCGTGGGCGGGGTCAGGGACACGGACACAGCAAGGTGGTGCTGCGGATGTGGGGGAGCGAGCTCCTGACCGAAATCAGGTCAGAGGTCGCTCACCCTCGACGTGCAGCGCCAGCCATTAAGAAGGGAGGGGGGAGCAGCTGGGAGGCGGGAAGGCGCGGCGAATGGGGGCGCGAGGGGGGCAGGCCGCAGGGAGGCAGCGGCGGGGAGCGCGGCTCAGAGAGCCGATCAGGGGAGCGCACAAGGGGCAAAAAAGCGGTCATAGAGTGAAAAAGGCACAAATGGAGGCAATTGAAACAAAAGGCGAAAAAAAGCAAGGCACAGAATACAATCAGAAATACGGCAAAAACGGCACAATGCACACAAGTCTAGCGATGCTTACCAGAAGCCCACTAGACACCAGGGATGAGGCACAGGCAGATGCCTGCGGGTGGAGGAGGGCCTCGAACACGCGAGCAGCAGCGTGGGTGGGGTCAGGGACACGGACACAGCAAGGTGGTGCTGCGGATGTGGGGGAGCGAGCTCCTGACCGAAATCAGGTCAGAGGTCGCTCACCCTCGACGTGCAGCGCCAGCCATTAAGAAGGGAGGGGGGAGCAGCTGGGAGGCGGGAAGGCGCGGCGAATGGGGCGCGAGGGGGGCAGGCCGCAGGGAGGCAGCGGCGGGGGAGCGCGGCTCAGAGAGCCGATCAGGGGAGCGCACAAGGGGCAAAAAAGCGGTCACAGAGCGAAAAAGGCACAAATGGAGACAATTGAAACAAAAGGCACAAAAAAGCAAGGCACAGAATACAATCACAAATACGGCAAAAAATGCACAATGCACACGAGTCTAGCGATGCTTACCAGAAGCCCACTCGACACCAGGGATGAGGCGCAGGCGGATGCCTGCGGGTGGAGGAGGGCCTCGAACACGCGAGCAGCAGCGTGGGCGGGGGTCAGGGACACGGACAAAGGAAGGTGGTGCTGCGGACGTGGGGGAGCGAGCTCCTGACCGAAATCAGGTCAGAGGTCGCTCACCCTCGACGTGCAGCGCCAGCCATTAAGAAGGGAGGGGGGAGCAGCTGGGAGGCGGGAAGGCGCGGCGAATGGGGGCGCGAGGGGGGCAGGCCGCAGGGAGGCAGCGGCGGGGAGCGCGGCTCAGAGAGCCGATCAGGGGAGCGCACAAGGGGCAAAAAAGCAGTCACAGAGTGAAAAAGGCACAAATGGAGGCAATTGAAACGGCACAATGCACACAAGTCTAGTGATGCTTACCAGAAGCCCACTAGACACCAGGGATGAGGCGCAGGCGGATGCCTGCGGGTGGAGGAGGGCCTCGAACACGCGAGCAGCAGCGTGGGCGGGGGTCAGGGACACGGACAAAGGAAGGTGGTGCTGCGGACGTGGGGGAGCGAGCTCCTGAACGAAATCAGGTCAGAGGTCGCTCACCCTCGACGCGCAGCGCCAGCCATTGAAGGGAGGGGGGAGCAGCTGGGAGGCGGGAAGGCGCGGCGAATGGGGGCGCGAGGAGGGCAGGCCGCAGGGAGGCAGCAGCGGGGAGCGCGGCTCAGAGAGCCGATCAGGGGAGCGCACAAGGGGCAAAAAAGCGGTCACAGAGCGAAAAAGGCACAAATGGAGACAATTGAAACAAAAGGCACAAAAAAGCAAGGCACAGAATACAATCACAAATACGGCAAAAAATGCACAATGCACACGAGTCTAGCGATGCTTACCAGAAGCCCACTCGACACCAGGGATGAGGCGCAGGCGGATGCCTGCGGGTGGAGGAGGGCCTCGAACACGCGAGCAGCAGCGTGGGCGGGGGTCAGGGACACGGACAAAGGAAGGTGGTGCTGCGGACGTGGGGGAGCGAGCTCCTGACCGAAATCAGGTCAGAGGTCTCTCACCCTCGACGTGCAGCGCCAGCCATTAAGAAGGGAGGGGGGAGCAGCTGGGAGGCGGGAAGGCGCGGCGAATGGGGGCGCGAGGGGGGCAGGCCGCAGGGAGGCAGCGGCGGGGAGCGCGGCTCAGAGAGCCGATCAGGGGAGCGCACAAGGGGCAAAAAAGCGGTCATAGAGTGAAAAAGGCACAAATGGAGGCAATTGAAACAAAAGGCGAAAAAAAGCAAGGCACAGAATACAATCAGAAATACGGCAAAAACGGCACAATGCACACAAGTCTAGCGATGCTTACCAGAAGCCCACTAGACACCAGGGATGAGGCACAGGCAGATGCCTGCGGGTGGAGGAGGGCCTCGAACACGCGAGCAGCAGCGTGGGTGGGGTCAGGGACACGGACACAGCAAGGTGGTGCTGCGGATGTGGGGGAGCGAGCTCCTGACCGAAATCAGGTCAGAGGTCGCTCACCCTCGACGTGCAGCGCCAGCCATTAAGAAGGGAGGGGGGAGCAGCTGGGAGGCGGGAAGGCGCAGCGAATGGGGGCGCGAGGGGGGCAGGCCGCAGGGAGGCAGCGGCGGGGAGCGCGGCTCAGAGAGCCGATCAGGGGAGTGCACAAGGGGAAAAAAAGCGGTCACAGAGCGAAAAAGGCACAAATGGAGACAATTGAAACAAAAGGCACAAAAAAGCAAGGCACAGAATACAATCACAAATACGGCAAAAAATGCACAATGCACACGAGTCTAGCGATGCTTACCAGAAGCCCACTCGACACCAGGGATGAGGCGCAGGCGGATGCCTGCGGGTGGAGGAGGGCCTCGAACACGCGAGCAGCAGCGTGGGCGGGGGTCAGGGACACGGACAAAGGAAGGTGGTGCTGCAGACGTGGGGGAGCGAGCGCCTGACCGAAATCAGGTCAGAGGTCGCTCACCCTCGACGCGCAGCGCCAGCCATTAAGAAGGGAGGGGGGAGCAGCTGGGAGGCCGGAGGGTGCGGCGAATGGGGGTGCGAAGGGGGCGGGCCGCAGGGAGGCAGCGGCAGGGAGCGTGGCTCAGAGAGCCGATCAGGGGAGCGCACAAGGGGCAAAAAGGCGGTCACAGAGCGAAAAAGGCACACGTGGAGGCAATTGAAATAAAAGGCACATAAAAGCAAGGCACAGAATACAATCACAAATACGGCAAAAACAGCACAATGCACACAAATCTAGCGATGCTTACCAGAAGCCCACAAGACACCAGGGATGAGGCGCAGGTGGATGCCTACGGGTGGAGGAGGGCCTCGAACACGCGAGCAGCAGCGTGGGTGGGGGTCAGGGACACGGACACAGCAAGGTGGTGCTGCGGACGGGGGGAGCGAGCTCCTGACCGAAATCAGGTCAGAGGTTGCTCACCCTCGACGCGCAGCGCCAGACATTAAGAAGGGAGGGGGGAGGGAGGAGCAGCTGTGAGGCGGGAGGGTGCGGCGAATGGGGGCGCAAGGGGGGCGGGGCTGCAGGGAGGCAGCGGCGGGGAGCGTGGCTCAGAGAGCCGATCAGGGGAGCGCACAAGGGGCAAAAAAGCAGTCACAGGGCGAAAAAGGCACAAATGGAGGCAATTGAAACAAAAGGCACAAAAAAGCAAGGCACAGAATACAATCAGAAATACGGCAAAAACGGCACAATGCACACGAGTGTAGTGATGCTTACCAGAAGCCCACTAGACACCAGGGATGAGGCGCAGGCGGATGCCTGCGGGTGGATGAGGGCCTCGAACACGCGAGCAGCAGCGTGGGCGGGGGTCAGGGACACGGACACAGCAAGGTGGTGCTGCGGACGTGGGGGAGCGAGCTCCTGACCGAAATCAGGTCAGAGGTCGCTCACCCTCGATGCTCAGCGCCAGCCATTAAGAAGGGAGGGGGGAGCAGCTGGGAGGCGGGAAGGCGCGGCGAATGGGGGCGCGAGGGGGGCGGGTCGCAGGGAGGCAGCGGCGGGAGCGCGGCTCAGAGAGCCGATCAGGGGAGCGCACAAGGGGCAAAAAAGCGGTCACAGAGCGAAAAAGGCACAAATGGAGGCAATTGAAACAAAAGGCGAAAAAAAGCAAGGCACAGAATACAATCAGAAATACGGCAACAACGGCACAATGCACACAAGTCTAGCGATGCTTAACAGAAGCCCACTAGACACCAGGGATGAGGCACAAGCAGATGCCTGCGGGTGGAGGAGGGCCTCGAACACGCGAGCAGCAGCATGGGTGGGGGTCAGGGACACGGACACAGCAAGGTGGTGCTGCGGATGTGGAGGAGCGAGCTCCTGACCGAAATCAGGTCAGAGGTCGCTCACACTCGACGCGCAGCGCCAGCCATTAAGAAGGGAGGGGGGAGGGAGGAGCAGCTGGGAGGTGGGAGGGTGCGGCGAATGGGGGCACGAGGGGGGCAGGGAGGCAGCGGCGGGGAGCGCGGCTCAGAGAGCCGATCAGGGGAGCACACAAGGGGCGAAAAAGCGGTCACAGAGCGAAAAAGGCACAAATGGAGGCAATTGAAACAAAAGGCACAAAAAAGCAAGGCACAGAATACAATCACAAATACGGCAAAAACGGCACAATGCACACGAGTCTAGCGATGCTTACCAGAAGCCCACTAGACACCAGGGATGAGGCGCAGGCGGATGCCTGCGGTGGAGGAGGGCCTTGAACACGCGAGCAGCAGCATGGGTGGGGGTCAGGGACACGGACACAGCAAGGTGGTGCTGCGGACGTGGGGGAGCGAGCTCCTGACCGAAATCAGGTATGTATGCCTTTACCTGCCTAAACTCCTTGTATGTCACGTTTTCCTTCCAGGTGCCTTCACTATGCTATCCTCTAGTGGGCATTTCAGAGTTGTGTCATTGGCAGGTGGCTGTTGCTGGTCTGACATGTGTAGTGGACATGGATTGATCCAGGTAATGTCGGTCACAGATATAGGGAGTATGAGTCCTATGCCCGGGGACACTGGGAGGGGGTCAGGAATCTGAGCTATATATAGACCTGTTTGCTGTGGTGCATTGGTCCAATGGTCTCATGTGTGTGATCATGTGGCCTTGTAACATGTCATCCTGTGCAATCCATTGCTTCCACCATCACATTGTGTTGATCCTGTATGACCTGTTAGTGGCAGTCAATGTGTTTCCTCATTACAGGCCAGTGTGCCTGCACCACAACACTGAAAAAAGTTTGTGACATTCTACCAGATGCTTGCTTATTGTTATGGGAATGGCCTGGGCTCAGGCTCTGTTGTACTGCCCTCTGTCTGTGCCATGGGGCATGTTAAGTTGGCAGGCCTGGTTTTGGTATGTGATAAGGGTCAAACTGGAGACAACATGCCATACCCTGTAAGCCTAATCTACAGGGCAAGGTCTTACAAGCCCTTTTGGTGTGGTCTGGGGCACCCTAGTAATAGGACATCTGGCCTGACTTCATTTTACTTGGACGTTCTTGGCTATGACTGTGCAGACATTCTTAACACCTTATGTGCAATACAGTACAATAAAACATTTGCTGTGACCAGACACTTGTTACATTGTGTTGCTAGTCATCCTCAGCATGACACTACCTGAGACATCTCCTGCCATCCATTGCCTTCTTATGTCTTACTTATGTACATTACATGTGATTAGCACTCAACACTCCAGACAGTTAAAGAAGAGAGGTAGTAGGGAGTGTTTTAGTGATGGGTGTGTTTATTTACATTACTTTATTAAAGCGGTTGAGGAACAGTCAACAGGGTGAGTCTGTGGCACACAAAGGAGTAACATCAGGAAGCTGGCACTGCTTAGTGTCTTGCATTCCGCACCTTGGATGCTTGGCTGGACGTCCCCGCTTGCGGGAGGGGGGCAGAAACTACAGAGACAGGGGTGCCTGAGGTGTGTGCTTCCCCTGGCAGTGCCTCCCTTTCAGTGGCTGGCACAGATGCTGTGGATGCACCAAAGGGAGGGGTGGGACATTGTTGCCTATCCCTGCTCAGGGTACTGTTAATGTCCCTCAGCACCTCTGTCAGGGAGGCCATGTTGGAACTGTGGGCCTCCCACTGTTCCTGCCTCTCACAATGGATATCCCTCTGTAGCTCCTTAATTTCCCTGAGTTTGATCAGTACCTGGCCCATCACGCCTTCGGACTGTTGGTAGGCTCCCAAGACCCGCCTAATGATATCCTGGCCAGGGGCATCACCAGCAGCTTCTTGCCGCTGTACCACACCATCCCCCTCATGCACCCTATCCCCATGAGCCTGCGCCCTTGGTGCAGCCTCCCCCCTTCCACTTATTCCATGTCCATCATTGTCAGGGTTGGAAGGTTGTGACTCATGAACATGGCCTGGGGGGCACAAGATGTTGGTGACTGTTGTAGGGACGCAGGTTTGGGGGCGACTGGCTGCCTGCGATGTAGAGGCCACAGGGCTGGGATGAGTCGATGTGGTCAGGCTGAGGCTGACCAGTGTAATCTGCCCAGGTTGCCCGGATTGGCCAGAACCGTCCTCAACATGCAGCGGTCCAGGAGTGGTCTCCTTATTGAGGGCTTCGTCCATGAGGGTAGTGGCAGTCTCCTCTGTGGTGTCGGTAGTAGCAGTAGCAGTTGCAGTGCCAGCACTACCTGTTGATTTGGAGAGACAATTTTAGTGGTTGTATTGCAACTTTGTCTTCCAATAGCTGACTGTGACATTAGACTAGGGCCATGTACACATCGTATTTGCTGATTTCCCTTATGTGACAGGTACACATATTGTCATTTGTAGAGAGCTGACATTGTTATCAAATGCCAATTCCTGTTCAGTGACCTTACCTCAGACTGTCCAGATTCATTAGCTGCTGGAGGGGTGGTAATAGACTCATATCTTGCCAGCAGTGCAGGCAGGACATTGGCTGGGCAGGATGTTGTTTGAATCATCTTGACAGCTATTTGTTTGTCATGCAGGCATTGTCGGAACCATGGATGATATATGATAGTTGACATTCTGTGGTCAGTGGATTGTGGATGTGACTGCTGCCAATGTCATACAGCAGACACAATTTGGGGTCTTTGATCTATGTAGGAAGTTATTTCCAGACATTTTGAGCTATCCTTCCTGTCTACACTGTTTTCATCTTGGCTTAGCAGCTCTAGATGGATCTGGGTGTGTTGCCACATCACAGGGTGTACCATGATCTGTATCCTTGTCCCTCCCAGGTGTATCACATTCATTAATAGGTTTAGGGACTGTGGCACAATGTCATATAGACAGTGGCCTGGAGTTTGGGGTCACATTGCTTGGTCGTCCTTAAATTTATTCAGACGTCACTCTTATCACAACTCACAGTTCACATTGTCCGTCCTATGAGGTGAGTGGACTTTCATGGCAAGTATGTCAACATGGATATTTGACCATATGCAGAGGTGGCTGGGTAATTGGATTGGGTAGACAGAGCCTCCTGGCTTCAGCAGTAATGTGACTCCCTGTACTACATGCAGTTTTTCAATTTGACTCTCCCAGGTGTGTGCATGTTATGTATGTGTTCTCAGGTAAAGGTATTTTGGCAGGTTACTGTTGCTTGGAGTGTGAGTAAGGGATCTTCTGATGCGTACTAACCATTTCACTCCCTGTATCCCACACACTGTAGAGTTGTCCTCCTGTCAGGTGAGTACACTTCAATGGGTGGGTAGGGGGCAAGGGTGTTTTGTATGGGGTACTCTGTGTTGGCTGGGATAACACTACATTTGCCCCCTGTCCTTGGCATTCCTGTCAGTGCCTGCTCTACTCCAACACACTGTAGAGTTGTCCTCTTCTCAGGTGAGTAGCATTCACTAGGGAATAGCAGGACATCGTAATCTTAAGTGTAGTACACAGTTCTGCTCTTACTAATGGTAGTACAGTGCCTGCTGGGAATTGTGGCGAAGTCATTTCCCTGTGCTACACCCAGTATACGGAGATGTGGTTCCCCCAGGTGGGTCTAGTTCCCATGTGAGGTGGCAGACAGTGGTCTTTTGACAGGTGGTGACTGGGCTGGTGGGTTGACAGTGAAGGGGGCCTAGTGTGGTCAGTGAGCATGCAATACAGTACATTTCTGTGCCCCTTTTGTTGTTGTGACTTACACAACTCCACTCCTGAGGTATTCCTGTCAAGCACTCAGGATGCAGGATGGCCAAGACCTTCTCGTCCCAGGATGTGAGCTGTAGTGGAGGAGGTGGGGTACTACTGCCAGTCTTCGGGACTGCAAGCTGGTTCCTGGACACCATGGAACGGACCTTCCCCCAGAGGTAATTCCATCTCTTCCTGATGTCATTCCTTGTGTGTGGAGCTGCCTACAGAATTCACTCTGTCAGCTATCCTTTGCCACATTTCCATTTTCCTAGTGATAGTAGTTTGCTGGACTTGGGCTCCAAATAGTTGTGGTTCTACTCTGATAATTGAATCCACTATGACTCTTAACTCGTCATCTATGAAACAGGGATTTTTCTGGGGTGACATGGTGGTGATGGAAAAAATAAACGTGTAGGTGCTGGGTGCGAAACAGGTGACGGGGAGTATGTACAATAAAGATGTGCAATTGTGTGTGATGTGGGTGTGTTGAGGGTGTGGGATGTGTGCTGAGGGAGAGATGGAGGGGTGCCTCTTTAATTTGAAAGTTTGTATTGGTGAGCGCTCTGGATGGTGTATTTTGCGTTGTAGATGCAAAGGATTGTGGTGTGTGAAGAGGTGTGTTTTATGGTGTGCTGTGCAGGTGTGTTGAGTGTGTGAATGTGTGTCAGCTGTGTTGTTTTCAAATGCATCCAATGTGGTGTTGTGTATTACTGTGGTGACCAAAGCCCGCTGCGGTTCTAACCGCCATTGGAAGCCTGCCATGGCAAGACTGCCATTGCAATTTTCGACCTGTAATAGTTTGGTGGATTGACGGGTTGGCGGTGCCGGGGGTCTGCCCGCCTGTTTCCTCCCCTCCAGAGTCCTGGCAGGGTCCGGTTTTTGGCTGGGTTTTGGAGGGCCTGCCTGTGTAACTCGTAATACAGTGGTCTGTAAGATCGCCAACATGGCAGTCTTTTGGAGGCTGCCACTATGGTGGTCTAGTGGTCTGACCGCCAAACTCGTAATGAGGCCCTTAGTTTTTTTCCAGAAACAGTGGTCTCTAACCTGTATTTGCAAACCCCTCTTAGGAAGCCAGATAGTTTGAAGTTGAGGTCACAGTGAAGAAAAGTTGTGAAGAAATAATTCGGAGGAAAGGCATCACCGGCGGCCACAGTAGGACATCTTTGTCAGATAGTCTGGGCTCGTCTATTGGCTAGTTATTTTGTTGTGTCAATTAGAACTCTTCAGCCAGTAACTGCTGCCAGCAGAATTAGAAGTACATCAACAGCCTCAGATAAAGGAGCATTGCAGAAGTCTGCACAGGAGTTTTAATAAGGATAAAAAAGGTTTTGGCGGAGACAGATGCCAGTAGTATCTAATGAAACACAATTAATTGGATTAGCTCCAAGGTTTACCTTTTTCCTAGAACGTTTGGGTTTATCAGGGTGCCTTATTTGAAATTATCTTTAGACTTGTTGTCTTGGACCAAGTTCGAATGTTATACAGTATCAACAGGAAATTACCACTGTAACATGTACCAGTGCATGACAAACAGTGCTAACAGTGAATTAGCAATGTCTCAGCAAGAAACATGGCTTTAAACATTTATCTTTCAACCTCAATGAACCACTCTGGTTCCCTTTGTGGGCTACAAAGCTCCATGCACACTACTTGGGGTTCTTTTCACATGAGGCTACAACCAGCTGGGTAAGCATGACACCAACAACAGCAAGGGCATGTCATTGGACTCAAATGTAAATCAGAAAGCAGGCTCTTCCAGGTCTGGTAGTCAGGTTTTCAGTCCAGGTCAGGACACCTTGCAATTCAGAACAGTTCTTCTACTTGGCATCCAGGGAATATAGAAGCTAAATGATGTTTTTTTAAGTTTTTCAAACCGATGCAGCACAAACCCTAGGATTCACTATGGAGGCCCTCTGTCACCTGCAGTAAGTAGCAAAGAGATTCATTTGTTAGCACTTATTTTCAGTTTCCATTCACGCCCACTATAAAGCAAATATGTACTGTAGGCTGCTATCCTTAACATATAACATTTAAATTACAGAAACAATATCAAAATATCAATTCAAATTCAGAGGTTTATCATCTGATTTTGAGCTTTCATCAATAAGATTTTGAGATCTCATTTTAATTTACTTTACGGGTTAAACTACAAAAGTTGCAGGTCCACTATGTATAGTCTGCTGGTGGGAGAGGAAACAGCACAAATCCACTTTTTGGTTATTTGTGGGGTGTATAGTGAACATCTTTCTTCCATGGTAAGTTTAAAAGTTCTGACTGGAATGAAAGTGTGGTGCTTTAAAACCTTAAAAGAGGAACATAGTAGGGCTGAGTAAAAACTGCAGGGCTGAGGAGAAACATTAGTCCTTATCTGCCTTTTTTGCATGATATATGCTTAGATTTCATACAAAATTTGAGTTAGGTGGAATTTTTAAGAATTACCTTAAGGACCTAATTTTAAGTGAATACAACAAAAGTGACATTTTAAAGCTGACTTAGTGCCTGATTTAGAGTTTGGTGGATGGGGTTAATCCATCACAAACATGACGGATATCCTGTCTGCCATATTACGATTCCATTATGTCCTATGGACAACATAATACAGTAGACGGGATGTCCGTCACATTTGTGACAGAGTAATTCTTCCGCCAAACTCGAAATCAGGCCCTAAAACCCACAAGAAAGTTTGTTATAAAATTTTACATTGATTTGTTAAAAAGCAAATGGATTTCTATAGGTTTTATTCAGCCCCCAGTAATAATGATGCCACACACCTGTTTGATTTTCCCTGGGGTGCCAGGGAAAGGATGGGTCAAACTACAGTTTCCAAATGGAAGGCAATGGGTTTTACCAAGGTGACCCATTTTATAATAGGGATAGGTGGAACGCTTGGTCAGATATTAAAGCGCTAGCACGGAAGAACTACTGGTTGCAGTGCTCTTATAACAATCTAATTTCAAAATTATATTAGTCTATTATTCAGTAGTCAAAACTTGGTCCCTAACCAAACTGATAACCCAGTTCATAAGTGGCAAATTGCATGGAAAAAGTTTCTTGTACCTTGCAGAGGGATTGATATTTATCAGAAAGCTTGTCAGTAAGTGGGGAAAGTATGACGGATTTACACTGACAAGATAAGTGTGGGGTAAAGTTAATAAATTGAAATTTACAATGCTCAGATGAGCCAACTGGCATAGAATGTAGTTTTAGTGAAATGATTGCTCTATCGAACCCCGCAATTTCTCTGTGAGGTTCAGTTGTCACTGCCAGGCTGCTGTCTCAGATGTGAATCGATCAAAGTAGCAAACTGGCCCCATGTCATTTGGCAATGTGCAGCTATCTGAATTTTTTGGAAAGTGATATTTCAGTACCTCGATCAAGTGTGGTACCCAGTGCTTCGTTGTTGCTTTGTTAAGGCAAGTGTAGATAGAGCATTCCTATTCACTTTGTACAGATGAATTTAGAATAGCAGTTGAATGATATCATATAAAATGTTTTGAATATTGTATGAAATTTCATAATATTATACGCAATTGTATAAAAACTTAATGGAATCAATGATCAGTTATTTCTTTTTGCTGGTGTATTGTAACTTTGGTTTAATCTGTATCTCCAAATAAAAATATATGAATACAAGACTGTCCACATTCATCAGATCTATCATTTATATATGAAGTTTAAGTACAACTGAATATTTTTGTATAATGAAGGTGTTACCACAAACACAAATTTCAGAAATGATTACAAAAATGAACAATGATTTTTACATTGTGCAATTCAGAGAAAATGTGTATTCACTTAGAAGCAGAATAATGTATTTAGTGAATGAGAATAAGCTGACTGCAGGTTGTGATTATACACTACACCTGCTAACACTAGAAGTTTAGTTTAGTTTAGTTTTTGGAATTTATAGAGCGCATAGCGACCCAAGGGCATCCCAGCGCTAAAGCAACGAAAAACAAGAATAGGTAGGGGGATCAATGTTAATTACGGAATAGAAAAGTTTTGAGCTTTTTCCTGAAGAGTCGCTCCGAGGATTCATAGCGGAGCTCCAAGGGAAGGGCGTTCCAAAGATGGGCAGCCTTGCTGGAGAAGGAGTAATTGCCCCACGCTCTCTTAGACCGAGAGATGTGTGCATACCCGAGAGAGGAGGATCGTAGATTCCTAGATGGAATATGCAGGAAAATTCGTTTTCTCAGAGAGATGGGACCCTTACCATGTAGGGCCCTGTGGACAATGCAGAGAGATTTTAAATGGATCCATTCTTTGATGGGGAGCCAGTGAAGAGTAGAAATAGCCGATTTGGCGGACAAATATTTTGAGGAGTGAGTAAGAAGCCTAGCAGCTGCATTTTGGACTCGCTGCAGCTTCTTTATAACATAAAGCGGTGAACTGAGGAACAGGGAATTTCCATAGTCCAGCCGGGAAAGGATTAAGGCTTGAATGAGGATTCTTCTGGCCGTAGGAGGGAGAAGGGTGAGAATCTTCCTAAACATGCGTAGGAGACCAAAACAAGTAGAGGAGACTTTATTGGCTTGGGAATCCATAGTAAGCCGAGGGTCAAGCAGTACACCTAGAGTCTTAACTTGAGGTTTGGGAGGAGGAAGATTGCTGAAGGTGTCTGAAAGCGATGGGAGAGGAAGAGCAGGGGAACCATTGCCCAGGACCAAAACTTCCGATTTCCCATAGTTGAATTTGAGTTTGGACTCAGTCATCTAGTTGGTGATGTCACTCATACAGCGGGAAAGGTTACCCACAGACGAGTCTCCAGAGCTGGAGAGGGACACCACCAACTGAGTGTCATCTGCATAGGTGACCAGTGACAGATTATGAGGGGCGATCACTTTAGCTAATGGTGACAGATAAACATTAAAAAGAGTGGGGCTAAAGGACGAGCCCTGGGGGACTCCACATGCCAAGGGGAAGAGGCCAGAGAAAAAGGTACGGTCCAAAACTTGGAAGGATCTACCTTTAAGGAAGGAGGAGAACCAGGAAAGGGCGGAGCCTCCTACCCCTATATCAGATAGTCTCCAGCAGAGAATATCGTGATCGACTGTGTCGAAAGCTGCACTTAGATCAAGCAGGATGATGGCTACGTGAGAAGTCCACTATGTATAGTCTGCTGGTGGGAGAGGAAACAGCACAAATCCACTTTTTGGTTGTTTGTGGGGTGTATAGTGAACATCTTTCTTCCATGGTAAGTTTAAAAGTTCTGACTGGAATGAAAGTGTGGTGCTTTAAAACTTTAAAAGAGGAACATAGTAGGGCTGAGTAAAAACTGCAGGGCTGAGGAGAAACATTAGTCCTTATCTGCCTTTTTTGCATGATATATGCTTAGATTTCATACAAAATTTGAGTTAGGTGGAATTTTTAAGAATTACCTTAAGGACCTAATTTTAAGTGAATACAACAAAAGTGACATTTTAAAGCTGACTTAGTGCCTGATTTAGAGTTTGGTGGATGGGGTTAATCCATCACAAACATGACGGATATCCTGTCTGCCATATTACGATTCCATTATGTCCTATGGACAACATAATACAGTAGACGGGATGTCCGTCACATTTGTGACAGAGTAATTCTTCCGCCAAACTCGAAATCAGGCCCTAAAACCCACAAGAAAGTTTGTTATAAAATTTTACATTGATTTGTTAAAAAGCAAATGGATTTCTATAGGTTTTATTCAGCCCCCAGTAATAATGATGCCACACACCTGTTTGATTTTCCCTGGGGTGCCAGGGAAAGGATGGGTCAAACTACAGTTTCCAAATGGAAGGCAATGGGTTTTACCAAGGTGACCCATTTTATAATAGGGATAGGTGGAACGCTTGGTCAGATATTAAAGCGCTAGCACGGAAGAACTACTGGTTGCAGTGCTCTTATAACAATCTAATTTCAAAATTATATTAGTCTATTATTCAGTAGTCAAAACTTGGTCCCTAACCAAACTGATAACCCAGTTCATAAGTGGCAAATTGCATGGAAAAAGTTTCTTGTACCTTGCAGAGGGATTGATATTTATCAGAAAGCTTGTCAGTAAGTGGGGAAAGTATGACGGATTTACACTGACAAGATAAGTGTGGGGTAAAGTTAATAAATTGAAATTTACAATGCTCAGATGAGCCAACTGGCATAGAATGTAGTTTTAGTGAAATGATTGCTCTATCGAACCCCGCAATTTCTCTGTGAGGTTCAGTTGTCACTGCCAGGCTGCTGTCTCAGATGTGAATCGATCAAAGTAGCAAACTGGCCCCATGTCATTTGGCAATGTGCAGCTATCTGAATTTTTTGGAAAGTGATATTTCAGTACCTCGATCAAGTGTGGTACCCAGTGCTTCGTTGTTGCTTTGTTAAGGCAAGTGTAGATAGAGCATTCCTATTCACTTTGTACAGATGAATTTAGAATAGTAGTTGAATGATATCATATAAAATGTTTTGAATATTGTATGAAATTTCATAATATTATACGCAATTGTATAAAAACTTAATGGAATCAATGATCAGTTATTTCTTTTTGCTGGTGTATTGTAACTTTGGTTTAATCTGTATCTCCAAATAAAAATATATGAATACAAGACTGTCCACATTCATCAGATCTATCATTTATATTTGAAGTTTGTTATGAAAAACAAGTACAACTGAATATTTTTGTATAATGAAGGTGTTACCACAAACACAAAATTTCAGAAATGATTACAAAAATGAACAACGATTTTTACATTGTGCAATTCAGAGAAAATTTGTATTCACTTAGAAGCAGAATAATGTATTTAGTGAATGAGAATAAGCTGACTGCAGGTTGTGATTATACACTACACCTGCTAACACTAGAAGTTTAGTTTAGTTTAGTTTTTAGAATTTATAGAGCGCATAGCGACCCAAGGGCATCCCAGCGCTAAAGTAACGAAAAACACGAATAGGTAGGGGGATCAATGTTAATTACGGAATAGAAAAGTTTTGAGCTTTTTCCTGAAGAGTCGCTCCGAGGATTCATAGCGGAGCTCCAAGGGAAGGGCGTTCCAAAGATGGGCAGCCTTGCTGGAGAAGGAGTTATTGCCCCACGCTCTCTTAGACCGAGAGATGTGTGCATACCCGAGAGAGGAGGATCGTAGATTCCTAGATGGAATATGCAGGAAAATTCGTTTTCTCAGAGAGATGGGACCCTTACCATGTAGGGCCCTGTGGACAATGCAGAGAGATTTAAAATGGATCCGTTCTTTGATGGGGAGCCAGTGAAGAGTAGAAATAGCCGATTTGGCGGACAAATATTTTGAGGAGTGAGTAAGAAGCCTAGCAGCTGCATTTTGGACTCTCTGCAGCTTCTTTATAACATAAAGCGGTGAACTGAGGAACAGGGAATTTCCATAGTCTAGCCGGGAAAGGATTAAGGCTTGAATGAGGATTCTTCTGGCCGTAGGAGGGAGAAGGGTGAGAATCTTCCTAAACATGCGTAGGAGACCAAAACAAGTAGAGGAGACTTTATTGGCTTGGGAATCCATAGTAAGCCGAGGGTCAAGCAGCACACCTAGAGTCTTAACTTGAGGTTTGGGAGGAGGAAGATTGCTGAAGGTGTCTGAAAGCGATGGGAGAGGAAGAGCAGGGGAACCATTGCCCAGGACCAAAACTTCCGATTTCCCATAGTTGAATTTGAGTTTGGACTCAGTCATCCTGTTGGCGATGTCACTCATACAGCGGGAAAGGTTACCCACAGACGAGTCTCCAGAGCTGGAGAGGGACACCACCAACTGAGTGTCATCTGCATAGGGGACCAGTGACAGATTATGAGGGGCGATCACTTTAGCTAATGGTGACAGATAAACATTAAAAAGAGTGGGGCTAAGGGACGAGCCCTGGGGGACTCCACATGCCAAGGGGAAGAGGCCAGAGAAAAAGGTACGGTCCAAAACTTGGAAGGATCTACCTTTAAGGAAGGAGGAGAACCAGGAAAGGGCGGAGCCTCCTACCCCTATATCTGATAGTCTCCAGCAGAGAAGATCGTGATCGACTGTGTCAAAAGCTGCACTTAGATCAAGCAGGATGATGGCTACGTGAGAAGTGATATCTACAGTTCGCTGGCAAAATATTAACAAAGTCTTGTATGCAAATTTTAATATGATGACAAGCATAATCATATTGTTATCAAAACAATATTCAGTGTTGAAATCAATATGCAATTATTATGAAGCTCAGATTGCACATAGTGAAAATGGAATAGCACAGTAATTAGAAACAACATATGTTTATTTATTAAAGGTTTAGAAACTATGGCCCTCATTGTGACATTGGCGGTAAATCCCACTTACCGCCATGCTGACTGCCACCAACATACTGCGTCGGCGGCTGATATCCGCTTACCATATTATGACACACACATACCAATCAGTCACTATTCAGCCACAGACACAAGTCCGCCACACCAAAGGTCAGTGATAAACTGGCGGTATCAAAACCAACACCGTTACGCCAACAGAACTACGCCCACAACATTATGACCCATGAATCACTACAGTGGACATTCAACCACGGTAAACTATTGGCGGTACATACCGCACGCTCAAAATACACACTCAACCAAAACAACACCACATTGGACAATTCAAACTACACACACCTGGCACCAATACACACACCACAACCACACACCCACACCACTATAATAACCCCCCCACATTACCCACATCCCTCTACGAATACAAACAATTGCCAACAGAGTGAGAGAGCAAGAGCACCCACACAACCAGAGCCACATACCACCATCACCCATACACCACCCACGCACCTCACAACACACACCCCAACACATCACCCTACATACTCTCACACAGACCACTCACATACACCCATGGCACTACAACGACACCCCAGATTGTCTGAGGAAGAGCTAAGGGTCGAGCAAATCATCCGGGTAGAGCCACAGCTATTTAGATCACAGGTGCAGCAGATATCCATTGCTAGGAAGATGGAGCTATGGAGGAGGATCGTGGACAGGGTGAACGCCGTGGGACAGTGCCCAAGAACCAGGGATGACATCAGGAAGAGGTGGAACGCCCTACAGGGGAAGGTGCGTTCCATTACAGCAAGACACCAACTAGCTGTACAGAGGACTGGCAGTGGACCCCCACCTCCTCCCCCACAACGAACAATATGGGAGGAGCAAGTCTTGGCAATCATCCATCCTGAGGGCCTGGCAGGAGTAGGAGGAGGACTGGACTCTGGTAAGTCAACTCTCTACTACTATCACCCACCTACCTGCATGCCAATACATACCCCCACCCTCACCCTCACTCCCATCACTCCACCACCTCCCACACACCCCACCATCACAACCCACTCATCCCAATACCAAGCCCTGCATGCTCTACCAATGCATGGACACCACTAACAGACCTGCATGGACACCTAGCACTAAAGCATACACACTAGAAGGAAACAGCTAGCCCACCAAATAACAACTCACACAAGCCAAGGCTGCCAGGGCAATACCAACCATGGAGGGCAACCCACCCATGCATAATATGTCATACATAGAAACAATAACACTCAATTTACATCTCCACAGGTATCCCAGCCAATGTGACCGGAGAAGAGGTGCCAGCCACATCCAGTCCCCCCACAGAAGAGGCCCACAGTGATGACAGTGACTCTGCTCGCCTGGATGACCAACCTGGCCCATCAGGGACCTCCGGGCAGTCGTTAACCCAGCTACAGTCTCACACCACCACATAGCCTCCCCCTCAGGAAACACCACCACAGCACCCACCCAGTGGGCCCATACCTCTGTCCCCAGGACACATCAATCAGCAGTGTGTCTGCCACTACAGGGACCCAAGGGCACACCACAAACCCAAGACAATCAGGGACCTGGGGTCAGTGGCAGTGGGCACAAGGTTCAGGGGACGGAGGCACATGACAACAGGAACACTGGGAGGACTGCTGTGTGCCAGGGGAGGACAGGCCCAGGGAACCAACTCTCCAGGAGGCACTCTCCATGATCCTGGGAGCATACCAACATTCCCAGAATACGCTGGGCCAGATCATGGACAAGTTGCAGGAGAACATGCGGCTGCAGGAGGGACAATACCTGGGGATCAGGGAGGATTTGAAATACATTAACACCACCCTGGTCTCCATTGCAGGGGTGCTGACAGACATGCCCAACATAATGAGGGAGGCAGTGTCACACCAGCGGGCCCCTGCCACTAGCCAGGCAACAGAACAGCCCTCCACCTCTGCTGCCGCTAGTGGACAGGAGGCCCCACCACAGGACCAACAGGCCACCAGCACCACTCCCCCTGCAGAAGGAGAACCACCCCGCAAGTGTTCCCTGCGATCCAGGCAGAAGCCAGAGACTATTGCCAAGACCCTGCCAGGAAATGAGACTCTCCTGAATGTCACCTTGTGTACCACTCTGTCACCCTGTCCATCTTGAACTGCCATTGCTCCCTTTCCTATGCCCCCTTGGATAATGTACCTGTGCTACCAATAGACTGGACTCTACCCTGGACTTTCCTCCATCATCCCCCCCAGCCCACTGCACTTCTCCCTTTTCTTCATAGCACTTAAATAAACAGACTTTGAAAAAATACGTATGGAGTATGTCAAATGATTTAAGTATGTGTTAGTGTAACAAGGTTTAAACATTGCAATTCAACTGTACAGTGATGTGTACATAGGAAAGACCTGTAGTTGGCTGCAGTGAACACACCAGGAGCGATAGTGGGGCACCAATATCTGCAAAAAGAGCTGCCAAAGGGTACAGTGAGTGGGCATAGAAGTGGGAATTCACAGCCTGCCAGTGACAAAGATAATCTAAATAATGACAATGAAATGTGAAGTCACACTGTCCTACCTGTGTGCCATTGGAAGTATTGTCTGATCACTGCAGTTCTGTTGTGCTCATCTTTATCCTCTGCCTCCTCATCCTCACTGTCCACAGGGTCCACTGCTGCCACACGGATATCTCCAGCCTCCTCCTCCTGCAGAAAAGGCACATGGCATCTCAAGGCAAGGATGTGCAACATACAGCATGCCACAATGATCTGGCAGACCTTCTTGGGTGAGTAGCACAGGGATCCACCTGTTAGATGGAGATACCAAAACCTCGCCTTCAGGAGGCCAAATGTTAATTCAATTATCCTTCTTGTTCTCCCATGTGTCTCATTGTAAAGTTCCTCTTCCCTTGTCCTGGGATTCCTCACAGGGGTCAGCAGCCATGAGAGGTTGGGGTAGCCAGCATCACCTGCAAATATCGAGGGACAGCTGTTAACCACACATTAACCCTTATGGCCCACACCATACCCATACACCAACATCCACTGGGTGGGACCCAGGGCTCACCTATTAGCCATACCCTGTGCCTCTGGAGTTGGGCCATCACATTTGGGATGCTGCTATTCCTCGGGATAAAAGCATCATGCACCGACCCATGATACTTAGCATTGACATGGGAGATGTACTAGTCCACCAAAACACCATCTGTACATTCATGGAGTGAAAACCTTTTCGATTTCTGAAGACCTGTTCATTTCGCCGGTGGGGGACAAATGCTATATGTGTTCCATCAATAGCCCCAATAATGTTGGGGATATGTCCCATTGCATAGAAGTCAGCCTTCACTGTGGCCAAATCCTCCACCTAGGGGAAAACAATGTTGTTGCACATGTGTTTTATCAGGGCAGACAACACTCTTGTTAGCACTATTGAGAACATTGGCTGTGACATTCCTGCTGCCAAGCCTACTGTCACTTGGAAAGAACCAGTTGCCAAGAAATGGAGCACAGATAGGACTTGCACAAGAGGGGGGATCCCAGCGGGATGACGGATAGCAGATATCAGGTCAGGCTCTAATTGGGCACACAGCTCTGTGATTGTGGCCCTGTCCAGTCTGTAGGTGAGGATGATGTGCCTGTTCTCCATTGTTGCCATGTCTCCATCTCCTACTCATCTGTAGCGGTTGCAATCTAGGGGGTAAAAAAATGAGGAGCCGGTCATGATCTTTACATTGTAACCACTACAGTTCAATGCATGATGTGATTGTCATAATTTGTTAGTGGCATATGGCCTGAATGTACAATTGTGAACTGTGATGCAGTTAGGATCCATGGCCTGCCCCACCCACCTGAAATGGCACCCGCCTGTCCTGTATGGAGGTACAGGTGGAAGTGAGGTAATTCCGCTGACGTTGTGGGCCATTGCGGGAGGCAGTCGATAACCGCCGTGCAACTTCTTATTGGTTATCATTGGACCCTATGGGGTACAGTGGCCAATGGTGATGTACGCCGGCGGTGAGGGTATGCACCGCCGCGGACGTCACTGCCATTTTCTATCTGTACACTCACTTGCTACCTGACCTTCAACAGGAGAAGACCTACACTGCATGTGCTGCTGTGACCTGTGTCTGGAACCTACCATGGCTCATGTGACTGGGGAAAGGGCCCCTGCCTTCACCTTGGCAGAGTTGGAGCGACTGGTGGATGGGGTCCTTCCCCAGTACCGACTGCTGTATGGGCCTCCAGACAAACAGGTGAGTACACTGTGAGCACAATGCATGGGGCATGAATGCATGAAGTAATGTGTGTGAAGGCATCATGTTGGGGGGAGGTTGGTGGTTGGGCCTTGGGCAGCGTGCAGCATGTATGCTGGGCCATGTCTGTGTGTAAGGGTCTGACTAATACCTTTCCCTGTGTATATTTCCTCTGCAGGTCAGCGCCCATCTGTCCTGCCATTTGATAAAGTTTTGTTTTGACCAATGACTTTGTGTTTCACCACTGCGCATATTAGTTGCTCAATGTTCACCAGTAGCACATGGTATGTTTTGTTCAGTTTAGCCGCCTATGGGCTTTGACATTGCATTAGTCATTACATTCTGTATTGTGCCTATTGGCTTTGACATGGCATTAGCCATTGCTTTCTGTATTCAGTTTAGCCGCCTATGGGCTTTGACATTGCATTAGCCATTACATTCTGTATTCTGCCTATTGGCTTTGACATGCTGTATCCAGTCTAGCCGCCTATTGGCTTTGACATTGCATGCCTATTGACTTTGACATGATGTATTCCTATTGACTTTGACATGCTATTAGATATTCTGCCTATGGGCTTTGACATGATATTATATATTGCATTTTGTATTCAGCTTAACTGCCTATTGGCTTTGACATGATATTCAGCTCCGCTGCCTATTGGCTTTGACATGATATTATACATTGCATTTTGTATTCAGCTCAGCTGCCTATGGGCTTTGACATGATATTATATATTGCATTTTGTATTCAGCTTAGATGCCTATTGGCTTTGACATGGCACTAGACATTGCATTTGATATTTAGGTTAGCTGCCTATTGCCTTTAACATGACATTGCATTTGATATTTAGGTTAGCTGCCCATTGCCTTTAACGTGGAGTTAGACATTGCAGTTGAGAATAGTTCTGTATTTTTCCAAGCTGTGTTTTTGCACCAGAGAACCAAGATGTTTTGCTCTCACAGTAGACTAGACCTGATAAGAGAGAGTACATGGGCGTTGTTTCTCTTCCCTTGAGCTTGGGAACAGGAGTAGTCTTGGAGACCTGGCCAGTCTCCAAAAGGCTTGCTCAGTTTCCCAGGTCTGAGAGGAGGGGGCACACCTTTGTAACGAATGTAACAGGCTGCAGAGAGTCAGATTCGAATCTGCCGGACCTCGTGCTGGAGCTTGGCGCCAGTTGCCAGCATCCCGTGTGGGTAGATGACACTCTTTCTCGCGGCTGACAGGGGTCTCAGCTTGCAGACCTTAGAAAGATGTAGCTGTAAATAGTTCCTACACGGTGAAGTATTTGTTTTGCTTTGCATTCAATATCTTATAAATATAACCTGCTGTGTATATTGCAAACTGATATATTTTGTTTGATTAACGCGGACTTGAAAGCTACTAATTCGTCATTCATTCATAAACATTGTGGTTGGGGAAGAATAAAATAACAATAAAAGTCTTCTTTGACCTCAGAAGTGCATTTCTGTTGTGTTATGTTAGTGCTTAGAAATTAAATAAGAGGAAAGCACTACAATTGGTACCAGGAGTGGGGTCGGTCATTAAGAGGTGATTAAAGGGGTTTGACGAGTTAGTAGATTTCTAAGTGCACACTTTAAAAGTGTAATTGTTTTTTGTTGTTTGGAGAATTACAGAAATTGTTTTCTGTTTGGAGAATCACAGTAGCACGGCAGACCATGTCTGAGAATACATGTGTTGATGAACTGCCTGATGGTGCTAAGAAAAACTGTGAATTGTTTTCTGTTTGGGGAATTACAGAAGAAAATGCATGTGTAGCTAAAAGGCCTGATGTTGTTTTGAGAAATAATTCCCGTTGTATATATGTAGAAAACGTGTGTTTTGGAAGTAATGATGACAGAAAGGTCTGGATACCTTTATCTGCTTACAGAGAAATGCAGGAGAAATGTAGGAAGTTGGAACATGAAAATAGGAATTTACGTGAGCAAATTAGCCAGGATACAATAATTCAAAATAAGACGGAAAGTTATAAAAGGGCTGTTTTTGAAGAATCTTCCTTGTCCCATTCCAGTAATGAGGGGGTTAAGACAGCTCCGAGCTGCACTGAGTTTCCGTGTGAGCCAGGGTTTTTGGCAGCCAAAATGCATTCCTTAACTGATAACATGAACAAGAGAGACCAGAATGTGATTTACGAGTTACCGTTGCAAAATGCACAAGTAAAACGAAGGATTTTAGAGCAAGACACCCCGAGTTTCATTAGCTTGTTTGATTTTTGGAAAAAGAATAGCCCTCATTTGAGAGAAATCCTAACACTTTTGTACATGGTCACTGTGAAAAATAATATGCAGCTGCGCGCTTGTGATTTGGCAAATGAAATAATGCAGACTTTAGGTTTCTGCGCAGTGCAAGAAGGAAATACTTATGTATATTTAAATCAAGAACAAGGAAAGAAAATAGTGCCCCTAGCTAGAATCATACAATGGATCTGGTACTTGCAAGACAGGGCTAGAGTACCACAGGTAAAAGAATTATCAATGAAATTGTGTGCACCATTTGAATTCGTGTCTACTGAAGATAAAAAGCATGTTTGTTTTACTAATGATTCATTGACTGAAATGTTGCTTTCTGGCACAGTAGAAGAAACAGCGTTGTATAATGTGTGTCAGATTTTAAAGCAAGAGCTACGTGAGATGTGTCATTTTTATGCTGATTTTTGGTTCTTTGATAATGTTTTAGCACCTAACTGGTTCAATTACCTTGCAGATGTTAATGAGAAAAATGCAGAGAGAGAAGTGTTCACCCAGAATTCTGCCTTAGTGGGGATGGCTATGTGGGTGCCCCAGAAATGTGAAAAGGCCACTTACAGGTGGGCAGAGATGAGAGAGATGCCCATTCCCCTAGATTTGATAAAAACTGTGCAGCACGCACAAAAGCAATCTGTCATGCAAGCAGTCACAGAGCAGTTGGGGAGAGGAAAGTTACCAGAACAGAAATGGCAAATTGATCAGGTTTTAGGGAGAGTGATTGCTGCAAATTACCAAGGAAAAATCGAAATTATGCTGATACCTAGAAAAGAATCTGATTCATTCATACAAATTGGAGACAGAATGGCCCAACTTGGCAAAAATGCAGTGAATGGAGGTTTGGTAAAGAATGAGTCTGCCCCAGCCCTTCTGACAGTGCAAGAAAAGGGGAGCTGTGGCGCAGCAGATAAAAACCTCAGTGCTGATGTGTGGGCTGAAGCCCCAAGTGACCCTCCAGAACCTGCAGAAAATATAACAAAGGGCCTCAAAAACGTCCTTCTGATTATAAAACAGGGAAAGAAAGAGGAAGGGTGCAGTTTAAATGAAAAAAGTTATTTGCAAGAAAAGTCATACTTGTTTCTTTTGCAGATCCTACCACGTTTCGCCACTGTCCCTGAGTGTGCTGTGTGGTCCCCCTTCCGGTGTGTGCGTGTGGGGTCGGGGAAGGGACCGAATCCCCAACCTGAACCTGGCTGAGTAAAGTGCCAGCACCATGGATCCATTTTGCGCAAACTGCGCCTTCAGTTCAAGTTCAACTTGTTTGCTGTGTTTTTTTTTTTTTCCCCTCTCGTATGGAACTCTGACTTTTGCTTATCTTCCAGCAAACCTTTCAAGTGGACCGTGCATCTTTACATGAGTAGAACTCATGCCACATCAAATTGCTAACACTGTTGAATTAGAGACTCATTCAGAAGGAAAAAAAAAAAAAAAAAAAAAATTGCCCATCTTTTCTATGTAGATGTATCTGATGTGAAAGGTTATGAGATCAATGTGTTAATTCACTTCTATTGCTTTACAGGGATTGCTTTGATCATTGAAATTTGATTTGATCATAATGTTTTTTTTTGTGCTGATGTTTTTTTTTTTTTTTTTGAAATATGAGATATGTGAAACAAAAATTCATTGGTCAAAGGGCGGAATGTCCTGCCATTTGATAAAGTTTTGTTTTGACCAATGACTTTGTGTTTCACCACTGCGCATATTAGTTGCTCAATGTTCACCAGTAGCACATGGTATGTTTTGTTCAGTTTAGCCGCCTATGGGCTTTGACATTGCATTAGTCATTACATTCTGTATTGTGCCTATTGGCTTTGACATGGCATTAGCCATTGCTTTCTGTATTCAGTTTAGCCGCCTATGGGCTTTGACATTGCATTAGCCATTACATTCTGTATTCTGCCTATTGGCTTTGACATGCTGTATCCAGTCTAGCCGCCTATTGGCTTTGACATTGCATGCCTATTGACTTTGACATGATGTATTCCTATTGACTTTGACATGCTATTAGATATTCTGCCTATGGGCTTTGACATGATATTATATATTGCATTTTGTATTCAGCTTAACTGCCTATTGGCTTTGACATGATATTCAGCTCCGCTGCCTATTGGCTTTGACATGATATTATACATTGCATTTTGTATTCAGCTCAGCTGCCTATGGGCTTTGACATGATATTATATATTGCATTTTGTATTCAGCTTAGATGCCTATTGGCTTTGACATGGCACTAGACATTGCATTTGATATTTAGGTTAGCTGCCTATTGCCTTTAACATGACATTGCATTTGATATTTAGGTTAGCTGCCCATTGCCTTTAACGTGGAGTTAGACATTGCAGTTGAGAATAGTTCTGTATTTTTCCAAGCTGTGTTTTTGCACCAGAGAACCAAGATGTTTTGCTCTCACAGTAGACTAGACCTGATAAGAGAGAGTACATGGGCGTTGTTTCTCTTCCCTTGAGCTTGGGAACAGGAGTAGTCTTGGAGACCTGGCCAGTCTCCAAAAGGCTTGCTCAGTTTCCCAGGTCTGAGAGGAGGGGGCACACCTTTGTAACGAATGTAACAGGCTGCAGAGAGTCAGATTCAAATCTGCCGGACCTCGTGCTGGAGCTTGGCGCCAGTTGCCAGCATCCCGTGTGGGTAGATGACACTCTTTCTCGCGGCTGACAGGGGTCTCAGCTTGCAGACCTTAGAAAGATGTAGCTGTAAATAGTTCCTACACGGTGAAGTATTTGTTTTGCTTTGCATTCAATATCTTATAAATATAACCTGCTGTGTATATTGCAAACTGATATATTTTGTTTGATTAACGCGGACTTGAAAGCTACTAATTCGTCATTCATTCATAAACATTGTGGTTGGGGAAGAATAAAATAACAATAAAAGTCTTCTTTGACCTCAGAAGTGCATTTCTGTTGTGTTATGTTAGTGCTTAGAAATTAAATAAGAGGAAAGCACTACACCATCAAAAGAAGGGTATATGATGTGCCATTGCCAAGGACGTGTGGACCCTGGGGGTCTATGGCAGGCGGAGCACCTACTGTTGGAAACAGTGGGAGGACATGAGACGCTGGGCACGGAAGACGTCGGAGGCCCAGCTGGGGATGGCTTCTCAACGAGGAAGGGGTACCCATCGAACCCTGACCCCTTTGATGGCCTGCATACTGGTGGTGGCCTATCCGGAGCTGGATGGGCGCTTGGGGGCATCACAGCCGCCACAAGGGGAGGAGTACAGTGCCTATCATTACAACGTACGCCTGGTGGGGTGGTATCCAGGTGGATGATGTGTGTCTGTGGGTGCCCCTAGGCAACACCGGACATTGCAGAGTAGGTCCCATGTTGGGCAGGGTTCTGATGTGATATTCCTCCTACCTAGCTTGTAGGCATCCACTTCTGGGCAGGGTTGTGTGGGTCCCAGGTATGCTGCAGTTGGCAGTACGTGTCCCTCCCCATGCCCTGGTGACTAGCATTGCTAATGGTAGTGCATTGCCTAGTGCTTAGGGCTGTTCCCTGTGTGTGAGGGTGCTGTGTACGCCAACAGTGGTGTTGGTGCAGCCACTGACCCAGTGTATCCTTTGTCTCTCCCCCCCTTTTTGTTTTGTAACCCTGTCAAATGTGCATTAGCATCATCTGGCGGAGGAACAGTGCCACCGGTGATGGAGGGAGCTGCATCCCACAGGACCCAGGAGGCAGAGTCCACCGACGGTGAGGGCACCAGTGGGACGGACGGGGAGGGGAGCATCATGGCGGAGACTGGAGGGGACAGTTCGGACATGGATACCTCCTCCGATGGAAGCTCCCTGGTGGTGGCAGACACTTCTGTGACCACCCCAGCTACAGGTACAGCCGCCACCCCTGTTCCAGCACCGCCCTCCCAGCAGCCCCTCAGCGAGTTGCCCGTGCCCGCTCACCCAGGAGGGTGGGCATCTCCTTGGCCCCAGTCACCTCAGGCCCTGCCCCAGTGAGCCCTGCTGCCCTCAGTGAGGAGACTATTGACCTCCTGCGATCCATCTCTGTTGGGCAGTCAACAACCATTGTGAATGCCATCCAGGGGCTGGCAACCCAAATGCAACAGTCCAATGCATTTCTGGAGGGCATTCACACTGGATTGGCGGCCCAACAGAGATCAATCCAGGCTCTGGCATCCTCTCTGATGGCAACCATTGTCCCTGTTTCCATCCTCCACCCTCAAACTTCCTCTTCCCAATCCTATTCCCCTCAACCCCAACCTATTCCAAGCACACAGGCAGACGAGCTGTTACGTACTGCGCTGGACTTCTCACCTCTGGATACCGGGTTGTCGAATACACCAAGTATTCTACAGGTTCTGGATATTCATAGATAAGGGCGACCCCTTCTAGTAGCCACAGCGCCGCTTGACAGGCTACGCCAAAGCAGACCGTCCCCTCCAGAAGGAGTCCCAGAGGGAAAAAAACCCAACACTGGGGAAAAAACCTCAAACAGGAACTCCTGAAGAAAAACAAGAAAAAACAGGACTAAACAACAGGAAACAAAAATAGGCAAAAATCTCCCAAGGCAAAAAGCAGGAACAAAGAACAGGCAAAAATCTCCCAAGGCAAAAAGCAGGAACAAAGAACAGGCAAAAATCTCCCAAGGCAAAAAGCAGGAACAAAGAACAGAAGCGAACAGCACAACCATAAGGAAGTGTTTGCAACGCAAGGTGGAACAAGACTGACTAACTTATATACTGAGAAAAGGGAAGTGACATCACAGGAATAGGAAAGAACACCATCTTGAATTGGGAAGAGCCCATAGACCAGTATAGGAAAAAGAAAGTAGTATAATAGAAAAACAGAGCATGCTGGGACAAAAACACGAAGAAGACAAGATGGACACAACATGGACAGAGACAGGTAAAAAGACCAGACAAGCCCACCAACAACAAAAGGAAATAAAAAAAAAGGCTACAGGTAAGTGTAGTGCGACCGGGAGCGAAATATATGCTTCCCAGAATGTGTAGTCAAAAAACGTGGGGAACGGCGTTCCGAGTATCAGTAGCGCATTCCATCCACGAGGACAGAAAGAGACACCGCGCCTGAAATGGCACCCGCCTGTCCTGTATGGAGGTACAGGTGGAAGTGAGGTAATTCCACTGACGTTGTGGGCCGTTGCGGGAGGCAGTCAATAACCGCCGTGCAACTCCTTATTGGTTATCATTGGACCCTATGGGGTACAGTGGCCAATGGTGATGTACGCCGGCGGTGAGGGTATGCACCGCCGCGGACGTCACTGCCATTTTCTATCTGTACACTCACTTGCTACCTAACCTTCAACAGGAGAGGACCTACACTGCATGTGCTGCTGTGACCTGGGTCTGGAACCTACCATGGCTCATGTGACTGGGGAAAGGGCCCCTGCCTTCACCTTGCAGAGTTGGAGCGACTGGTGGATAGGGTCCTTCCCCAGTACCGACTGCTGTATGGGCCTCCAGACAAACAGGTGAGTACACTGTGAGCACGATGCATGGGGCATGAATGCATGGAGTGCTGTGTGTGAAGGCATCATGTTGGGGGGAGGTTGGTGGTTGGGCCCTGGGCAGCGTGCAGCATGTATGCTGGGCCATGTCTGTGTGTAAGGGGAATGGAAAGGGATATGGTGGGTCATGAGTGGCAACAGGCAGGACGGTCTGACTAATACCTTTCCCTGTGTATATTTCCTCTGCAGGTCAGCGCCCATCAAAAGAAGGGTATATGGCGTGCCATTGCCAAGGACGTGCGGACCCTGGGGGTCTACGGCAGGCGGAGCACCTACTGTCGGAAACGGTGGGAGGACATGAATCTCTGGGCATGGAAGATGGCGGAGGCCCAGCTGGGGATGACCTCTCAACGAGGAAGGGGTACCCATCGAACCCTGATCCCCCTGATGGCCTGCATACTGGCGGTGGCCTATCTGGAGCTGGATGGGCGCTTGAGGGCATCACAGCAGCCATAAGGGGATGAGTACAGTGCCCATCATTACAACGTACGCCTGGTGGGGTGATATCCAGGTGGTGAATGTGTATCTGTGGGTGCCCCTAGGCCACACCTGACATTGCAGAGTAGGTCCCATGTTGGGCAGGGTTCTGATGTGATATTCCTCCTACCTAGCTTGTAGGCATCCACTTCTGGGCAGGGCTGTGTGGGTCCCAGGTATGCTGCAGTTGGCAGTACGTGTCCCTCCCCATGCCCTGGTGACTAGCATTGCTAATGGTAGTGCATTGCCTAGTGCTTAGGGCTGTTCCCTGTGTGTGAGGGTGCTGTGTACGCCAACAGTGGTGTTGGTGCAGCCACTGACCCAGTGTATCCTTTGTCTCTCCCCCCCTTTTTGTTTTGTAACCCTGTCAAATGTGCATTAGCATCATCTGGCGGAGGAACAGTGCCACCGGTGATGGAGGGAGCTGCATCCCACAGGACCCAGGAGGCAGAGTCCACCGACGGTGAGGGCACCAGTGGGACAGACGGCGAGGGGAGCACCACGGCGGAGACTGGAGGGGACAGTTCGGACATGGATACCTCCTCCGATGGAAGCTCCCTGGTGGTGGCAGACACTTCTGTGACCACCCCAGCTACAGGTACAGCCGCCACCCCCGTTCCAGCACCGCCCTCCCAGCAGCCCCTCAGCGAGTTGCCCGTGCCCGCTCACCCAGGAGGGTGGGCATCTCCTTGGCCCCAGGCACCTCACGCCCTGCCCCAGTGAGCCCTGCTGCCCTCAGTGAGGAGACTATTGACCTCCTGCGATCTATCTCTGTTGGGCAGTCAACAACCATTGCGAATGCCATCCAGGGGCTGGCAACCCAAATGCAACAGTCCAGTGCATTTCTGGAGGGCATTCACACTGGATTGGCGGCCCAACAGAGATCAATCCAGGCTCTGGCATCCTCTCTGATGGCAACCATTGTCCCTGTTTCCATCCTCCACCCTCAAACTTCCTCTTCCCAATCCTATTCCCCTCAACCCCAACCTATTCCAAGCACACAGGCAGACGAGCTGTTACGTACTGCGCTGGACTTCTCACCTCTGGATACCGAGTTGTCGAATACACCAAGTATTCTACAGGTTCTGGATATTCATAGATAAGGGCGACCCCTTCTAGTAGCCACAGCGCCGCTTGACAGGCTACGCCAAAGCAGACCGTACCCTCCAGAAGGAGTCCCAGAGGGAAAAAAAACAACACTGGGGAAAAAACCTCAACCAGGAACTCCAGAAGAAAAACAAGAAAAAACAGGACTAAACAACAGGAAACAAAAATAGGCAAAAATCTCCCAAGGCAAAAAGCAGGAACAAAGAACAGGCAAAAATCTCCCAAGGCAAAAAGCAGGAACAAAGAACAGGCAAAAATCTCCCAAGGCAAAAAGCAGGAACAAAGAACAGGAGCGAACAGCACAACCAGAAGGAAGTGTTTGCAACGCAAGGTGGAACAAGACTGACTAACTTATATACTGAGAAAAGGGAAGTGACATCACAGGAATAGGAAAGAACACCATCTTAAATTGGGAAGAGCCCATAGACCAGTATAGGAAAAAGAAAGTAGTATAAAAGAAAAACAGAGCATGCTGGGACAAAAACACGAAGAAGACAAGATGGACACAACATGGACAGAGACAGGTAAAAAGACCAGACAAACCCACCAACAACAAAAGGAAGAAAAATAAAAGGCTACAGGTAAGTGTAGCACGACCGGGAGCGAAATATATGCTCCCCAGAATGTGTAGTCAAAAAAAGCGGGGAACGGCACTCCGAGTATCAGTAGCGCGTTCCATCTGCGAGGACAGAAAGAGACACCGCGTCTGAGCGCGGCGTTATACGAGCATGTAGACAGGACAACACACAAGAGTGGCACAGGCAAACACAAGCACCACACATCATCCCACAAGCACTCAAACAAACACCATCCAGATGCAGACATACCAACATCCACTGCCTCCACTGTGTCCCCTTCCTCCTTGTCATCCCCCTCCCTCCCAGTTGCGTCTACACTCATACCTGCATGCACTACATCCTTATCCACTACCACCATCACCACCACACCTAGCAGAACACACACCTCACCTGCAGACACCACCCCAACATCCATGCACACGTCCCCTGTGCCCTCTCCCATTGTGTCTGTGTCCCCCCCAAGGTACACAAACGCAGGCTCTCAGACACCTAACAGCCATCCACCTCATAACAGCATCCAGGCCATGCACCTGCACCCAAACACAGCAGACAGACACCTCCTACAACCACTCCCTCTTCCTCCACTCCCAAACCTTCTCCCTCTTCTCGCCCCAATATCCCTAAGAAGCTTTTCCCCTCCACCGTTGACCTCTTCCATACCCCTCCTCCCCCATCCTTCACGTCTGGCCAGGGTGTGTAAAACCCAGGCAATCACCTCAGCCACCCAGTTCACGGGCCCTGAAGTGTCCACAGCAACTCCTGGTGGGAAAGGATCCCGGGCACCAGGCAGCCACACGGAATAGGTGCCTGCCCCAAGTGCTGCCAGGAAGTATGACACCCAACTGAGAGACTGTGACCTTGCACATCCCATTGCACAATGACCCCTCCAGAACCAGTGGGTATGGCACCCACTCACCTCATCCTCCCCAGGATAAAGATCACAGGGCACAAAGCCCCCTCCAGAACCAGTAGGCAAGACACCCACCTGTGAGACTGTGGCTTTGCACTCCCCAGGACCAAGCACGGGGCATGTTGCCCCCTCCAGAGCATGTGGGCAAGTCACCCACTTGAGACAATGTGGCTTTGCACTCCCCAGGACCAAGCACAGGCCATGTTGCCCCCTCCAGAGCCAGTGGGCAAGTCACCCACTTGAGAGACTGTGGCCTTGCACTCCCCAGAACCAAGCACAGGGCATGTTGCCCCCTCCAGGATGAGTGGTGTTGTTCCATCTGCTGGCTGAGGTGCACCCCTGTTCCCCATCCCCCTGAAGTGCCTGCCTATTTTTGAACTGATGGCCCTGCCGTGTTCTCTCCGTGTTTTTGCAAGAGACAAGTAGGGCCTTGGACTTTGTAATGTGGTCCTGTGGCCCACGAACATTGAGGACTGGGCAATGTCCCTTCATTTGTAAATTCGTATATAGTTTTGGATTTGGATGCACGTATTACTACTATATTTATCTTATTACACTCACTTTGATCTATTGGTGTTGTCCTTGTCTTAATCCTGAGGGGTACGGGGTCAATATGTTGTGTTACTGTATCTGATTGTGTGTATGGTGTTGGGGGTGGGTGTGTTGCCTGTTGCATGTGTGTGTCACTCTTTTTCCTCCCTCCCTCCCCTGTGTGCTAGGCAGCTGTACTCACCGTGGTCGTCTTCGTCAGTGTTGATGTTCGTGGTGGAGCAGAACGTAGACGATCATGGGGAAGAAATGCAGCTCGGGCTCCATGGCGGCAAGGTTCTTCCCTGAGTCTCCACTGGTGAGTCGTTTCCCTTCTGTGCAGTGTTTCCGCCAGGCTTTTGATGTCGTTGGTACCGCCCCGGAAATGGTGACGGTTTCCTGTTTCATAATACGGTGGGTGGAACATTGACTTCCGCCTGGCTGTAGGTGGCTACTGCCGTGGTTCCTGTTGTTTCTGCCCTGGCGGTTGGTGTGTTAAAGTGGCTGTCTGTCTGAGCTGTTTCTGCCATGGTCATAATTTGCGGTATTACCGCCGCTTTATCACCGACTGCCAGGGTTGTAATGAGGGCCTATGATTCATATGTCTAAAATGACAGGCATAGTAAAATACATACAAACAGCAGGAAAGCACATGTCAGGATTATTCAAAGAACATTAAGGCCAGTTTTGCAAACTCCTGGGTGAACAGTTCAGAATCTTTTTACAGGTTTGGCGGCAGTGTAAATAATGGGTACAATTACATTGTTTCTAATCTTAATGATGAAGTATTAAACAATCCCAATAGACTGAAGGAGGTGTTTAGAGTATAGGTAAACTCCTTACAATTCAAGTGCTCCAGAACACAAGTTATCTTACTGGAAACATATGAAGGTTGAAACGTGGTGCTCACTTTACACACTGAAGAATAACACCATGAATCAGAATGGTCTGAAGTACTGAGTTCTAATGCAATGCAATCGCACTGATCTATTCTTTCGTTCAGGGAACCTTTCCCTTTGCAAAACAAATATGCTACAAACACATAGTGGAAATTACACACCTACACACATTACAGAAGGGATCTCCAACCTTTTCTGCAGTGAGAGCTACTTCTGATAAGTGAAAATCGGCGTGAACTAATAAAGGCCAAGGAACTCCCGCATTTGTCCGAGAGCACCCCATGCCCAGCTTCACTGACTTTAAGCCAAATTTCTTTGGCGCCCACAATGTGGTAAGAATAAAGTAGGTAAGGAATGCCTTTGGATTTGTATTGTCGCCACGCTTCAAGAACTTTTAATTAATAGCTGTCACTGAAATGATCATTATTTTGCAGCTCAATTACCAAACATAAAAGAAAATCATTCTTACATTCAACATGGAATCGTGTGATGTCCTCTAATACTGTGTAATCTGGAAGCCTGGGAGGGCAATTCTGAAGAAGTCATTATTTATGTGTAGGCAGATGTAAAGCACAGAGGCAGCCGAGGTTAAAATCAATGGTCCTTGCCTGCACTGGGCTGCTTTCACTGACTTAACAAATGCAGATATAATGTGTGGTGTAGTCAGTGAAAGTGTCCCAGTGCTGTGCTTTTTTTGAGCCGGTGGGAGTCACTGGCACTTATTTTTGAGGGCCAGAATGTATTTTTCTGCATCAGGCAATTACTGTGAGCAAAATACACATATTGGAAAGCCAGAGGAAAGCAAGACTGAAATGCGTCACCAAGTGAGAAAGCTGCAAGAGAGAGCTGAAGGGGCAGGGAGTGTCTGAGTGTAAATGGATTTAAGAGGCCCAAGATGGCTATTACGTTATTAGATTACGTTGCCTCAGTATTCTGTGCTCGCACATTTAAAAGCAGCAGCTCCGTGTTCCAGAGAGGAGAGTTTTGAGTACCAGCACGTTTGTATTTAAAAATTATCAACCACTGGATGGCAACCGAGGTTGAAATCAAGGGACCTTGCCTGCAATGGGCCACTTTCACTGACTACACACTATCCTTTATATCTGCCTTTGTGTAAATCAGTGAAAGCACCTCAGTGCGTGCTAGGCTCATCGATTTTAACCTTGGCTGCCACCACGCTATACAATAAAATCAAGGGCCTTGCATGCACCGAGACCCTTTCACTGACTTACACAAAGGCAGATATAAAGCGCGGTGTGTAGTCAGTGAAAGTGGCCCAGTGAGGGAAGCACCTTGGATTTTAACATTGGATTCCACAGCGCTTTATTATTGAAGGCAACGTAAAGCGCGGTAGCAGCTTTAACCTCGGCTGCCACTGCGCTTTATTATGGAAGACAGATGTAAAGCGCGGTGGTAGCCGAGGTTAAAATCAAAGGGCCTTGCCTACACTGAGCTGCTTTAATTTAACATGTGGCTGCTAGTCCAGGTGCTCGCTTACCTATGCAATGGTTAAACGGCAGACATGAAGCATGGTGCCAGCCTGGAAAAGGCAGGTGACGTGTGACTGTGCCAGAGCTCAGGAGGGACGCTGCGTTTTTCAGCCCACCCCGCCCCAGCTAAACTAAATTCAGCCAATCTGAGCAGCTGGTTAGGGTTAGGGCGGGCAAGTGCTGATAACAGCCCTAAAAGATATTGAAGGGATAATACATAAATGCTCAGAAAGAAGCGTTAATAATCAGATACCGACGCAAGCTACTAACAGGGGGTCGGCGAGCAACAGGTAGCTTGTGATAGACCGGTTGGAGACCCCTGCATTAGACTGTCTTAATAATCTAACAAAATGCTTCTCACTGTCAAGCATAAAGAATGCATATAAAACGGGGGTTATCTGTCGATCATCACACAAGATGGAGGTAACGAAGGTGGCATGGCTTTCTCTGATGACATGTTCACGTTACACACTAATTAAGTTTATTATATGATAAACAATACCGCACTAACGGGTATATACACAAAATGCATTTTGTAGTATGTTATTAGTACTACAATAGTACTACTATTGTACTTAAAATACTATTAAGATACATGTGTAGGTCTGTTCCACCATCTCTCTTATCTTTTATGTGCAGAGATATCCTCCCAACTGTGGAGCTCTCTGCACATCTAAGTACATGTTTTAATAGTAAATGTGGGAGGGACAGACAGGAGTGGCTGAAAAAATGGGGAATGGTTACTAATAAATGGGAGGGTTCAAGGGAGGTGTATGGAGGGGTTAATGGAAGATAAGGAAGGTGTTTAGAGAGGTGCATGCCCCTTCCTGTTCACAATCTGCCCTTCTATAATCTCTACAGCCAAATAGGGCCCAGAAAGTTGTCAATGAACTGCATCACATGCAGTTATTGGTGCTTCTTTTTAGTGCTGTAACCCATCTTAAAAAGCTTCCTCTATATTCCTAAAACTGTACATGAAAAACTGACTGTTACTTATTACTTTTTATTGTCTCCTCTCCTTTTTTCTTTGAAATGCCACTCACGTACATCCAATCCCTACATGCCTCCTGTATCTGAGCACAGTCTACTCTGCCACTCTTTGCTCTAATCTCTAGTATTGCATTTCTGCAATTTGACTGCATCTTGTTTCAAAGATGACAACAACCTCTTTTGTAAATAAGACCCCTGAATGCCCTCTAGCTCATGAATGTTATGTTATATCCATTTAGTAAAGCACAACGAATCACAACTGTAGGTGTATTTCAACCCACACATAACTCGCATCTAATAACTAAAATAGACAAGTTTTCAGCAGCTTTTTTAATTTAGCAAAATCCAAGCAAACACAGAGATATAATGGAAACCCATTCCATGCCATCAGAGCAGTACAGAACACTCTGCCCTTGTATCTCAAGGCACGAATACAAGGAATGGTCAGAAGCATCTTGTCCCTGGATCTTAGTTTGTGAGAAGGACAATGATAACATAATTTGTCTTTCAGATACAAAAGAGATTTCCCAGAAAAAGATTTGTGGGTAAAATAACATATTTTGAATACAATGACAGGAAGCCAGTGAAGGGCTCTGAGGATGGGAGCAGGAGAGCCTGCCGGGAGGTTACTAACTAAACGGGCAGCCATATTTTGCACCACCTGTAGTTTAGACAGGAGGGTATCATTTGCTGCCATAAGCAAGGCTTTGCTATAATCCAGATGACTACTTACCAAAGCCTGGACCAATGTTTTCCTAACAGAGGAAGAAAGCCAGGGGAAAACTTTCCTTAAAAGCTGCATGGTAGCAAAGCATGAGCCTCTTGTAGCGGCTACATGCTTTTCATCAACAATTCCTGGTCCATTTTGATACTTAGGATTTTTGCAGATTGACTTGGACAGGGGGGTGAGCCTAATTCAGGCCACCAGTCAGGAGATCAGAGACGTTGGGCTTTGCCAAACAGTAGGATCTCCGTCTATTCACTGTTCAACTGAAAACAGTTCTTAGACATCCAGGTTGCAATATCCCTCATACAATCTCAAAATCAATGCATAGCACCGGCAATGTCCTGTCCCAGAGAAATGATCAACTGGGCATCGTCAGTATAAGAAATTACTTCAAAACCAGATGCTTCAACAATCTGAGCCAAAGGAGCAACATAGATATTAAACAGCATGAGCTCAGTGTTGAGCACTGTGGTACTCGTTTGAGGATGGCAACCTGTTGAGATTTGAATGGACCCAGGGTGATTATTTGAGTCCGGCCATCTAAAAAGTCAGCCAACCATTGAAGGTCAGTACATCTGATACCGATCTCATCCAGTCTGCCAATCAATATTGCAGGAGAAACTGTGTCAAAAGCCGCTGAGCGATCCAGCAGTGCAAGCACAGCAGGGGCGCCCACATCCAAAGAAAGGTAGATGGGATAAGTGACTTCAACCAGTGTAGTCTCTGTGCAGTGGGCCACTCTAAATCCTGACTGAGAGGGATCAAGAATTGCATGATCCTCCAAAAATGTCATGAGTAGCTTGTTCACACAGCTTTCGAGCATTTTCCCTAACAAAGGGAGGAGAGACATAGGGTGATAATTGCCAAGGTTTTGGGGATCTGTGTTAGATTTTTTAAGTATGGGGGAGCCCAAAGCAGTGTTCCAAGCTGATGGTACTTTTGCTGACTCTAGAGAAAAGCTGAATAAAGATAGGATGGGGTTGTCGGGAACTTCAGGTGGAGCACTCCTCCAAGTCCTGGAATATCTCCCTATGGATGTAGTGTACCGAAGCAGAGGAGCAGATAAAAACATACACCAGGAAAGGACAGCTATTGAGTAAAGCACAGGAACAGGATAGTGAAGGCAGGGCAGCCTTACCATGAACAAACAGGGAACAGACCAATAATGGACAAATGCACTGGGTTACCACTAAGATTTTACACAGGTAAGGCTCAGAACTTCCCACAGAAACAAGGAATGCCAAGATTACTCTTACTAATAGTCATCCCAGAAGCCCCATAGAAAGAAGGCAGCAGAAGTAATTCTGTCTCTGGACCCTTAGGCACACACCAACAAGGGTTGTACTTACATTCAGGAGACAAGCTCTTATGGGTCTGCTAGAGACAGAGTGGCAACTCCTAAGAAAAATAGAAATGGCATACTGTCAGATAAAGCACTTAAAACTACATGCAACACAAGACAAAGGATGGGGCAGGAATTGCGTGTGCCAACCCCTATGCGAATTAATACACTTAAAAACAGGTGAGGACTAAAAAGTACACTTACCAGACACAATAACCCAGGAGGAAAATACAGAGCATGTGCAAGAAAGGAACCTATGAGTTGTAGCAAATAGTCAGGAGCAGGGTAGTCAAGGAAATATTGGAAGACAGGCAAGTCAAACACTAGGATGCTAGAAACTGAAGAGACTTGAACTTCAAGTGAACTAGAGACTGCATAAGAATCACAGAGAAGGGGAAGAAAAACTAGGGCAAAATCTAAGACACTGAGGAGAATTACAGCTGGGAAATTAAAGGAATAAGTAAAGAGAAAATACTGGCAGGAAGAGAAGGAACAAACTAGGAACAATTAGAAAAAGAGCAGCTCAAGGACTACACCAATGTGTAGAAAAACGCCAGACAATGGAGTATGCAAAAGCAAGCAGAGCTGAGAAAATCTGTAGCATGCTGCAAAGGAACAGGACACAGGTTCTGGCTGAAGCAAAGCAGAAACTGGACTAGAAAACAAGCCAACAAGAGGTCCATAACACAGAGGAACAAACTTCAATGTACGAACAAGGAGCTTAAGCAAATGGCAGCTTATAAGCCATACCAGGCAGCAGTAAGCCCAGAGCGAAGTCATATGGCTGGGCAGCACAAGACTGGTCATAATTGTGTGCAATTCCAGTCGCAAGTCCTGGAGGAGAGAATCCAGTGCTGGGAACAACAGTACTGCTCTTACAGAAAGCAATGGACAGCAGATTCCAGGTCTTATTGAATACTAGGCAGTGTATTATGGAACCTGAAGTCCATGAAAGCAAATGTTTTCAATTGCATACAAGATAGAAATGGGAAGCATGCACGAGTCAGAGAGGGGCTTTGGATGAGTTTCTATAGTGAATCCCAGCCTGCAGATGGTCCATGTACAGTGCTCCCCAGAGGCAGAACAATGGAATCGTAACAGGAGGGAGCTAATACTGCTGATAGAGTAGCTGAGTTCTTAGGGAGACAAACATCTGTGGGGGAACCAGAGGTGTTAAGTACTATATAAATGTAATTCCAAAAACAACTAATTTGGCCTGGGGCTGAACTGAGTTACTCACCACCCCTGGCAACTCATAGGTACTGCAGCACCCATCCATAGAAAATAATGGTGGTATGGACTTAAAACCCCATAGGAATTAATGTTAAAATAAATCACATTACTTATACTTTAAAAATATAATTCAGTTGCCTGTGATGGTAAATAACTCTGTTAAAAATAAAAACATTACTATTAATGTATTATAAGATACTCTATTAACCTTTTTAAATATATTAATTAATGTAATATTAATACCTATTAAAATATTAAGTTACTGTTAACTTACTGTACATCACTTTTAATAATTTTATATACATAATAACAATATTATTTTTTCACTTTAGGTGGGAATTGTTGTTTTTATACGTAAGAAAAATGTGTTTATTTTGAATTTAATATACTCAATTATATTACATTTTTATTTTAAAATTAACTTAATAACGCTGTAACATTTTTGTAGATTGTTCTACATTTAAAATAATTATATGATGTTATTTAACATTGATATTTAATTCAAAAACATTTTTTCTATTTATTAAAAAAACGTTAATATATTTTACAACTTTTCCCTATACTTTACCGTAAGGAGAAGTCTGCCCTGGTGGTGTAGATGTCCCCCTAAATGAGAAAAATTACAAGTATTAACTTTACACTCATATATTAGGCTCCCTCCCGTAAAGTTGGAGGGGAGAGACATGTAAGCCTACACTTTCACATAACTTTACCCTCCGAAATGGTGAATATCCCAAAGTAGTAAAGTTAATCAAAAATAGAGCAGTAAAATTACACGTGTTGAATAACCATATCTACCTTTGTGAATAGGCCCCTAAATCATGTGTATGTGAAAGGCTTAGACCTTCAAACGTGGAAAACTATTACTTTAAATGGTGAAAATAGTGCAAGATCATCACGTAATAAGGAGGCTGACATTAGTCATGCTAACAATAATAACAAATACAGCACAGAATAAACGTCCATTCTGCTGTTTAGAAAGTTAAAGGTAGAGAGCAAAATTGTAATGCTATCAGCTGGGCATGGAGCTAATGTGGAAGGAACCATGTTTTGATGCAATTGCTCGACTTTCATATATGCTTCTTACTGAGGCATTATTAATTCAGTAAAATACATTTAAAAAAGTGCTCAGTAACTCTATGTACTTCCCTCTACATAGAGAATGTTTAAAGATAAAGCTATAGAGAGACCGAAGAATTTAGGAGGTGCAGACATGAAGACGGGTTGATTAGAGAAAATGCTGAAGAGCTGATATCTGACTGCAAGGCTGAGAGCATCTTAGTAGTATTTGGGGATAACACGAGCCTTGGCATAATGTAGAGAAAGAAAGTACTAATCATTCAGCTGATATCATAATTCGGAGACTGATAATATAGGTATAAATGTTAGCAGAGGTAATTATTACAGGCACTAGGGATGTACGATATAAGATGCTTTGGGGTTTGCCAATATTCATCTTGTTTTAGAACAAGGCTGCTGAGATTATAATAATATGTTTCATCATTCTGACACACAAGCATTGCGTGCTGATTTTACATAATACACCAACTGATGTGTGTGCCTAATATATTTAGGGATCAGGGTAAGGATCCACACAACTACAAATAACCCCTACAGATAAGAGATTTTCTGGGTGTCTGACTCATAACACTCTAAATCTAAATGAGCCGAACGTCTTGCAGAGAAGAGCGAGAGGCACACCTTTGTTTTTCTTTTCTCCAAAGGGGACGCAATGAGAAAGTTTCTCTTGGGACTAAGGAATTCTCTCTATATGTGCCCTCTGATTAGGGGTTGGAGTGGAGGTTCGGATAATATAAGCAGTGAAGTCGCTAGTCTAGTCTTATGAATCTTGGGATAAATATACCCTACTATTTTTTACAGATAAACAATTTTACACCCAGATTTAACCCCTAAAGTATACAAAAAGTAATGGATGCTTGAAATAATCTCATCCACTGATAATTACTCACGCCTGATCCCACTCCATTGTTATTTTGCACACCATGCCACCTCAGTTTGGATCCAGCCATATGCAAATCAGTCTTGACCCTGCTCCAATAGACCTTGCCTGAACTGCCAGGCAAGGTCCTCCCTGAATCGGAACACAAGCAACCTAGGACTCTTAGTGCATACTATACTACTTACAATGGCTATGCTAGTTTTGGTGACTATATTGACATAACTAATTTCAGTTAATTTCAGTTAATGACGTCTCTGACAACTCTATTGTCTCCAATAGCCTTAATTGACTTTTATGTCTTGAAATGCAGATCATGTTGCATGACTGGTTCCTTGATGGAGGGCTCTTGACTTCAGAATAGTCCTCAAGATTGATGATGCCTGATCTTATGAGAGTGTGATAAGCAAAGGATGGCAGATGTATGGACTTAGTTAGCAACTTTCTCCGTAGGTCTTTGTGGTCAAGAAATGCAAATTGTGTTGAGCATATGGTTTCTTAGTGGTGGGTACCTCATTTTGAAATGACAGATTTGATTGTGTCAATGTCTGACCTCAAAAGAGTGTGCTTGGAGGAGATATCTACTTCGTGGTATATAGGTGTGTACCACTACCCAGAGTGCCTGACTGCATGTGAAACTGGCATCCTTAGTTTTTTGTGTGGTCCTGCTACCACATTCATGTATCTTAAGCCCAGAGAACTCGGCCTATCCTTGGTAACATAAGATCCATAACCACTTCTGCAATCTATAGGGGTGCACCAAAAGTGCTCTCTCGCCCACATGGGACTACCGACCATGTACTTGTTTAGTTAGTCGTGACCAGAACTTTGTTTTCCTATGTCACAGGAGAGTGCAGTCCACTTGTGAAAAGTTTGATTTAGAGCACTTCAGATCATTGTACTGATACTCTGTGAGCATTATGAGTGTATGCATGAAGTCTCCAGCCCGACGGTCGTTACCGCTGTGGCGGTCGGTGTGGTACATTGGCGGTTTGGCTTTAGTCAAACCGCCAATGTCTTAATATGGAGAAAAGTACCACCAGCCTGTTGGCAGTACTTTCCTCCATATTAACGCCGTCCGCTGGGGTCATAATGACCCCCAATATCTCCACAAAACCAACTCTCGCACATAGCTAGCTTTATCACCTCTGCCTACCACAAACCTCTTTCATCTATCCTTATACTTGTGGATCTTTCTGCAATCTTGACACTGTTGAACACCCTACCCTACTATCTTCCAAAAGGTCCTCATCATCACTGGCTCTGCCTTCAAGTGGTTTCCTCTTCCCTGTCTGACTGAATACTCTTGGTCATTTTGCAGTCCAGACACTCTCCTTCTCCCCCATTCTGGGCTTGTGGCCTCCAAGGCTTGGTCCTGGTCATCTCATTTCCCTCTCTCTCCCTCTCTCTCTCTCTCTCTCACTCACACTTTCTCTCTCTTTCTCTCTCTCTCTCTCTCTCTCTCTCTCTCTATATATATATATATATATCACCTCTCTTCTCTCTTAAAGACATCACCAACTCTTTTGTTTTCACCTACTAATTATACATAAATTGTACCCAAATGTTCTTCCCATTCCCATCTTTGTCGCCATTCCTCTAATCCTGTCTGGTGACCGTTTGTCACTATATGGCCGTTTGCTCCTTGAATGCATCTAAGACAGACAGCCTATACTTTCCCTCCTCATCCATATTTACCTCTACTCCTAGCGCAATCTAGATTCTTCCTATCACACTAACGTTTGTTTCCTCAGTAAAAAACATTGGTAGGTTTTTCAGTACGACTGTGAGGATTTTATATCAGGGCCTAAAAAAATGAAAAATACATTTATATATCCCTTTCTTTACAGCCAAGGCACTGACCATTTAATTTTTAAGAGCTGCAAGGGACCCCAAGACTCTATATGAAGGATGGTTGTTTGATGTTCAACTGCTTTTTTTCTTTACTTCTTAGAAGTCGGTATTTGAGATTTCCATACTTACTACCATTATGATCAGTCAAGGTTGCCTGTGCCCATTTTCTTGGTGTCTATGACCCAATTAAATCAAATTTGGGCTTGAACGATGAAAGAGCTTCACCCAATAGCAACCCTCTCGGTAGACAGCTCTTTCTATACACAATTTAAAAGGTGATTTTTTGGCATAGTTGTGTAGAGCTCTTTCCTGCCTCTAAATGCCACCCCTGGCCCACAAAGTTCAGCCAACAGTCTGTGTAGCCTTCCTGCTTATTAAGGCTCCGCTGAGTCTCCTGATTCCCATTTCTGAATAAGTACCTTACCTTGTGAATCTATTCAAATAGAGATTTAGGTATTCACAGCAACACTGTGTTTCCTCCCTCCCGTCTTGGCAATATGTAGTCAGTCCTTACAAGTGAAGGCAGGTAAAGCCAGCAAAAGTGTGAATAGGATGTGATCATAAACACAAACATATATACCTTTTGGAATACACTTCATTTAAGATGAGGCAGAATATATTTCATATTTCATGTTCTTTTTGTAGATCACTACTTTTGTCTTGCCAGTGTTGAGCTTCAGGCTTTTGGCTATAAACCAGTTACCTAATTTGTCAATAAAGATGGTGAACTGTTTCTTGTTCTGGTGGTGTTGTCCGAGAGGGGTAGTATGAGTTGTGAGTCACCAGCGTAGGACAGGATATTGATTACATTTGCATGGATGATGTTAGCTAGAGGGATCATGTATGCATTGAAGAGAGTGGGGCTGATCGATGAACATGATGCACTTTGCAGATGAGTTTGTGGGGTTTCAAGGATGAAGGTCCTAGACTGACAACTTGCATTCTTTTCATCAAAAAGCAGCACATACAACAGAGAATGTGTCCTTGGATGCCCATCTCCTGCAGGCGTCTGGTTAGAATGCGGAGTGGACCATGTCAACTGCTGCAGAGAGGTCCAGGAAAATGAGGGCTGCCTTGTCTCATATGTCAAAGATCATGCAGATGTTGTATGTGGCGGTGATGAGTGCTGTTTCTATACTGTGGTTGGGCCTGAATCTGAACTGCCTAACGTGGAGGTGGTTGCTGAGGCGGTGACTGATTCGTTTCTCTAAGACCTTGGCCGAGTATAGTAAGAGTGAGATGGGTCTGCAGTTGGAGAGCTTGACTGGGTCAGACAAGGGTTTCTTAAGCAGAGGTGTGACAGTGGCGTACCATACCTAGGCAAGTGGTTGAGCCAATGGACGTGCTGAAGATGGGTGTTAATGCTTCACTGATCTGTAGAAGTCTTTGGTGAAGGTATAGTGGAAGCAAGACGGGGCCCCAAAAGACTGGTCTTCATGGTAGTGACAATTTCAATTGTGATGACGGCGGGCCATGTGGTCAGAGTTCGTCCTTTGGCTGTGATGGAAAGTTGAGTTGCAACAATGATGGGATCCAGGGAGGTTCGATGTGAACTATACGGAGGCGATTTTGTTACAGAATTATGGGAGCTTGTTGTAAAGGTCTTGCAATGGGGTGATGCTGATGGAGGCAGTAGGAGGCGCAGTGCAATCTTTGATGATAAGCATGCACTGCTAAAAAAAAACATTTGGTGCTTTTAGAAGCAAGTGGTACAAATGTATTTTTTACCCCACTTCCAATATCTTTACTCTGTGCAACCTTGTAGGGGTCCTGCTCATAGACAATTGGCTTCCCATAGTGACAGCTTGGAAATAAAAACCCCCATAATTCTGACGAACAAAGCATTTGCAGCTCCATCTGTTTAACTGGCAAAAGCCACTGCAAAGGTCAAAACGCTGAATGCCTCCAGCTAAAAAAAAATCATGGAGCCAATGATAAAAAGATGAATTTTCTTACAGCTTTACCATATAATGAAGCAGTGCTTAATTGGTGCTTGTTGTTTCCACTGCGGAGCACCAGCACTTATTTTTGAAGGATGGCACTTACTTTTCTGCTTCAACTATTTAATGCAAGCAAAAGACACATATGGGAAAGACAGAGGAAGAGAAAAACAAAAAAGCGTCACAATGGGAGAAAGCAGAAAGCTGTGAGAGTGAGCTGAACGGGCAGGGAGTGCCTGTAAATTGATTCAAGAGGCCCAAGATGGCTTCAGGATTACGCTGCAATCGTGCTGTCGGGTTCAGGGAAGCGCCGGCTCCATTATTTCCCTGGTTTGCATAAATAACTAACACGCACACCGTTATAATTTCTTTGCATGTACAGCTGCACGGGTGTGCTCCTGCGCTGCCAGCTAACCGCATGCACTGAGACCACGCCTGAGGGGGCCGCATCACAATTTATTAGGAAAACCCACTTGACCCTTGAGCCACATCCAAACAACAAAACTCAGAGGGGTCGACATCACAACACCCCTCTTAAACATTTATTATTGGTAGTGCCGCTTCGCCGTGACATCACGGGCGCGACACTAAAGCTGCATCAGTATTCCGTTCTTGCACATTTAAGTGCAGCTGCCGCATGTTTAAGAGGAGGGCTTTCAGCACTGGCACTTTTTTTGAAGCATACAATTGTGCTCACTCTCACTTACGGGCTAAGAATAGAGCCTGAGATCAAAACATCCTGTTGCACATTTATAAAGAGTACTCGAGAAGACACAAAACCTAAATATGTAAACCTCAAAAGCAAAAGAGGGCATAAAAATAAAACCGTATTACTGAATTTGGTACTAGAAACAAATCATACTACTAAAAGATTAAGACCTAAACAGCCAGAATTCAGATATACAAGGTCTGATGTCATGACTAAAGCACTACACCAGAAGGCAAAACAGCAAAGGACAGAAGGAGAACAAGAGAACATTGAAAGTTCCTCAACTGGATGCGAGATGAAAGGATCCTGAGAAAAAAAGCAATTTGTATTTTGAATTTTTTTTGCTGGAACCCTAACATAATGAAACATGCAGATAACAAAAAATAGAGAACGCTGCAAAGTGTACAAAGAAAATCCTCCCAGACAGATGACTTCCTGTCCAGAGAAAGAAACACATAATTCCAGACAACTGAAGCACTAATTTCTGATTATTTAAACATAGTTGTTCCCAGCGCAGATAAGCCTTCCAACTGCAGTGCACTCGTGTTTCCATCCTACTGCTCGCTTTGAGTGTAACACAATCCCTGGTCTCTTATGATACCTCATTACGCTGAAGAGATCCCTCATCTACAAGGCCTTTTTCTACATCTCACATTACTTATCTCGTTTCAACTTCCCCCCTCCCAGCTGGAGCACCACATGCTCAAAGAGCTTGATGCCGCCTGCTGCTAGTGCTGCTTGGATGAGCATGCTATGAAGAGGATGCAACCGCGGCTCATGCAGACTGAGCAAAACCGGGCACTTGGGGGCCGAGTCTTTGCTTCCCAAACCGACACATCACTGTTCATTCAGTTACATACCTGGCGTTCCGAACTGGCTGAAACTAAACACGTGGTTGTGAAATAAACTCAGACACAATTAAATAAGTAAATGAATAAGTTGCCCCGATGTCACCTTTCTTCTCTTGTCTAACACCTCTGTAGGCTCTTTTCATTTTTTTAACTGACTTCTTCAACAATTTCCATTACTTCAAGGTTTTTTTTTTCAAAACACCTCCCACGGAGTAAAAAGAATGGTTGGTTGGGGAGGAGTGGGGGCACATCTGCAGCAAGATAGGTTTTGTGGAGCTGCCAAAACACATGGGCACATTGCATTAACAGGGTCGGATTGGGAAGGCGGGCATTCGGCCGGTGCCCTAGGCCCAGGTTTAGAACGGCCGGGGCTCGGAGTGGGAAGAGAAAACGCGTGCACACCGTACTGGGTGTAATAGGGGACTGCGTCAGCGCAGACCCTGATTTATTTTTACAGCTCGGTTCCGCGTTCCGTCCGGACACGCGGAACCAGATACAAATTATTATAGAGGCCGGGTGGCTCTCTACATCCCTCCCATGTTTTACTTCACACAGAAGAAGATAAACACCCCTCAACAAAAGAAACACAAACATATATATATATAATCATGAAAAAGTCAAAACCTCGATGAGATGACTTGCATCGCCTAGAAACAAAGGCACTCATTCTGACCTTGGCGGGCGGCGGAGGCCGACCGCCAAAGTCCCGCCGTCAGGTTACCGTTCCGCGGTCGAAAGACCGCGGCGGTAATTCTGACTTTCCCGCTGGGCTGGCGGGCGGTCGCCTTCAGACCGCCAGCCAGCCCAGCGGGAAAGAGGCTTCCACGATGAAGCCGGCTCGGAATCGAGCCGGCGGAGTGGAAGCTGTGCGACGGGTGCAGTTGCACCCGTCGCGTATTTCACTGTCTGCGCAGCAGACAGTGAAATACATTTAGGGGCCCTCTTACGGGGGCCCCTGCAGTGCCCATGCCAGTGGCATGGGCACTGCAGGGGCCCCCAGGGGCCCCGCGACCCCCCCTACCGCCATCCGGATCTCGGCGGTCCGACCGCCGGGATCTGGATGGCGGTAGGGGGGGTCGGAATCCCCGCGGCGGTGCAGCAAGCTGCGCCGCCGCGGAGGATTCAATGGGGCCGCGGTACACTGGCGGGACCCCGCCAGTGGTGCCGGTCCGACCGCGGCTTTACCGCCGCGGTCGGAATCCCCATTGGAGCACCGCCGGCCTGTCGGCGGTGCTCCCGCGGTCCTCCGCCCTGGCGGTCAAAGACCGCCAGGGTCAGAATGACCACCAAAGTCTCTTCTGACAACAACAACGACCAAGGCCTGTCACATCTCACTAGGTACTTAGAGAATATACGAAGTCCCGGAGCTGACTGTTCGGGGCTGGGTTAGGGCGTAGATCATATCGCCCGCCCCTAGGGGAAGGTCCCTCAGAATCGTTGGATTCACCTGGATGTGATTGGACACTTGGCGTCGCCCCCGGAATATCTCCATTCCTGGCTTCCTCGACAGTAGACTCTACCGCGGTGTCTTCGACCTCCTCCTCCTGGCTTACTACGGGGACACCAGCCCTCTTGAAATGGGACACGTTCCTGGTGACCCTCTGACTGCCTCGAGCTGCCGTCACTATGGTGCCTCTCACACTGACAACCCACCAGGGTTCAGGTTCAAACGGGGTCTGGAATTTTCCTCCTGGCCGGCGATTCTTCACTACCACCTCGTCCCCCTTTTGAAAACCTCGATATCTGCTTCGCCGTCGTTCGGTGGCTTTCCGATTCGTGGATTCTCTACGTTGTTGTGCGGCCTCAACATCAAGCTCGGGTGCGACCCACTGGGGACCCGATGGAATGTAATCCCGGGGAGGGACCTTGAACATCAGTGTGGCCGGGGCACACCCTGTAGTGCTATGCGGAGTCTGACGATAAGCACTCAAGAACTCTTGTAGACATTTCTCGCTGTACTCTCCTTGTTCCACTCCTATTCTGAGGGCTCGGTTCAGAGTTCTCATGAACCTTTCGACGTCTCCATTGGCCTGCGGCCAATATGGCATGACCCTGCGATGACGTATGGCCAAGCCCTCTAGGTAAGACCGGAATTCCTGTCCATGGAACGGCGGCCCGTTGTCTGTTCTGACTTCATCGGGAAAACCAAACATGGCAAAAGTCTTCTGCAGTACCGGTCTCACATTTTCAAACGCGGTGGAGGACACAACATCCACAACTGGGAACTTAGTGTACGAGTCCATGATGACGACCGTCAGTCGCCCATCCGGGAAGCTCCCAAAATCCATACTCACTTTTGCCCACGGTTTTACACTCGCTGGCTCTGTGACCACGGGGCAACAGGGTGGCTCTCCTGATGTGATGATACAGGAATGGCACTTCCCCACCAGTTCGTCTACCTGGCTGTCCATTCCAGGGAACCATACCTTTGCCCTCAACCTTGCTTTGGTCTTAGCAGCGCCTTGATGGCCCTGATGTGCTAGCTCCACTACTCTGGCCCACAGACTCTGGGGCACCACAATTCTCCTTCCTCTCAGAACCAGTCCTTGCCCATCCGTGGATAGCTCATCACGCACTCTCCACATTCCTTGCATCACGGCTTTACACTCCTGATTTGCTGCTTTGGTTCTTTCCAGAAACAGCTTCCACCTCTTGTGCTGAAGCGCTTCTTTAACCTGGTTGAGGGTGGCATCCTCCTTGGAGGCGTCCACAAGATTTGCAATATTCAGGGCTTTAGGGCACGCCGACTGTACCACCATGTTAACAAATATCTCTGTGCTCTCCTCATCATTTTCTTGAGAGTCACTGGATTCATCTGCGGAGGGGTGACGAGACAGATAGTCTGCAGGGTTATTCACTCCTGGTCGGTAGACAACGGTGAATCGATATGGTTGCAATAGGACGGTCCACCGTTCTATCCGTGGGGGTGCCAGACGAGGACAGCCGGCAAACAACGTGACGAGAGGCTTGTGATCCGTCACCACCCGGAACTCTCGGCCGTACAGGTATAAGTGGAAGTGTTTGCACGCCCACCGAATCGCCAGGGCCTCCCGTTCTATTTGAGCGTAGCGTGTTTCCACCGATGACAGTGCTCTACTGGCATAAGCAACCGGAACCCACTCCTGTGGATTCTGCTCCTGCAGAAGGACGGCCCCTAGCCCTACTGGACTCGCATCAACCACGACCTCCGTTCGCCGATGAGGGTTAAAATATGCCATCGTTGACTTGTCCAGTAACGCTGCCTTGATGTCGGCAAACGCCTTGTCTGCCTCTGGGCCCCATGCCCACCGGTGTCCAGTCTTGGTGAGTTGCCTGAGGGGTTCAGCCATGGTCGCAAGCTGCGGGATGAACCTACCACAGTATGTGGCCATGCCCAGGAAGCTTCTCACCTCCGTGGTGTTTTTGGGGATCGGCGCCTGTCGGATAGCGTCAGCTTTCCGAGGGTCAACTTGTAGACCATTCTTTGAGAAGATGTATCCCAAAAATTCTACTGACGTCTGATAGAACGCACATTTCTTTTTGTGGAGTGTCAGGCCTGACTCTGATAGCCTTTGCAATGTAGCTCTTAGGTGTCGGTGATGCTCTTCTCGGGTTTTAGAGTAAATGAGGATGTCATCACTCAAGTTGATCACCCCTTGCAGTCCTGAGAGCGTCTCTCTTATCGCGTTTTGAAACACTTCGGCGGCCGAGGATACCCCGAAGCTCAGTCTCTTGTACCGCCTCAGTCCCATGTGCGTTGAAAACGTAGTGATATTCCTACTATCAGGCTCTAGTTCCAGCTGATGATACCCCGCATTGAGGTCCAACTTCGAGAACCACTGTGCGTCGTTTAGGTCTGCTATGATATCATCCATTGTAGGGGTTATATGCCGCTCTCTTTTGATAGCTTTGTTGGGCAGGCACATGTCGACACACAGACGAATGGCACCAGGCTGCTTGGGTTTTGGTGCTACTACCAATGGCGACACCCACGGTGTGGGCCCTTCTACCTTCTCGATCACTCCTTGATCCTCCAGTAGTTGTAGTTCCCTTTCCACGGCGGGGCGTAGGTGAAATGGAACCCGTCGATGCCTGAGGGCAACGGGTGTCACCCTGTGGTCTATGTGCAGCTTGATACTCTTGTCTTTAAGCCGCCCTAGCCCTTCAAAGAGCTGCGGGAATTCATTGACCAGACATTCGGCATGAGAGTCATAAATCTGCCGGGCAAAAAATACTAGCTCTAGCTCCTCCGCGGTATGGCACCCTGTTAGCGTGCCTCGGTCTCCGGCCACCACATAGAATTTTGCCCGTGCCGCCACTTGTTCGCTGGACACGGACACCTCCACCGTGCCCCTCAGAGGAAGCGGTTCTCTGCCCCCATAGTTGTAGATCCTGGTGGTGGTTGGAGAGAGTACTGGTGCGGGAGTCAGCTGTCTGAACAGAGTCTCATCCATCACGTTTACTGACGCTCCGGTATCTATGAGGACTGTCGCGGACTTGCCATTGATGTGGACCTTGCTCATGGGGGGTGGACGCTTCTTTTGTAGTCTCTCACCAGCGAATGAGATGACAAAGATATCTTCATCTTCATCCTCTTCGAATATGGGAGTTTTCTGAGCCGTCATCTCGCTCGGAATGTCAGCTTCAGCCGTCACACTTTTGACCCTGGTATCTCTCCTTCTTTGGTACCCCTGCCATCCTTTGCCAGATCTGCAGACTCTGGCAAAATGGTTATCTTTGCCACACTTATCACATTGCTTTCCTTTTGCTGGGCACACCATGGGTGGTTTGTGATCGTTTCCACAGCTTCGGCAGGCTCGGGCACCTTGTCCCCCAACGCTCACCCTCCTTCCCGATGTCTGGCGTGTTTGGATAGCCTCCACGTGTTCTTCCTTCACCTGAACTGGGTGAGCCGTCGATGCAGCTGCCAGGGATTGTCCTCGAACAGCTGCCATGGCATCTGCCCTTACCGTTGACAACTCATGTGAGCGCGCCAGCACTAAGATGTCATCAAGGGGCATACCCTGCTGGCGTAGGATGAGTTTCCTCAATGCATTTGAACGACATCCTTGAATGATTTGCGCCCTGATCTCTTCCTGTTGATCGACGCCTACGCATGAGCTTGCTAGTTTCCTTAATCGGGCATAAAACATATCCATTGACTCAACATCAGTTTGTTGAGCTTGCCGAAGTTTGAAGCGCTCAAAGTCTGAATTTAGTTGTGGGTCAAAGTGCTTGTTCAGAGCTTCGACCGCTGCATTGAAGTCCGACTTATCACCAGTGCCAGGGAGTGCATCAAACAATTCTTGCAGCTCATCCCCTCCCATTAACAGCATGAAAGACCTGCGCACAGCCCCGTCTGTCTCCCTTGTGGCGCAGAAATAATTCTCCAATCGATTTAGCCATAGGCGCCATCTTGGCGAGGCGGTGGCGGGGTCGACTAGTTGGCTAAACGGTGGTAGTGGGGTTACAGCCGAGTGGGCCCTGGGGCCTGCTTGCACGTGCGCCTGGGGGTTTTCTTGTGCTGGGGCACTCATGGTGTGTCTACTAGTATCACCTCTCCTTCTTTTTTTTTTCTTCTGTCTTCACAGGGGCTGCCTTAATTGTTAATCTTCGCTATGTGTTTTTTTTTTTTCTCTCTCTGCTGGTGACTTATAATATTGAGGTCCCTTACTTTCAGAATTTTTTTTTTTTTTTTTTTCCACAGGGCCTTCTGCCCTATTTATATCTGGCTTTCTGTCTCCTTTCTTTTTTTCAGTTCCTGTCTGGGGAGGGGGCACAGCCCGGGCGGGGTCTCTGTGCCCAGGATTACACCTCCCTCTCCTGGTGCTACCGGCTAGGGCGCTCGCGGTGGCTGTTCCCCTCTTTTATTCTTTTTTTTTTTTTTTTTTTTCTTCTAGCTGCACGTGCAGCTTGCTGAAGCTCTGCACGCCTCTGGGCGGCAGCACCACTCTAGGGCTCTGTTTCTGTGTGGGACCCTGAGTGTCCCTCACTGCACAAGGGCGGGGCGCGCCTCCCGGGTTGGAGCGCCTCGCGCCACTTGCCCTTTCCTCTTCTTAGCGTCGGTGTCCCCGCCTGGCACGGGACCTCAGCCCGTCTCTGCTGGGCTCTGTCGGGCTCCTGCGGTCGATGCGGGGATTCCGTATCCCGCCTCGTCGCCAATGTAAACTTGGCTGGGTGCCAGGTTTAGAACGGCCGGGGCTCGGAGTGGGAAGAGAAAACGCGTGCACACCGTACTGGGTGTAATAGGGGACTGCGTCAGCGCAGACCCTGATTTATTTTTACAGCTCGGTTCCGCGTTCCGTCCGGACACTCGGAACCAGATACAAATTATTATAGAGGCCGGGTGGCTCTCTACACCTGAGGCCTAATTGGGGCTGGATCTTCCCTTTCTGCACTCGAGGCTGCAGCAGCCCCTCTCTAACCTCGCACGGACCGTCGTCGGCCTGCCCTTAGATGTTCTGTACAGAATTATAATGAGGCAGACCAAGCAGGCCCTTCATATGGTGCAAACCTAGCGTCTCGGACCTAGGACATGGCGGCGCCATGAGAGATGCCGTGGAGCCGCAGACTTCACACATCCCTTTCGATGGGAAGCGGTGAGGCTATCAAGGGAGTTCCGCTCTTGTGCCCACACCCAACGCCAGCCCCACATTCAGCCATTCCTATTCTTGGTGGCATTGTGTTCACCTTTCCAATCTTTGATCTCAAACCCAAAATTAAACGGAAAAGCAAACCGCAAACCTTATTAGCGTCTTGAGGTTTGCCCCTTAACGGAGACGTTTTGCCAGCAGATGCACTCCGCAGTATGTGTGCTGGTCTCTTGCCTTGCCACATTCAAACCTTTCAATTACCCGAGTGAAACGAGGGCCCCACAGAAACTATTTAAGGTTTGCCAGGGAGCTTAAATGTTTAATCACATACTCATTTGTAATAAACGCATTTCAAACAAAGTGAGTGAAACTGCAAGTGTTTACAGCTTGCAATACTTAAGACAGCACAGCAATTTGTGGGCAGGGTTGCGTTGGTATAACATACAGGCTTCATTCTCGATAGGGCAACTCAACTATTCTTCTTTCTTTCTTGGCGCAAGGTCACGCCATTGATCAAATGGCTGCACAGAAGTAAATCTCTTGCCCGTTAGCCCTCCAGATCTGGGTTACAGGACGCCAAAGCAATCAATTCATGAACACTGTAATGGCACGCCGCGGACCTCGGGTCATGACCCGGTTCCTAAAATAATTAAAATGGGAGACTGGTGGCCTGGGTCAGCCCGCCCCCAAATGTGCAGTGGTGTGCTGCGTCTTATTGGAGTCACGCGCAGGTCTGGCTGTATGCTGCGCGCACCATCACACTCGCGACAAGGAGGGGCCCTCTTTCCCCACCTCTTCTGACATGGTCAGATACCTGACTCTCTGTGCCTGTCGCGCGCTCCAGCTGCCTGCCGCCCGGCATCACACCCACGCCACCCAAACTCAAGGCGGGTCAACTAACCTCCAGCAGTGGCCTAGGAGGCACAAGGCTGCCTCGTACGCTGTCAGTGTGTAGGCCCTGCCTACAGCTACACCTGCTTTCATCTTTGGAGGCCTGTAACGACACGTGCGAGGTGCCCCGCAAAAGCCCCGCCCACCAGCCACACACTAAGGGACTCCCGCGGCCTACTGAGCTACGAGCTGGTGCTAGGCTCAACAGATGCCATTCCTGATGGACTTCAGCACCATCCATAATCCACTGCGAGATTGCGGCGCCCAGATCGGAGTAGGTCCTTCACCCTCTACACTGCGGTTTGCAGCACCGGCCCTGGAAGAGCCTGGGTGCGCGTGGCTCATTATCCTATTAGCTGGTGATCTCATCGCCAAGTACTGTGCCACTTACCCATTTGCATACTACCAGCTCGGCGGTGCCCCCACACAATGCTACGCCACACCCATCGTTCCATTGCACTGAGGACTGTCTAACGTGTGCCATAGCTTATGACCCGCCCCATCACATCCTCCGCAACAGCATCCCATGGTCGGTGCTCTCCCGCCATTTAGTGAGCTTGTAGACCTTGCAACGGCGTCCCCTCATTGAAAGAGTTGGGTTGGTAGACTGGAGAACTCCTTCGTGGCCACCCGGGAACACGACAGAGCAGTTAAGCGGTCACTCCTTCTGCACTCCAGAGGGGATGAGATATAAAAACTGTTCAGACACCTCCCAAACACCGGAGCCATTGACGATTATGATGCAGCAGTCAGGGTGCTGAACATACATTTTGACCCATAACTAAACAGAGATTTTGAATGTTTCAAACTCCGCCAAGTACACCAGAGATAAGAGGAGTTCATCGACCAGTTCTATGAATGACTCAGGGAGCTTGCGAGCACCTGCACTGAGGATGATCAACCAAAGGAAATTCAGGTCCAAATTATCCAGGGGTGCAGGAACAAGACACTAAGGGGACTGATCCTGAGGCAACCCAACATCAGCCTGAATGACATACTAATCATGACACGATCGCACAACCTCTACGGCCCAAGCAGCCAAAATGGACTTAGCCCTAACACAAACCCCGAGAAGACCCCAGTAGTAAAAGTGGAATGCGCTGACGTGGTCCTAGCGCAAGAGACCAGGAGAAGGTTCAAAGCAGCCGCCCTGAAAAACAAGGAGGCCGCTGTGAGTACTGTGGGAGAGATGAACACAATCAAAAAGAGTGTCCAGCCCAAGGAAAGACATGCTCCTCCTGTGGGAAATTAAATCATTTTGCATCAGTCTGTAGGAGCAGCAAAAGAGGGAGAAGCACAAGAGGAAGGAGTGCCACCCGAGAACCATTAAAAAACTGTCACTAGAAGACCCAACAACACACTCCACGTGCTATTGGACTGCACAGGAGTGTTCTTGATTTCATTCGCGAACGACTTGAAGAGGCATTGGAGGCCCCAACCAACGTGCGTAATTGAGATAGCTGGATCCCCAGTAAAAGCCCTAATAGACAGAGGAGCATCCATGAATGTAATGGGCCTACAACAATACACGCGCCTTCGGTCCCGCCCTGTACTAAAACTGTCGACCACCACTATCTTCACCTACGGAAGCAAAGCACCACTACTGCTCAAGGGGCGTATGATTGTGGATGCCAGATCGAACAATAGAGAAATACTAACCACATTCCACGTGGTCAGCAAAGAAGCAGACACCCTCCTTGGCAACCACTCCGCAGAAGAACTAGGCCTGGTATCCTTTGCCAGAAGTGTAAGATCATTCCAAGTGTATGAGCTGCTAGGACAATTTTCTGAGCTGTTCACCAGCCTAGGATGCCTGAAAGCGCCACCAATCAGGCTACACATTGACAAGGCTATTACACCTGTCTCCTTCCAGCATAAATTAATCCTCTTCCCCCTCTGCCTGCTAGTGCAACAGGGGCTGACCAAGCACAAAAATAAAGGAGTGATCGAGAGAGTGTCTGGACCCACCCCGTGGGTATCACCCATGGTAATAGCCGAGAAACCCAAACAACCCAGAAAGATCTGGCTGCCCATAGACATGCGCTTCCCAAACCGAGCCATCAGAAGGGAGAGGCACATAACGCCCACCATCGACGACATCATCGCCAACCTGAACGGCTCCAAGTGGTTCTCAAAGTTCGACCCCCATGCGGGGTACCACCAACTAAACCTGGCGGAGGAGAGTAGATACATCACCACCTTCTCAATGAACCTGGGGCTGAGGAGATACAAACAGCTGAACTTTGGCATCTCATCAGTCACAGAAATATTCCAAGATGCCATTCGCAAGACACTCTGGGTTGCAGGGAGTGATGAAAGTCAGTGATGACATCTTAATACACTCAACCACTACCAAAGAACGCCATCAACACTTAAGAGCCACCCTCAAGTGATTATCAGATCACAGCCTCAACTTGCAAAAAGAGAAGTTCTCCTTTTTCCAAATGTCACTAGAGTTTTTCGGATACATCTTCAACCAAAAAGGAATACAAGTCAACCCATGGATATCCGAGGCCATCAAGCAAGCACCAGCTCCAAAGACAGTGATGGAGGTATGCAGTTTCATGGGCAGGACCATGTACTGTGGCAGGTTTATCCCCAACCTCGCCACCCTAGCCGAGCCATTGCGATCTTTAACGAAAGCTGACACCTCATGGGTGTGGGGTGACCGTGAAGACAAAGCTTTCCAGGCACTCAAAGATGCACTGCTGTGCGAAACCACCATGGCCTACTTCGACCCACTAAAGAGAACTGAACTAACAGTCAACGCCAACCCGGTAGGCCTGGGAGCCGTCCTAACCCAAGAGGTTGAACCTGGTCAGTGGCCCTCCTCGCCTACGTCAGTAGAGCTCTAACCCCCACAGAACAACACTACGCACAAATAGAAAGGGAAGCCCTGGCAATCAAGTGAGTTTGCGGACACTTTCACTTGTACCTCCATGGAAGGCCATTAAGAATAATCACAGACCACCAACTGCTAGTACCTTAATTCAAGGGGACAGCCCCGCACCCACCCCCGCGGATAGAGAGGTGGGCCATCCAGCTTCAACACTAAGGCATGGAAGTAGTGTACCAGCCCGAAGCAAAGAATAAGGCCAATTTCCTCTCTCTGCACCCGGCCAAGCAAGCAGGAGGATTCACAGAAGATACGGAGGAGATGGAAGCCCATGTTTGAGCCCTCACAAGTGCCAGCTGCCCAAAGACCGTTGACCTAAAAAACATAGCCATGGTCACCAAGGAGGACACTGTCTTAGCTAGAGCAAAGCAAGCCCTATATGGAGGCTCATGGAGAGACATTCTCAAGGACACCCGATGGTTGGGCAAGTAACTAGAGAGACAGGTTGACGAAACTGTGGAGAGTCCGGGACGAACTTAGTCTGACCCCAGATGGCCTCATCCTGCGAGGGCATCGCCTGATCATCCCAGCAAGTCTACAACAATGAGTCACCACACTTGCACATGGAGAACACCAACGAACCACCAAATTGAGGGTGCGTATGAAGGAGAAGGTGTAGTTTCCGAACCTATAAGCGGAAGTGGACTACCTAGTGAAGCAATGTCCAGCCTGCCAGTTAACCAGTACCACAGAAACACCAGCACCAATCAAAATCGAGGAGCAATGCACCAAGCTGTGGTCCAGGGTCAGCCTTGACTTTGGAAGCTTCCCCGATGGACAGATCACGCTGGTGCTGATTGACAGTTATTCCAAATACCCAATCGTTAAGGTCATCACCTCCACCAGTTTCTGTAACGTGGCCCCAGTCCTTGAGAAAACCTTTACCATTTTTGGGCTACCCAATGAAGTCAAGACAGACAACGAGCCCCCGTTTCAAGGGGCCGAATTCCAGGAATTTCTGAATGACCTGGGGATCAAACACAGCAGAATTACCCCGCAGTGGCCTCAAGCGAACGGCAATGTTGAGTGCTTCATGTGCACGCTCAACAACACCCTCCATAGTACCATGTGGGAAGGGAGTGATCCTGCACGGTTTTCTAAGAGAGAATAGAGGAACGCCCCATTGTACTACGACGCAAGCCCCATTGGCCCTTATGCTGAAGGGGGAAAGAAGAGACACTGTACCCACTCATCCCGTATGGCAACCACCTCAATTTCATCCTGAGCAAGCCCAAACGAGACTACAAGAGACAAATGACTGGGCAAGCAGGAAGAGGCATGCAACAACCCGGTACCTGCAAATTGGCGACCGGGTAATCATCAAAGACCAAAAGCCCAGCTGGAAATTTCACACACCATATGAGCCAGGTGTATGGATTGCCACTTGAGTGGCTGGCACCATGGTGACAGCGCAAAAAGGAGGTGAGACAGTGTCCCGAAACGTCTCTTGGTTTTGCAAAGTAACGTTTGAGGAACCATAAACTGAAGAACCAGAGCTGATCTACTCTCATCAGAGGCCTGTATCAGATAGTCCGGAACTCCCGAGCCCGCGGCTCAGCCAGTCCACAATTAGACTGGATACACCACGATCTCAAGAGGTTGACCAGTCCGGCACCCACGCCGAAGAACACCGCTCTTGGATTTAGAGGTACAACCTCCGGCCCAATCCGCTGCCTAGCCAAAGATTGAAAGACTTTGGATGTTGATTACGTTATTGAGTTTTGAAAAAAGTTGGATAGGGATGTAATGGCACACCACGGTCTAGTGTCACACACATGTGGGGCCGTGACCATAACCCAGATGCCACGAATGGACTTCTGTATATAAAAGGGGAGACTGGAGGTCTGGTTCAGTCCACCCCCACATGTACAGTGGTGTGCTGAGTCTTATTAGCGCCTTGCGCAGAACTGGCTGTATGCTGTCCATGCCATCACAAACACCTGCAGCCTGCTGCGGAGACATGCGGCCTGTACATGGCAGGTTGGTAACATCTTGCTGGCCCTTGTTGACGCCAGGGGCTTGGTGCCTCTCTCCCATGTGATACGGCCTTGCCAGCAGTGCTGAACACCCCAGGGTGCTGCTGTGGGAAATTTTTGAGCTGGAGCTGCCACGTGGCTGGGGCCTGTGTTGAAGCCGGTTCAAATTGCGAGTTCTGGAAACTTGCATGCCCTCCACCAATCTGCTTCCATCTCAACCTTCTGCCATTGCTCAACGCTACCTCAGAATTTCCCTGTAACTTGGGAAACTTGCCACATACTTCCCCCTTCTGCATGTAACTCTCATTGGTTGTGTGCTGCACTAAGCTGATCTACTTCAAGTTGGCTGCGGCCCCCCTCCTCCTTGGGGGCAATATCTTCAGACCTGCTTATATCCTTCTGTCACCTCCTGCCTCATACCCATACCCTGCTTCATACCCATAGGAACTGGGCACAGGTTCTGGGCTCCTCTGCCGCCTGGCAGACCCCCACTTCCCCAACTGCCTCTGCCTGCCACAATTACTGGCCTTGCAGCTGGCTATAACATCTGGCATTGTACACCCTCCTAGGGGCTGGACATTATGGGTAGAGGAGACCCTAAGTAGCGCAAACTCACATTTGACCTCAACAAATTGGAAGGAAGATTGGATTCCCTATCGGATACAAAGTTGGATCACGTTCCACACAACCCATTGATATGCAAGGTGGTACCGCTGCCATGATGGTGGAGCTTCATGCAGAATTCTATGCCATTGATTCTCAGTTTGGCACTTGGATCGCATTGGTGAGCGCCTTGAGTGTCATAACACCGACCTTGACAATGCACAGGACAGTATCTTTGGCTTGGCGGGTTGTGTGGAGTCCCTTACAGAGTGTCTAGAAAAGACCGAATAGCTCCTAAAGGCAGTGGGCATTAAAAATGAGTACTTTGAAGCAAGGTTGCGGAGAAACATCTGCATTGTGGGAATTGCAGAATCTACCGACATGGGAAGACCTAACCAGTTTGTGGAACATCTGTTCACAGAACTTTTTGATTGCCAAAACTTCATATCTACCGTTATGGTGGAGAGAGCCCAAGGAACTCTAGGTCCCGGTCCTTCACCTGGTGCTCCTCCACACCCGATTATCGCACACCTGCTGAACTACATAAATCATGACACAGTGCTACCCTTGGTCCAGGAATATGGTATACTGCAGTACCAGGGCTCTGCGATCTCCTTCTTTCCTGACTTTATCTTGGCTGCACAACACAACACAAGTTTAATGATGTTAAAGCTTTACTCCATAAACAAGAGCTCAAGTGTGCCATGTTGTACCCCGATAGGCTGCAGGTGGTTGTTAACGGAAAGGCCCAACTTTTTGATACACCACCAGAAGCAATGTCCATCTGCAAACAACAAGGGCCCAACAAACCCACCTCTCCTTGTGTCACCCCAGAACTCACTCCACCAGACCTCCATGCATCAGCGAGCAAAGATCTCTTCCTACCGGACTGAACTGGTCGCCAAGTTGCTCCACTACTTCCCATACTGTGCTTCAGTGGCTGGAAGTACCTTGTTATGCTTCCACTCCTTTACTGTTTGTTGTGACCATCCTGCTGTAGTCTATATGCTATGCCTACTCATCAGGTTTCATTCAGCAACTGGACTTCCTTTGTCGTCGTCAGGAGGGTGAAATCATACGAGGAAATGAGTAGGACGGTATGTGTGTCCTGAAGGGTCCGTGCATACACTGGAGGATAAAAAGGTCCATATGAGAGACGTTTGCAAATCTCGCGTCCTCTGCATGTGTAAGCACATGGCCGTCTGGGAAGAGGTCACCTATCGTGTGAAGTTTGTGTAGGGTCAATGTGCATTGGACCACTTTCTCTAGGGTTAAGAGGAACCACAGGTTTTGTGCCATAAACAGTGCATGGGTATACAGGAGGCCATCTCCAAGGATGTGGCAGAGTTTCCTCCAGGCCCAACACATGGTAGATAATGCCTGTATGTCAGAGAGATCTAGTTTAAGGCCCTGTGGGAATGCTGGGGGGGGGACCCTGCTTGAACTTATTCTGGCTTAGCATATGGGAGGCGAGAATCTGGGTTAAGCCAGTGAGAAGCAAACTGGCACTGTGCTGCAAGAAAGTATATCTGGAAATCAGGGACCCGATACCGCCCCGCTTGTAGGGTAGGACAAGTGTATCCCATTTAATTCAGGTCGTACAGCCACCCCAAATTAGCTTCAGTAGCAGACCATGTAGTGTGAGGAAAAAAGAATTAGTAATAGGGATGGGTATAAGTAAAAATAAATATAAGAAGCAGGGAAGGACAACAATGTTAATAATGGCGATACGGCCATGGAGAGGGGAAGATGTAACCATCGGTCAGTTTGAACTGTAAGCTTGTCAATGGCGGGGCCATAATTGAGACTAATCACTTGTTCTTTGCCTCAGTGTAAAGCAATACCCAAATATTTGGTGGAGCACCATTTGAGAGGATACTCGCAGGGCATGGGTATGGTACCATCTAAGAGAGGGAATAATTCTGATTTCGCCCATTTAACCTTTAGGCCAGAAAAGCCACAAAATCTGATGATTTCATGTACAAGGTTAGAATGTGTACCTAATGGCTAATTACACTTATATGGTCACATTCCCATGATTTTGAATTTCATCAGAAAGAGTTTAAATAGTACAACATGAGTCAAGCTCAGTATCATGTTAGACGTGAAGCAATGGAAAGGTGGTTATATGAAGGAGAGTTAGATACAGTTATCTGTTTCTTAGCAGTTAAGAGGACCTTTGGAGGGTGGGAATGTGAAAAATAAAAATTAGGTTATGGGCAGTGGCAAGTGCTCGATTCAGAGTAAGGCAGCTTGTGGCATGCTGCACAAGTGGTTATTAATTAAGGTGGTATTGAGTCAGATTGAGGTAGCACTTTAAAAGGAAAGAATAGGTGCTCACAGCAAACACAAGAAGGAAACAGCAGCAGTGGAATGTACTGGATTTAAGGAGAAGTTAAATTGATAGCTCTGATTTGGATTTTGAGTGTGATGTGCATTGAGGTTTACATAGTGCTTTTGGTGTGAGGGATGCATGGCGTCAGATGATGAGGTAGTGTGATGTCAAAAGTGAAAGGAACTCCATAATCTCATTTTGATCAATTTTGATCAAAGGAAACAGTTTATTGCAGAGCAAAGCAGAAGTCACTATTCAGTTGTGACCTGTTAAAACGAAAGAGTGTCTTGTAGATGATGGGGTTGGTTTTTCTTTCTGTTTAGTGCATTTATCCCACTGTGCTTCATATTGACGTATGGTGTGAAGAATGTGTTGTATACTAGCCTTTAGCTTGATGTCTGGTTGAAGTCGTCGGACATGTGACTTGTAATGTGGACGTGGATATTATGGAATGAATTGGATCTGGAGGGGCAGTTGGAAGGGAGCAGTGATGTTGCGTATTTTGACATACACCACCAATTTGTTACAGTCATTTCAATCCCCATCAGAATTGCTTCTCAGTGCAGAAAATGAAAGCAAGATCATGCTGAGATTGCTGAAAGTGACACAAAGTCTTGGATAGGGAATGGAAATATGCCAGGTGCAACTCTCCAGTCTCTCTCAAATGTTAACATAAGTGCGTTGAAACCAGCAGTATAACGAATTAATGTGAACATCTGGGAAGGCAACAGTTACACAATGATGGAAGATTTATAGACGGGGATACTTTTGTGCTGATTAGGCTACAAAATATTTTCCGGGAAGAATTTCTTCAATATTCCCAAACCATGAATGCAACTAGAAAACCATGGCCCCTCTTCCAAAATGTTCCACTGATATGTTATGTTGTTCCCTATAAATCCCGAGGTCAAATGGTGGTATAACTGCCCTATATAAACATCAGACATATACAGCAATAATACATGAGAGATATAGTAGAGGTAAGTGGGTGACAAATTTACAAGAGGATTTCTCGTTCAGGTGTCAGAGGCTTGACAAATGCTAAACTGAAATAATTTCAATGTATTCCCAAATGACTTACACACCTCTACAAACCAAGCATTACATAGATCCTACTAAAACAGGTTGATGCCCAAGACGTACATATAGGCAGGCAACTTATCACTGTTACATGTGAGTTCTGGGTTGTAAAAATGTCCTGTGGTGGGAAGAAGGAATTTGTTCACCCTGTCACAGGAAAGAGTGACTTCAGTCTTCCATGAGCAGACATAGAACAAGTTAGTTACCTTCAGTAGCACTCTTTCTGTTGGATACCACAGATTCCTCATCTTAGAATAGTCCCCAGGCACCAGACTGGATCTAGAAACCTTTCTTCAGCAGTGCTTCAGGACGCCTAGATGGTGCCATGAGGCTTCACGTTGGCTCTGTACCATCCTGGAAGTGACAGAGCGGAGCTGCATACAAGTGCCACTCAGACACAGGGTGTGAACAAGTGTGAGTACTAGTGTGCTAAATAATAATTTGAGACCTTTTTAGATGTTAACAGGAGGCCACTCAAAAGAACAAGGAGGTGGAAGGGCAGTGAGTAATCGGCAGCTAGATAGAGTAGCCACCAGAAAGAGTATTACAGAGGCAAGTAACTTGTTGTTCTGATGGATACTTCTAATAGGAAGTTCCTCACATTAGATTAGATACCAAAGAAATGCCTTCATAGGTGGAGGGACCGAGAATAGGACTGAAACCAAAAAGTACTGTAGGACCAAGCAGGCAGTGTCCTTCACTCCAGACCAGGCTATCAAGGCAGTAGGGCTTCATGAATGTATGCAATGATGCCCCAGTAGCAGCCTGGCATGCGTCAAGGACATGAACTCCATGAGCCAACACAATGGTAGCAGCCTTTGCCTCTTGAATGGGCTCTCAGACCTTCCCGGGGCTGCTTCTTGGCCAGTGCATAGCAGATCTTGATGCAGATGGCTAGGCGCATTGGCAGGGTCCTCTAGCTTTTCCTTTCTTCCCCTGGGAAAACCCCACAAATAGGTGATAGTCCACACAGTGTTCTTTGGTGCAGACTTTCTGGGATCCAGCTGATATCAGAGTGATGGGCTGTCCAACGTAAAAGGGAGTCACAATTATTTGCACCAACTTGTCCAAGAAAAAGGTGGTGTATGGTGGCAGTTGCAATGGAAGAGCCTTGAGTTCACCCACACGATGAGCTGAGGTAATCGAGATGTGGAAGTCAGTCTTCAAAGTTAGGAGATGCAGCAAGCAACTATGCATCGACTCAAAGGGCGTACACATGAGAAACATCAAGCCCAACTTAAGGTCCCACTGTGGCATCAAAAAGAAGCTTGGGGGGGAACATGTGTTTCAAATCCTCAATAAATTATAACACAACTGGTGAACTAAATTTGGACAGTTTGTCCAGTAAATGTACAAAGGCCAAAAGGCCCGACAAATAACCATTAATAGTGCCCACATCAAGGCCTTGCAGGGCCAAAGATAAAATAAACAAATTACGTCCAACTGCTTTGCTTGCAAGGGATCAGTCTAATGAGCGCCACATCAGACCACAAATTTGTCCCACTGCATAGTATAAATAAATTCATAGAAAGGCACCTGGCGGCAAGGATAACATCCACCACTTCAGCAGGCAGATCAAATACAGTAAGTTGCCAATCGATCTTGATGCTTGTAGGTGTAGATTGTGTAGATTCAGGTGGAGCACCCTGCCCTGTTGCTGTTACAGATCACCATGGGAAAGTGGTAACTTGATCGGAGGACAGATGCTCATGCCTAGAAGTTCTGGGTACCACACTCTCCTGGCCCACTCCAGAGCCAATAGGATGCCTTAAGCCCATCATTCTTGAGCACTTTCAGAACTCAGGGGAGAGGCAGGGGCAGGAAGGCATACAGAAGCCCTGTGTTCTATTTCATCAGGAATGCATCTCCTAATGTGTGTTTTTGCTGAAATTCCAATCCAAAAAACTTTCAAAATTGTGCATTCTTGACAATGGCAAAAGGATCATACCAGGGTACTTCTCACTGTTGGAAGATGCCATGCATCACCCTGGGATGTAGATGCCATTCATGATCTTCTTGACACCACCTATTCAGCTCATCCATTCTGACATACAGGGCCTGTTAGAAACGGGGTTTCTGGTTGGCTAGGATATGCACCTAAGCCAGGCAGAACCCATCCACTCTAGTCAGGGTAAGGGAGTTACACGTGCAAGATAACCCCTGCTCACCCCCTTGGTAGCTTGGCACGAGCAGTCAGGCCTATCCCAGAGGCAATGTGTAAAGCATTTGCACAACACACACAACACACATAACGCAGTATCCCCACCACAAAGCAAACACAACACCAAGTTATATGAAAATATACTGTATTGTGCACAATGCAATTATTAGACCAAACATCACATATCAGTAGTATCCTGCTACCTTAGCAGTTGTCAGAACATTACACATTAGTTACTCTGTCAACTAGCAGTAGTCACATATAACACACAGGTTACTCTATATTCTGCCACATAAGCAGTAGTCAGGAAATACGTTATTACACCAAAGAACTTGTCATAAGAATATCATAAATGCCCATAGTAGGAACATTTTAAACCATATGGCAAGTCATAAAAACATATTAGTATGGTACACCCATAATAGGAACATTTGCATACATATATAAAAACATCAAAAACAGGTAGGCGATATATAAATTAGCAGAGTCTGTAAGAACTTATAATATATATATTGTTCCTTTAAGAAGTACCTGGTTTAATGATGAAAGCACCTCCAGTGCCTGGAAGATGAAAAATGGGGCCCCCGGCGCTCCTCTGCGCCAAATGGGGGCCTCTGGTCCTTTGAGGCAGAGGGGGGACAGCACGCATCTCCTCTGTGCAATTGACGGGCTCCCCCAGGGCCCCGTGATCACTGGGGGTCCCCCGGGCCCAAACCGGCCCTCACCCAGGGGGGAACAATATCCTCAAAAGTAGTGTAGGGGGGAGAGGGGTGCCACGCACCCCCTTCGATATGTGACGGGCCTCTCCTGGGGCCCGTGATTGCTTGGGGTCCCCCTGGGCCTGCACTGGCCCTCCGAGTCAGGGGGAGGACCACAACACTTGCACTGGCCCACGGGGGGCCAACAAGGGGTCTGCGGCGCGGGCGAGCTTCCGGTGAGGCTGCCGCTCTGCCCGCAGATCAACAAAGAGACCTCTGGGGCTCCGCAGGCAAAGGAGAGGTGTCCTCCTCTTCTTCCTGCCTTCCGAGGAGTTCTGGCCCAAAGCAGGGCCTTCTGGTGCCCCCGGGGCACTCTACAGAGCGGACCTTGCCCCGGGAGCACCAATAGGAGCACGCTTGATCTCTTCACAAAGAGATCTTCCTTCGTGCCCCGGGGGCACTACAAATCGCGCTTCCCTCACGCTTTAGTCGAACAGCCTCCCCGGGCAATGGCGGTGATTCCTGCCACTACAATGCGCTTTTAAAAGCGCATGAGCATTAAACTAAGCCCGGTTCGTGGCAGTGTTCTTCATGCCACAATCTGGAAGAGCACTCCTCAAGCGCCAATAAAATTACAACAGCAGCGCTCTCCACAGCGCTACTCACAGATATCTGTGGAAGCACTCCTCGTGTCTGCAGATCATTGCAGGGGCAGGGGCCACGGCACCTTGCCCCTGGGGGACAAGAGTCCTAGCAACAGGCCAGCACAGAGGATGGGAGTAGGTCACAAGTCCTTTACAAAGATCAAGCAGATCACAGGTCAGCACAACAGCAGCAGTCCTTGGCTGTTCCTGGTGAGTCCTTCCAGTCCTTTGTGTCTAGTTCCAAGATGATTCCAAGAGTCTCCAAATTGTGGGGAAAATTCCCCTGTACTTATACTCAGTCCATACAGTGTTTTACAATGGTAGGGAGAGGAGGTTCCAACCAGTTACAACTGGTTCTGGGAGTGACCCCTCTCTCCTTCAGCACAGGCTCCAAACATCAGTGGGGGGTAAACAACCCTATTGTGTGAGGCCAGTGCACAGCCTTTACAAATGTAGGTGTGCCCGCCTCTCCCTTCTCTCAGGCCAGAAAGACTATTCAGTATGCAGATGCACCTCTGTGACACCTCCACCCTCCCCGTGTATAGGCTGTCTGAAAAGTATGCACAAAGCATAGATGGAGTCAAGCTGCAAAACACCAGAGTCATAAGCACAGAGAAATGCGCACTTTCTAGAAGTGGCATTTCTGTAGTAGTAACAAAAAACACACCTACACCAGTAAGCAGCATTTATTATCACCATTACAACCATACCAAACATGCCTACGCTACCCCTCATAAATCAGACAATGGGGGTCATTACAACATTGGCGGTAAAAGCCACTTACCGCCGTGCAGAAGACTGCCAACACACCGCCGCGGCCGCGGAATTCCACCACAGCTATTATGACCCACATCCCGAAATCCGACAAAATGCAGACACCCACACAAGTCCGCCACACCAAAGGTCAGTGATAAACTGGCGAAAACAAAACCTCCACCGTCACGCCAACAGAAATACGCCCATGCTATCACGACCCACGAATCCACGCGGTGGTCTTTCAACCGCGGTATTCCATTGGCGGTGCACACCCCCGCGCTCAAAATACACACACATCTCCAAAACACCACCACATTGGACAATTCGAAATACACACACCTGATACACATACGCAAACCACTCCCACACACTCAATACTACATAAAACACACACCCACATCACCCACAAATCCCTACGACCAAAAAATCTGAAAGAAGGCCAGAGAGAGACACCACCATCCACAAACTAGCAGCCACAGGCACTCAACACCATCACCCACACTACTTCCACGCACAAAACACCACACACCACTACATATCACCACACTTATCACCACATACACCACCCCACACATCACCTACACCACCCCATGGCACGGCAAAGACAGCCCAGGTTCTCGGAGGAGGAGCTCAGGGTCATGGTGGAGGAAATCGTCCGGGTAGAGCCACAGCTATTCGGATCACAGGTGCAGCACACCTCCATAGCTAGGAAGATGGAGCTATGGCGAAGAATAGTCAACAGGGTCAACACAGTGGGACAGCACCCAAGAAATCGGGACGACATCAGGAAGAGGTGGAATGACCTACAGGGGAAGGTGCGTTTCGTGGTCTCCAGACACAACATCGCAGTACAGCGGACTGGCGACGGACCCCCACCTCCTCCCCCACAACTAACAACATGGGAGGAGCAGGTCTTGACTATTCTGCACCCTGAGGACCCCGCAGGAGTCGGTGGAGGAATGGACTATGGCAAGTCAAATCTTAACTATCATATACCCCACCCTTCCTGCATGCTATCACAGACCCCCACCCTCGCCCCCTCCCCTATCACTCCAACTCCTCACAAATGTACCAATAACACAAACCACCCATCCCAACCCCAAGCCCTGCATGACACAACAAAGCATGGACACCCATCACTAAAGCATGCCCACTGCACATACCCATAACATCCCCCTCAACCTTCATCACACAAGCCCCCACACAGGAGTGCTAGCACTGGGGTACACGATCACCCACCCATTGCCCACCATGACACACACAGATGCAATAATCATGCTTTTACACCCCTGCAGGACCACTACCCAACGTCACCAGACAGGAGGGTCCAGACATCTCCATCCCACCCACAGAAGAGGCCCACAGTGATGACAGTAGCTCTGTCCAACTGGATCCAGATGACCAGCCCGGACCATCGTGGGCCTCAGGACAGTCGGTTCCCCAATCCCAGTCACAGGCCACCACAGACCTTCCACCCTCTGGTAACACCAGCACAGCACCCACCCAGCGGGCCAATACCTCCGTCCCCAGGACACGTCAATCAGCTGTGTGTCCACCACTACAGGGAACCCAGGATAACCCACCACCCCAACAACAACAGGGACCTGGAGGCAGTGGTAGTGGGCATACGGTCCAGGGAACGGAGGCCCAGGAACACAGGGGAACTGGGAGGGCTGCTGTGCGACAGGGGGCGGACAGGCCTAGGGAACCCACTCTCCACGAGGCCCTTTCCTCCATCATGGGAGCATACCACCACTCCCTGGAGACAATGGCAACGGTCCTGGTCAAGTTTCAGGAGACCCAGCGGCTGCAGGAGGAACAGTATTTGGGGTTCAGGGAGGAACTCAGAACCATCAGCACCGCCCTGGGCACCATCGTAGGGGTGCTGAATGAGATACTTAACACCAGGAGGGACACTGTGGCACTCCAAGGGGCCCCTGACACTAGCATGGACGAAGAACTGCCCACCACTTCCGCCGGCGTTAGTGGACAGGAGGCACCGCCACAGGACCACCGCACCAGCACCCCACCCCCTACAGACAGAGAACCACCCCGCAAACGGTCCCTGAGACCCAGGAACAAGACAGAGCACGATGCCAAGACCCCCGCCAAGAAATGAGACCACCCTGATTGTCATCCTACTGTCCCACTCTGTAACCCTGTCCATATTGGAATTGCCCCAGCTCCACTTCCTATGCCCATATGGGCAATGCACCTGTGAGACTAATAGACTGGACTCTGCCATGGACATTCCTCCACCATCACCCCTCACCATTTTACAACCCCCCTCCAATATTGAGCACTTCAATAAACACCCTTGAAGCACAAAACAATCTGGAGTCAGTCTGTGATTTCGAAAATGTGTATTAGCAATGACTGTGACAAAATGCGTTCTCAAATGTAATGTCAACATACCTATGTCACACATCTCAAGTCCATGAGGAATATAAGCAGATGACACACGTTGGAAACCACACCTGTGAAACCGTAATGGAAATGTACAACTCAGTTACCATATACTGGTTGAAATCGACAGACAGGATAGAGGTAGAAGTGTGAAAGTACTTGTAGTAGGCTGGAATGTGTTCTCACCTGTGAGTCACTGGAAATATTGCTGGATAACTGAGTCCCTGTTGTCAATGTCTTCTTCCACTGCTTCCTCCTCATCACTGTCCACAGGCTCCACAGCTGCCACAACACCGTCATCTGGACCATCCTCCTGCAGAAAAGGCACCTGTTGTCGCAAAGCCAAGTTGTGAAGCATACAGCAGGCCACGATGATCTGGCACACCTTCCTTGGTGAGTAGAATAGGGAACCACCTGTCATATGGATGCACCTGAACCTGGCCTTCAGGAGGCCGAAGGTGCGTTCGATCACCCTCCTAGCCCGCCCATGGGCCTCATTGTAGCGTTCCTCTGCCCTGGTCCTGGGATTCCTCACTGGGGTCAGTAGCCATGACAGGTTGGGGTAACCAGAGTCCCCTAATAGCCACACCCGGTGCCTCTGGAGTTGACCCATCACATAAGGGATGCTGCTATTCTGCAGGATGTAGGCGTCATGCACAGAGCCAGGGAACATAGCATTTACCTGGGAGATGTACTGGTCAGCCAAACATACCATCTGTACATTCATGGAATTATAACTCTTCCGGTTCCTGCACACCTGTTCACTCCTGTGGGGGGGGGCCAGGGCTACATGGATCCCATCAGTGGCACCTATGATGTTGGGGATATGTCCAAGGGCATAGTAGTCACCTTTAACTGTAGGCAAGTCCTCCACCTGAGGGAAAACGATGTAGCTCCGCATGTGTTTCAGCAGGGCAGACAACACTCTGGACAACACATTGGAAAACATAGACTGGGACATCCCTGATGCCATGGCCACTGTAGTTTGAAATGACCCACTTGCAAGGAAATGGAGCACTGATAGCACCTGCACTTGAGGGGGGATCCCTGTGGGATGGCGGATTGCTGACATGAGGTCTGGCTCCAACTGAGCACACAGTTCCTGGATTGTGGCACGGTCAAACCTGTAGGTGATGATCAAATGTCGCTCCTCCATTGTCAACAGGTCCACCAGCGGTCGGTACACCGGAGGATTCCGCCATCTCCTCACATGTCCCAGCGGACGGTGCCTAGGAAGGACAACAGCGACCACAGAGTCAAACAACTCAGAGGCATGTACCCACAGTCTACACAGAACACCATTCATACACAGAATCTGGCCTGTATTTGTGTTGTGCGACAACGTCTAGGTCTGTGTGACGCAGTTGTGAATCAGGCCATGTGGGCCCCTGAAATGGCTGCTGCCTGATCTGTAAAGTGGGACAATGGGATGTGAGGTAACTGCGCTGGCGTTCTACACCGTCGCGGTAGGCGGTTGAAGACCGCAGCACAATGCTGCATTGGTTAACATTGGACCCTACGGGTCCCAGGAGCCAATGACGATGTACGCCGGCGGTGATGATACGCACCGCCGCGGACATGACCGCCGTGGACGTGACCGCCATTTTCTAGCTGTTCAATCACTCAATACCTGATTTTCAACAGGAGAGGACCTACACTGCAAGTGCTGCTGTGACCTCGGTCTGGAAGAGACAATGGCTCATGCGTCTGGGGAAAGGGCCCCTGCCTTCACTGCAGAGGAGTTGGAGAAGCTCGTGGACGGGGTCCTCCCCCAGTACACGCTACTCTACGGTCCTCCAGAACAACAGGGTCCCCGTCCACGAGCTTCTCCAACTGACTTCTCTTCTTCCCCTGTACATTTCATGTAGGTCAGCGCCCACCAGAAGAAGGATATTTGGCGTGCCATCGCCAAGGACGTCCGGACACTGGGGGTCCACCACAGACGGAGCACCCACTGCCGGAAAAGATGGGAGGACATTCGCCGCTGGAGCAAGAAGAAGGCAGAGGCTCAGCTGGGGATGGCCTCCCAATGTGGTAGGGGTGCCCGTCGACCCATGACCCCCCTGATGTTCCGGATCCTGGCGGTGGCCTACCCTGAGTTGGATGGGCGCTTGAGGGCATCACAGCAGACACAAGGAGGTGAGTACAACATCATTCAGCGGCCTTTGCGTGCAGTGAAGGTGTCTGGGTGGGGGAGGAGGGCTGTGGGTTTCTCTAGGCCAGGGCGAGTTCCGTAGGCTAGGCCCCTCCGTAATGCAGGCCATGTGGCACCGCACCCCACCTCTGTAGAGTGCCAAGTACAGGTATTCATGCCCCTGTGTCATCTATGTGTGCAGATGTCGACCATAGCCATGTAGGACATATCCCAGGAATTGCATCTGTAGAGCCCAACAGTGCGGCGTAGTGCAGGGAGCTGCTGTGTCTGTATTGTCCGCCAACGGTAGCGGTAAGCCATGCACTCATACTGTCTTTCTTCTGTCGTCCCCCCCTTTTTGTGGTCTCCCTGTTCTTGTGTGCATCAGCATCATCAGGCAGAGGTACAGTGGCACTGGAGCACGAGAGAGCTGCATCCCACATGGCCATGGAGGGCCACACCACGGACTCGGAATACACCAGTGGGACGGAGGGTGAGGGGAGCTTCACAGCAGTCACAGGATCTGCAACCAGCGACACGGACTCGTCCTCCGATGGGAGCTCCCTTATGGTGGTGGCAAAATCTGTGCCCCCCACTTCTACAGGTACAGCTGCCACCCCCCCTACCAGCACCTCCCTCCCAGCAGGCCCTCAGCCTTCGCCCCGTGCCCGCTCACCCAGGAGGTTGGGCATCACCTTCGCCCCAGGCACCTCAGCCCCTGCCCCTGTCACCTCTGCTGCCCTCAGTGAGGAGGCTATTGACCTCCTCAGGTCACTCACTGTTGGGCAGTCTACCATTTTGAATGCCATCCAGGGTGTAGAAAGGGAATTGCAACACACAAATGCATTCCTGGAGGGCATTCATTCTGGTCATGCTGCCCTTCGTCGAACCCTGCAAACTCTGACCTCAGCACTGATGGCAGCCATTGTCCCTGTCTCTAGCCTCCCCCTCCAACTTCCTCCACCCAGACCCAATCCCCTGTACCCCAGCCTATCCCAAGCACACTATCAGACCAGCCTGCACACACCTCACCATACAAGGGAAGCTCAGGCAAACATAAGCACCACACATCCCACAGGCACTCACGCAAGCATCACACACATACAGACACACCAACATCCACTGACTCCACTGTGTCCCCCTCCTCGTCGTCTCCCTCCTCCCTCCCAGTCTCGTCTACAGTCTCACCTGCATGCACTACCACTACAGCCACTACGTCCCGCACCAGCACACCCACCACCACACCCTGCTCACGTGCAGTCACCACTCCCATTTACACGTTCCCTGTGTCCTCTCCCAGTGTGTCTGTGACGCCCCCTCCGAAGATACACAAACGCAGGCACACACCCACCCAACAGCCATCCACCTTCACCCAAAGTCACCAAATGTACACCTCCTACAACCACTACCTCTTCCTCCACTCCAAAACCCCCTCCAGCTACCCATCCCAGTGATCCTAAGAAACTTTTCCTGACCAAGCTTGACCTCTTCCCCCCCCCCTCCAACTCATAGGTCCCGTACTAGCACCTCAGCCAAAAAATCTCCGGGACCAGTGGTGCCTGTTACAGGTATGTGGAGTGCACCGGGCACCAGGCCAGCCAGTGTGGCATGGAGCCACAGCACAACCAGTCCCCCCCCTGTGAAGCACCAGAAGTTGGACAGTGCCCGGTGGGAGAGGGGGAAGAATCCAGCCAGCAAAGCCGCTCACAAGTGTCCCGGGAGGAGTGTCGACTCAGCTGTGACTCCTCCCAAGGTGGGGAAGGGGCAGAAGAAATTGCCAAAGTCTGGGAGGAGCAGCACGGCGGAGAAGACTGCCATCATCCCCGCTGCCCAGGAGGCCACCGCCAGAGTCACTGCCCAGGAGGCCAGCCCGATCGTCACTGGCCAGGAGGCCACCACCAGAGTCACTGCCCAGGAAGCCAGGCCGATCGTCACTGGCCAGGATGCCACCGCCAGCCACAGCCCAGCTGCCCAGGAGGGCCCCGCCAGCCACAGCCCAGCTGCCCAGGAGGGCCCCGGCAGCCACAGCCCAGCTGCCCAATGAAGGACCGCCAGCCCCAGCCCAGCTGGGCAAGGAAAGACCGCCTTGGCAAGCACCGCTGAACAGGGCAAAGACCGCCATGACAAGCACCGCTAAACAGGGCAAGCACCGCTGAACAGGTCCGAAACTGCAAACTCAAGCACCACTGAACAGGGCAAAGACCGCCATGGCAAGCACCGTTGAACAGGGCAAGCACCGCTGAACAGGTCAGAAACTGCCAACTCAAGCACCGCTGAACAGGGCAAAGACCGCCATGGCAAGCACCGTTGAACAGGGCAAGCACCGCTGAACAGGTCAGAAACTGCAAACTCAAGCACCGCTGAACAGGACAAAGACCGCCATGGCAAGCACCGCTGAACAGGGCAAGCACCGCTGAACAGGTCAGAAACTGCAAACTCAAGCACCGCTAGCCCATGAGCGGCCCGGCAGTGACGCAACTGGGACCGTCACGGGGTGAGTGATGCACTCTGGGCACCAGTCCCCCTCCAGAACCAGTGGAGACATGCATCCACTCCGTCTGTCCTTAACAGGATGAAGCACTCTGGGCACCAGTCCCCCTCCAGAACCAGTGGAGACATGCATCCACTTGAGAGACTGTGGCTTTGCACTCCCCAGGATGGTACAGTGGGCAACCCACCCACTATAGAGACTTGAGAGACTGTGGCTTTGCACTCCCCAGGATGGTACAGTGGGCAAGCCACCCACTGTAGAGACTTGAGAGACTGTGGCTTTGCACTCCCCAGGATGGTACAGTGGGCAAGCCACCCACTGTAGAGACTTGAGAGACTGTGGCTTTGCACTCCCCAGGATGGTATAGTGGGCAACCCACCCACTGTAGAGACTTGAGAGACTGTGGCTTTGCACTCCCCAGGATACATCAATGGGCATGGAGCCCCCTCGTGGATCTGGCGTGCTGCACTCATCCGGCTGAGGTGCCCTCCCTTCCTTCCCCCTGAGGTGCCTGTTGTATTTCTATCTGATGCCCCTTTAGTGTTCTCTCCGTTTTGATCAGGTATCTTGTGTGGGCCTCGCCCATACATTTTGGGCCCAGTGGTCCACGGACAATGAATGGTGCATTAGCTGCACTACTAATCGTGGTGTATATTTAGTTTGATGTGTATATATATATATATATGTATTTATTTGGTTACTGTATTTTGATATATTACAATGGTTCCACTCATTTCCTTTGGTCTTTGCATTCTTCCGGGGGGGGGGTGGAGGTTGTTACTGTAATGTTTGGATATGCATTGGTGTGTGTGTTGTAGTGGGTGAGGGTCGGGGTGGGGGTGTTGTGTGTGTGTGTCCCTGTATTTTGCCTCCCCCTCCCCTATGTCGTATGTGCAGTACTCACCGTTGACTTTGCCGCCGGCATTGATGATCCTCGTATAGGAGCAGGGAGACTAGTGCAGGAAGAATATGGAATTCCGGCTCCATGGTGTCCCCGTTCCTCGTGGAGTGTGTAGAGGCGAGCGTTTTCCCTTTGAAATGGCTGTTTCCGCCGTGTTTTTATCCACGGTGAATCCACCCCGGAAAAGGTGGCGGATTGGTAGGTTGTGATACTGTGGGCGGTACATTGTCTTCCGCCTGTCTGTTGGCGGTGACCGCCGTGCTGTTTGTCTGTACCGCCGTGGCGGTCGGAGTGTTAAAGTGGCTGTCTTTGTTGGCAGTTTCCGCCAGGGTCATAATTCCAATTTTTTTACCGCCGGCCTGTTGGCGGTCTTACCGCCGCTTTAACACCACTGCCAGAGTTGTAATGACCACCAATATCCCTTATACATAGGGAAGGGCATTTCTAATGCAATCCTATGAGAAGGCAGCACTCACAGCAGTGAGACACCAAGTTAGGCTGTTTGTCACTACCAGGACAGGCCAGGCAACCTGGCACATGTCCTGCATTCTACATACATGGCACCCTGCCCATAGGGCTAGGCAGGGCGTACCTTAGGGGTGACTTACATGTAGTAAAAGGGGAGTTCTGGGCCTGGCAAGTAAATTTAGATGCCAGGTCCCTGTGGCAGAAAACTGTAAACACAGGCCCTGCCCTAGCAGGCCTGAGACAGGTTTGAAAGTCTACTTCAGTGGGTGGCGCGAGCAGCGCTGCAGGCCCTCTAGTAGTATTTAACCCCTTCGCTGCCAGGCCTTTTCCCCCTCCTCTGCCAGGCCTGGTTTTGCCTATTTGGAATAGTTCTCGCTTAGGCCCTCATAACTTATTGTCCACATAAGCTACCCACGCCAAATTTGTGTCCTTTTTTTCCAACATCCTAGGGATTCTAGAGGTACCCAGACTTTGTGGGTTCCCCTGAAGGAGGCCAAGAAATTAGCCAAAATACAGTGAACATTTTGTTTTCTTTAAAGAAAATGGGAAAAAGGGGCTGCAGAAGAAGGCTTGTGTTTTTTCCCCTGAAAATGGCATCAACAAAGGGTTTGCGGTGCTAAAATTACCAGCTTCCCAGCTTTTAGGAACAGGCAGACTTGAATCAGAAAACCGAATTTTTCAACACAATTTTGGCATTTTCCTGGGACATACCCCATTTTTACGATTTTTTGTGCTTTCAGCCTCCTTCCAGTCTGTGACAGAAATGGGCATGAAACCAATGCTGGATCCCAGAAACCTAAACATTTCTGAAAAGTAGACGAAATTCTGAATTCAGCAAGGGGTAATTGTAATTTGTGTAGATCCTACAAGGGTTTCCTACAGAAAATAACAACTGAAATAAAAACATATTGAAATTGAGGTGAAAAAAACAGCAATTTTTCTGTACGTTTTACTCTATAACTTTTTCTGCAATGTCAGATTTTTGAAAGCAATATACCGTTATGTCTGCCGGACTATTCTGGTTGCGGGGAGATATAGGGCTTGTAGGTTCATCAAGAACCCGAGGTAACCAGAGCCAATAAATGAGGTGCACCCTGCAGTGGGTTTTCATTCTATATCGGGTATACAGCAATTCATTTGCTGAAATATAAAGAGTGAAAAATAGCTATCAAGAAAACCTTTGTATTTCCAAAATGGGCACAAGATAAGGTGTTGAGGAGTAGTGGTTATTTGCACATCTCTGAATTCCGGGGTGCGTATACTAGCATGTGAATTACAGGGCATTTCTAAAACAGACGTCTTTTTTACACACTCTCTTACATTTGGAAGGAAAAAATGTAGAGAAATACAAGGGGCAATAACACTTGTTTTGCTATTCTATGTTCCCCCAAGTCTCCCAATAAAAATGGTACCTCACTTGTGTGGGTAGGCCTCGCGCCTGCGATAGGAAATGCCCCAAAACACAATGTGGACACATCACATTTTTCTACAGAAAAGAGAGGTGTTTTTTGCAAAGTGCCTACCTGTAGAATTTGGCCTCTAGCTCAGCCAGTACCTAGGGAAAACCCACGAAACCTATGCATTTTATAAAAGTAGAGACCTAGGGGAATCCAGGATGGGGTGACTTGTGGGGCTCTCACCAGGTTCTGTTACCCAGAATCCTTTGCAAACCTCAAAATTTGGCTAAAAAACACTTTTTCTTCACATTTCGGTGAGAGAAAGTTCTGGATTCTGAGAGGAGCCACAAATTTCCTTCCACTCAGAGTTCCCCCAAGTCTCCCGATAAAAATGATACCTCACTTGTGTGGGTGGGCCTAGTGCCCGCGACAGGAAATGCCCAAAAACACAATGTGGACATATCACATTTTTCTACAGAAAACAGAGGTGTTTTTTACAAAGTGCCTACCTGTAGATTTTGGCCTCTAGCTCAGCCGGCACCTAGGGAAACCTACCAAACCTGTGCATTTGTGAAAACTAGAGACTCAGGGGAATCCAAGATGGGGTGACTTGTGGGGCTCTCACCAGGTTCTGTTAGTCAGAATCCTTTACAAACCTCAAAATTTGGCTAAAAAAACACTTTTTCCTCACATTTCGGTGACAGAAAGTTCTGGATTCTGAGAGGAGCCACGAATTTCCTTCCACCCAGCGTTCCCCCAAGTCTCCCAATAAAAATGATACCTCACTTGTGTGGGTGGGCCTAGTACCCGCGACAGGAAATGCCCCAAAACACAACGTGGACACATCACATTTTTCTACAGAAATCCAGAGGTGTTTTGCAAAGTGCCTACCTGTAGATTTTGGCCTCTTGCTCAGCCGGCACCTAGGGAAACCTACCAAATCTGTGCTTTTTTGAAAACTAGAGACCTAGGGGAATCCAAGATGGGGTGACTTGTGGGGCTCTCACCAGGTTCTGTTACCCACAATCCTTTGCAAACCTCAAAATGTGGCTAAAAAAGCACTTTTTCCTCACATTTCGGTGACAGAAAGTTCTGGAATCTGAGAGGAGCCACAAATTTCCTTCCACCCAGCGTTCTCCCAAATCTCCCGATAAAAATGATACCTCACTTGTGTGGGTGGGCCTAGTGCCCGCGACAGGAAATGCCCCAAAACACAATGTGGACACATTATATTTTTCTACAGAAAACAGAGGTGTTTTTTGCAAAGTGCCTAACTGTAGATTTTGGCCTCTAGCTCAGCCGGTACCTAGGGAAAACCCACCAAACCTCTGCATTTTTTAAAAGTAGAGACCTAGGGGAATCCAGGATGGGGTGACTTGTGGGGCTCTCGCTAGGTTCTGTTACCCAGAATCCTTTGCAAACCTCAAAATTTGGCTAAAAAAACACTTTTTCCTCACATTTCGGTGACAGAAAGTTCGGGATTCTGAGAGGAGCCACAAATTTCCTTCCACCCAGAGTTCCCCCAAGTCTCCCGATAAAAATGATACCTCACTTGTGTGGGTGGGCCTAGTGCCCGCGACAGGAAATGCCCAAAAACACAATGTGGACATATCACATTTTTCTACAGAAAACAGAGGTGTTTTTTGCAAAGTGCCTACCTGTAGATTTTGGCCTCTAGCTCAGCCGGCACCTAGGGAAACCTACCAAATCTGTGCTTTTTTGAAAAATAGAGACCTAGGGGAATCCAAGATGGGGTGACTTGTGGGGCTCTCACCAGGTTCTGTTACCCACAATCCTTTGCAAACCTCAAAATGTGGCTAAAAAAGCACTTTTTCCTCACATTTCGGTGACAGAAAGTTCTGGAATCTGAGAGGAGCCTCAAATTTCCTTCCACCCAGCGTTCTCCCAAATCTCCCGATAAAAATGATACCTCACTTGTGTGGGTAGGCCTCGCGCCTGCGATAGGAAATGCCCCAAAACACAATGTGGACACATCACATTTTTCTACAGAAAAGAGAGGTGTTTTTTGCAAAGTGCCTACCTGTAGAATTTGGCCTCTAGCTCAGCCAGTACCTAGGGAAAACCCACCAAACCTATGCATGTTATAAAAGTAGAGACCTAGGGGAATCCAGGATGGGGTGACTTGTGGGGCTCTCACCAGGTTCTGTTACCCAGAATCCTTTGCAAACCTCAAAATTTGGCTAAAAAACACATTTTCTTCACATTTCGGTGAGAGAAAGTTCTGGATTCTGAGAGGAGCCACAAATTTCCTTCCACCCAGAGTTCCCCCAAGTCTCCCGATAAAAATGATACCTCACTTGTGTGGGTGGGCCTAGTGCCCGCGACAGGAAATGCCCAAAAACACAATGTGGACATATCACATTTTTCTACAGAAAACAGAGGTGTTTTTTGCAAAGTGCCTACCTGTAGATTTTGGCCTCTAGCTCAGCCGGCACCTAGGGAAACCTACCAAACCTGTGCATTTGTGAAAACTAGAGACCCAGGGGAATCCAAGATGGGGTGACTTGTGGGGCTCTCACCAGGTTCTGTTAGTCAGAATCCTTTACAAACCTCCAAATTTGGCTAAAAAAACACTTTTTCCTCACATTTCGGTGACAGAAAGTTCTGGATTCTGAAAGGAGCCACAAATTTCCTTCCACCCAGCGTTCCCCCAAGTCTCCCAATAAAAATTATACCTCACTTGTGTGGGTGGGCCTAGTGCCCGCGACAGGAAATGCCCCAAAACACAATGTGGACACATTATATTTTTCTACAGAAAACAGAGGTGTTTTTTGCAAAGTGCCTACCTGTAGATTTTGGCCTCTAGCTCAGCCGGTACCTAGGGAAAACCCACCAAACCTCTGCATTTTTTAAAAGTAGAGACCTAGGGGAATCCAGGATGGGGTGACTTGTGGGGCTCTCGCTAGGTTCTGTTACCCAGAATCCTTTGCAAACCTCAAAATTTGGCTAAAAAAACACTTTTTCCTCACATTTCGGTGACAGAAAGTTCGGGATTCTGAGAGGAGCCACAAATTTCCTTCCACCCAGAGTTCCCCCAAGTCTCCCGATAAAAATGATACCTCATTTGTGTGGGTGGGCCTAGTACCCGCGACAGGAAATGCCCCAAAACACAACGTGGACACATCACATTTTTCTACAGAAATCCAGAGGTGTTTTTTGCAAAGTGCCTACCTGTAGATTTTGGCCTCTTGCTCAGCCGGCACCTAGGGAAACCTACCAAATCTGTGCTTTTTTGAAAACTAGAGACCTAGGGGAATCCAAGATGGGGTGACTTGTGGGGCTCTCACCAGGTTCTGTTACCCACAATCCTTTGCAAACCTCAAAATGGGGCTAAAAAAGCACTTTTTCCTCACATTTCGGTGACAGAAAGTTCTGGAATCTGAGAGGAGCCACAAATTTCCTTCCACCCAGCGTTCTCCCAAATCTCCCGATAAAAATGATACCTCACTTGTGTGGGTGGGCCTAGTGCCCGCGACAGGAAATGCCCCAAAACACAATGTGGACACATTATATTTTTCTACAGAAAACAGAGGTGCTTTTTGCAAAGTGCCTACCTGTAGATTTTGGCCTCTAGCTCAGCCGACACCTAGGGAAACCTACCAAACCTGTGCATTTTTTAAAACTAGTGACGTAGGGGAATCCAAAATGGGGTGACTTGTGGGCTCTCACCAGGTTCTGTTACCCAGAATCCTTTGCAAACCTCAAATTTTGGCAAAAAAAACACTTTTTCCTCACATTTCGGTGACAGAAAGTTCTGGATTCTGAGAGGAGCCCCAAATTTCCTTCCACCCAGTGTTCCCCCAAGTCTCCTCATAAAAAAAATGACCTCACTTGTGTGGGTAGGCCTAGTGCCGCGATACAGGAAATGCCCCAAAACACCGCGTGGGCACATCACATTTTTCTACAGAAAACAGAGGTGTTTTTTTTAAAGTGCCTACCTGTAGATTTTGGCCTCATAAAAATGATACCTCACTTGTGTGGGTGGGCCAGGTGCCTGCAACAGAAAAAGGCCACAAACTTGTAGAGATTATGGGGATAGCACAGCGAGTTGATAAGCACAAATTCTTCTTTTATACATCTTTAGGCTGACTCTGCTTTGGGGACCCACACAAGTGAGGTGTCATTTTACTTGAGAGACTGAGGGGAACGCTGGGAGTAGGAATTTTGTGCTGGAGCGGTGATCGTACAAAGAAAAGTCAGGAAAATATGCTTTTTTAAGCAAATTGAGAGGTTTGCAGAGTAGACTGGGTAAGAAAAGGTTGGGGGATCCACGCAAGCCACACCTCCCTGAACTCCTTGGGGTGTCTAGTTTTAAAAAATGTCTCGGTTTGGTAGGTTTCCCTAGATGAAGGCCGCACCCAGGACCAAAAACCTAGGTGCCCCTCCCCCTAAACACAGGTAGTTTTGTAATATATCATTTTGATGTGTCCACATACGTCTATAATGTGCCAAACACTAAAATTGTGAAAAGAAACGCACTTAGGTTATGTGAAAAAGACCACTCACGCACCAACCAAGTTGGTGGCATGCTTCATCATCGGGGTCCCATCTGAGACACCTTGCATGTCACAAGTGTTCTGCGACGCCTAATTACAGCGGAGCAGGTTTTTAAATTTTTTCCACACATACTGGTTGGATTTGGCACGAGGGTGAGTGATGGTTCAGTAGATCAAATTTTATTAACAAGAGATTTCACAAAAGTGAAATGCACTGTTAATAACTGAAAGGCCAAAAAACGGAACCAATGACTCACAGCTCGTGAGCTTTAAAGCCATGGCAAGGCACCAACCGCTTTACAGTCCATTCACACACCTTTCATACATGACATGCACAAGACCATTCTCGCCGCCAGCCACGGGCCAGCACATTACAACACTCACATCGACAGACAGCGCCAGTCAAGGGCCCATCACTTTCAACGCCCACATGTCTGATACAGTAATCACACCAGCTGATGAGTGTGTGGACTGGCATTTGGCTGGCACCGTTAGCCAAGCGCCACCCCATGCACACCCCCAGCCAAGCGCCACCCCACGCACTCCGCCAGCCAAGCGCCACCCCACGCACATCGCCAGCCAAGCGCCACCCCACGTACAACGCCAGCCAAGTGCCACACCACGCACACCGCCATCACTTTTTTTGTTTGTTTATAAACATCAAAGAAACCACTAATTATAAAATAAGTACAAAACTACAAGCACAAAAGCTCTAACTAAATACATGATAGTAAAGCCAACCGTGAAACTGAACATATGAAAATATAAAATAGTCAGTTTACGCTCACGGTATTTCCCAAATGTTTTTCCTGGTGTGGTAACTTCTAAAACAGCCGGGCACACACAGCCCAGGCTTTGAAGGGCAATCGGGGTAGTACATCTGGCTCTCCATCCGGATTGCTCTCCGGACACATAGGGGGTAATTCTGACCTCGGCGGTAAAAGGCCCTTACCGCCGGTCAGAAGTCCGCCATTCTACCGCCGCGGCCGCAGTAAACCGCCACGGTCATTCTGACCCACGACGGCGGAACCGCCAAAATCTCGACATCCAAGGAAGGCCGCCACATCAGCGGGCCGCGGAAAACTGGAGATGACCAAACCTCCACTGTCACGCCAACACGCCCATGCCATTCTGACCCACGAATCCACGCGGCGGTCTTTCAACCGCGGTATTCCATTGGCGGGACACACCGCCGCGGTCAAAATACACACACAGCTCCAAAACCCAGCCACATTGGACAATTTGAAATACACACACCTGACACACATACAAACAACACTCCCACACATCCAACCAACTATAAAACACACACCCACATCACCCACAAACCCCTACGACCGAAGATCATAGACGAAGGAGAGAGAGACACATCACAGAATAGAGAGCTACATCACACAGAGGCACACTACACCATCACACACACCACATAGAAGCACAAAGCACCACACACCAACACACTCTTCACCATATACACCACCCCACACCTCATCCACACCACCCCATGGCACCCCAAAGGCACCCACGCTTTTCGGACCAAGAACTCCGGGTCATGGTGGAGGAGATCATAAGAGTCGAACCCCAGCTCTTCGGCTCACAGGTGCAGCACACCACTATAGCCAGGAAGGCGGAGCTATGGCAGCGGATCGTGGACAGGGTAAACGCGGTGGGACAGCATCCCAGAAATCGAGAGGACATCCGCAAACGTTGGAACGACTTGCGGGGAAAGGTGCGCTCGATGGTCTCGCGACACAACATCGCAGTGCAGAAGACTGGCGGGGGACCCCCACCCACACCACCCGAATTCACAGCATGGGAGCAAGAGGTACTAAACATCCTGCATCCTGATGGCCTCGCTGGAGTACACGGAGGAATGGACTCTGGTAAGTACAATCTCAACTACTTCACCCCCCCCCAGCATGCCAACCCTCACCCTCAACCCCCCATCACACATCCCCCCTGAGAATGTCTCCCCAGCACAACCCACCCAACACCAACCCCTGCATGCCACCACAAACTATGGACACCCATCACCTAAGCATGACCACTGCACATACCCCCCCCCAACACCCCCACAACACCTCCCCCAAGGGAATGACAGCACTGGGGGACAAGGGCACCCATAAATCGCACACAATAGCACACACAGAAACAATAACCATACTCTCTTACCCCATGCAGGACCCGAACGCCAACACACCGGCCAGGAGGGTCCAGAAATGTCCATCCCCCCCCCCCGGAAGAGGCACCCAGTGATGACAGCAGCTCTGTCGACCTGGAACCTGACGACCAGCCCGGACCATCGGGGACCTCTGGACAGTCGGTTCCCCACACACAGGCCACAGCAGACCCAACCCCCTCTGGGAACAACAGCACAGCTCCCACCCAGCGGGCCCATGTCTCTGTCTCTAGGACAGGTCAATCAGGGGTGTGTCTGCCACTACAGGGCCCCCAGGCTAACCCACCACCCCAACAACAACAGGGACCTGGGGGCAGTGGTAGTGGGCACACCGTCCAGGGGACAGAGTCCGGGGGAAACAGGGCAACTCAGAAGGCTGCTGTGCGACAGGGGGGGGAGGAGAGGCCCAGGGAACCGACTCTCCAAGAGGCCCTCACCACCATCATGGCAGCCTACCACCGCTCACAAGAGACGATGGCGACGGTACTGGCCAGGTTCGAGGAGATCCAGGCACAGCAGGAGGAACGCTACATGGGGTTCAACAATCATCTCACCAACATCTCTACCGCCATGGGGAGCCTAGTCCAGGCCCTCCACCGGATAGAAGACACGTTGCGGGACCATGTGGCACCACACAGGGCCCCTGTCACTAGCCCGGACCAGGAACAGCCTACCACCTCCGCCGGCGCTAGTGGACAGGAGGCCCCACCACAACGACAGGCCACCAGAACCCCACCTCCTGCTGAAGAACAACCACCCCGCAAGAGGAGCCTGAGATCCAAAAAAAAGACAGAGTAGGATGTCAAGACCCCCGCCAGCATGAGATACCCCCTGAAGTCATCCCACTGTCCCACATTGCCACCCTGTCCAACCTTGAACTGCCCCTGCTCCATCCTTCCACAGGCATATGGACAATGCACCTGTGAGACTGAGAACTGGACTCTGCCATGGACATTACTCCACCCCCACCCATCACCGTGTGAATATCATGTACCATTATCTAGCACCAAAAATAAATCACTCAATGCACTGAAATCATGCTGGAGTCAGGCTGTATTATTTACAAATGTAAAACACATTACCGATCAATTATGTTCTGTAAACTTTGTGCTGAACACATACCGAGATCAATAAGCATTAGTCCATGGGCTAACCAAGCAGAAGTCACGCAGTGGGTCATACAGCACTGAAAAGGGAAGGGAGAATCAAACATCAGTTTCAAATAACTGGGGGGTCATAGACAAAGTTGAGAAAAACGAGGCAGTCAGGAAAATTAAAATGGCGTGTGTGATTCTTACCTGTGTGCTACTGAAAATACTGTTGGATAACTCTGTCCCTGTTGTCTGGGTCGTCCTCTGAGTCTTCCTCCTCTTCACTCTCCACAGGCTCTACAGCTGCTTCAACACCACCATCTGGACCATCCTCCTGCAGGAAAGGCACCTGACGTCGCAATGCCAGATTGTGAAGCATACAGCAGGCCACGATGATCTGGCACACCTTCTTTGGTGAGTACATCAGGTATCCCCCTGTCATATGCAGGCACCTAAACCTGGCCTTCAGGAGGCCAAAGGTCCTTTCTATGATCCTCCTAGTTCGCCCATGGGCCTCATTGTACCGTTCCTCAGCCCTGGTCCGGGGATTCCTCACTGGGGTCAATAGCCAAGGCAGGTTGGGGTAACCAGAGTCACCTATTAGCCACACACGTTGTCTCTGTAGCTGTTCCATCACAAAAGGGATGCTGCTATTACGCATCACATACGCGTCATGCACTGAACCAGGGAACATTGCATTCACATGGGAGATGTACTGGTCAGCCAAACAGACCACCTGGAAGTTCATAGAATGGTAACTCTTCCTGTTTCTGTACACCTGCTCATCGTCTTTTGGGGGGACTAAGGCTACATGGGTCCCATCAATGGCACCAATTATGTTGGGAATATGTCCAAGGGCATAAAAATCACCCTTCACAGTGGGCAAATCAACCTCCTCTGGGAATATAATGTAACTCCGCATGTGTTTCGTCAGGGCAGACAACACTCTAGACAAAACCTTAGAAAACATTGGCTGAGACATTCCAGATGACATGGCCACTGTTGTCTGGAATGAGCCACTTGCAAGAAAATGGAGGACTGACAGCACCTGCACCAGAGTGGGAATTCCTGTGGGTTGGCGGATGGGGGACATCAGGGCTGGCTCCAGCTGGGCACACAGTTCATGGATGGTGGCACGGTCAAGTCGGTATCGTAGTATGATGTGGCGTTCTTCCATTGTCGACAGGTCCACCAGCGGTCGGTACACGCGAGGATTCATCCTTCTCCTCGCAAATCCCAGCGGACGGTGCCTAGGAAGGACAACATGGAGCACAGAGTCAAGATAATCACTGGTACGTTCACCACTGCTTGCATGGCACACGGTTATCTAGGTATTGAAAGGCGTGTATGTGTGGCAATGCCAGGCCTAGGCCTGTGTGTCGCAGTAGAGATCATGCCATGTGGGCCCTTGAAATGGCGGCTGACTGACCTGTGAAGTGGGACAATGGGATGTGAGGTCAATGCGCTGGCGGAGCACACCGTGGCGGTAGGCGGTCGAAGACCGCTATACAGAGCTGCATTGGATAACATTGAAGCCTATGGGTTTCAGGAGCCAATGACGATGTGCGCCGGCGGTCGCGGTACGCACCGCCGCGGTACGCACCGCCGCGGGCGTGACCGCCATTTTGTATCTGCTTAATCACTCGAGACCTGATCATCCACAGGAGAGGACCTATACTGCAAGTGCTGCTGTGAACTCGGTCTGGAAGTGATAATGGCTGCTGCGACTGGGGAAAGGGCCCCTGCCTTCACGTCTGAAGAGTTGGAGAAGCTCGTGGATGGGGTCCTCCCCCAGTATGCGTTACTCTACGGTCCTCCAGACCAACAGGTGAGTACACCGGGTGCACATGGAATGGGCGATGCCTGTGTGGAGTGGGGTGGATGTAAGTTAGTGGGGTGGGGGGCGAATGAGGAGTGCAACGCACGACAGATGAGAGCATGTGCTATATTGCAAGGTTGGGGAGGGGGGGCCAATCACATCTAACATGCAGTAAGTTGATGATTGTTTCCTTCCCACCCTGTACATGTCACATAGGTCAGCGCCCATCAGAAAGTCGGGATTTGGCGTGCCATCGCCAAGGAAGTCCGGGCCCTGGGGGTCCACGTCAGACGGGGCACCCACTGCCGCAAGAGGTGGGAGGACATCCGCCGCGGAACCAGGAAGACCGCCGAGTCACTGCTGGGGATGGCCTCCCAACCTAGGAGGGGTGCCAGTCGTACCCTGACCCCCCTGATGTCCCGGATCCTGGCGGTGGCCTACCCTGATTTGGATGGGCGCTTGAGAGCATCACAGCAGACACAAGGGGGTGAGTATCAGCACATTCAGCTATCTTTCTGCGCAGTGGAGGCGTCTGGGTGGGGGAGGAGGGTTGGGGGTGACATTAGGCCAGGGCGCTTTCTGTAGTGTAGTCCTCTCGCTTAGGCATGGCCCTGTGCTCCCGGCCCCCACCTCCGTAGGGTGACAAGTCCAGCTATTGATGGTCCAGCCTCACACATGTGCGCGCTTGTCGTCTCCTGACCTGTTGTCCGAGTCAGAAGTACTGAGTAGTGTGCCCCGAATGTGCGGCTTAGTGCATGCGGCTCCTGTGTCTGTCCTCTCCGCCAACGGTGTTGACATTGCATGCACTCAACCAGGTCTTCTCTTTCTCCCCCCACCCTTCTTCTTCATCTTCTTGTGCATGTGTGCATTAGCATCATCAGGCGGAGGAGATTTGGCATCGGAGCACGAGGGAGCTGCAAGCCACAAGGCCCCGGTGGGCACAGGAACAGACACCGAGGGCCCAAGTGAGCCGGAGGGCGAGGGGAGCACCACGACGGGGACCGCTGGTGAGAGCAGCGACAGCGACACGTCCTCGGATGGGAGCTCCCTAGCGGTGGCGGCAACATCCGGGCCCCCCGCCTCTACAGGTACAGCCGCCACCCAGCGCACCAGCCCGCCCTCCCAGCAGCCCCTCAGCCTACGCTCCGTGCCCGCTCACCCAGGAAGGCGGGCGTCTCCTTCGCCCCAGGCACCTCAGCCCCTGCCCCTGTTACCCCTGCTGCCCTCAGTGAGGAGGTCATTGATCTCCTCAGGACACTCATTGTTGGGCAGACTACCCTTTTGAATGCCATCCAGGGGGTAGAAAGGGAGGTGCATCGGAGCAATGCCTACCTGGAGGGCATTCATTCGGGTCAGGCTGCCCATCAACGATCGTTCAATGCTCTGGCCTCAGCACTGACGGCAGCCATTGTCCCTGTTTCCAGCCTCCCTCTTCTGACTGCCTCCACCCTGTCTCTGTCTCCTGTTCCTCAGCCTATCCCATCCACACCATCTGACCAGCCTGCACACACCTCAACACCCAAGGGCAGCTCATCCAGACACAAGCACCACAGATCCCACAAACACTCACCCAAGCAACACACAGATGCAGACATCCCAACAGTCACTACCACCCCTGTGTCCCCCTCCTCCTCGTCTCCCTCCTCCCTCCCTGTGACGTCTCCACTCACACCTGCATGCACACCAACATCAGCCAGTGCTTCCTTCACCACCACACCCTCCTGTACAGTCCGCACGCGTGCAGTCACCACCCCCACTGCCATTTACACGTCCCTTGTGTCCTCTCCCACTGTGTCTGTCACCACCCCTTCCAAGACACACAAACGCAGGCAGACACCCACCCAACAGACATCCACCTCACAACAGACTACAGCACCTGCACCTTCACCCAATGACAGCACACCTGACTCTCCTACAACCACATCCTCTTCCTCCACTTCCATCTCCACTTCTCCTACCTTTTACCTTGGCCCTAAAAACCTTTTCCTGGCTAATCTTGACCTCTTCCCCTCCGATGACCTACCCCCTCCATCTGCAAAGAGTCCCAAGAGCACCACAGCCACCACCAGCCCAACTTCGGGTGTCACTGTTGTGCATGGGTTCTGGAGCCCACCCTTTGCCAGCAGTGACACCTCCATCAGCAGCAAGGACACATCCAGCCCCCCCCCCCCTGGCAAGAGGACCAGGAAACACAAGGGCCGCCGTGCGAAGACTGACACGGCTGCCCCCAAGGAGCAGAGTTCGCCCACTTCACCAGCCACAACGTCTAGGGGAGGCAAGGGCCCAAGAGCCCATCTAAGGAGCGTAAGGGCAGCAGGGCGGAGACGTCAGCCAGCAGGAGCGCGGAGCAGGTGGGCCCCACATGCCACATCCCAGCTGTAAAGGAGGACACCAAAGGGCCCAGGACTCCGTCACCGAAGGGCCCAGGAACATCACGGCCGGAGGGCGTCTGAGCACGGAGTCCAGGCCAGGTCTGGCTCCCTTGAACCTACTGAATGTGCACCGCTGAACAGGGCCCGCCGTGCAGAAGAGCACCGCTGAACAGGGCCCGCCGTGCAGAAGAGCACCGCTGAACAGGGCCCGCCGTGCAGAAGAGCACCGCTGAACAGGGCCCGCCGTGAAGATAGGCACCGCTGAACAGGGCCCGCCGTGAAGATAGGCACCGCTGAACAGGGCCCGCTGTGCAGAAGAGCACCGCTGGACAGGGCCCGCCGTGCAGAAGAGCACGCTGAACAGGGCCCGCCGTGCAGAAGAGCACCGCTGAACAGGGCCCGCCGTGAAGATAGGCACCGCTGAACAGGGCCCGCCGTGCAGAAGAGCACCGCTGGACAGGGCCCGCCGTGCAGAAGAGCACCGCTCCGCTGGGCCCTTCCTGTCAAGCACCGCTCCACTGGGCCCCTTCATCTCAAGCACTGTTTATGGTTCACTGTGCCCACCATGCCTCCTCCTTGACCAGTGGAGACTGTTATCCACTTGAGAGACTGTGGCTTTGCACTCCCCAGGATGGCAGAGTGGGCAACCCACCCACTGTAGAGACTTGAGAGACTGTGGCTTTGCACTCCCCAGGATGGCAGAGTGGGCAACCCACCCACTGTAGAGACTTGAGAGACTGTGGCTTTGCACTCCCCAGGATGGCACAGTGGGCATGGTGGCCCCTTCGTGGATCTTGCGTCGTGGACTCATGTGGCTGTGGTGCCCCCCCCTTCCCTTCCCCCTGAGGTGCCTGTAGTATTTTCATCAGATGCCCCTGCAGTGTTCTCTCCAAAGGACTCAGGTCTCCTGTGTGGGCTTTGCCCTTGTGTCGCTACACTGTAGCCCACGGACTGTTCCATTTGACTTGGATGTAGCAGACTAATTGCCTCGGTTCGCCATGGCAGTGTGTATAGTATTATTTTGTTAAGGATATTTTGCATAGTTGCCGATACGTCTCAGAGTCTATTTTTTATATAAAAATTTGGTTCACAATTTAATTATGTCTTTGCATTTTTCAGGGGGGTTTGGGTGGTGTCACTGTGCATTGTTGCTCTGCATTGGTGTGTACATAGTTTGGGGGGGTGGGGGTCGCATATGTGTGTGCCCGTAACCTTTCCTCCTCCCCCCTCCCGTGTGTCGTAGGTGCAGTACTCACCGTTGTCGTCTGCGCCGGAGTTCGTACTCGTGGTAGATGAGCAGGTAGACGAGTGCAGGTAGGATGTTTAATTCGGGTTCCATGCTGTCCTCCGTACTCGTGGAGTGTGTTTTGGTGAGCGTTTTCCCGTCCGTAGTCTGTTTCCGCCGTGTTTTTATCGGCGGGGCTCCCGCCCCGGAAAAGGTGGCGGATTGGTGAGTTGTGATACTGTGGGCGGTACATTGTCTGCCGCCTGCCTGTTGGCGGTGACCGCCGCGCTGTTTGTCTGTACCGCGGTGGCGGTCGGAGTGTTAATGTGGCGGGTTGTGTTGGCGGTTCCCGCCAGGGTCAGAATTCCATTTTTTGGACCGCCGGCCTGTTGGCGGGTTGGCCGCCGCTTTATCACCGACCGCCAGGGTTAGAATCACCCCCATAATCTACACTTCTTTGTGGGCAAGTCTTTTTTGGGAGTGGGAGGAATGTGATCTGGAAAGTGCAGATCTTTCAATCTAGCCACATCCTCCACTCTTGCCTGTTCCACTACAATAAGGCTTTCTATCACTGACTCCTGAAATTTAACAAATGTCATCCTTGACTCAGGTGAACAATCCTTGAACACAATAAAAGCATTAAAAGTTGCCAAATGAAATAAATGTAGGGCCAACGTTTTATACCACACATAAGACTTACGAAGAGCAGTGTAAGGTTCCAACCTCTGATCTACTCTATCAACACCACCCATGTGTCTATTGTAGTCCAAAATGCACGCAGGTTTGCGCACTTCCGCAACCTGACCCCAAACAGTCACAGGGGAAGTACTCTCATCATGGATGGTAGATAGCATGTACACATCCCTCCTGTCTGAAAATTTCAGAGCTAGCAGCTCATTATTCCGCAAGGCACTGCACTGTCCCCTCTCAAGTTTTTTACAGACAAGCTCCCTTGGATAGCTTCTCCGGTTAGAACGTATTGTGCCACAAGCAAGTGTTCACTCTAAACAACAACTGCACTTCAGTGTAGAAATTATCTACATACAAATTTGTATTTGTTAAACAGTCGTCTACCAAGTTCCCACACAATTTTTTCTCTAACTCCAAAAGTGGCCGGACAACCAGGAGGGTCAATACTGGAATCTCTACCAGTGTAGACCCGGAAATTATACACATATCCTGTACTGCTTTCTGACAGCATATACAATTTAATCCCATACTGTGCCCTCTTACTAGGAATGTACTGCTTAAAAACTAAATGCCCCTTGAAAAGGACCAAAGACTCCTCCAAACTTATCTCTTTGCCTGGGACATAGACCTCTGAAAGCCAATCTACAAAATGATCAAGGACAGACCTAATCTTAAAAAGACGGTCACAATCAGGGTGATCTCGTGGCAAGGCTAAAGCATTGTCTAGAAAATGCAGCATACGAAGAAGAAGCAAATAGCGATTACGTGTCATGGTTGCAGGAAATATAGCAGTTGCCATCAAGGGACTAGTAGACCAATAAGAAGCCAGTGACGGCTTCCTGATCAACCCCATCAAAAAAGTCAAATCTAAAAACTTTTTCATCTCTTCCAGATATGTGGGAACCCACTGCGTAGCTCTAGACTGAAGCCTAACTTTGGGCGTGTTGTTTCTCAAATATTGCTCTGCATACAAATTAGTCTGCTCCACAATCTCTTCCAAAAATACATCGTCCATAAACAAGTGAAAGAAATGGACAGGCAAAAAGTTTTCCGTATTGACTCTACACCCTGGGAGACCAGTAAATGCAGGTAACTGTGGCTGCTCCATGTTTGGGGCAATCCAGCTGTCATGGTCTTCTAATGGGAAATCCTTCAGCCCCAGGCTGCTGTACTCTTGGCACATCAATGTCCTCCTCTAAAACAGGCCCTTCATCTGCACTGAGAGTAGCTTCCTCATCAGAAGAACACTCTCGGACAGAAAACTCACTGCCAGAATCTCTCACTTCCTCCTCTGCCTCAGATGCAGAGTCAGTCTCGTAATCATGGTCTGAAGACAACTCAAAGAGCATGCCAACAACCTTCTGAGCGGTCACTCTGCGGCTAGCCATGATCCTCACTAACAACAAATAGATTGCCAACAACAACTAGCACTAAAATAAGTATTAAACAAGGTGTAGCTTTATCACAAAGAGTTATGTAATAAAAAACTATACCACTCACTTGTCTGAAAAAGCTACTCACCAGCAACTATTCTGCACAGACACAGCAATCACCAATGATATCCCACTAAAAAGAAAAAAGAAAATTAGACATATGATAACACAAATATCATTGTGCTCAAATCTAAGGACAATTTCACACACAATACTGCATTTAGTACACCACCTACAAACATGTCATTCATGCATGTCAACAATACTCCTTTGGAGTAAATTGCTTTAACTTACCTAAAACATGCAACTATGCAAACCGCAGGACAACTACTGCAAAAACCACAAGGATCCACAGCAAAGGAAGCAAAAGCTTTGAACTAGAGCAAAAAGAAGAAATAAACTGTTATAATCACAAATACAAATACTTTGCCAGTTGACAAACACCCCGCCACCAAGAACTTAGAAATTGTCCCTGGTGCCTAAGTGGCTTCTGCCCCACTAGGAGGCAGATGGCCATAAAAAAATAGGCTGATCTGCCCCCAAGTGGGGCAGAAATGGCCAACAGCTCTGTACCCTGTTTGGGGGAGGGTGGCCCTTGCCAAAGGGGGCAAATGGGGGTGCACAAAAAAAAGAAAACAAAGGGAACCAACAAAACAAATCTCTGATATCTTGGTGCCTTCTGCCCCCCCTTGGGGGCAGATGGCCCTACAAAAATAGGTTGATCTGCCTCCAAGGTGGGCAGAAATGGCCATCACTAACGTTCCCCCTTTGGGGGGCGAACCTTTCCAAAGGTGCCGACCCTCCCACAAAACACACACACAAACACACACACACACATACAGGATCCCTGGTGCCTAAGTGGATTCTGCCCCCCTTGGGGGCAGATAGGCGTAAAAACAATTGGCTGATCTGCCCCCAAGGGGGGCAGAAATGCCCAACAGCTCTGTGCCCCCTTAAGGGGGCGACCCTTACCAAAGGGGGCAAAAGGGGGCACCCCCAGCACAAAACAAAAAAAGGGGAACAAAAAACAGATCCCTGGCATATTGGTGGTTTCTGCCCTCCTTGGGGGCAGATGGGCCTACAAAAATAGGCCCATCTGCCCCCAAGGGGGGTAGAGATGGCCAATACGAAATTTCCCCCTTTTGGGGGTGCCCCCAAACACACAAAACACACACACACACCACACAATCCCTGGCGCCTAGTGGGTTTCGACCCCCCCGTGGGCCAGATCGGCCAAAAACATGGCCGATCTAGCCCTGGGGGTCCGAAATAGGAAAAGAAATAGCCCCCAATGGGAGCGACCCTTGCCCAAGGGGTCGCTCCCCTAAATCACATTCAAAAAGAATCCCTGGTGCCTAATGGGGATTCCTGCTCCACGATCGCGGGCCCCGCCGGCGATCGTGGAGCAGGAATCCACTGAAAACAGGCACAGGGGGAAAGGAAAAACCCTTTCCTTTCCCCGTGTCTGTTTCCCCCCCCCTACAATCCCCAGAAAGGGAAGGACTCACCTGTTTTGGGTCCTCTCCCTCGATGCGCTGGAAGCAAATGGCTTCCAGCACGTCCTCGGCAATACTTGATGACGTTGGCGCGCTGTGAGTGCACTGACGTCATCAGATTGCCGGGCGGGGTCGGGGGTGGAAGGGGAAGGGATTCCCCTTCCATCCACGACCGGGGGTGTGTGTGGGGGGCCACGGGGGGAGCGCTAGCACTCCCCCTGTGGGCCGGGTGCAGAACGAGGTGATCTCGTCCAAGGCACACAAGGAGTTAATTCAGAGGCCCTGGGTATAGAGATTCCACTGTACAAGGGACTTACAGGTAAATTAAATATGTCAATTAGGTATAGGCCAATCATACCAACTTTAGATGGGAGAGCACCTGCACTTTAGCACTGATCAGCAGTGATAAAGTGCTCAGAGTCCTAGAGCCAATAGCGACAGGTCAGAAAGAAATAGGAGACAGGAGGCAAAAAGACTGGGGATGACCCTGCATAAGGAAAAAAGTCCAACAAGGACTCTGCCAGGTAGTTCACTATCAGCGAAATGTCATAGTGCCCCAATCAACTAATCACAAGGGTGCAGAGTCTCCTGGGCCGATCCACCATGCTTTTTGCAATACACACGGCAAAGTGGTGTTATATGCAAAAACCAGCACCAGGCTCAACTTGATGGATGGCAGGAATGTCTTCAGAGGCAGCCGAATTATCCCTAACATCTCCAACAGATTGATATAAACCAGTATTTCCAACATCCTCTGATTTTCACCTTTTCAAGATGATAACCATACATTCTGCACCACTGTCAGCTTTGGGTTGGGAAGGGAGAGGGGCCACTGGACCACCTGTGTTCTGTTAGCCACCACTGCAGATCGTAAGCCATCTCCTCTGAGATCTGGTTCTCACCTGTCAGATTTCCTTGATGTTGCTCCCACTGGAACTCCAGATTCTATTATAGAGCCCACATGTAACCACTGACATAGCTGAGAGGAGGATGCAGGAAGCAAAGAGGATAAGAAGCCTGAGAGTTGTTCTTACTGTGATACAGGACTCAGGCTCAAACATCATTATCATAGCTTGAATATCCTGTGAAGGAATCAGGTCTGACTTTGGCTTACTGATACTGAACCTCAACAACGTCAAGAGAGATTTGCTGTTGTCTGGAGGTGGTCCACAAATGATGGTTGTGAGTTATGTTATGTTAAGGGGCTCTTGATAAAGTGCAAAATGATTCACCCCCAAAGGAGCATCTCAGCGCTGAGGTGGACAGAGCACGTAAGTAATAACTCCTCAGAGCAGTCAGGTCTTGAGATGATTTTCAAAGCTAGAAAAATGTGTGCATTTATGAATGAACAGAGGGAGCCTGTTTGACGCACAGATGCGATGAGAGCATAGAAGAAGTTGATTTTTGGATCTTAAGTTTCTCTCGGGCTGGTAGAGAGTGAGTCTTTCCTACAGGTATTCAGGGCTTTTGCCTGACAATCATTTATACGTCAGTCACAGAAGTTGGAACCGTGGTCTTTTCCTACTTGGTAGCCAATGAAGGGCTCTAAGAATTGAGGCTCACGGAGTATGAGAGGCAGTTTATTGACCAGGTGAGCTGCACTGCTTTGAACCATCTGCATTTCTAAGAGTAGGGCTTTGTTGAAGCTAAGATTTGAGCAGTACCATAATCAAGATGACTAATTATTGATCCCTGAGTTAGATTCTTATGATAACTCAAAGGAAGCCACTGAAAGTCTTTCCTGAGAAAGAGCAAGCTTTTGAAACAAGTGCCGCAAGTGGACCTAATATGCTCATTCACTGACAACTTGTCATCCACACATATGTCCAATTTTCTAGATGTTTTGCTGGGAGATGGAGCTAAGCCAAGCTCTGCGGGCCACCAGTCTCTCTCCAGAGAAGCTGAGCTTTGCCAAAAAGGATAATCTGTATTTTGTCTCCATTTAACTGAAGTCAATTGAGAGACATCCATTTGGCAATTTTTCATGTGCAGACTACAAAACGCTGTTTGACATTCTCAATGTCCAGCCCCAAATGAGATGACTAGTTGGGTGTTGTCAGCATAAGATAAAATCTCAAAACCACACGACTTAACTATCTGGGAAAGGGGAGCGACGTAGATGTTAAAGAGTGTGGGACTTAAGGAGGATCCCTGAGGAACCCCTTTGCCCAGGGAGAGGGTTTTAGAATGGAAAATGCCAAAGGACACACTTTGAACCCAGTTACTAAGGAAATCATTGAGCCAGTCAAGGGTGGTACCCTGAATATCTATCGGAAAAAAAGGCGCTGGAACAAGATGGAATGGGAGATGGTATCAAACGCCACCGGAAGGTCAAGAAAGGAGACCCAGCATAGCTGGATTTCCAGCATCTAAAGATAGTCTAGTTGTGTCTGATTGTCTACTTCCCCTAGTAAAGCTGTTTCAGTAATGTGGAAGGGTCTGAAGCCCAATAGAGAAGTGTCGAGCAAGCTGTGATCTTCCAAATAGGAGGAGAGCTGCTTGTTGACATTGGTCTCCAGGACCTCACCCAGCAAAAGAAGAAGAGATATAGGGCGGTAGTTGGCTGGCTCCATAGGATCAGCATTGGCCTTTTTTAGAATAGGTGTAACGTGTGCTGCTTTCCATGCTTGAGGGGCGGTGGTAGAGGATAGAGATAGTTTGCACAGTGACTTAATAGTGGGCACCAATAGAGTAGCTAAGGTGCTTATCACATGTGGAGGACAGAGATCAGAGGAGGAGCAGGACTTTATTTCTTTTAGCAGATTAAGCGTCTGTTTTTGATATATATGGGCTCAAACCTATCAAATACTGCCAAAGAGTTATTGCAAGAGGGATTTGTGGGGACCAAGTGAGTTGACATGTTAGCCTTGGTGTGGAATAGATAGATGTTATCAATTTTAGTTTCAAAGTAACTGGCTAGAGTGTCACAAAGTGTCTGGGAGGTGGGGATGGCTCAGGGACAAGCACGGGGTTTAGTAAAGTCATAAAGGACCTTGAACAATGCATTTGTGGTGTTTCTTGCTTGGTCTATCCTGTTGATGATATATTGTTTACATGCTGCCCTAATTTTCTTATGATAATCGCATAGTGCTATTTTGTAGTTATGTTTGTCAGTGCTAATTTTAGAGATCCTCTATGTGCATTCCAGTCTTTTACAATTTGTTTTATCTTCAGTTCAACTGTATACCAGGGAGTGTTAGATCTGCAACGTTTGTTACTATGCTGTTTGTGAGGGGTGACAATGTCAAGAGCATGTAGAAGAGAGTCATGAATGTTGGCTAAGGATGAGTTGATGTCCTGTGAGATGTCAAAAATTAGATTAGAGTGTAAAGAACACTGCTGATGCAGGTAACTTCACCTATGTAGTTATTATGGAGACCAAACCAGCGACAGCTCCTCCTATACCAAGGTTCTCCCCAACTGTCACTACTACCCTCAGTTCTACATTCTGGAATCTGCAGTGTCCAGTTACTCTGGTGCTTGTATCTCAGACACACATTTCCCTTCCTTAATAACATTGCAATATGATAATGTAACAACGTACTCTTGCACTGGAAGGTATTACAAACATTTGACTTAACAAATGACTATACAGTGGTGGAACAGTAACAAAACACTCTATCATTACACATCCTATTACCACCTTATTACTACAGCATAACCCCACTTTCCGTTTTCCTTTAAATACAGAATACTTTATATTCAAGTGCAACCAAGTTTTAACTTTGTATCACAAAATCATTAAATGTCCTTGGTAACATTGCCTTCTTTCCCCCGCGTGTTGTTGTTTGTGAGTTTGTTTTTAACTCATTTGCAATCTGCTCGATATTGTTGAAGCTATTCTCCCTATTGCTCGAAATCTTTGTCCTTGAATCGGATGAAAATTTTCCGTGTCTTGAGTATGGTCATTACCCTTATCATTATTGAATTTCCAATCTAGCATTTTATTGCAACTAGACATTCTGTTAAAATTCCATGTTTTTTGATCACTTAACAAAGCTGATTTATTATAAACTTCTCTCACTTATAGTGGTTCAGAAAATTTGTTGCACCCTTTTCGTGTTTTGTGACCTAACTGAACTCTTACCCAGTCACCTGGGAACAAGTGTACCTCTTTTACTCCATGTTTTGCATCATAATATGTTTTATACAATTCTTGCATTTTCAGCATGTTCCTTTTAACTATAGAAGGTGACCATTTACTCCAAACCTTTTTATCCTTCAAAATTAGATTGTTCTTAGTGAATGGCTCTCTCCCCCTTAAAATTCTAAATGGACTATAACCAATTCCTGTGGGAGGTAGTCTATACACCCAGATTGTGCTATTCAGTTCTTTCTCCCAATCCTTACTAGCACTGATGACAGCTTGTATACTACCTATTATTACTTTGTCAAACCATTCTACAATTCCATTCCCAGCTGGATGGTATACTGAGGTTCTTTGACCTATTTTCCAATTCCTATTTAGGAATTTTCCAAATCTCTCAGATATAAATTGTGGACTATTGTCACTTAACACATACCTGTGGATACCTTCTCTTAAAAATAGGATTTCTAAAACTGCAATTATAGCTTTTGTATCAATTTTTCCCATCACCACTATCTCAGGCCATTGAGAGTAGTTGTCCAGGACTACAATGATGTACTTAGATATTCCCCATTCATTCAAAATGGGTACCGATATGTTTATGCTTACCTCTTCCCACAGACATTCTGGTACTTCCGTTCTCCTAGGGGTAGTCTAAACATAGAGTGAGTCTTGTCAGCATTTACACAAACTGCACAGTTCTTCACAAATCTTTGTATTTCAGCATCAGCTCAGTGACACCACTACATAGATTTCACTCTTTTCTTCAGTTTTACAATTCCAAAATTACCCTAATGATTTATTTCTAATATTCTTGATCTTAACCCTTCTGGAGGTACTAACCTGGCCCCCTTGAAAATGTATCCTGCTTCACTCAGAGATAATTTATTTGTAATCCCTCTATACTTCCTGCACTCATTTTGTAAATTGTCTTTTCTTGTCTATCTCTTGATTATGAGCTGTTTGACTAACCTCATGTTACCATCTTCCTGGTATTTCGATTCCAACTCTTCTTCCAATTTAGCACTATTCTTATCTTCCACCACTGCCACACTGTAAATGAACCCATTTAGTTTCATTTTGTTCATCAATAGGTAAATGCAATCGGCTTAAATAATCTGCAACCTTTCTCATTTTTCCCGGTAAATATTCCACTTCATACATATAATCTAACAATTTTAAGGTCATTCTCGCTATACGCAGAGTTCCTTTTATATTGCCATTAGAAGGAGGTATCTTCACCAGTGGCTTTTAGTCCATTCTTAGTGTAAATTTTGACCCACAAATGTACGGCCTAAAGTTTCCCATGGCCCACACAGCTGCCAACATCTCTCTCTCTATTATAGAAAATTTCTCTTCTGCAGGTGACAATGAACAGGAGGCATGGGCTACAGTACATGCACTCCCGTAATCAGACCTTCGTGTAAGTACTGCCCCAAGGCCTTTCCCACTGGCATCTGTGGTAACAATGCTGTGTGCTCCAATTTCTAATCCTCGCAAAGGACTGGCCTTGCAAATGTCTCTTTTAATATTCTCAAAATCTGTTTGCAATTGCTCGTCCCATTTAAATTCTTACCTTAATTTTAATAATTGTCTCAATCTATGTGTTTTCTGGTAAAAATCTCTACAAATTTTGCATAAAATTCTGTGAGTCCCAAAAAGGATCTCACTTCATCCTTGGACGAATGGCTGATAGCCTTGATAATGGCCATCTTTGGTGTAATTCCCTGACTTCCTACTTCATGGCCTAGGTAGGTTACTGAGAGCACAGCATATGTTTTCTTTAGTTCAGCTGTTAATCCCTTGTGAGCTAGCTTCTTCAACACTAATTTAAGTTTGTGATCATGTTCCTTCCTATTGCGACCCATAACTAGTATGAAAAATAAATCACTCTATTTATCCACTTGAAAAGTTTAAACTTTAGTCGCTGAAAAACAGGAGCAGGTGATGCTAGGCCTAATGGTGTGCGAAAAAACGTATAGCATCCGAATGAAGTGATGAATGCTGTGAGGTTCCTACTTGATGTGTGTAGTTGGACCTGATGATAAGCAGATGTTAAATCTATTGGAGAGAACCATTTTGCACCTTGCGATTGGGATAGCAGTTCAGTTATGCCTATAACAATGTTCTTGTTCAGCTCCCTAAGATCTAGGCACAGACGTAGCCACCTATCTGAATTACGAGCCACCACCAGGGGAGCCAACCATTCTGCACGCACCACTGGTTCAATTATTCCCTTTTTCTCTAACATTTCCAATTCCTTTATCTTCTCTAATGCTGATAGTATATTTCTGACTTTGTGACAAACTGGTTAGGGAATCATTTCAGTTCTCCAAACCCAACCCCCCTCAAGAACACATTTGGAAATTGTTCCTTGATTTCTGCTTCTGGACTTTTTGGGGAATCTCTTAGTAACATTACTTGGTCTCCACTATTTGGGTCTAATATAATGCACAATGCTCCCATGTCAATCCAGCCAAGGATCGAGTACCCTTCTCAGCCACGTATAAATTTCCTTTGGCCATTCTGTCTTTAAATTAAAATTCTGCTTCCTTGAAACCTACCATAGGCATCTTCTCTCCTGTGAAAGTGACTGGATATACATCTGTGTGGTACAAAAGTTTTCCTAAAACAGCTGCAAATTTCCCTTCCAACACCGAACATTGTATAATAGTATATGTGGATCCTGAATCCACAACCACTTGTATGTGTACCCCACCAATGCATATATCACACTAAATAATGTTTACATCTAATACAGCATCGACTTTCATCACTAGTTGAATCATTTCCATCACTTCCCTTTTCCTCCTTACTTAGCACATATTTTATCACATATTTAAGCCCTTTGTCTTCTAGATTATGTTTCCTTTTCAAGGTTTTCTTCCTTAGAGACTTTTTATCAAAATTCCTATCCATTCTTTTTTCCTCATCTTTAGGATTATTTTATTTTGCTCGCAGACCATTCTCCACTCTTATTTTTTAGAACCACCTTTGCACATCTCCTTGACGTTTCAGCTTTCTTTACTACTGCAATACATTCATTTGATGATGAGTCACCACACACCCACAGTTTCTCCTGTATACTGGCATTGTTTGAATGTGTTACTAATTGGTCTCTGATATGATCATCGTGTAATACTCCAAATTTCAGGTTGATTGCTAATTTCTTTAATGTGGCCACAAAGTCTCCTACCATTTCATTTGCTGTTTCCCCTGGAACAATGCTTATCCGTCTATAGCCACACAGACCGCTGGATGATACGAAGCATCTAAATCTTCTAATGCATCTTTAAATGCATCTGTTCTATCAGCTTGTCTGTCATTCTTTTCAGTTTGGTTATATGCGTGCAACCCCTCAGGACCAAGGCAATGTAATACACTTTTCTTCTTTTGATTCATAAAATACTCCTTCCAATCTGACCTTTTTTGTAAGGGATCCCCTGGTCTAGGAAGAAATGGTACAGGAGGAGTAAGTCCACAACCCTGAGCATTTATGTTCTTTGTACTTCTTCTCCAATGTTGTTAATATTCAGTAATAAATAATAAACTATAGTTCAATATTTTCTTTGATGTGCAAAAATAGTCAACTCTCTTTTTTTATAGTGTGCACATCACTGGACTACTCTGATAATGTCACGACTTATGTGCTGCTTTAACCTGGAGTCCGCAGAACGAGTGGCGAGGTTCTTGTTCCTGAATGTCTGGCCTTGGCCCAGGTAGGGGCGACTCTTTCTGGTAGCCACGGTGCTGCAGGCAATGGATACGCCAAGAGCAGGCCGTGTCCCTCAGAAGTAGTGCCAGAGGGAAAAAAAGCCCTGAAAGGGGAAAAAACCTCCAAAAGAATAGATTCCTGAACAGGAACAAAATGAATAGGTAATTACAGGAGCAAAAATACAGGAAAAAACACTGGAGCAAACGAGAACCAGTATAGAATACAAGGAAGCAGGAGCGAAGACACCATCCAAACAGAAAGTGTTGCAGCGCAAGAAATAATCACAGCCCTTAAATACCAACAAACAGGAAGCAACCAACAGGAGTACAAGGACACCATCTTAGATAGGGAAAAACACATAGAACATAATGGACTAGGAGCCATAGAGAGTGTGGAACAAGGAATGCTGGGAAGAGAGGGGTAATATGGGAAAAGGAAAAATACATAAAGAGAGGCACAACAAAACAACATGACAAGAAGAAGAAAAGAAGAACAGGTGCGTGTGGAGGTCAGACCTGCCTGGAAGCGCGTCGCGCTAAAAAAGAACGAGGCCCCATGCCCAATTTGGGGCCTCGTAATGTGCACAGCAGGCTGGGGACGCAGCGTGTCTTCAGACCGCGTGCCGTGGCCCGAGCCAAATGTTTGGCTCGTGCCCGCGCAGTGGCGCAACAGTAGGTCCCCCCCCCGAAGGTCCAGGTTTGTGCGGAAACAAGCGGTGAAAATGACGAACCAGAAGAGGTGCGTGAACAGAAGATGCATCTTCCCGAGAGCATTCACTGAGAGTGTAACCCTTCCAATGAATCAGATACTGAAGACGTTTGTGAAAGATACGAGAGTCACAATTCTCTTGTACCTCATATTCTGGTACATCACCCACTAACAAAGGAGGAGGACAAGAAAACTGTCGAGAGTAAAGATCAGGTACATAGGGTTTGAGCTGGGAAACATGAAAGACCGGATGAATCCTCCAGGTACGAGTGGACAGTGACAGGATTATTCAGCTGAAAAATACTGAAAGGACCGTAGTAACGAGGTCTGAAATTATTCTGAGAAAGACGTAAAGGCACAAATTTTGAAGAAAGCCATACTTTATCCTGAAGGTGATATACTGGAGCAGCCCTACACTTCTTATCTGCTATTCTCTTCATGTACCTCTTGGTGTTCAACAAGTTAGATTGAATCAATCTATGGATCTGTAAAAGTCGTCTGGAAAATGAAGCAACAGCAGGAAGAGAAGAGGTAGACTGAGGAGCAGTAGGAAAAGAGGTAGGATGATAGCCATAAGAACAGAAAAAAGGAGTGACCTTGGGGGCACTATGGACAGTGTTATTGTTAGAGAATTCAGGGATAGGAAGGTAAGTGTTCCAGTTGCCCTGGGTAGAATTACAAAAGCAGCAAAGGTACTGCTCCAATCCTTGGTTGAGGCGCTCAGTATGTCCATTGGTTTGAGGGTGGAAATCCGATGATAGTGCTATATTGATATTCAGTATCCTACAGAAATGTTTCCAAAACCGGGAGATGTACTGAGGTCCCCTGTCAGATAAAATGCTGTGAGGGAGTCCATGGAGACGGAAAATATGATGGATAAATATCTGACTTAGTTCTTGGGAAGTAGGTAATCTCTTCAGGGCAGTGAAGTGAGACATCTTTGTAAAAGAATCTATTGTGACCATGATAACCCGGTTTCCTGCTGATGGAGGTAGTGAACACATGAAATCAGTAGAAATGGTGTGCCAGGGAGCCGGTGGAACAGGTAATGGTTGTAGTAATCCCCGCAGGTCTGGTATGGGGTATTTTTACTTCAGCACATATGAAGCAAGCCTGAACGTATCTTTTGACATCCAATTTCCAGGTAGACCACCAGAAAGACCGCAAGAGTAGTTCCTGTGTGGAATTGATGCCTCTATGACCAGCAACTGGAGAATCATGGCACATTTGTAGTGCCTTTTCTCTTACTCCGTTAGTAGGGAGGAACAACAGGTTCTTATAATAATAATACCCCTTCAGGTTACATATTAGGGGGTTTAGTTTCTTTAACTCTTGATCAGACAGGTTGGAATAATACAGTTGTACCTCACCAGGAAAGATTGAACTACTCCAATGATTTTACTGGGCTCAAGTAGATACTGTGATGGGGTAGGAGTACAATCTGGATAACAGTCGAGACAGAGCATCGGCCAGAATGTTTTGGGATCCAGGAATATAGGTGACATAAAAGTCATACTGACTGAAGAAAAAGCCCCAACGAGCTTGACGACTGTTCTGGCATAGAAAATGACGTAAACATTGTAGGTTACGATGGTCAGTTCTCACCTCGAAGGGCTCTTTGGAACCCATAAGAAACTGTCTCCACTCTAGGCAGGCTGTTTTCAGGGCTAATAACTCCCTTTCTAGTACTGAGTAATGTTGTTCCGACACAGAGAGTACATGGGACAACTAGAAAACAGAATGTTCAAGACTGTCATCTTCTTGTTGTTGGAGTAAGGCAGCTCCAAAATGCTCTTTCAGAAGCATCAGTAACAACAATAAATTGTTTGTTGGTATCTGGGTGTCTCAATATCGGTGCTTGAGTGAAGGCTTTTTTTAGACTCTGAAAAGCTATTTCAGCCGCTCTTGTCCAGATAAAGCCTTTCTTTAAATTCTCCTTCTTTAATGTTTGAGTTATGTCGCTGGTTTGTTCTGCAAAGTCTAAGATAATCTGTCAATACAAATTATCCAATCCTAGAAAACATTGCGTTTCCTTAATAGAGGAAGGGGAAGGCCAGTCTAGGATGGCTTGTACCTTTTCCTGGACCATTGCTATTCCAGTGGGACTAAGGTGATATCCCAAATATTTGACTTCGGTCTTGTCAAACTCACACTTTTCTGGTTTACAGGACAGTTGAGGTTCCCTGAGTCTTTTGAGGACTTGTTTCACGTGGGAAGAATGAAGTTAAGGACGTCTAGAGTAAATAAGGATATCGTCTAAGTAGATGACGACCGTATGGTTCAAGAGATCAGAGAACACAGAGTCTATAAATCTTTGGAAAATGGAGGGGGCATAAGTGAGACTAAAAAGGCATAACATTGTACTCAAAATGACCAAATGTGGTTCGGAAAGCAGTCTTCCACTCGTCTCCTTCTTTAATACGTAAAAGGTGGTAGGCTCCACGAAGATCTAGGGCCAGATGTAGCAAAATAACATTTAGCGACTTGCAAATTGCGAGTACTAGCGACTCGCAATTTGCAACTCGCAAAATGTTATGCGGAAAGGTGTCTCAGACACCTTCTGCGAGTCGGTATGGGGTCGCAAAGACCCACCTCATTAATATTAATGAGGTGGGTCGCTAATTGCGGCCCCATACCGACTATGGGCACTCGCAAACATGGAGGCCTGCTGTAGTCAGCAGACCTCCATGTTCGTGACTGCTTTTAAATAAAGCAGTTTTTTTTTTTAAGTGTAGCCCGTTTTCCTTAAAGGTAAACGAGCTGCACTTAAAAAAAAATCCGAAACCTTTTGTTTCGGTATTATTTCAGGGCAGGTAGTGGTCCCTTGGACCACTACCTGCCCTGAAAAAATAGTTTGTGGTCCATTCACAAAGGGGAAGGGGTCCCATGGGGACCCCTTCCAATTTGGGAGTGGGTTACCATCCACTTCAAGTGGATGGTAACTGCGACACCATTTGCGACTGCATATGCGGTCGCAAATGGTATTGCATACCACTACGAATCGCAAATAGGAAGGGAACACCCCTTCCTATTTGCGATTCTGAAATGCATTTTGCGAGTCGGTCCCGACTCGCAAAATGCATTTCTGCACTGGAAACACGCATTTGCGAGTCGCAAACGGCAGATTTTGCCGTTTGCGACTCGCAAAGTGTTTCCTGCATCTGGCCCTTAGTTTGGTAAATCGTTGAGCCCCTCTGACTGCCTCTAGTATATCCTTGATGAGGGGCAAAGGATAACGGTCTTTTATAGTTATCTTATTTAGACCTCGAAAATCCAGGCAGGGACGAAGATCCTTTGTTTTCTTGGGTACAAAAAAGAGGGGAGCCCCTGCCGGAGAGGATGTTGGTACAAGAAGACCGCTATTTAAGTTTTCTTGCAGATACTCCTTGAGAACTTCCCCTTCGGGTTCCGTGAGTGAATACATTCTCCCAAAGGGAACGATCGCCCCAGGTTCCAAGGGAATAGCACAATCATAATCTCGATGAGGGGGTAACACAAGTCTGGATGGTTTTTGGAATACATCTTGAAATTCTAAATAGTGATCGGGGACTCCTTGGACTGTATTGATGGAACATCCGGTAGTAATTTCAGTAGGCATCACCCTCTTGGGTGACCAATATGTATCTGAAGCAAAGCAGTTCTCATGACAAAACTGTGAGGACAAGGAAATAGTCTGGGTTTCCCAATTTACATAAGGGTTATGTCTTATGAACCACGGAATTCCTAAAATGATAGTATGATTGGGGGATGATATTAGAACAAATGAGATGTGTTCTTGGTGGTTCACAAATTGTAAACTTAGTGTCAGGGTGGTAGTATCGACTGGACCAGAGGATATTAAGGATCCATCCACTGTGTGAACTTGATCCGGGACTTCGTTGGGTAGTGTTGGGACTTGTTGTGTTGTGGCCCAAGTCTTATCCATATATATGCCACTAGCACCACAATCAAGTAAAGCCATTGTTCTTTCTTCACGACCGTCCGGTAACTGTAACGTCACAGGTAACATAAACAAAGTTGTGGCATTGTCCTTGAATGAAATGATGGAAGGTATAGCAGATGATCCCGTCCCCTCCCTTCTTACAGAGGACAGGAAGTGGCATTTCCTGATGACCTTAGAGGACGAACGGGGCAGGTACGTAGCATGTGACCGGCAGCACCACAATACAGGCACAATCCTTTCTTACGTCTTTCTTCCTGCTTGCTAACGGAAAGTGGGCCTCGAATGGTATCCACCTGCATAGGTTCACCTTCTGTGTCTCTAACGGGAGGACGAGGTTCCTCAGGACGATGCAAAAGATCCTCTACTCTTTCTCTTCTCCATACGTCGTTCTTGGAGATGGTATTCGATGGAAAGAGCTAGATCCATCAGACCACGAAGATCCTCAACTCGGGTGGAGTGTACTAACTCATCTTTAATCTCCTCTTTAAGTCCTCTACGGAACAAAGTCACCAGAGTTTGTTCCACCCAGGTGGTCTCAGCCGCTAGCTGTCAAAAGCGGGTAATATATTGGAGGACATCTTGTGAGCCTTGTTGAATGTCACATAATGCTTCTTCAGCAGAGGCCTCCAATCCTGGACGACTAAACATCTGTTTAAACCGATTCACGAAGGCGGGATAGTCCGACAATACTGGGTCATTGGATGATACCATTGGGGTTGCCCAGGCCAAGGCAGGACTGGATAGCGCACTGATAAGATATCCCACCTTTGTCTTGTCGTGGGAGAATTTGGTGGGTCGGAAGGCGAAATACACAGTTAATGCATCAAGGAACTCTAGCAATTTAGTTGGTTCACCGGAGAAACGAGGAGTAGAGGTCGAGACAGCCAGAACATCTGCACTGCGGAAAGCCAAAGCCTGTTGTAAAGCAGCATTCTCATTGCGTAATTGTTGCAGTTCCTGAGCCAGTTGCTGAATGGTTGCCAGAAGCGATTGATCAGGATCTGCAGCAGCCGCCACTGTATCATCCATGGTGTTAGATGACATCTGGAGTATTGGGAGCTGCAATCTGTCACAACTTACGTGCTGCTTTAACCTGGAGTCTGCAGAACGAGTGGCGAGGATCTTGTTCCTGAATGTCCGGCCTTGGCCCAGGTAGTGGCGACTCTTTCTGGTAGCCACGGTGCTGCAGGCAATGGATACGCCAAGAGCAGGCCGTGTCCCTCAGAAGTAGAGCCAGAGGGGAAAAAAAACCCTGAAAGTTGAAAAAACCTCCAAAAGAATAGATTCCTGAACAAAATGAATAGATAATTACAGGAGCAAAAATACAGGAAAAATAAATGAAGCAAACGAGAACCAGTATAGAATACAAGGAAGCAGAAGCAAAGACACCATCCAAACAGAAAGTGTTGCAGGGCAAGGAGAGAAAGAATCACAGCCCTTAAATACCAACAAACAGGAAGCAACGAATAGGAAGTACAAGGACACCATCTTAGATAGGGAAAAACACATTGAACATAATGGACTAGGAGCCATAGAGAGTAGGGAACAAGGAATGCTGGGAAGAGAGGGGTAATATGGGAAAAGGAAAAAAACATAAAGGAAGGCACAACGAAACAACATGAAAAGAAGAAGAAAAGAAGAACAGGTGAGTGGGAGAGGTCAGACCTGCCTGGAAGCGGGTCGCGCTAAAAAAGAACGAGGCCCCATGCCCAATTTGGGGCCTCCTAATGTGCACAGCAGGCTGGGGACACGGCGTGTCTTTAGACCGCGTGCCACGGCCCGAGCTGAATGTTCGGCTCGTGCCGCGCGCAGCGGTGCGACAGATAATGATGAACCTGCTGTGCTGTATGGTCTGCATGTCACCGTACATGCTATATACTGAGGTGGTTACCTCACAGTGTAGTACTGTTATCTCTAAGGTGTGCACATCACCGTATTCAACAAGTGCTAATCGTAGCACTTGAGTCTTCCAATTGCCTTTCCTGTTAGTGTGCGAATCACTGTAGTTCCATATTCCTGATGAACATACCATATGGTGTGCGTGTTACCTAACACGCTATTTAATTGGGCAGCTTCAATAATATTGATGTGCATTTCACCGGTTAAGCCACTAGGGGCCAGATGTACATACCATTTTTCTTGTCGCAAACGGCCCGATTCACAGATTATATTTTTTCAGGGCAGGCAGTGGTCCCAGGGACCTTCCTTTAAGGAAAACGGGCTGCATTAAAAAAAAACGGGTTTATTTTAAAGCAGTCACAGACATGGAGATCCACTGTCCAGGCAGGCTACCATCCCTGCGAGGCCGGCCATTCCCAATGGGGTTGCAAATTGCGACCTACCTCATGAATGTTTATGAGGTGGGTCATTTGCGACCCCATTTGGAATTGCAAACAGTGTTATTGACACTGTTGTACATCAGGTTTTGCGACTCGTAATTTGCGAGTCACAAAACCAAATATTCGTGCATGTGGCCATAGATGTTTTAATTGCCCAAACTAATATGGCTGTGATGTACACAACGTTGCACACATAGTTGCATCATTCCAGGCATGTGGTGCAGCACGAGCAAGTCTGTTGCCGTAAGGGACATAGCACTATTTTTTCCCTTTTTTTCCTTTTTAACCCTAAATTGTATTCACGCTGCGACTGTTCACGTTTGGCACGGCAACACCGACAGGACGGAACTCTCTAATATTGTTGGCCACAACCCCGCAAATGTAAATCAGCTCCTCCCCATTCATGTCTGGACCTGCTGGTTTACTCTCCTGCAGCCGACACCTCAGTGGAATGCAACTTGCACAACTGCCTTGCGATGCCAATTTCAAGGCAGCGGAGCTTAATCCTTGTCGTCAATTTGTAAAGAACACCACTGATGCAGGTAACTTTAACTATGTATTTATTATGGAGAGCAAAGCAGCGACAGCTCCACCTACACCAAGAATCTCCCTAACTGTCATTACTACCCTCCATTCTACATTCTGGAATCTGCGGTGTCCAGTTACTAAGGTGCTTGTGACTAGGACACCACAGACAACTTGGAAAGCAGATCGAAAGGATTCTAGGGTGACCTGTTTCCATGGCCTAGATCTCAGATGTTTTTCGGGTTTAGGTTTCATAAGAATAGACCTGGCGAGGATTAAAAATCCAATCAGAGAGTGATCCTTCCAAGTCAGTGGCTCTGGAGTGTCAATCTGAAGGAGCTTGGAATTAGAAAAAATAAGGCCTCATGTGTGGCCTGCTGAATGTGTGGGACTGGCCCCTATCAGATGAAGATCTAACATCTCAAGACTGGACAACAAGATAGATGCATCGGGGTCAATGGCTATGCCAATATGGTAATTGAAATCCCCTAACAGGACAAAATTCTGCATGGATATAATATAATATGCTAATTGTTCTCCTAGTTTTTAACTAAAATCTCTTTTGGGACCGGGAGGCCGATATATTAAGGCACCTTCCCAAATATTGCCATGAGAGATTACTAGCTTAAATACCACCATCTCTGACCAATTGGTGAGTAGTGAATCGATGATTTCCATTTCTAGGAAGTCTCTAAAGGCAATGGCAACCCCACCTCCTCACTTAGATTCCCTATCCAGTCTAACCAGCTTGAAGTTGTCTGGGAATGTAATAATAATGCAAGGGAGAGCCAGAGGGTGCAACCAGGTTTCTGTAATATAAAGCTTGCTGTATAGCCTTTAAGGCCATACATAAATCTGCCCCCAAATACATTCAGGATAGACTCATCTTGTACAGACCCCCTCGAAACCTCAGATCAACAGAAGCCAAGAACCTTCTGCTGCCCACATGCTTCATGGGGAGGTAGGAGCTTCTTTCTCAGAACAGGAAAGCTATGGAATTCCCTTCTCTTAAATCTAAAGAACTGCTCTGATTTGATGATGTTCAGGAAATCTCTTAAGACCTGGCTCTTTACATAGTAGGCTCGGCTTACTCTGTCAATTCCTACCTCCCCACCCGCTTTGTAACAGTGTCAGCACCGCAACACCCTCAGGCATTTGAGCTCTAAATAAGGTTGTAAGTATATGAGGAGGTACCGAATTTCTAGTGCGTGTTTAGGAAAAGGCTGGCTTCGGGATAAACCTCCTTCAACAGCAGGTCAATAAGGTAGGAGAAGACTGGTATACCCAAACTCCAGAGGTGGGCAGTGACCACCACCATCAATTTCTTGAATTACTGAAGGGCGCTGCTGAGACCGAAGGGGGGCATAGCAAGCTGAAAATGCTCCAGGCTGACCTTGAACCGTTGATAATATCTGTGGGACTGCAGGATGGGTATATGAAAATACATGTCCTGCATATTCAACGACACATTCAGTTTCCTGGATCCAGGTCAGGCAGGATTTGGGCCAGTGTAAGCATTTTCAATTTGTCCTTACACAGAGAAACAGTCAAAGTGATGGGCAATTGATCCAGCCATTTAAATAAAAGGTTTAAATATGCTGGATACATTCACTACAGAGAAGTGTACATGATTTACTTTTCTTTCCTCATTATATTATAATATTTCAATAATGAATAAAGTGCACTATACAAATAATATTTTTTTTTTTTTTTTTTTAGAAAAGGGGACATACACCAAAAAGATCAGTGAATTTGCCAGAAGCCTTTCGATGTGTCAAAGGTAAAAAGACCTTGAAGGTGAAAGAGTATACAATAAATGCACCATTTATAGATATCTGGCTGCCTAGCAAGTGGCATGCACATGTGGAAAAATGTGCACCCTGAGTAATTATGCTACTGTCAAACATGTGCATACGGAATCCAGTTAAAGACTGGTGTTTGCAAAAAAAAGCATCTTAAATGTACTTTTCTTAATAACATGTAAACACATAGTACAGGAATGTATCAGTCTGTGTAAGCACTGATAGTTTTGTCAATTAATAAAACAGCGGCATGATGAAATAAATACATAGATTTAGAGAATGTTTAAAGTCCTAGGTTGACCACAGATCCTGACAGTGGACACATACATCTGCTGGGACAGCCATGTTACTGCTACTTACATTGCATAAGACCTTTACCAATAATAATAAAAGAAATAATATGGCCTAGGCTGTCTCATAAGTCACTAAGTCAATTATTCAATGCGTATCCTTAACTTCAAATATGTGACTTGGTTGAGAACCAGAAAGGTGCAGAGAGAGATGTGCTAACAAAGGATGTCTGCAGAAGAAAATGCCTTTTCTGTTGTATGGGTGGATATAAGTCTATGAAGAGCTGACAGTACAGATTTTTTTATCACATTTGCTTGCAAAGCAGCAGCATCAGCTGCTACCTTAAAAGAGCTCCATAAAAACAAAATGCTTACTTGGAGAATTATGTAAATGCATGCTTTCATAACTGTCACTTGTTTGTTAATAAAATCATTTGTTGTATTTTATGAAGTTTTTTGCACAAAAATGATTTCAATGGATAATATACCTAAGAAATACTATTATGCATGTGCATATTACTTCAGGTATGTACCAAGTTATCATCTTCAATGAGTTGCTTTCAGAGGAGGAAGCCTATTTAGGTTGAGCATAGCAGCGCGTAAGCGCTGCTTTTCCAACGTGTTGGTATGTATCTGGGCTTTTAACCACACCCACTGCACGCCCATCAGTATCACTCGTCAATGGGCCTGCCCTTCAAAAATCTTTTGTTATCATTGGTAAATGCTTTACGTGTGTCCCTCCTTGGGGCAGTTTAGTTACCGCCTTCGACATCGGCCCTATTACATGGCTGCTCACTTTTGCCGATACGTTTCACTGCAAGCAAACTTCTTTTTCCTCTTGTGTTTCTTCTTCACGCTGATGCTGTGGTGCTTTGAATAGGCTCGCTTATGTGAAACTGTTTTACTTTTCATTTTCAATTTATGTGCCAAGAAAAGTCTGGTTAGGAGTTTACAATGCTAATAGCTGTAACTCGAGCAAATGCGAGACCCTTTGCATTGCAAATGTTTGTTTTTAATGAAGGCTTCTATGTTTACCAAATAGCCACTGCCGGCTGACGCTGCTCCTGAAAACAATGCAACTCGTGCATTGCAATGGAAGCTCTCCCTGAATAGCACAGCCAATGGCCAGCATCATGATGAGAAAGACTTGCTAGTCTGGGCTGATCCAGAACGCTATTAACAAAGTAATGAAGCAAAGGCTGAAGGAGGGCTACCCAAAAAAAAGCCTGAGGCACAATGGAGCTGGCTCAAAGGGCACACTCTGGATACAAAAAGTTGTCAAACCAGACGTAAGTAGCAGGAAAAAGGGCAAAAACATATGTGAATATACACTGTCTAAACATGGAGTACAGAAGCATTCCCAAGCAAGTTTTTTATATTATATCGTAATAACTGTGACTCCACTGTATTACATTCAACACTGCTTACTTCCATCAAACTACACCTAGAAAAAACTTTCTGTGCACAAATCCATCTTCCTAACTGCAGGATCCATGAATGTATGTTTATATGTGTATTTATTAATAAAGTGTTCAACCCATGAATTATAATCTTAATCAATCAATCAGTGTACTTGTAAAGCAAGGCTATTTACCCGTTAGTGTATCAATGTACTAGGGGAGGGGGATGCTGCAGTTCAGTTGAAGAACCAGGACTTGAGGTCCTTCTTGAATTGAGACAGTGGGGGTGATTGCCTGAGATGTAGCAGTAGAGCGTTCCAGGTCTGCGCAGCGAGGTAGAAGAAGGAATTTCCTCCGGTTGAGTTCTTGCAGATCCTTGGGATGGTGACCAGGACCAGTTAGGCGGAGCAGAAATGTCTGGTGGGTGTGTAGAAGGAAAGGCGGTGGTTGAGTTTGTGTTGTGGAGGGCCTTGTAGACCTACATGAGGAGCTTGAAGGTAATTCTTCTGTTGATCAGGAGCTAGTGAAGGTCTCTCAGATGACCAGTGATATGTCTGGGCCAGCCAGATAATTTCTAAGCACTCCCTCAAGATAGCCTCACTTGAGGTTGAGTCCGCCCAAGTAATATCACCTTACCAGGGTGGGATGAGGTGGCCAATGCTGAAGCATGTCACATTACATGAGTTAGCCCCCTTGTCTAAATCTTTGGGATTTCTAGGAATTACGGAGTAGGAAGGGTCACAACATTAGAGACTTTGTGAAAAAAGAGCTCTAGGCTAAGGATATAGGAGTGCCATGCACTATATGTGTGAGTGATGCCTCCTACCAGTCAGTTGATGCAGCCCTTGTGGATGATGTGGATCAGAGCACTAAGGTGGTGAGGAGTAAAAGAAGGACATGATAGAAATTCACATATAGGAGGGCTCAGATTTTATAGATAATGTTGAATGTAAATGACACAATAAAATATGGCAAGAAGACAGAAAACGAGTCATGGTTAAAAACAGAGCCACAGGGTTGCTATAGGTGTTAGGGTTTTATTTGTTGTAAATATGTTCCAAATGGAATTTGTTTTTTTTAAACTTTCCACTCATCCAAGGAGTTCCCCTATAGAATCCTTTATGACTTGCAGCACTAAGGATTGTGTACATTTGTTTCAGTGTATCTGAGAAATGTTTATTAAAGGATCCACCAACAGAATGTTGAAAAGCAGATGGCAGAAACATGTTAGATAGATTAAAAAGAAAAATATTAATTCAGTGATTACAGAACATTTCAATTCAGCACATGATATGGTGGTCCTTAAGGGTATTAGGTTTTGGGGCACTGAACATATCTAGGACAATAGAAGAGGAGGAGGCAAATTTTTGTTAATGTATACGTGAGGTCTGGTGGATAGAGAAATTAGGTGCAATTGAATGTTGTTCTAATGTAAAAAGTAAACTAGCACTTTTTAGAGATGTCATGAGTGTAAACATTTCTGACAAAGACAAGCAACACCTAGGATTTGGCTATGCATTTCTTCTCTGTGGATATAATGTTAAGGAGCTATTTGGATAAAATGTGTCTTGTGTCCCAACTGCAAATATTCCTGATGAAGACAAAGGACAATTGAGAATAAGACCAAAATGGTATGAGTTGGTATGAATCGCCATGATTTGAGAGCAGAAGAATGGTCAGAGTGGTCACTCTACGAGCACCAGTGAGTAGGGAGTTCTAGCCCTAGTGGTTCATGTATGTACTATTCAAATTTCTTTTATCTCACGTTTATTGGTATCTATTGATATGGGTCTCAATGACTTGCAAGTAGGAGAGTGGTTAGAGTGTTTTTTGGTAGAGTTTTTGATTGCGCTGTTCCCAATGTGAAAGGGTGAGAATGTATTTGTTGGTATATATCTTTTAACTGCAATAGATCTTACTGACATAGATAATTTGTTATAGTCATGTATTGGAGATTTATACATCAACTTATAGTAGGAATTGGTTTCAGAATCTCAAGTATTGTTTATAAATATTTGTGTTTAATTTAGTTGGTATTATTTGAATTGTAATGATAAAGACCAATTTGGCATGAGTTTGTACAAATCACCAGAGTATAAAAGTAGAATATTGATTAAAGTGATCATTCAATTAGCACCAGGTGCAGGGAGTTCTATCTGCACTATCCCCTGTATTTATTATTCAAATTTCTCTTTTTTGACATTAATTCATATGGATCATAATGACTTGATAGTATAAGGGCAATTAGAGTGGTTACTTCACAAGTATCAGGGAATTGGAGTTGTATCCCCCATAGAACTAGCTTTTGGATTACCCTTATTTATTACAATGAAGCACTATTTAGATGTTGATTTTAATCACATTTCATCAGGTGGAAGTATTTGGATTATATAATAAGGTAAATGATCAGGGAATTGGTCATTTGAAATAGCTGTGAACATGGACATTGTTAGACTTGGCATCCTTGGTGTGGTCTCCCCTAACATTTTGCCTCTGTTCCCCAGGTTGTTGATGTGTGCTGGATGCTGTTTTGGCTGTTTTGTTACTCTGGGCACTTTACCACTGATATCCAGTGTTAAAGTGCAAGGGCTCCTGTATAAAATGTGTATGTAATTGGCTTTTCCATGATTGGCATATTTGATTTACTGTTAAGTTCCTACTACAGTGGAATAGAGGTGCCCAGGGCCTGTAAATCAAATGCTACTAGTGAGCTTGCAGCCCTGGTTGTGCCACCCACATTAGTAGCCTTGTAAACATGGCTCAGACCTGCCACTGCAGTGTCTGTGTGTGCAATTTTAAACTTCCAGTTCAACTTGGCAAGTGTACCCAATTGCCAGGCCTAAACCTTCCCTTTTCTTACATGTAAGACACCCCTAAGGTAGGCTCTAGGTAGCCCCACAGGCAGGGTGCAGTATGTTTAAGGTAGGACATATACTAATGTGTTTTATATTTCCTGACAGTGAAATACTGCCAAATTCAGTTTTCACTGTTGCAAGGCCTATTTCTCTCATAGGCTAACATGGGGGCTAGCTTTAAATATGATTAAAGTGTAGATTCCATTTGGGAGCAGATGGACATGTGGAGTTAGTTTTGAGATTGTGGGGGTCATTCTGAGCTTGGCGGGCGGGGGGAGCCGCCCGCCAAGCGGGAACCGCCAGAATACCGCTGCGCGGTCAAAAGACCGCCGCAGTTATTCTGAGTTTCCCGCTGGGCTGGGGGGCGACCGCCAGAAGGCCGCCCGCCAGCCCAGCGGGAAACCCCCTTCCATGAGGATGCCGGCTCTGAATGGAGCCGGCGGAGTGGAAGGGGTGCGACGGGTGCAGTTGCACCCGTCGCGATTTTCAGTGTCTGCTTGGCAGACACTGAAAATCTTGGTGGGGCCCTGTTAGGGGGCCCCTGCAGTGCCCATGCCATTGGCATGGGCACTGCAGGGGCCCCCAGGGGCCCCGCGACACCCGTTACCGCCAGGCTGGCGGTAAGGGGGTCGGAATCCCCATGGCGGCGCTGCCTGCAGCGCCGCCATGGAGGATTCCCCAGGGCAGCGGGAAAACGGTGGGACACCGCCGGTTTTCCGTTTCTGACCGTGGCTGCACCGCCGCGGTCAGAATGCCCATGGGAGCACCGCCAGCCTGTTGGCGGTGCTCCCGCGGTCGTTGGCCCTGGCGGTCCATGACCGCCAGGGTCAGAATGACCCCCTGTGTGTTTGAAAAATGCCACTTTTAGAAAGTACGCATTTTCTTGCTTAAACCATTCTGTGACTCTGCCTGTTTGTGGATTCCCTGTCTGGGTTAGTTTCACAGTTGGGCTGTTTGCACATCTCTCTAGACAGTGACACAAAGGGAGCTGGGGTGTAGCCTGCATATCCTAATGAGCCATCTGTGCTAGGAGGGGGGAGGAGTGGTCCCTTACACCTGAAAGGGCTGTGCCTGCCCTCACACAATGCAGTTTCCAACACCATGGTGTGTGTCTGGGGCCTGGCCTGGGCAAGGCAGGATTTCACAAACAAGAGAGGCTTTCCTTTGAAGTAGGCCTACTTCAAAGCCCATAATGAATATAGGAAGAGTACCCAAACCCTGAAAAATTAAATCACTTCTGGACATCAAGAGGAACCTCTGACTGGAGAAGAGCTGAAGAGCTGAGGAGAAGTGCTGCCCTGCCTATGACTGTGCTTTGTGGAACTATCCTGCAGTTGCTCCTTCTGCCTGTGCAAGGGGACACAGACTGGACTTTCTGGTGCACTCCTGCTTGTGAAGAAATCTCCAGGGCTTATCCTGAGCTTGCCTCCTGTTGTTGAAGTCTCAGGGCCATCAAAGCCTTCCCCTGCCAGCACCTGGGCTCTCTGCAGAGACTCCTGCCCTGCCAAGTGGTGCCCTATCCAGTTCCTGGGGCCTTGACAGGTGAAGCTGGCTGACCAAGATTGAAAATCCACGCACAGACCGCTGTGCGTGGAAAATTCCGATGCAGCTGAGAAACTACGCGCTGCCGGCTTTGCGGCTGAAATCTACGCTTTACCTGCATTGCTGCTGGAAGATCGACGCACGTGGCTTGAGAAATGATGCGCAACACCCGCTGACGGAGGCTGATAATGTCGCAACCCACATAGCGTGGTTTTTCTGATACCGTGCAGCAGGATTTTCAACGCAAACTTCGCTGGGTGCGGAAAAACAACGCAAAGCCTGGCCGGACTGGAGGGTGCTTGTCCGGATCGACTGATCGCTCTCCTGCGGAGAGAAGAAATGACGCACGCTGACCCAACCGGAGGAGGAACGACACACGGTCTCGCTTGCGGGTAAGAAATCGAGCAATTGCTGCCCTTTGTCGCCGCACACTTGCCCGTGCAGTGTTATTTTGATGCTACCCAGGTACTTTTGAACGCTAACAGTGTTATTACTGTTTTCTCAAGGATTTAAGACTCTTTTTGCTTTTTAATTCATAACTTGACTTGTGTATGGTGGATGTTTGTCATTTTGGTCGTGTTTTGTTTAGATAAATATTTCCTATTTTTCTAAACCTGTGTTGTGTCATTTTATAGTGTTTTCACTGAGTTACTGTGTGTGTTGGTACAAATACTTTACACCTAGACTCTGAATTTAAGCCTGCCTGCTCGTGCCAAGCTACCAAGGGGGCGAGCGGGGGGTTAGCTGAGGGTGATTCTCCTTTACCCTGACTAGAGTGAGGGTCCTTGTATGGGCAGGGGATAATCTGACTGCCAACCAAAGACTCCATTTCTAACAGACATTGATCTGTATTTTGTTTTATCAATCATTATTGTTTTGTGGCAATAGACCATTGAATAATTGGTGCTAAAACGCCTAACAGTTTTTTAAATTGGGACCAATCAGATGACATTGTGTTGTTTGGGCTATCTTTTAGAACAGGCGGGGAGTATTCAAACAGGAGGCTGTGCAATGAGCAGATGATACCTGTGTATATGGAAACCGGAGGACTAAGCAGGAAATGGAGAACCTTATTTTGTAGAATGTGAGAGTAACACAGGCATTTCTGACATATCTGTTGCATTTGGATTGTATTTTTAGCTGTGTATGTTTGAAGTAAATTAGTGTCAGTAATCTAGAGTGTGGATGAATGTTATTTGATATTTCGATATGGGCATTCTTGGCAGGAAGATTACTTTGAATTGAGTACTGTCATGTTTGACTCGTGATCCCTTGGGTAACAGGAAGATATTGCTGGAGTAATTAATAATGGTGTCAAGGAATTGGGACAAGTTGTGTAACATTAAGATATATTTTCTGTAAACGAGACAATGGAAAGAGAACGTAATAAAAAATATATATAAATATATATATGTATGTATATATGTGTATGTACGTATGTGTATAGATGTGTGTTCATATAGAATATTGCTTCAATGTGATTTGAGAACACCACCACTTCACAAGTAGATCGTTTTCAAAAACTATTCTCTTTCCAATCAGAAATCTCTCTTCTATTCAGCTCAAAACAAAGGGTAACATAACACAGCCACAGCCAACGTGTGTTTTGCGCAATACGCTTCTTCAGGGCTGTTTAAACAGCGAAATATAGCATCAACTTTAATACATCCATTGATCAAAGATAAAAAGGGAAAAATACTAAATTATGTTTTAATAAAAATGAATGCACTTCACACCTGTATTAAATTATGCTAGCGGAATATTACTGAGTATAAATAATATACATAATTCATTTGTAATGCCTATGTAATGGCTGTACGTAGTTATTAGGCTCTATAACATATTCTTAGTCTATTATATCCTAACTATACATCGTATATTCCTGTTAAGTTGTGCTTATACATTATCTAAACCAAGAAGACAAGAGGAAAGAACTCAATTAAGACATAGAAGAAAGTAATACAGTGAAATACATGCACTCCTGCATATCTCAAACGTCAAATGCTGTGTTACAGGTTGCCCCCCATGCATAGAAATCAGTGTTGTGAGTTCCAAGATATGTCGAATACTCCAGACCAAGGAGAGCAACTTTTAGTTTTCAAAGTCAAGAGCGCAAACCACATCAGAAGTAGAACACAAAATTAAATCAAAATGAACCGACTGGAATTCCACAAATTTGAGACAAGTGTCCATCAATTCCAATTCCTAAAAGGACTAATGATCTTCCCTGATTCTCCTGTCAATTACACAAAGTTCCAAAACACGTGAAGTATCGGCCTCATATCCTATATTTCTCATTGGCCACACAGGATTAAACACTGAAGAACTAATTAAACAGTTACAGGCACCACATCATCCTCCAAATAGTGCTTACCTTTTATTTTAAAGTTTTGCTATACGTATTAATATTACCTACTGTCAGTCACCAGTAGGTAGCTAAATACTCTACCTAGTTTTCATAGGAAAGGGATTTTTAGTTTTGCCAATAACTTTGCCACAGCTTGATGAATCTTTGTGAAATTGTCGAAACTAGCTTGCCACTTCCTTCTGCTACTATTTGGAAAGTTTTGGGTGATTTGTCAAGTGGGGGCCGAGAAAAAAAATGGGGGGGTCAAAATGTGTAATGCCCATGCAATTTTTGGTATTAATCTGTTCGGTAGTTCTAGAGTAAAAAACAAAATTGTATATTTAGGGATACAGATTCAACAGATCTCATGCTTAGATCTTATTGGATGCCAAACTTCAACTAAGAAGTCTTGGCAGCCATTTTGGGACTCAGACTCAGGCTTGCCCCAAATAAAGCTAAAAAAAAAAGAGAAGGGGGCAGGGTAGAAATACCTAAACCCCTAACCTGGTGGATCCCACCTCGGCCAGATAGCATTTTTTTATTTTTTATTTTACCACAAAAATCACAGAGGATCTGCGAATTTCTCTAAAAATAAAAAATAAAAACAAGCGCGGTTTTCAGCGCTTGTTGAAAGTTGAGCCAACAGGTGGGCCAGGTCCTGGGTACTAATTTAAATATTAAGATGGAGGAGTGGCAAGCATGTTTCTCGATGTCTGTACAAGTTGTGTACTTAGAACCTTGCACTTTTTCTCAAAATGCTTTAACAGTTTCCATTTCCTTACATATTCATACACAACAATTCTAGCTTGACAATTGTTAAATGTTTCAGGGCAGCAGGGCAGTCCTAGGCACAAGATCTGAACTTTGGCTATGGATAATGGTTCATATGTTAAATTAATTACTGTATTTTCCATCTCCTCTCTAGTTATTACTGCATTTTGCTGTTCCTTGTTCTTCTCGCTATATTCTCCAGTTCTTATTTTATTTCTTCCATCCCTCCTGTTGTACCTCCTCCGATGTATTTTTTTGGGCCTTTCCTCATACTCTGTTGCAACCTCCTGTCCAACCGTAAAAAAAAAAAAAAAAATCATTCTGAATACTTGTGGGTCCTATCACAATGTTGCTTGCATCCTCATTTTCCACCTCTGAACTTACATTTGAGCTCAGATCAATCGTACAGTCTTGTTCTGTTCTATTATGTTCTGTTAGGTGCTGTCTTCTTGGGTCATTGGCAAATGTAAATATGTGACCCATTTCATAGTCTGTTTGGAATTTTTTAGATTTATTGATTTTGATGGTTTCTTCAAATATGGTAGCCATTCTTTCAGTTCAAATCTAAATTGGGTCACAATTTTCTTGTTATTGCATTACTCAAACTCATCAATTACTTCCTTTATTTGTTTAAGGAGTACATCTCTGACTAAGTTGGCATACTTGGCCAATATCTCCATTATCTTTAACCCATTCCAATAAACATTTGTGAGTTAGGGTTCTCATAGCTATGTGTAACCATTATTCTTAACACCCTTGGCACCCTGCCTACTTCAATACAAAAGTGTAAGGAAGCACTCTCCCACCACTTTGAAAGTTAATTTCAGGATAGCCTCTCATGTTTAGCAAGCAGCTGGTGTATTTCCATTGGTTCGCCTCCAGGGTTTGTTTGTCCTATTTCTTTAATAAATGTACTATTAGATTGATCACTGAACAATTTCTGAGCTGTCTCCTCTCTGAGTCATATTTCACTTTCCACCATTGTGTAATAACAAAGGGGGTCATTACAACATTGGCGGTAAAAGCCGCTTACCGCCGTGCAGAAGACCGCCAATACACCGCCGCGGCCGCGGAAATCCGCCACAGCTATTATGACCCACATCTCGGAATCTGCCGAAATTCAGACACCCACACAAGTCCGCCACACCAAAAAGGTCAGTGATAAACTGGCGAAAACAAAACCTCCACCGTCACGCCAACAGAAACACGCCCATGCTTTAACGACCCACGAATCCACGTGGCGGTCTTTCAACAGTGGTATTCCATTGGCGGAGCACACCGCCGCGCTCAAAATACACACACATCTCCAAAACACCGCCACATTGGACAATTCCAAATACACACACTGATACACATACAAACACCACTCCCACACACCCAACACAATATAAAACACACACCCACATCACCCACAAACCCCTACGACCACAAATTAGAGACGAAGGCGACAGAGAGAGAGCACAGCAATAGACAACCCCACCACACTGAGGCACACAACACCATCACCCACACAACATCCACGCACAAAACACCACACACCACTACATATCACCACAGTCATCACCACATACACCACCCCACACATCACATCACATCACCTACACCACCCCATGGCAAGTCAAAGACACCCCAGGTTTTCGGAGGAGGAGCTTAGGGTTATGGGGGAGGAAATCGTACGGGTAGAGCCACAGCTATTTGGATCACAGGTGCAGCATACCTCCATAGCTAGGAAGATGGAGCTATGGCGAAGAATCGTCGACAGGGTCAACACAGTGGGACAGCACCCAAGAAATCAAGGGGACATCAGGAAGAGGTGGAAAGGTGGAACGACCTACGGGGGAAGGTGCGTTCTGTGGTCTCCAGGCACATCATCGCGATTCAGCGGACTGGCGGTGGACCCCCACCTGCTCCCCCACAACTAACAACATGGGAGGAGCAGGTCTTGACCATCGTGCATCCAGAGGGCCTCGGAGGAGTCGGTGGAGGAATGGACACTGGTTAGTCAAATCTTAACTATCATATCCCCCACCCTACCTGCATGCGATCACACACCCCCACCCTCACCCCCTCCCCTATCACTCCAACTCTTCACTAATGTACTAATAACACAAACCACACATCCCAACACCAAGCCCTGCATGACACAACAAAGCATGGACACCCCTCACTAAAGCATGCCCACTGCACATACCCATAACAACCCCTAACCATCATCACACAAGCCCCCACACAGGAAAGCTAGCACTGGGGTACACGCTCACCCACCCATTGCACACCATGACACACACACATGCAATAATCATGCTTTTATACCCCTGCAGGACCACTACCTAACGTCACCAGACAGGAGGGTCCAGATATCTCTACCCCACCCCCAGAAGAGGCCCACAGTGATGACAGCAGCTCTGGCCAACTGGATCAAGATGACCAGCCTGGAACATCGTGGGCCTCGGGACAGTCGGTTCCCCTCGCACAGGCACAGCCTAACACTGACCTTCCACCATCTGGTAACACCAGCACAGCACCCACCCAGCGGGCCCATACCTCTGTTCCCAGGACACGTCAATCAGCTGTGTGTCCACCACTACAGGGAACCCAGGATAACCCACCACCCCAACAACAACAGGGACCTGGGGGCAGTGGTAGTGGGCACACGGTCCAGGGGACGGAGGCCCAGGAACACAGGGGAACTGGGAGGGCTGCTGTGCAACAGGGGGCGGACAGGCCAAGGGAACCCACTCTCCACGAGGCCCTCTCCTCCATCATGGGAGCATACCACCACTCCCAGGAGACGATGGCGACAGTCCTGGCAAAGTTTCAGGAGACCCAACGCATGCAGGACGAACTGTATTTGGGGTTCAGGGAGGAGCTCAGAACCATCAGCTCCGCCCTGGGCACCATAGTAGGGGTGCTGAAGGGTATTCAGAAGACCATAAGGGACACCGTGGCACTCCAAGGGGCCCAGTACACTAGCCTGGACGATGAACTGCCCACCACCTCCGCCGCCGTTAGTGGACAGGATGCCCCGCCACAGGACCACCACACAAGCACCCCACCCCCTGCAGACGGAGAACCACCCGCAAGCGGTCCCTGAGATCCAGGAACAGGACAGAGCAAGATGGCAAGACCCCCGCCAGGAAATGAGACCACCCTGATTGTCATCCCACTGTCCCACTTTGTCACCCTGTCCAGATTGGAACTGTTCCAGCTCCACTTCCTATGCCCATATGGGCGGTGCACCTGTGAGACTAATAGACTGGACTCTGCCATGGACATTCCTCCACCATCACCCATCACCATTTTGCCACCCCCTCCAATAATTAGCACTTCAATAAACACCCTTGAACCACAAAACAATCTGGAGTCAGTCTGTGATTTAGAAAATGTGTATTAGCTATGACAATGACAAAATCCGTTCGAAAATGTAATGTCAACATACCTATGTCACACATCACAAGCCCATGAAGGATGCAAGCAGATGACACACGTTGGTAACCACACCTGTGAAACCGTAATGGAAATGTACCACTCAGTTAGCATATACTGCTTCAAATTGACAGACAGGATAGAGGTAGAAGTGTGAAAGTAAATGTAATAGTAAAAAATGTGTTCTCACCTGTGTGTCACTGGAAATATTGCTGTATGACAGAGTCCCTGTTATTAATGTCTTCTTCCTCTGCTTCCTCCTCATCACTGTCCACAGGCTCCACAGCTCCCACAACACCGTCATGTGGACCATCCTCCTGCAGAAAAGGCACCTGGCGTTGCAAAGCAAGATTGTGAAGCATACAGCAGGCGATGATGATCTGGCACACCTTCCTTGGTGAGTAGAATAGGGAACCATCTCTCATATGCAGGCACCTGAACCTGGCCTTCAGGAGGCCGAAGATGCCAATCACCCTCCTAGTCCACCTATGGGCCTCATTGTAGCGTTCCTCTGCCCTGGTCCTGGGATTCCTCACTGGGGTCAATAGCCATGACAGGGGTTGGGGTAACCAGAGTCCCCTAATAGCCACACACGGTGCCTCTGGAGTTGACCCATCACATACGGGATGCTGCTATTCCGCCGAATGTAGGCGTCATGCACTGATCCAGGGAACATAGCATTTACCTGCGAGATGTACTGGTCTGCCAAACATACCATCTGTACATTCATCGAATGATAACTCTTCCGGTTCCTGTACACATGTTCACTCCTGTGGGGGGGGACCAAAGCCACATGGGTCCCATCAATGGCACCAATAATGTTGGGGATATGTCCCAGGGCATAGAAGTCACCTTTAACTGTAGCCAAATCCTCCACCTGAGGGAAAACGATGTAGCTCCTCACGTGTTTCAGCAGGGCAGACAACACTCTGGACAACACGTTGGAAAACATAGGCTGGGACATCCCTGATGCCATGGCCACTGTTGTTTGAAATGACCCACTTGCAAGGAAATGGAGTACTGACAGCACCTGCACTTCAGGGGGGATTCCTGTGGGATGGCGGATTGGTGATATCAGATCTGGCTCCAACTGGGTACACAGTTCCTGGATTGTGGCACGGTCAAACCTGTAGGTGATGATTAAATGTCGCTCCTCCATTGTCAACAGGTCCACCAGCGGTCGGTACACCGGAGGATTCCGCCATCTCCTCACATGTCCCAGCTGACGGTGCCTAGGAAGGACAACAGCGACCACAGAGTCATGCAACTCAGAGGTATGTACCCACAGCTACACAGTACACAAAACATAATCCAAAAAGTTGTCTGTAAGTGTGTTGAGCCCAGGCCTAGGTATGTGTGACGCAGTTGTACATGAAGCCATGTGGGCCCCTGAAATGGCGGCTGCCTGACCTCTAAACTGGGACAATTGGATGTGAGGTAACTGCGCTGGCGTTGTACACCATCGCGGTAGGCGGTCGAAGACCGCGGCGCAATGCTGCATTGGTTAACATTGGACCCTATGGGTCCCAGGAGCCAATGACGAAGAGCGCCGGCGGTGATGATACGCACCGCCGCGGACATCACCGCCGCGGATGTGACCGCCATTTTCTATCTGTTCAATAACTCGATACCTGATCTTCGACAGGAGAGGACCTACACTGCAAGTGCAGCTGTGACCTCGGTCTGGAAGAGACAATGGCTTGTGCATCTGGGGAAAGGACCCCTGCCTTCACTGCACAGAAGTTTGAGAAGCTTGTGGACGGGGTCCTCCCCCAGTACACGCTACTCTACGGTCCTCCAGACCAACAGGTGAGTACATAGGGTGCAAGTTGTATGGGCTATGCCTGGGTGGAGAGGGCTAGATGTAAGTAGGAAGGGGGCAGAGTTATGCGAGCATGAAGGAGTGTGAATGCATGCGCCACAAGGCAAGGGCAGGGATGTGGGCCACTCACTTCGACGGTGCTGTTGCTAATGACTTCTCTTCTTCCCCTGTACATGTCATGTAGGTCAGCGCCCACCAGAAGAAGGATATTTGGCGTGCCATCGCCAAGGAAGTCCGGACGCTGGGGGTCCACCAGAGACGGAGCACCCACTGCCGTAAAAGATGGGAGGACATTCGCCGCTGGAGCAAGAAGACGGCGGAGGCTCAGCTGGGGATGGCCTCCCAACGTGGGAGGGGTGCCCTTCGCACCATGATCCCCCTGATGTTCCGGATCCTGGCGGTGGCCTACCCTGAGTTGGATGGGCGCTTGAGGGCATCACAGCAGACACAAGGGGTGAGTACACTCACATTCTGATGACTTTGCACGCAGTGGAGGGGTCTGGGTGGGGGAGGAGGGCTGTGGGTTTCCCTAGGCCAGGGCGAGTTCCGTAGGCTAAGCCCCTCCGGAATGCAGGCCATGTGCCACCCCACCTCTGTAGAGTGTCAAGTACAGGTATACATGCCCCTGTGTCATCTATGTGGACAGATGACAGTCATAGCCATGTAGGCCATATCCCAGGAACTGCATCTGTAGAGGCCAAGAGCACGGCGTAGTGCAGGGGGCTGCTGTGTCTGTATTGTCCGCCAACGGTAGCGGTAAGCCATGCACTCAACCTGTCTTTCTTCTGTTTCCCCCCCCTTTTTGTCCTCTCCCTGTTCTTTTGTGCATCAGCATCATCAGGCGGAGGTACAGTGGCACCGGAGCACGAGGGAGCTGCATCCCACATGGCAATGGAGGGCCACACCACAGACTCCGAATACACCAGTGGGACGGAGGGTGAGGGGAGCTTCACGTCAGTCACTGGATCAGCAGACAGCGACATGGACTCGTCCTCCGATGGGATCTCCCTTGTGGTGGCGGCACCATCTGTGCCCCCACTTCTTCAGGTACAGCCGCCACCCCCCCTACCAGCACCGCCCTCCCAGCAGCCCCTCAGTTTTCGCTCCGTGCCCGCTCACCCAGGAGGGTGGGCATCACCTTCGCCCCAGGCACCTCAGCCCCTGCCCCAGTCACCTCTGCTGCCCTCAGTGAGGGGGCCATTGACCTCCTCAGGTCACTCACTGTTGGGCAGTCTACCATTGTGAATGCCATCCAGAGTGTAGAAAGGGAGTTGCAACACGGTAATGAATTCCTGGAGGGCATTCATTCTGGTCAGGCTGCCCTTCATCGAACCCTGCAATCTCTGGCCTCAGCACTGATGGCAGCCATTGTCCCTGTGTCTAGCCTCCCCCCTCCAACTTCTTCCACCCAGACCCAGTCCCCTGTACCCCAGCCTATCCCAAGCACACCATCAGACCAGCATGCACACACCTCAACACACAAAAGTGGCTCTGGCAAACATAGGCACCACACATCCCACAGGCACTCACACAAGCATCACCCACATACAGACACAGCAACATCCACTGCCTCCACTGTGTCCCCCTCCTCATCATCTCCCTCCTCCCTCCCAGTGTCGTCTACACTCTCACCTGCATGCACTACATCTACAGCCACTAGGACTCGCACCAGAACACCCAGAACCACAACCCGCTCACCTGCACTCACCACTCCCACTACCATTTACACGTCCCGTGTGTCCTCTCCCAGTGTGTCTGTGACGCCCCCTCCCAAAGTACACAAACGCGAGCACCCACACACCCAACATCCATCCACCTCACGACAGCCTCCAGAACATGCACCTGCACCCAAATCATCTAAAGTTACACCTCCTACAACCACCTCCTCTTCCTCCACTCCCAGACCCCCTCCAGCTACCCATCCCAGTGTTCGTCAGAAACTTTTCCTGAGCAACGTTGACCTCTTTCCCACCACCCCCACCCCTCCAATTCATAGGTCCCATACTAGCACTTCAGCCAAAAAAAGTCCGGTTCCAGTGGTGCGTGTTAGAGGTATATGGAGTGCACCGGGCACCAGGGCAGCCAGTGTGACACGGAGCCAAAGCACTGCCAGTCCACCCCCTGTAAAGCAGCAGAAGTTGGACAGTGCCCGACGGGAGAGGGTGAAGACTCCTGCCGGCAAAGCCGCTCACAAGGGTCCCGGGGGGAGTGCCGAGTCAGCTGTGACTCCTCAGAAGGTGGTGAAGGGGCAGAAGAAGTCTCCAAAGTCTGAGAAAAGCAGCACAGCGGAGAAGACCGCCATCCTCCCAGCTGGCCAGGACGCCACCACCAGCCCCATCATCACTGGTCCGGAGACCACCGCCAGAGTCAGTGCCCAGGAGGGCAGCACTATCGTCACTGGTCCGGAGACCACCGCCAGAGTCAGTGCTCAGGAGGGCAGCACTATCGTCACTGGTCAGGAGACCACCGCCAGAGTCAGTGCCCAGGAGGGCAGGACCACCGCCAGAGTCAGTGCCCAGGAGGGCAGCACTATCGTCACTGGTCCGGAGACCACCGCCAGAGTCAGTGCCCAGGAGGGCAGCACTATCGTCACTGGTCCAGAGACCACCGCCAGAGTCAGTGCCCAGGAGGGCACCGGCAGCCACAGCCCCGCTGGGCACTGAGGGACCGTCATGCCACACACTGCTGCACAGGTCAGAGACCGCAAAGTCAAGCCCCGCTGAACAGGGCAAAGACCGCCATGGCAAAAAAACGCTGAACAGGGCAAAGACCGCCATGGCAAGCACCGCTGCACAGGTCAGAGATCGCAAAGTCAAGCACCGCTGAACAGGGCAAAGACCGCCATGGCAAAAAACCGCTGAACAGGGCAAAGACCGCCATGGCAAAAAAACGCTGAACAGGGCAAAGACCGCCATGGCAAAAAACCGCTGAACAGGGCAAAGACCGCCATGGCAAGCACCGCTGAACAGGGCACAGACCGCCATGGCAAGCACTGCTGAACAGGTCAGAGACAGCAAAGTCAAGCACCGCTGAACAGGGCAAAGACCGCCATGGCAAAAAACCGCTGAACAGGGCAAAGACCGCCATGGTAAAGCACCGCTGAACAGGGCACAGACCGCCATGGCAAGCACTGCTGAACAGGTCAGAGACAGCAAAGTCAAGCACCGCTGAACAGGGCAAAGACCGCCATGGTAAAGCACCGCTGAACAGGGCACAGACCGCCATGGCAAGCACCGCTGAACAGGTCAGAGACAGCAAAGTCAAGCACCGCTGAACAGGGCAAAGACCGCCATCTCAAGCATCGTTAGCCCATGTGCAGCTGGGACAGTGACGGAACTGGGACCGTCACGGGGAGCGTGATGCACTCTGGGCACCAGTCCCCCTCCAGAACCTGTGGAGAACTGCATCCACTACCTGAATCCTTGACAGGATGAAGCACTCTGGGCACCAGTCCCCCTCCAGAACCAGTGGAGAACTGCATCCACTACCTGAATCCTTGACAGGATGAAGCACTCTGGGCACCAGTCCCCCTCCAGAACCAGTGGAGAACTGCATCCACTACCTGAATCCTTGACAGGATGAAGCACTCTGGGCACCAGTCCCCCTCCAGAACCTGTGGAGAACTGCATCCACTACCTGAATCCTTGACAGGATGAAGCACTCTGGGCACCAGTCCCCCTCCAGAACCTGTGGAGACATGCATCGACTTGAGAGACAGTGGCTTTGCACTCCCCAGGATGGTACAGTGGGCAAACCAACCACTGTAGAGACTTGAGAGACTGTGGCTTTGCACTCCCCAGGATGGTACAGTGGGCAAACCAACCACTGTAGAGACTTGAGAGACTGTGGCTTTGCACTCCCCAGTATGTTACAGTGGGCAAACCAAGCACTGTAGAGACTTGAGAGACTGTGGCTTTGCACTCCCCAGGATGGTACAGTGGGCAAACCAATCACCGTAGAGACTTGAGAGACTGTGGCTTTGCACTCCCCAGGATGGTACAGTAGGCAACCCACCCACTGTAGAGACTTGAGAGACTGTGGCTTTGCACTCCCCAGGATGGTACAGTGGGCAAACCAATCACCGTAGAGACTTGAGAGACTGTGGCTTTGCACTCCCCAGGATGGTACAGTAGGCAACCCACCCACTGTAGAGACTTGAGAGACTGTGGCTTTGCACTCCCCAGGATGGTACAGTGGGCAACCCACCCACTGTAGAGACTTGAGAGACTGTGGCTTTGCACTCCCTAGGATGGTACAGTGGGCAACCCACCCACTGTAGAGACTTGAGAGACTGTGGCTTTGCACTCCCCAGGATACATCAATGGGCATGGAGCCCCGTCGTGGATCTGGCGTGGTGCAGTCATCCGGCTGAGGTGCCCCGCTTCCCTTCCCCCTGAGGTGCCTGTTGTATTTCTATCCGATGCCCCTGCAGTGTTCTCTCGGTTTGTGGACAGGTATCTAGTGTGGGCCTCGCCCATGCATTGTGGGCCCAGTGGTCCACGGACATTGAAATGTGCATACCTGCACTACTAATGGTGATGTATATATTTTTAATGTGTATATATTTCTGTATATATGAGTTTACTGTATTTTGATATATTACAATGGTTGCACTCATTTCCTTTTGTCTTTGCATTCTTCCGGGGGGCTTGGGGGTTGTTACTGTGATGTTTGGATATGCATTGGTGTGTGTGTTGTAGTGGGTGAGGGTCGGGGTGGGGGTGGGGGTGTTGCGTGTGTGTGTCCCTGACATTTGCCTCCCCTATGTCGTAGGTGCAGTACTCACCGTTGTCTTCGGCGCCGCCGTTGCTGGTGTTCGTAGAGGAGCAGGAACACAATCGCAGGGAGTATTTGGAGTTCGGGCTCCATGGTGGCCTCCTTCCTCATGGAGTGTGTTCAGGTGAGCGTTTTCCCTTTGCAAAAGCTGTTTCCACCATGTTTTTATCCACGGTGAATCCGCCCCGGAAAAGGTGGCGGATTGGTGTGTTGTAATACTGTGGGCAGTACTTTGTCTTCCGCCTGTCTGTTGGCGGTGACCGCTGCGCTGCTTGTCTGTACCGCCGTGGCGGTCAGAGTGTTAAAGTGGCTGTCTATGTTGGCGGTTTCCGCCATGGTCATAATTCCCTTTTTTTTCTGCCAGCCTGTTTGCAGTATTACCGCAGCTTTAACACCGTCCGCCAGGGTTGTAATGACCCCCAAAGTGTTTGAAGCACCTCAGGAACATCAGATGTCATATTTAAGCAATGTGAAAGCGTGCCTCCTCTCATCTCATCCTCTGTAATCACCGGGAGAACCTGGTGTGGTGCAGAGCATATTCTGACAGTTGGGGCCTGATTACGAGGCTGGCGGTCAGGATCGCCGTTGCTGTGGCAGTCCGACCAACACATTATGAGTCTGGCAGCCTGACTGCCGGGGTACCACCGTCTCTGCTGTGTTCAGGTTGCAATCAGCCAGGGCAGTGCTGCACGCAGTTCTGTCCTATTGATTACAACCTGCCTCTCCGCCAGCCTTTTTCATGGCAGTGAAACCGGAATTAAAAAGCTGGCGGAAAACAGGTGCAGTGGGCCACAGATGGACTTGGCATGGGCAGTGAAGGGGTCCCCCTGCACAGCGCCCTCGCAATACTCACCGTCTGCTGTGCAGATGGTGAGCATTGCGAGGGTGCTGGTGCACCATGCATGTGGCAGCATTGCCGGCGGCTCAATTACGAGCTAGTGACAATGCTCCTGCCACTTTCCCACTGGGCTGACGGGCGGAAACCTTGGCTTCCAGTGGGAAAGTCATAATGGACTTGGTGCGGAGGTAGATGGCGGCAACCTCCCCGTCAGAATTTCGGCAGACGGGTTATCCCATCCGCCGAACTCATAATGAGGCCCTCGGTATCTTATCCTCAGCCTTCAGTTCACATCCAGTGAATGGGAGGCCTGCAGCCTGCAAAGCGATTTTTGAAGTGACAAAAAGCCCCCAGGTGCCTGACTAGAGATGGTGCTTCTCTTCTGCGAGGTTCGCCTCCCGCCATGCACAATGTTCTCGTCAACGATGACAGTTCAGTTGTCATCAGTGATGTCATCAATAATCTCACAGAACATGTCATGAGTGTTGGAAATTTTGCGGTCATGAGCAGTGCATGACGAGGGTGCAAATTATAGGTATTTTAGGGCACGAGTTATAGTAACTTGAGATAACTAAAATTGGGGCACTTCACTGGTTTTGTTATGGTATGTTTTAACTGATATTTTCACCTAACTATAACATCCCTTTAACCTTTTGTTTTTTTCAGTGATTTTTTAAGGTTTGTAATGCAAAGTTAGATATTATTACCATATCTAACTATAATGTCACTTTAAACTTAGTTTGTTTGTGAATTTCTAGTTTTTTTTTTAACATAATGTAAATACTTCATTACCATATGTAATGTCAATTCCAAGTCCTGCAGCCAGGCCACGCGTCCAACTCCCATCGGACAGACTATGCATGTGCATAGTATGGGGTTGGCTGCATGACCTAGCCTGCAGCCAGACGCTGCGTCCAACTCCCTGCAGCAGCCGACCCCGCCACGCAAGTCTTTGGTCTTGCATGTCATAGAATTAGGGCTGGGCTTGGCCTGCCCGAGGCCCTGCAACCATCCCGCTGCCGGCAACCGACCCCAGGCACACGGTCTGGGTGCAACCCAATGCCTCGCATGACCTTCTGCTTTTCGCAGCTTGGGGTTACTGCTATGTGATGTTACATCATAAAGGGTATCATTATAATCAAGTCAGACCTAATGACTTTGTCAAACAGTCAAAACACCAAAATGTGGCTTTACACATTAATATATATAAAACAGACATATTATCGGTATCAAAAAGTCACCAGTAACTATAATTAAATGTACAATATAGAAATTAAAAGTGATTATGTTTTATCATTAAAGCCTCAAGTCTTTAAATGCTTCTTTTATTATTTTCCAGGCCACAAATTGGAACAATGAAGATAACCACAAGAGGGCCTTGCACTCCAGCTGAGCATACAGCTCCAGTGTGGAGGGCTTTAAAAAATATGGTCATGGATAGAACGGTCCGGGAGACTTGCTGTGTTTTTTGTAATGTTTCCAGGGGGAGCTTCTGCATTCCCTGCAGCCCCCTACAACATTAAAGAAATGCTTGCTGGTACCGCGCCTTTTCTAGGAGCACCTCCAAACTCCATAAAATATGATTAAAAAGCCTTCGCAGGGCCCAAGCTCCTCGCCCCCTTCCACTAATTTGGAAATGACCCCAGGTGATGAGGTCCCTAAGGCCTCCTGCAGGGTTAGGGAGTGGGACATGCAGCTCATATTATATTAAAATATAAAAATGGCCCCAGCGGATGTGGTCTCTAGGGCTTCATTGAGGAACACAGAGGTGGGCATTCCCCCCACCCTTTTTACAAATACGGGGGTCCCCGAGAGATGGGGTCCCTGGGATGTAATCAGCTCAGGGAGGGGGAAACCACACCTGTCCACCACTTCATAAAGATGTGCTGGGCCCAGTGCAATCAGGCTCCAGAGGTCAAAATTGGTTTCCCTTAAAAAAATGGGCTGGTTGCGGGGATGGAAATCAGCTCAGGGAGAGGGGCCCTGCGCAGGTCCCCTCCCAGATTTTTTTAAAAAATGAATAGGATTTGACCCCGGGAACAGGCTCACCCAGAGGGTGACTTGTTGATAAAAAAGATATTGGTGCTATTTTGCTATTTTGTTTTTTTACCACTATGGCGTTGCAGTCAAATATATATATATATATTTTACTTTTGGTCCAGGGAGGGTCCCTTTGGAACCACCCCACAATGGCTGGGGGGGGGGGGAGGGGCAGGGTATCCCTACCCAGCCCCTTTACATTTGTTTTTATAACTTTTTCAGGAGAGGGGACTCAAGTCCTGTAATGGTTGTTGCAACATTTATTTTCATGTTGCAGTCAGCCAGAGTGCTTGCTCCAGTGCAACCCTCACTCACATGGAAGAGAGGTGGCATCAGAGGGGAAAAAAACTCTTGTCCAATCAGATAGATGTATTTTTTTAAGTTGCATGATTGTGGGACTCTCACAAAAGCTCCTCTAACCCGAGCGTCCAGATATTATTCCATTCAGCCATTTTTGGCTGTGGCCCTTTCCAAAGTCCTTATGGAAACTGCAAGGGGACACTGCATTTTGGGACTCCCCATTCTCGGCTCCTGCCTGACGGATCACTTCAAAAATTTCTAGGAGGAGCTGAGGAAAAATAGAACCTTGGAAAGTTTTGTGATTTTTTGTCAAACAGCACAAGTTATTAAGAAACCAAAAAAGTAATTTCCTATGTAAAGGTAGTCCTTACTATAACTATCCAGTGGCAATCGCAACTGGGTAATGTATACATGTATAAATATACATACATATACATATAACAATGTGTTTTGGTATAAGACTTGCTTTACCACTTTTATTATCTAGTCTTCTTTTTTCTACACTACAGAATACCAAATTTTAAATACTGAAACATAATTTAACTTGCTATTTTAGCTTGTTAAGATAGAGTATTTCAATTTATTATATTAGAATGCCAGCACCAACACGATGCAGCCCCTGTGTTTTTGTGGAGAATCACTGCTACCTTGGAAGTAACAGAAGATTTTTGACTTCTAATTTATGCACAGGGGTAGAAAACAATTCTACCTGTTAAGAAAACGGAATGTACTGCCACAGAAAGTTCAGGTATGTGCGAAGAAAATGTCCTGTAGGTACCTATAGAAAGTGGTGATAGAGAACCACATGACGTTTGCAAAATAAAAGTTTGCATGTTTTGTTTGTTTTAATTTTTATCATTATATAACTAGACTTTTGAAGAGAGAAAGCTGGTGGGATGCATAAAGTAAAGGAATAAACTTAAATGGAATGTCTGTTGTTAGTCTGTGGTAGATTTCATCATAGTACTTTACATTACAGATGTGTTTAATGGATGGCTTTGTAACACACTATAATGCATCACTGTGTAAATTACCACTATAACGCATATCTTTATATCTCTTTTTTACATTGCATATGCTAAAATATTGGTTATAAGCAGGTAAAAGAGTGAAATAAACCCCTTCATTTTAAAATATTTCTATTTATCATTAATAATATAGTATATAGGAATATTATACATACCATATATACATACCATATTAGTTTGATATTTTATTTTAGTATAAACATTATTACTAAACCAATGACTACAATATCTGCAACAAATAAGGGGTTATGACAAAGAGCTCAAACTGTTTTTGAATGGCAGTTTAAAAATTGCTTTCTGTCACTAAATAATACTAATAAATACAGATTCTGTAAAAATGTTTCCTGTAAAAGTTGGTAATACCCAGAACAACCTATAAAACACTACAACCAACATTTTGTGGTCACTTGGCTGAAGACCAGGGAGGTCCCTGCCCAGCAACCTTGGAATGCGCACTGTCTGCTTTGTTACGTCTGAGCATGTAGATGACTTCTACACTGCCCCAATTCAATCAAAGTATTATTCAGAAAATTCAGAAAATTTGCACCATTAGTAACTTATTTTGCAAAACATGGATTGGCCATCTGAACAGGTCAGTCCGTAGAAGATTTCCATGATTTCACATTGAATTGTGGAACTTATTCTTGACCAGTTTAAGTGAAGACTCAAAAACGAATAATGCTATGGAGGGGTAGTATAATTGGTTCTCTTTCTGTAAGGATAAAGCATACCCATTTTTGTCCATCTCCTGAAAATTTTTAAAGACTACCAAAGTTTCCAGGAAATGCAGCAAGTGCAATCTTGTAGTGGTAGTACGGACCCCACAGTAAGTAAAAAAAAATGTTTAAAAAATGAACTAACAACTCTTTTCTAAGTTTCAACAATTTGCCATGTTTGTGGAACAAATTTTCTGGAAAATACTGAATACATACTTAAGTGCTAGCAACAAGCTAAATATTACTAATGAATGCATAGCCCTCCCTACTTTCTCTACTCACCTTTATTGACCTTAAAAACATAGCAATTGGCATAACGCCCCAACTTCCCTTTTTCAAAACCCTCTACCTGCATATTACATACCTACAAACTGTCCAAGTTTCAACACATAGGCCCTCATTACAACCCTGGCGGTATATGCCGCCTACCGCCATGCTGACGGCTGCCAACATACCGTGACCGTGGCAGTATTCCGCTACGGGTATTATGACCCACACTGAGAAATCCGCCACAATAGAGACACCCACACAAGTCCTCCAGACCAAGGGTCAGTGATAAATTGGTGGTGCCAAAACCCACATAGTTACGCCAACAGGAATACGCCCACAGTATCAGGACCCACGAATCACTGCGGTGGTCTTTCAACCGCGGTAAACCATTGGCTGTACACACCGCCGCATTCAAAATACACACACACTTACAAAACTACACCACATTGGACAATTCAAACTACACATACCTGACACACATACACACACCACACCCACACACTCAGACCACTATAAAACACACACCCACATTACCCACAACCCTTTCAATTAAAAAAAAGATTGGCAAGAAAGAGAGACACAAGCCAGCAGCACACACTCAATCTGAGCCACAGAACACCATCACCCATACACCATACACACACCTCACAGCACACACCACACCACATCACCCCACATATCCTCACACATATCACTCTTCACACCACATCCATGGCACCCCAAAGACACCCCAGGTTTTCAGAAGAGGAGCTAAGGGTCATGGTGGAGGAAATCATCCGGGTAGAGCCACAGCTATTCGGATCACAGGTGCAACAGACATCCATTGCAAGGAAGATGGAGCTATGGCAGAGGATTGTGGACAGGGCAATGCCGTGGGACAGCATCCAAGAACAAGGGATGACATCAGGAAGAGGTGGAACGACCTACGGGGGAAGGTGTGTTCCGTGGTTGCAAGACACCAGGTAGCTGTACAGAGGACTGGCGGTGGACCCCCACCTCCTCCCCCACAACTAACAACATGGCAATAATGCATCCTGAGGTCCTCGCAGCGGTAGCAGGATCAAATCTTTCCTACTATATCCCCCACCCTACCTGCATGCCATCACAAACTCCTATCCTTACCCTCACCCCCATCACTCCACCACCTCACATATACCCCACTCTCACAACCCACCCATCCCAAAACCAAGCCCTGCATGTAACACCAATCCATGGACCCCCATCACAGACCTGCATGGACACCCATCACCAGAGCATGCCCATTAGGGAGAATCACCTAGCCCACAAAATCACCACGCACACAAGCCTAAGCTGCTAGGGCTATCCCAACCATACAGGGAAACAAACCCATGCACAAGATGGCACACGCAGATACAATAACACTGCATTTTCATCCCCACAGGACCTCTGTAGGAAAGTACCATCTTGCCTGGCATGTTACCCCCATATTTCACTGTATATATGTTGTTTTAGTTGTATGTTTCACTGGGACCCTGCCAGCCAGGGCCCCAGTGCTCATAAGTGTGCCCTGTATGTGTTCCCTGTGTGATGACTAACTGTCTCACTGAGGCTCTGCTAACCAGAACCTCAGTGGTTATGCTCTCTCTTTACAAATTGTCACTAACAGGCTAGTGACCAATTTCACCAATTCACATTGGCATACTGGAACACCCTTATAATTCCCTAGTATATGGTACTGAGGTACCCAGGGTATTGGGGTTCCAGGAGATCCCTATGGGCTGCAGCATTTCTTTTGCCACCCATAGGGAGCTCTGACAATTCTTACACAGGCCTGCCACTGCAGCCTGAGTGAAATAACGTCCACGTTATTTCACAGCCATTTACCACAGCACTTATGTAACTTATAAGTCACCTATATGTCTAACCTTTACCTGGTAAAGGTTGGGTGCTAAGTTACTTAGGGGGTCATTCTGACCCCGGCGGTCTGAGACCGCCGGGGCCAGGGTCGGCGGGAGCACCGCCGACAGACCGGCGGTGCCCCGCAGGGCATTCTGACCGCGGCGGTTCGGCCGCGGTCAGATGCGTGAAACTGGCGGTCTCCCGCCGGTTTCCCGCTGCCCTGCAGAATCCTCCATGGCGGCGGAGCGCGCTCCGCCGCCATGGGGATTCTGACACCCCCTACCGCCATCCTGTTCCTGGCGGATCTCCCGCCAGGAACAGGATGGCGGTAGGGGGTGCCGCGGGGCCCCTGAGGGACCCTGCAGGGCCCCACAAAGTATTTCAGTGTCTGCTATGCAGACACTGAAATACGCGACGGGTGCCACTGCACCCGTCGCACCTTCCCACTACGCCGGCTCAATTCTGAGCCGGCGTCCTCGTGGGAAGGTTGACTTGCCCTGGGCTGGCGGACGGCCTTTTGGCGGCCGCCCGCCAGCCCAGGGCAAATCCCAAAATACCCTCAGCGGTCTTTCGACCGCGGAGCGGTATTTTGGTGGGGGAACTTTGGCGGGCGGCCTCCGCCGCCCGCCGAAGTTAGAATCACCCCCTTAGTGTGTGGGCACCCTGGCACTAGCTAAGGTGCCCCCACATCGTTCAGGGAAAATTCCCCGGACTTTGTGAGTGCGGGGACACCATTACACACGTGCGCTATACATAGGTCACTACCTATGTATAGCGTCACAATGGTAACTCCGAACATGGCCATGTAACATGTCTAAGATCATGGAATTGTCACCCCAATGCCATTCTGGCATTGGGGAGACAATTCCATGATCCCCCGAGTCTCTAGCACAGACCCGGGTACTGCCAAACTACCTTTCCCGGGTTTTCACTGCAGCTGCTGTTGCTGCCAACCCCTCAGACAGGTTTCTGCCCTCCTGGGGTCCAGCCAGGCTTGGCCAGAACAAAGGACTTCCTCAGAGAGAGGGTGTTACACCCTCTCCCTTTGGAAAAAGGTGTCAGGGCTGGGGAGGAGTAGCCTCCCCCAGCCTCTGGAAATGCTTTGATGGGCACAGATGGTGCCCATCTCTGCATAAGCCAGTCTACACCGGTTCAGGGATCCCCCAGCCTTGCTCTGGCGTGAAACTGGACAAAGGAAAGGGGAGTGACCACTCCCCTGACCTGCACCTCTCAGGGGAGGTGCCCAGAGCTCCTCCAGTGTGCTCCAGACCTCTGCCATATTGGAAACAGAGGTGCTGCTGGCACACTGGACTGCTCCAAGTGGCCAGTGCCAGCAGGTGACGTCAGAGACCCCTTCTGATAGGCTCTTACCTGTGTTGCTAGCCTATCCTCCTTCCTAGGTAGCCAAACCTCCTTTTCTGGCTATTTAGGGTCTCTGCTTTGGGGCATTCTTTAGATAACGAATGCAAGAGCTCATCAGAGTTCCTCTGCATCTCTCTCTTCACCTTCTGCCAAGGAATCGACCGCTGACTGCTCAGGACGCCTGCGAAACCGCAACAAAACCACAACAAAGTAGCCTTCTCGACTGTTTTCCTGGTGGTGCATGCTGTGGGGGTAGTCTGCCTCCTCTCTGCACTAGAAGCTCCGAAGAAATCTCCCGTAGGACGACAGAATCCTCCCCCTGCAACCGCAGGCACCAAAAGAACTGCATCACCGGTCCTCTGGGTCCCCTCTCAGCACAACGAGCGCGGTCCCTGGAACTCAGCATGTCCAAGTGACTCCCACAGTCCAGTACCTCTTCAGTCCAAGTTTGGTGGTGGTAAGTCCTTGCCTCCCCACGCTAGACTGCATAGCTGGGTACCGCGTGATTTGCAGCTGCTCCGGCTCCTGTGCACTCTTCCAGGATTTCCTTTGTGCACAGCCAAGCCTGGGTCCCCGACACTCTAACCTGCAGTGCACAACCTCCTGAGTTGTCCTCCAGCGTCATGGGATCTCCTTTTGTGACTTCGGGTGAGCTCCAGTTCACTCCTCTTTGTAGTGCCTGTTCCGGCACTTCTGCGGGTGCTGCCTGCTTCTGTGAGGGCTCCCTGTCTTGCTGGGCGCTCCCTCTGTCTCCTCACGCAATTGGGACATCCTGGTCCCTCCTGGGCCACAGCAGCATCCAAAAACCCTAACCGCGACCCTTGCAGCTAGCAAGGCTTGTTTGCGGTCTTTCTGCGTGGGAACACCTCTGCAAGCTTCTTCACGACGTGGGACATCCATCCTCCAAAGGGGAAGTTTCTAGTCCTCTTCGTTCTTGCAGAATCCACAGTTTCTACCATCCGGTGGCAGCTTCTTTGCACCCTCAGCTGGCATTTCCTGGGCACCTGCCCAATCTCGACTTTGTCGCAACTCTTGGACTTGGTCCCCTTGTTCCACAGGTACTCTCGTCTGGAAATCCACCTTTGTTGCATTGCTGGTGTTGGTCTTCCTTGCAGAATTCCCCTATCATGACTTCTGTGCTCTCTGGGGAATATAGGTGCACTTTACACCTACTTTTCAGGGTCTTGGGGTGGGCTATTTTTCTAACCCTCACTGTTTGCTTACAGTCCCAGCGACCCTCTACAAGCTCACATAGCTTTGGGGTCCATTCGTGGTTCGCATTCCACTTTTGGAGTATATGGTTTGTGTTGCCCCTATACCTATGTGCTCCTATTGCAATCTACTGTAACTTTACATTGCTTGCATTACTTCCTTTTGCTATTACTGCATATTTTTGGTATTGTGTACATATATCTTGTGTATAGTTGCTAACCTCATACTGAGGGTACTCACTGAGATACTTTTGGCATATTGTCATAAAAATAAAGTACCTTTATTTTTAGTATATCTGTGTATTGTGTTTTCTTATGATATTGTGCATATGACCCCAGTGGTATAGTAGGAGCTTTGCATGTCTCCTAGTTCAGCCTAAGCTGCTCTGCTATAGCTACCTTCTACCAGCCTAAGCTGCTAGAAACACCTCTTCTACACTAATAAGGGATAACTGGACCTGGTACAGAGTGTAAGTACCCCTTGGTACCCACTACAAGCCAGGCCAGCCTCCTACATTGGTTGTGCAGCGGTGGGATAAGTACTTGCAACTACTTACCACTTTGTCATTTTGTACTTTTCATAAGAGAAAAATATACAAAACAAGTTCAGTTTATGTACACCTAACCAAAAAGTTTTGCTTTTCTTCTCTTACTCTATTGCTAAGTGCTGAAAAGTACCTCTAAACTTTAAAAAAGTTTCTAAAAAGTTGAAAAAGTTTTTTCTGTTTCCTTAAAAAGTTCTGAAACTTTTTCTTTCTTTTTCTGTCCCTTAAACCTTTTCTATCATGTCTGGTATAGGTCCTACTCTTGATCTGGTCAGCTCTGCTTATGACCACCTTAGCTGGAAAGGTGTAAGGGGTCTCTGCATTGATAGAGGTTTAGGGGTATGGAAGAATCCCTCTAGAGAATTGTTGATTAACATGCTCATTGAAAATGATAAGGCCTTAGCTGGCACATCTGTTGAGAAGTTAGGAGATGGTTCACACTCTGATTCTGGGGCAGCCCCAGCAAGAATGTTAGATGGTATTCTTTCCAACTTGCCCCTTAGCAGACCACCTAGCATAACTGGTACTAATGTGAGCTCTCATCACAGTAGGGATGTCATTCCTGCAGGTCAAGTTGTTAGAGTGCCAACTGTTAGGGACATTTCTCCCTCTGTTCATTCACACCATTCTTCTGTGTCAAAGCATGCCCAACCCACCCACCCTGATGACAGAATGTTAGAAAGGGAGCTCAATAGATTGAGAGTGGAAGAGTCCAGGCAGAAGCTTAAACAGCAACAGCTGGCTCTAGACAGGGAATCTTTAGACTTAGAAAAAGAAAGACAGAGGTTGGGGTTAGGACCCCATGGTGGCAGCAGCAGTATTACAGAGAGTAATCCTGTAAAAGAGCATGATTCTAGGAATCTGCATAAGATAGTTCCCCCTTACAAGGAGGGGGATGACATTAACAAGTGGTTTGCTGCACTTGAGAGGGCCTGTGTTGTACAGGGGGTCCCTCAAAGGCAGTGGGCTGCTATCCTATGGCTATCTTTCAGTGGAAAGGGTAGGGATAGGCTCCTTACTGTGAAGGAAGGTGATGCCAATAATTTTACAGTTTTAAAGAATGCACTCTTGGATGGGTTTGGCTTAACCACTGAACAATACAGGATTATGTTCAGAGAAACCAAAAAAGAGTCTTCACAAGACTGGGTAGACTTTGTTGACCATTCAGTGAAGGCCTTGGAGGGGTGGTTACATGGCAGTAAAGTTTCTGACTATGAAAGCCTGTATAATCTGATTCTGAGAGAGCATATTCTGAATAACTGTGTGTCTGATTTGTTACACCAATATCTAGTGGACTCAGATCTGACCTCTCCCCAAGAATTGGGAAAGAAGGCAGACAAATGGGTCAGAACAAGAGTGAACAGAAAAGTTCATACAGGGGGTGACAAAGATGGCAAGAAGAAGGATGGTAAGTCTTCAGACAAGGGTGGGGACAAATCTAAAAATGAGTCTTCATCAGGCCCACAAAAACACTCTGGTGGGGGTGGTGGGTCCAAATCCTCTTCTAATCAAGTAAAGAAACCATGGTGCTATTTATGTAAAGTAAAAGGCCATTGGACAACTGATGCCAGTTGTCCAAAGAAAAGCACCAAGCCTCCCACTACCACAACCCCTACTGCTACACCTAGTGCCCCTAGTAATAGCAGTGGTGGTGGGAGCAAACCTACTAATAGCCAATCCAAGGGAGTAGCTGGGCTCACTTTTGGTAATTTAGTTGGGGTTGGTCTTGTTAGGAAGACCACAGAGGCTGTGTTAGTCTCTGAAGGTGCCATTGATTTGGCCACCTTGGTTGCTTGTCTCCTTAATATGGATAAGTACAAGCAACTTCCCCTAATAAATGGTGTTGAGGTCCAGGCCTACAGGGACACAGGTGCCAGTGTTACCATGGTAATAGAGAAACTGGTCCACCCTGAACAACACCTACTTGGTCACCAGTACCAAGTGACTGATGCTCATAACAACACTCTTAGCCACCCCATGGCTGTTGTAAATCTCAACTGTGGGGGGGGGTTACTGGTCCAAAGAAAGTTGTGGTTGCCTCAGATTTACCTGTAGACTGTCTACTATGGAACGATTTGGAGACATCAGCTTGGGCAGAAGTGGAGTTGGAAGCTCATGCAGCAATGCTGGGCATTCCTGGGCATATTTTTGCTTTAACCAGGACTCAGGCCAAAAAGCAAAAAGGACAGGGTGACTTGGATCCTGGAACAATGGACCAAGTGCTCCCCAAAGCTAGGGTTAGTAAAGGTAAATCCCTACCTACTATCCCTCCCTCTACAGATGATTCAACTTCTGAGGAAGAAGAATTCCCCCCCTGTGCAGAACCTTCACCAGAGGAGCTGGAAGCAGACACTGCTGAGCTTTTGGGTGGAGAGGGGCCTGCCAGGGAGGAGCTGAGTGTGGCACAGCAGACCTGTCCCACACTAGAGGGTCTAAGACAGCAAGCTGGCAAACAGCAAAATGGGGATGTCAGTGACTCACATAGAGTTTACTGGGAGGACAACCTCTTGTATACAGAGGCAAGGGACCCAAAACCTGGAGCTGCCAGGAGATTGGTTATTCCCCTGCAATACAGAGAGTTCCTCCTAACTCTAGCCCACGACATTCCCTTGGCTGGACATTTGGGGCAGATGAAAACATGGGATAGGCTTGTCCCCCTGTTTCATTGGCCTAGAATGTCAGAGGACACAAAAGATTTTTGTAAGTTCTGTGTCACCTGTCAAGCCAGTGGCAAGACTGGTGGCACCCCAAAGGCACCCCTTATTCCACTGCCTGTGGTTGGGGTTCCCTTAGAAAGGGTAGGGGTTGACATAGTTGTCCCCCTTGACCCTCCTACTGCTTCAGGCAATAGGTTTATCTTGGTGGTAGTGGACCATGCCACAAGATATCCTGAAGCAATTCCTCTAAGGGCCACTACAGCTCCTGCAGTGGCAAAAGCCCTCCTGGGAATCTTTTCCAGGGTAGGTTTCCCAAAAGAGGTGGTATCAGACAGGGGTAGCAACTTTATGTCTGCATACTTGAAGGCCATGTGGAAGGAATGTGGTGTAACATACAAATTCACCACACCTTATCACCCACAAACAAATGGACTGGTTGAGAGGTTTAATAAAACTCTCAAAGGAATGATAATGGGACTCCCTGAAAAACTCAGGAGGAGATGGGATGTCCTGTTACCTTGCCTCCTTTATGCTTACAGGGATGTACCTCAGAAAGGAGTGGGCTTCAGCCCCTTTGAACTCCTATTTGGGCACCCTGTAAGAGGTCCTCTAACACTTGTAAAGGAGGGTTGGGAACAACCATTAAAAGCTCCTAAGCAAGACATAGTGGACTATGTACTTGGCCTAAGATCCAGAATGGCTGAGTATATGAAAAAGGCCAGCAAAAAACTTCAGGCCAGCCAAGAGCTCCAAAAGCAATGGCATGACCAGAAGGCTGTTCTGATTCAGTACCAACCAGGGCAGAAAGTGTGGGTCTTGGAGCCTGTGGCCCCAAGAGCACTCCAAGACAAATGGAGTGGACCCCACATTATTGTTGAAAAGAAGGGAGAAGTCCCCTACTTGGTTGACTTGGGCACTGCCAGGAGTCCCCTTAGGGTGCTCCATGTCAATCGCCTGAAACCCTACTATGACAGGGCTGATCTCACCCTGCTCATGGCAACAGATGAAGGACAAGGAAGAAGAGAGTGACCCTCTCCCTGATCTCTTCTCTTCCACAGAACAAGATGCTCTAGTGGAAGGTGTAGTTTTAGCAGATTGTCTTACTGCTGAGCAGAAAGACCACTGCATAAATCTCCTGGGTCAGTTTTCTGAACTCTTTTCTACTGTGCCAGGCACCACTTCTTGGTGTGAGCACACTATAGATACTGGAGACAGCATGCCTGTCAAAAGTAAGATCTATAGGCAGCCTGACCATGTCAGGGACTGCATAAAACAAGAGGTTCAGAAAATGCTTGAACTGGGAGTGGTTGAGCACTCTGAAAGTCCATGGGCCTCTCCTGTGGTGCTTGTACCAAAGCCTCACTCTAAAGATGGGAAAAGAGAGATGAGGTTTTGTTTAGATTACAGAGGTCTCAACCAGGTAACTAAAACTGATGCTCACCCTATACCCAGGGCAGATGAGCTCATAGATACACTGGCATCTGCCAAGTATCTAAGCACCTTTGATTTGACTGCAGGGTATTGGCAGATCAAGTTATCAGAGGATGCTAAAGCAAAAACTGTATTTTCGACTATTGGAGGGCACTACCAATTCACAGTAATGCCCTTTGGTTTGAAAAATGCACCTGCCACTTTTCAGAGGTTGGTGAATACAGTCCTGCAAGGGTTGGAGGCGTTTAGTGCAGCATATCTAGATGATATAGCTGTCTTTAGCTCCACCTGGGATGATCACCTGGTCCACCTATGGAAAGTTTTGTAGGCCCTGCAAAAGGCAGGCCTCACTACCAACGCCTCAAAGTGCCAGATAGGGCAGGGGAAAGTGGTTTATCTGTGACACCTTGTAGGTGAGGAACAGATTGCACCACTTCAGGGGAAAATCCAAACTATCATAGATTGGGTTCCCCCTACAACTCAGACCCAGGTGAGAGCCTTCTTAGGCCTCACTGGGTATTACATGAGGTTCATAAAGAACTATGGCTCCATAGCAGCCCCTCTTAATGACCTCACTTCAAAGAAAATGCCTAAAAAGGTAATGTGGACAGCTAGCTGTCAGAAAGCTTTTGAGGAGCTGAAACAGGCCATGTGCTCTGCACCTGTCCTAAAAAGCCCATGTTACTCCAAGAAATTAATTGTTCAAACTGATGCATCTGAATTAGGGGTAGGGACAGTCTTATCACAACTCAATTCTGAGGGCCAGGATCAACCTGTTGCTTTTATCAGCAGGAGGTTGACCCCTAGAGAAAAGCTTGGTCTGCCATAGAGAGGGAGGCCTTTGCTGTGGTCTGGGCACTGAAGAAGTTGAGGCCATACCTGTTTGGCACTCACTTCATTGTTCAGACAGACCACAAACCTCTCCTTTGGCTAAAACAAATGAAAGGTGAAAACCCTAGAGGTGGTCCATATCTCTACAGGTAATGGACTATACAGTGGAACATAGACTTGGGAGTACCCACTCCAATGCAGATGGACTCTCCAGATATTTCCACTTAGACAATGAAGACTCATCAGGTCATGGCTAGTCTTATTGTCCTTCGTTTGGGGGGGGGGGAGGTTGTGTAGGAAAGTACCATCTTGCCTGGCATGTTACCCCCATATTTCACTGTATATATGTTGTTTTAGTTGTATGTGTCACTGGGACCCTGCCAGCCAGGGCCCCAGTGCTCATAAGTGTGCCCTGTATGTGTTCCCTGTGTGATGACTAACTGTCTCACTGAGGCTCTGCTAACCAGAACGTCAGTGGTTATGCTCTCTCTTTACAAATTGTCACTAACAGGCTAGTGACCAATTTCACCAATTCACATTGGCATACTGGAACACCCTTATAATTCCCTAGTATATGGTACTGAGGTACCCAGGGTATTGGGGTTCCAGGAGATCCCTATGGGCTGCAGCATTTCTTTTGCCACCCATAGGGAGCTCTGACAATTCTTAGACAGGCCAGCCACTGCAGCGTGAGTGAAATAATGTCCACGTTATTTCACAGCCATTTACCACTGCACTTAAATAACTTATAAGTCACCTATATGTCTAACCTTTACCTGGTAAAGGTTGGGTGCTAAGTTACTTAGTGTGTGGGCACCCTGGCACTAGCCAAGGTGCCCCCACATCGTTCAGGGCAAATTCCCCGGACTTTGTGAGTGCGGGGACACCATTACACGCGTGCACTATACATAGGTCACTACCTATGTATAGCGTCACAATGGTAACTCCGAACATGGCCATGTAGCATGTCTAAGATCATGGAATTGTGTGGGGAGACAATTCCATGATCCCCAGAGTCTCTAGCACAGACCCGGGTACTGCCAAACTACCTTTCCGGGGGTTTCACTGCAGCTGCTGCTGCTGCCAACCCCTCAGACAGGTTTCTGCCCTCTTGGGGTCCAGCCAGGCTTGGCCCAGGAAGGCAGAACCAAGGACTTCCTCAGAGAGAGGGTGTTACACCCTCTCCCTTTGGAAAAAGGTGTCAGGGCTGGGGAGGAGTAGCCTCCCCCAGCCTCTGGAAATGCTTTGATGGGCACAGATGGTGCCCATCTCTGCATAAGCCAGTCCACACCGGTTCAGGGATCCCCCAGCCCTGCTCTGGTGCGAAACTGGACAAAGGAAAGGGGAGTGACCACTCCCCTGACGTGCACCTCCCCGGGGAGGTGCCCAGAGCTCCTCCAGTGTGCTCCAGACCTCTGCCATCTTGGAAACAGAGGTGCTGCTGGCACACTGGACTGCTCTGAGTGGCCAGTGCCAGCAGGTGACGTCAGAGACCCCTTCTGATAGGCTCTTACCTGTGTTGCTAGCCTATCCTCCTTCCTAGATAGCCAAACCTCCTTTTCTGGCTATTTAGGGTCTCTGCTTTGGGGAATTCTTTAGATAACGAATGCAAGAGCTCATCAGAGTTCCTCTACATCTCTCTCTTCACCTTCTGCCGAGGAATCGACCGCTGACTGCTCAGGACGCCTGCAAAACCGCAACAAAGTAGCGAAAACGACTACTGCAACCTTGTATCGCTGATCCTGCCGCCTTCTCAACTGTTTTCCTGGTGGTGCATGCTGTGGGGGTAGTCTGCCTCCTCTCTGCACTAGAAGCTCCAAAGAAATCTCCAGTGGGACGACGGAATCCTCCCCCTGCAACCGCAGGCACCAAAAGAACTGCATCACCGGTCCTCTGGGTCCCCTCTCAGACCGACGAGTGTGATCCCTGGAACTCAGCAACTCTGTCCAAGTGACTCCCACAGTCCAGTGACTCTTCAGGCTAAGTTTGGTGGAGGTAAGTCCTTGCCTCCCCACGCTAGACTGCATTGCTGGGTACCGCGTGATTTGCAGCTGCTCCGGCTCCTGTGCACTCTTCCAGAATTTCCTTTGTGCACAGCCAAGCCTGGGTCCCCGACACTCTAACCTGCAGTGCACAACCTCCTGAGTTGTCCTCCGGCGTCGTGGGATCTCCTTTTGTGACTTCGGGTGAGCTCCGGTTCACTCCTCTTTGTAGTGCCTGTTCCGGCACTTCTGCGGGTGCTGCCTGCTTCTGTGAGGGCTCCCTGTCTTGCTGGGTGCCCCCTCTGTCTCTTCACGCAATTGGTGACATCCTGGTCCCTCCTAGGCCACAGCAGCATCCAAAATCCCTAACCGCAACCCTTGCAGCTAGCAAGGCTTGTTTGCGGTCTTTCTGCATGGGAACACGTCTGCAAGCTTCTTCATGATGTGGGACATCCATCCTCCAAAGGGGAAGTTCCTAGTCCTCTTCGTTCTTGCAGAATCCACAGCTTCTACCATCCAGTGGCAGCTTCTTTGCACCCTCAGCTGGCATTTCCTGGGCACCTGCCCAATCTCGACTTTGTAGCGACTCTTGGAATTGGTCCCCTTGTTCCACAGGTACTCTCGTCCGGAAATCCACCTTTGTTGCATTGCTGGTGTTGGTCTTCCTTACAGAATTCCCCTATCACGACTTCTGTGCTCTCTGGGGAATATAGGTGCACTTTACACCTACTTTTCAGGGTCTTGGGGTGGGCTATTTTTCTAACCCTCACTGTTTTCTTACAGTCCCAGCAACCCTCTACAAGCTCACATAGGTTTGGGGTCCATTCGTGGTTCGCATTCCACTTTTTGAGTATATGGTTTGTGTTGCCCCTATACCTATGTGCTCCTATTGCAATCTAAAGTAACTTTACATTGCTTGCATTATTTCCTTTTGCTATTACTGCATATTTTTGGTATTGTGTACATATATCTTGTGTATATTTGCTATCCTCATACTGAGGGTACTCACTGAGATACTTTTGGCATATTGTCATAAAAATAAAGTACCTTTATTTTTAGTATATCTGTGTATTGTGTTTTCTTATGATATTGTGCATATGACACCAGTGGTATAGTAGGAGCTTTGCATGTCTCCTAGTTCAGCCTAAGCTGCTCTGCTATAGCTACCTTCTACCAGCCTAAGCTCCTAGAAACACCTCTTCTACACTAATAAGGGATAACTGGACCTGGTACAGAGTGTAAGTACCCCTTGGTACCCACTACAAGCCAGGCCAGCTTCCTACAACCCCTACTCAATGTCACTGGAGAGGAGTTGCCACCAACATCCAGTCCCCCCAAGAGGAGGCCCACAGTGATGACAGCAGCTCTGCACGCCTGGATCACGATGACCAACCTGGCCCATCAGTGACCTCTGGACAGTCGGTTACCCTGCCACAGTACCAACCCACCACATAGCCTCCCCCCTCAGGAAACACCAGCACAGCACCCACCAAGGGGGCCCATGCCACTGTCCCCAGGACATGTCAATCAGCAGTGTGTCCACCACTAAAGGGACCCCAGGCAATCTCACAAACACAGGATGACCAGGGACCTGGGGTCAGGCCAGTGGGCACACGATTCAGGGAACAGAGGCATAGGGCAGCAGGGAAACTGGGAGGAATGCTGTGCGACAGGGGGAGGACAGGCCCAGGAACTGACTCTCTAGGAGGCACTCTCCAACATCCTGGGAGCATAGCACCATTCCCAGGAGACCATGGGCCAGATAATGTACAAGTTGCAGGAGACCCAGCGGCTGCAGGAGGGACAGTACCTGAGGATCAGGGAGGACCTCAAAAACATCTACACCATCCTGGTCACCATTGCAGCGGTGCTGGCAGACATGGACAAAACCATGAGGGAGGCAGTGGCACAACAACAGGCCCCTGACACTAGCCACACCGTAGAACAGCCCTCCACCTCTGCTGGCGCTAGTGGACAGGAGGCTCCGCCACAGAACCAATAGGCCACCAGCAGCCCACCCCCTGCAGAAGGAGTACCACCGTGCAAACGGTCCCTGCGATCCAGGCAGAAGCCAGAGAACATTGCCAAGACCCCGCCAGGAAATAAGAGTCTCCTGATTGTCACCCTTCTGTCCCACTCTGTCACCCTGTCCACTTTGAACTGCCAGTACTCCCCTTCCTATGCCCCATTGGACAATGCACCTGTGATACCAAGAGACCGGACTCTTAACTGGACATTCCTCCACCATCACCCCAGCCCATTGCACATCCCCCTCTATGTATGAATACTTAAATAAACACTCTTGGAACAAATACAAATCTTGAGTCTGCCAAATGATTGAATTATGTATTAGTACAACATTCTGAAAACATTGCAAGTCATATTTACAGTCATTTATACATTGGTATGGCCTTTAGTGGGCAGCAGTAAACATACCAGGAGCCAGAGTGGGCCACAGAGATCTGAAAATAGAGATGAAAAAGGGTACAGTAAGTGGCCATAAACATAGGGAAATCAGGCTGCCATGTACAATGCCCAAAAGAAAGCTGAAATGTAAAGTGAAGTTACAGTGTCTTACCTGTGTGTCACTGGAAGTACTGCTGTATTATATTACTTCTGTTGTCCACATCTTCTTCCTCTGCCTCCTCTTCCTCACTGTCCACAGGCTCCACTGCTGCCACAAGACCATCTCCAGGCTCATCCTCCTACAGAAAAGGCACCTGGCGTCTCAAGGCCAGGTTGTGTAACATGCAACGATGATCTGGCACACCTTCTTAGGTGAGTAGTACAGGGATCCACCTGTCAGATGGAGGCACTGGAACCTGGCCTTCAGGAGGCCAAAGGTTCTTTCAACTATCCTCCTTGTTTGCCCATGTGCCTCATTGTAACGTTCCTCTGCCCTTGCCCTGGCATTCCTCACTGGGGTCAGTAGCCATGAGAGGTTGGGGTAACCAGAGTCACCTGCAAATACCAGTTAGACACACACTAACCCTTAGGGACAACCCCAGACCCAGACACCAACTTATACTGGGTGGGGACCTTGGGCTCACCTATTAGCCACACCCGGTGCCTCTGGAGTTAGCCCATCACATATGGGATGCTGCTATTCCTCAAGATAAAGGTGTCATGCACAGAGCCAGGAAACTTGGCATTCATATGGGAGACTTCTCCGGGAGGGGGGACAAATGCTACATGTGTACCATCAATGGCACCAATGATGTTGGGGATATGTCCCAGGGCACATAAGTCAGCTTTCACTGTGGCCAAATCCTCCACCTGGGGATATACGATGTAGCTGCGCATGTTTTTTCAGCAGGGCTGACAACACTCTGGTCAACACATTGGAGAACACTGGCTGAGACATCCCTGATGCCATGGCCACTGTTGTTTGGAAGGAACCACTTGCCAGGAAATGGAGCACTGACAGGACCTGCAGTAGAGGGGGGATACCTGTGGGCTGGTCGGATAGCTGACATCAGGTCTGGCTCCAATTGGGCACACAGTTCTTGGACTGTGGCCTGATCAAATCTGTAGGTTAGGATAATGTGTCTGTCCTCCATAGTCGCTAGGTCCACCAGGGGTCTGTACACCGGAGGATGTCGCCATCTCATATTCATCCTCAGCGGCTGAAGCCTATGGAGGAAAACGGTGAGCAGAGGGTCATATTCACACAACAATTGAAATAATGATGCATTTTTTCCTTTACAGAACCTGTCTGTGAATCTAAGAGTTAGTTGCTGTGCCAATGTCTGCTGTGACGCAGTTAGGTGCCATGGCCTGTGCCCCCCTGAAATGGTGGCTGCCTGACCTGTGAGAAGGGACAAGTGGAAATTAGGTAATTCTGCTGGCATTGTGCGCCTTTGCAGTAGACGGTTGATGACCGCCGCGCAACTTCGCATTGGTTATGATTGGACCCTATGGGTTCCAGGAGCCAATGGCAATGTACGCCGGTGGTGACGGTACGCACCGCTGTGGACCTGACTGTCATTTTCTATCTGTGCACTCACTTGCTACCTGACCTTCAACAGGAGAGGACCTACACTGCAAGTGCTGCTGTGACCTATGTCTGGAAGCGACAATGGCTCATGTGTCTGGGGAATGGGCCCCTGCCTTCACTGCGGAGGAGTTTGAGAAACTGGTAGATGGGGTCCTATCCTAGTACATGTTACTCTACGGTCCTCCAGACAAACAGGTGAGTACACTGTGAGCATGATGCGTGGGCTATGAATGTATGGATTGCTGTGTGTGTAAGTCGCATGTAGGGGGGCTGATGTGTCCTGGCCAGGGTGCTGCATGTATGGTGGTCAATGTATGTGTGTCAGGGGATGGGAGGGATCTGGTGGGCCATGAGTGTGACGGTCTGGACGGTTAACTAATTCTCTTTTCTGCTGACTTTTCCATGCGGGTCAACGCCCATCAGAAAAAGGGTATTTGACGTGCCATCACCAAGGAGGTTCGGATCCTGGGGGTCTTTGACAGGCGAAGTACCCACTGCCGCAAACGGTGGGAGGACCTGCACCACTGGGCAAGGAAGACGGCGGAGGCCCAGCTGGGGCTGGCCTCCCAACGAGGAAGGGGTGCCCATTGTACCCTACACCCCTGATGTTCTGCATCCTGGCGGTGGCAAATCCGGAGTTGGATGGGCGCCTGAAGGCATCACAGCAGCCACAAGGGGGTGAGTACAGATTCAGATTCATGACTGTGCATGCGTTAAGGTTTACCTGGGTGGGGGATGTGGGCTGTGGGTTCCCCTAGGCCAGGGCGAACATGGCACAATTGTTCCCTTGCTGGACAGGCTCTGAAGCACTCCACCCCCAATAGTGTTAGTGGGCATCTACTACTGGGCAGGGTCCTGTGGGTTTCAGGTGTGCAGCTAATGGCGTTTAGCATAGTACCCCATGGGCTGGTGACTATCTTAGTAACTGGTAGTGCATGGCCTAGTGCATAGGGCTGCTCCCTGTGAGTTGTCTACGCCAACAGCAGTGTTGTTGCAGGCATTGACCAAGTGTATCTTCTGTCTCTCCCCCCCTTTTTGTTTTGTCACCCTTGTGTGCCTTAGCATCATCTGGCGGAGGAGCAGAGGCACCGGCGATGGAGGGAGCTGCATCCCACATGGGCCTGCAGGCCGAATCCACCCACAGTGAGGGCACCAGAGGGACGGAGGGCGAGGGGAGCACCACGACGAGGACAGGAGGGGACACCACAGACAGCGACTCCTCCTCTGATGGAAGCTCCCTGGCAATGGCAGACACCTCTGTGCCCACCCCAACAACAGGTACAGCCGCCACCCCCCCTACCAGCACCGCCCCCCAGCCGCTCCTCAGCGTGTTTCCTATGCCTGTTCACCCAGGAGGGTGGGCATCTCCTTTGCCCCATGCACCTCAGGCCCTGTCCCAGTCAGGCTTGCTGCCCTCAGTGAGGAGGCTATTGACCTCCTGAGATCCTTCACTGTTGGGCAGTCAACCATACTGAATGCCATCCAGGGTGTCGAGAGTCATTTGCAACAAACAAATGCATACCTGGAGGGCATTCACTCTGCTGTGGCGGCACAACAGAGAGCATTTCAGGCTCTGACATCAGCACTGATATAGCCATTGTGCCTGTCTCCAGCCTCCCTCCTCCAACTTCCTCTACCCAGTCCCAGTCCCCTCAACCTCAACCTATCCCAAGCACACCTTCAGACCAGCATTCACCCAAATCACCACACAAAAGTGGCTCAGGCAAACACAAGCACCACACTTCATCTCACAGTCACTCACACAAGCACCATCCCCATGCAGAAACATCAACATCCACTGCCTCTACTGTGTCCCCCTCCTCCTCCTCGTCCACCTCCCTCCCAGTAGTGTCTCCACTCACACCTGCATGCACTACATCCTCATCCACTACCTCCATCACCAGCACGCCCATCACAACACACCCCTCACTGGCAGTCACCACCCCCTCATCCATGCACACGTCCCCTGTGTCTTCTTCCAGTGTGTCTGTGACCCCTCCTCCCAAAGTACACAAACGCAACCACCCACCCACCCAACAGCCATCCACCTCACAACAGCATCCAGCCCATGCACCTGCACCCAAACTCAGCAGACAAACACCTCCTACAACCACTCCCTCCTCCTCCACTCCCAAACCCTCTCCCTCTTCCCGCCCCAGTGTCCCTAAGACATTTTTCCTGGCCAACTTTGACCTCTTCCCTACCCCTCCCCCCCATACTTCCCTTCAATCCAGGGTGGCCAGAACCCAGCCCAGCCCCCTAGCCACCAAATCGTCATCCGCTGTGGTTCCTACAGCTATCAAAGGCTCAAAGGGGGCACCCGTCAGCCCAGCCAGTGTTCCACCAACCCCTGCCAAGGCCAAAACCATTCCGCCACCTGGCAAGGTGAAGAGGGGGACAGGATCCAGCAAGGGGAAGGAGCCAAAACCACCCTGCAAGGCCACCTCCAAGGCCCCAGCTGCCAGACCCAAGGTCACAACACCATCTGCCAAGGTGAGGAAGGGGCAGAAAACACCAGCCAAGGCACTTCACCAGTCCGAGCCTGCAGATGAAGGCCTGGTGGGTACCAGCACAACCGACAGCACCGCCACCTGCACTGCAACCAGCACCGCCGTTTGTACTGCCGCAAGCCCCGCCACCTGCACCGCTGGAAGCACCACTACTGTCAGCAGCTCCAGTGGGCAGCCGTCTGAGGCCGCAGGAAAAGGGCTGGAGCCTCCCTCCACCACTGGCAGCAGCGGCACTTGCACCACGGCCAGCGCCGCCACCTGCACCGCCGATAGCACCGCCACCGCAAGCACCGCCACCTGCACCGCTGACGGTAGCACCACTACCAGCAGCAGCAGCCCCAGTGGGCAGCCGTCCGAGGCTACAGGAGAAGGGCTGGAGCCTCCTTCCACCACTGGCAGCACCCCCACCAGCCCGGCACTACCACCAGTTTGCAGCCGTAGCCGTCACTGGATGGAGTCTAGCCCCGCCTCCACAGACTGTCATGCAACCTGGTCCCTGCAAATCTTGTGCCTCAGAAACCCAGGTGAGGGACTGTGAACTGCCACACCCCTAGTGTTGCATCACTGGGCTCAAAGCCCCCTCCAGAACCAGTGGAGATATGCATCCACTTACCCTATCCTTGGCAGGATAAAGCACACTGGGCACAAACCCCCTCCAGAACCAGTGGAAGAAGGCATCCACTCACCCTATCCTTGGCAGGATGTAGCACACTGGCTCCAATGCCGCCTCCAGAACCAGTGTCAATATGCATCCACTCACCCAATCCTGGAAAATACTGAATACATACTTAAGTGCTAGCAACAAGCTAAATATTACTAATGAATGCATAGCCCTCCCTACTTTCTCTACTCACCTTTATTGACCTTAAAAACATAGCAATTGGCATAACGCTCCAACTTCCCTTTTTCAAAACCCTCTACCTGCATAATACATACCTAAAAACTGTCCAAGTTTCAACACATAGGCCCTCATTACAACCCTGGCGGTATATGCCGCCTACCGCCATGCTGACGGCTGCCAACATACCGTGACCGTGGCAGTATTCCGCTACGGGTATTATGACCCACACTGAGAAAACCGCCACAATAGAGACACCCACACAAGTCCTCCAGACCAAGGGTCAGTGATAAATTGGTGGTGCCAAAACCCACATAGTGACGCCAACAGGAATACGCCCACAGTATCAGGACCCACGAATCACTGCGGTGGTCTTTCAACCGCGGTAAACCATTGGCTGTACACACCGCCGCATTCAAAATACACACACACTTACAAAACTACACCACATTGGACAATTCAAACTACACATACCTGACACACATACACACACCACACCCACACACTCAGACCACTATAAAACACACACCCACATTACCCACAACCCTTTCAATTAAAAAAAAGATTGGCAAGAAAGAGAGACACAAGCCAGCAGCACACACTCAATCTGAGCCACAGAACACCATCACCCATACACCATACACACACCTCACAGCACACACCACACCACATCACCCCACATATCCTCACACATATCACTCTTCACACCACATCCATGGCACCCCAAAGACACCCCAGGTTTTCAGAAGAGGAGCTAAGGGTCATGGTGGAGGAAATCATCCGGGTAGAGCCACAGCTATTCGGATCACAGGAGCAACAGACATCCATTGCAAGGAAGATGGAGCTATGGCAGAGGATTGTGGACAGGGCAATGCCGTGGGACAGCATCCAAGAACAAGGGATGACATCAGGAAGAGGTGGAACGACCTACGGGGGAAGGTGTGTTCCGTGGTTGCAAGACACCAGGTAGCTGTACAGAGGACTGGCGGTGGACCCCCACCTCCTCCCCCACAACTAACAACATGGCAATAATGCATCCTGAGGTCCTTGCAGCGGTAGCAGGATCAAATCTTTACTACTATATCCCCCACCCTACCTGCTTGCCATCACAAACTCCTATCCTTACCCTCACCCCCATCACTCCACCACCTCACATATACCCCACTCTCACAACCCACCCATCCCAAAACCAAGCCCTGCATGTAACACCAATCCATGGACCCCCATCACAGACCTGCATGGACACCCATCACCAGAGCATGCCCATTAGGGAGAATCACCTAGCCCACAAAATCACCACGCACACAAGCCTAACCTGCTAGGGCTATCCCAACCATACAGGGAAACAAACCCATGCACAAGATGGCACACGCAGATACAATAACACTGCATTTTCATCCCCACAGGACCTCTGTAGGAAAGTACCATCTTGCCTGGCATGTTACCCCCATATTTCACTGTATATATGTTGTTTTAGTTGTATGTTTCACTGGGACCCTGCCAGCCAGGGCCCCAGTGCTCATAAGTGTGCCCTGTATGTGTTCCCTGTGTGATGACTAACTGTCTCACTGAGGCTCTGCTAACCAGAACCTCAGTGGTTTTGCTCTCTTTTTACAAATTGTCACTAACAGGCTAGTGACCAATTTCACCAATTCACATTGGCATACTGGAACACCCTTATAATTCCCTAGTATATGGTACTGAGGTACCCAGGGTATTGGGGTTCCAGGAGATCCCTATGGGCTGCAGCATTTCTTTTGCCACCCATAGGGAGCTCTGACAATTCTTACACAGGCCTGCCACTGCAGCCTGAGTGAAATAACGTCCACGTTATTTCACAGCCATTTACCACAGCACTTATGTAACTTATAAGTCACCTATATGTCTAACCTTTACCTGGTAAAGGTTGGGTGCTAAGTTACTTAGTGTGTGGGCACCCTGGCACTAGCTAAGGTGCCCCTGCATCTCTCTCTTCACCTTCTGCCAAGGAATCGACCGCTGACTGCTCAGGACGCCTGCAAAACCGCAACAAAACCACAACAAAGTAGCCTTCTCGACTGTTTTCCTGGTGGTGCATGCTGTGGGGGAAGTCTGCCTCCTCTCTGCACTAGAAGCTCCGAAGAAATCTCCCGTAGGACGACAGAATCCTCTCCCTGCAACCGCAGGCACCAAAAGAACTGCATCACCGGTCCTCTGGGTCCCCTCTCAGCACAATGAGCGCGGTCCCTGGAACTCAGCATGTCCAAGTGACTCCCACAGTCCAGTGACTCTTCAGTCCAAGTTTGGTGGTGGTAAGTCCTTGCCTCCCCACGCTAGACTGCATAGCTGGGTACCGCGTGATTTGCAGCTGCTCCGGCTCCTGTGCACTCTTCCAGGATTTCCTTTGTGCACAGCCAAGCCTGGGTCCCCGACACTCTAACCTGCAGTGCACAACCTCCTGAGTTGTCCTCCAGCGTCATGGGATCTCCTTTTGTGACTTCGGGTGAGCTCCAGTTCACTCCTCTTTGTAGTGCCTATTCCGGCACTTCTGCGGGTGCTGCCTGCTTCTGTGAGGGCTCCCTGTCTTGCTGGGCGCCCCCTCTGTCTCCTCATGCAATTGGGACATCCTGGTCCCTCCTGGGCCACAGCAGCATCCAAAAACCCTAACCGCGACCCTTGCAGCTAGCAAGGCTTGTTTGCGGTCTTTCTGCGTGGGAACACCTCTGCAAGCTTCTTCACGACGTGGGACATCCATCCTCCAAAGGGGAAGTTCCTAGTCCTCTTCGTTCTTGCAGAATCCACAGTTTCTACCATCCGGTGGCAGCTTCTTTGCACCCTCAGCTGGCATTTCCTGGGCACCTGCCCAATCTCGACTTTGTCGCAACTCTTGGACTTGGTCCCCTTGTTCCACAGGTACTCTCGTCTGGAAATCCACCTTTGTTGCATTGCTGGTGTTGGTCTTCCTTGCAGAATTCCCCTATCACAACTTCTGTGCTCTCTGGGGAATATAGGTGCACTTTACACCTACTTTTCAGGGTCTTGGGGTGGGCTATTTTTCTAACCCTCACTGTTTTCTTACAGTCCCAGTGACCCTCTACAAGCTCACATAGGTTTGGGGTCCATTCGTGGTTCGCATTCCACTTTTTGAGTATATGGTTTGTGTTGCCCCTATACCTATGTGCTCCTATTGCAATCTAATGTAACTTTACATTGCTTGCATTATTTCCTTTTGCTATTACTGCATATTTTTGGTATTGTGTACATATATCTTGTGTATATTTGCTATCCTCATACTGAGGGTACTCACTGAGATACTTTTGGCATATTGTCATAAAAATAAAGTACCTTTATTTTTAGTATATCTGTGTATTGTGTTTTCTTATGATATTGTGTATATGACACCAGTGGTATAGTAGGAGCTTTGCATGTCTCCTAGTTCAGCCTAAGCTGCTCTGCTATAGCTACCTTCTACCAGCCTAAGCTCCTAGAAACACCTCTTCTACACTAATAAGGGATAACTGGACCTGGTACAGAGTGTAAGTACCCCTTGGTACCCACTACAAGCCAGGCCAGCTTCCTACAACCCCTACTCAATGTCACTGGAGAGGAGTTGCCACCAACATCCAGTCCCCCCAAGAGGAGGCCCACAGTGATGACAGCAGCTCTGCACGCCTGGATCACGATGACCAACCTGGCCCATCAGTGACCTCTGGACAGTCGGTTACCCTGCCACAGTACCAACCCACCACATAGCCTCCCCCCTCAGGAAACACCAGCACAGCACCCACCAAGGGGGCCCATGCCACTGTCCCCAGGACATGTCAATCAGCAGTGTGTCCACCACTAAAGGGACCCCAGGCAATCTCACAAACACAGGATGACCAGGGACCTGGGGTCAGGCCAGTGGGCACACGATTCAGGGAACAGAGGCATAGGGCAACAGGGAAACTGGGAGGAATGCTGTGCGACAGGGGGAGGACAGGCCCAGGAACTGACTCTCTAGGAGGCACTCTCCAACATCCTGGGAGCATAGCACCATTCCCAGGAGACCATGGGCCAGATAATGTACAAGTTGCAGGAGACCCAGCAGCTGCAGGAGGGACAGTACCTGAGGATCAGGGAGGACCTCAAAAACATCTACACCATCCTGGTCACCATTGCAGCGGTGCTGGCAGACATGGACAAAACCATGAGGGAGGCAGTGGCACAACAACAGGCCCCTGACACTAGCCACACCGTAGAACAGCCCTCCACCTCTGCTGGCGCTAGTGGACAGGAGGCTCCGCCACAGAACCAATAGGCCACCAGCAGCCCACCCCCTGCAGAAGGAGTACCACCGTGCAAACGGTCCCTGCGATCCAGGCAGAAGCCAGAGAACATTGCCAAGACCCCGCCAGGAAATAAGAGTCTCCTGATTGTCACCCTTCTGTCCCACTCTGTCACCCTGTCCACTTTGAACTGCCAGTTCTCCCCTTCCTATGCCCCATTGGACAATGCACCTGTGATACCAAGAGACCGGACTCTTAACTGGACATTCCTCCACCATCACCCCAGCCCATTGCACATCCCCCTCTATGTATGAACACTTAAATAAACACTCTTGGAACAAATACAAATCTTGAGTCTGCCAAATGATTGAATTATGTATTAGTACAACATTCTGAAAACATTGCAAGTCATATTTACAGTCATTTATACATTGGTATGGCCTTTAGTGGGCAGCAGTAAACATACCAGGTGCCAGAGTGGGCCACAGAGATCTGAAAATAGAGATGCCAAAGGGTACAGTAAGTGGCCATAAACATAGGGAAATCAGGCTGCCATGTACAATGCCCAACAGAAAGCTGAAATGTAAAGTGAAGTTACAGTGTCTTACCTGTGTGTCACTGGAAGTACTGCTGTATTATATTACTTCTGTTGTCCACATCTTCTTCCTCTGCCTCCTCTTCCTCACTGTCCACAGGCTCCACTGCTGCCACAAGACCATCTCCAGGCTCATCCTCCTACAGAAAATGCACCTGGCGTCTCAAGGCCAGGTTGTGTAACATGCAACGATGATCTGGCACACCTTCTTAGGTGAGTAGTACAGGGATCCACCTGTCAGATGGAGGCACTGGAACCTGGCCTTCAGGAGGCCAAAGGTTCTTTCAACTATCCTCCTTGTTTGCCCATGTGCCTCATTGTAACGTTCCTCTGCCCTTGCCCTGGCATTCCTCACTGGGGTCAGTAGCCATGAGAGGTTGGGGTAACCAGAGTCACCTGCAAATACCAGTTAGACACACACTAACCCTTAGGGACAACCCCAGACCCAGACACCAACTTATACTGGGTGGGGACCTTGGGCTCACCTATTAGCCACACCCGGTGCCTCTGGAGTTAGCCCATCACATATGGGATGCTGCTATTCCTCAAGATAAAGGTGTCATGCACAGAGCCAGGAAACTTGGCATTCATATGGGAGACTTCTCCGGGAGGGGGGACAAATGCTACATGTGTACCATCAATGGCACCAATGATGTTGGGGATATGTCCCAGGGCATATAAGTCAGCTTTCACTGTGGCCAAATCCTCCACCTGGGGATATACGATGTAGCTGCGCATGTTTTTTCAGCAGGGCTGACAACACTCTGGTCAACACGTTGGAGAACACTGGCTGAGACATCTCTGATGCCATGGCCACTGTTGTTTGGAAGGAACCACTTGCCAGGAAATGGAGCACTGACAGGACCTGCAGTAGAGGGGGGATACCTGTGGGCTGGTCGGATAGCTGACATCAGGTCTGGCTCCAATTGGGCACACAGTTCTTGGACTGTGGCCTGATCAAATCTGTAGGTTAGGATAATGTGTCTGTCCTCCATAGTCGCTAGGTCCACCAGGGGTCTGTACACCGGAGGATGTCGCCATCTCATATTCATCCTCAGCGGCTGAAGCCTATGGAGGAAAACGGTGAGCAGAGGGTCATATTCACACAACAATTGAAATAATGATGCATTTTTTCCTTTACAGAACCTGTCTGTGAATCTAAGAGTTAGTTGCTGTGCCAATGTCTGCTGTGACGCAGTTAGGTGCCATGGCCTGTGCCCCCCTGAAATGGTGGCTGCCTGACCTGTGAGAAGGGACAAGTGGAAATTAGGTAATTCTGCTGGCATTGTGCGCCTTTGCGGTAGACGGTTGATGACCGCCGCGCAACTTCGCATTGGTTATGATTGGACTTATGGGTTCCAGGAGCCAATGGCAATGTACGCCGGTGGTGACGGTACGCACCGCTGTGGACCTGACTGTCATTTTCTATCTGTGCACTCACTTGCTACCTGACCTTCAACAGGAGAGGACCTACACTGCAAGTGCTGCTGTGACCTATGTCTGGAAGCGACAATGGCTCATGTGAATGGGGAATGGGCCCCTGCCTTCACTGCGGAGGAGTTTGAGAAACTGGTAGATGGGGTCCTATCCTAGTACATGTTACTCTACGGTCCTCCAGACAAACAGGTGAGTACACTGTGAGCATGATGCGTGGGCTATGAATGTATGGATTGCTGTGTGTGTAAGTCGCATGTAGGGGGGGCTGATGTGTCCTGGCCAGGGTGCTGCATGTATGGTGGTCAATGTATGTGCGTCAGGGGATGGGAGGGATCTGGTGGGCCATGAGTGTGACGGTCTGGACGGTTAACTAATTCTCTTTTCTGCTGACTTTTCCATGCGGGTCAACACCCATCAGAAAAAGGGTATTTGACGTGCCATCACCAAGGAGGTTCGGATCCTGGGGGTCTTTGACAGGCGAAGTACCCACTGCCGCAAACGGTGGGAGGACCTGCACCACTGGGCAAGGAAGATGGCGGAGGCCCAGCTGGGGCTGGCCTCCCAACGAGGAAGGGGTGCCCGTTGTACCCTACACCCCTGATGTTCTGCATCCTGGCGGTGGCAAATCCGGAGTTGGATGGGCGCCTGAAGGCATCACAGCAGCCACAAGGGGGTGAGTACAGATTCAGATTCATGACTGTGCATGCGTTAAGGTTTACCTGGGTGGGGGATGTGGGCTGTGGGTTCCCCTAGGCCAGGGCGAACATGGCACAATTGTTCCCTTGCTGGACAGGCTCTGAAGCACTCCACCCCCAATAGTGTTAGTGGGCATCTACTACTGGGCAGGGTCCTGTGGGTTTCAGGTGTGCAGCTAATGGCGTTAAGCATAGTACCCCATGGGCTGATGACTATCTTAGTAACTGGTAGTGCATGGCCTAGTGCATAGGGCTGCTCCCTGTGAGTTGTCTACGCCAACAGCAGTGTTGTTGCTGGCATTGACCAAGTGTATCTTCTGTCTCTCCCCCCCTTTTTGTTTTGTCACCCTTGTGTGCCTTAGCATCATCTGGCGGAGGAGCAGAGGCACCGGCGATGGAGGGAGCTGCATCCCACATGGGCCTGGAGGCCGAATCCACCCACAGTGAGGGCACCAGAGGGACGGAGGGCGAGGGGAGCACCACGACGAGAACAGGAGGGGAGACCACAGACAGCGACTCCTCCTCTGATGGAAGCTCCCTGGCAATGGCAGACACCTCTGTGCCCACCCCAACAACAGGTACAGCCGCCACCCCCCCTACCAGCACCGCCCCCCAGCCGCTCCTCAGCGTGTTTCCTATGCCTGTTCACCCAGGAGGGTGGGCATCTCTTTTGCCCCAGGCACCTCAGGCCCTGTCCCAGTCAGCCCTGCTGCCCTCAGTGAGGAGGCTATTGACCTCCTGAGATCCTTCACTGTTGGGCAGTCAACCATACTGAATGCCATCCAGGGTGTCGAGAGTCATTTGCAACAAACAAATGCATACCTGGAGGGCATTCACTCTGCTGTGGCGGCACAACAGAGAGCATTTCAGGCTCTGACATCAGCACTGATACAGCCATTGTGCCTGTCTCCAGCCTCCCTCCTCCAACTTCCTCTACCCAGTCCCAGTCCCCTCAACCTCAACCTATCCCAAGCACACCTTCAGACCAGCATTCACCCAAATCACCACACAAAAGTGGCTCAGGCAAACACAAGCACCACACTTCATCTCACAGTCACTCACACAAGCACCATCCCCATACAGAAACATCAACATCCACTGCCTCTACTGTGTCCCCCTCCTCCTCCTCGTCCACCTCCCTCCCAGTAGTGTCTCCACTCACACCTGCATGCACTACATCCTCATCCACTACCTCCATCACCAGCACGCCCATCACAACACACCCCTCACTGGCAGTCACCATCCCCACATCCATGCACACGTCCCCTTTATCTTCTTCCAGTGTGTCTGTGACCCCTCCTCCCAAAGTACACAAACGCAACCACCCACCCACCCAACAGCCATCCACCTCACAACAGCATCCAGCCCATGCACCTGCACCCAAACTCAGCAGACAAACACCTCCTACAACCACTCCCTCCTCCTCCACTCCCAAACCCTCTCCCTCTTCCCGCCCCAGTGTCCCTAAGACATTTTTCCTGGCCAACTTTGACCTCTTCCCTACCCCTCCCCCCCATACTTCCCTTCAATCCAGGGTGGCCAGAACCCAGCCCAGCCCCTTAGCCACCAAATCGTCATCCGCTGTGGTTCCTACAGCTATCAAAGGCTCAAAGGGGGCACCCGTCAGCCCAGCCAGTGTGCCACCAACCCCTGCCAAGGCCAAAACCATTCCGCCACCTGGCAAGGTGAAGAGGGGGACAGGATCCAGCAAGGGGAAGGAGCCAAAGCCACCCTGCAAGGCCACCTCCAAGGCCCCAGCTGCCAGACCCAAGGTCACAACACCATCTGCCAAGGTGAGGAAGGGGCAGAAAACACCAGCCAAGGCACTTCACCAGTCCGAGCCTGCATATGAAGGCCTGGTGGGTACCAGCACAACCGACAGCACCGCCACCTGCACTGCAACCAGCACCGCCGTTTGTACTGCCGCAAGCCCCGCCACCTGCACCGCTGGAAGCACCACTACTGTCAGCAGCTCCAGTGGGCAGCCGTCTGAGGCCGCAGGAAAAGGGCTGGAGCCTCCCTCCACCACTGGCAGCAGCGGCACTTGCACCACGGCCAGCGCCGCCACCTGCACCGTCGATAGCACCGCCGCCGCAAGCACCGCCACCTGCACCGCTGACAGTAGCACCACTACCAGCAGCAGCAGCCCCAGTGGGCAGCCGTCCGAGGCTACAGGAGAAGGGCTGGAGCCTCCTTCCACCACTGGCAGCACCCCCACCAGCCCGGCACTACCACCAGTTTGTAGCCGTAGCCGTCACTGGATGGAGTCTAGCCCCGCCTCCACAGACTGTCATGCAACCTGGTCCCTGCAAATCTTGTGCCTCACAAACCCAGGTGAGGGACTGTGAACTGCCACACCCCTAGTGTTGCATCACTGGGCTCAAAGCCCCCTCCAGAACCAGTGGAGATATGCATCCACTTACCCTATCCTTGGCAGGATAAAGCACACTGGGCACAAAGCCCCCTCCAGAACCAGTGGAAGAAGGCATCCACTCACCCTATCCTTGGCAGGATGTAGCACACTGGCTCCAATGCCGCCTCCAGAACCAGTGTCAATATGCATCCACTCACCCAATCCTTTGCAGGATGAAGCACACTGGGCAGAAAGTCCCCTTCAGAACCAGTGGAGATATGCATCCATTCACCCTATCCTTTGCAGGATGAAGCACACTGAGCACAAAGCCCCCTCGAGAACCTGTGGAAGAAGGCATCCACTCACCCTATCCTTGACAGGATGTAGCACACTGGGCACAAAGCCCCCTCCAGAACCAGTGGAGATATGCATCCACTCACCCAATCCTGGGCAGGATGAAGCACATTGGGCAGAAAGCCCCCTCCAGAACCAGTGGAGATATGCATCCACTCACCCTATCCTTGGCAGGATGAAGCACACTGGACAGAAAGCCCCCTCCAGAACCAGTGGAGATATGCATCCACTCACCCAGTCCTTGGCAGGATGAAGCACAATGGGCACAAAGCCCCCTCCAGAACCAGTGGAAGAAGGCATCCACTCGAGAGACTGTGGCCTTGCACTCCCCAGGACCAAGCAGTGGGCAAACCACCCACTTGAGAGACTGTGGCTTTGCACTACCCAGGACCAGGCCGGGGGCAACCCACCCACTTGAGAGACTGTACCTTTGCACACCCCAGGACCAAGCAGTGGGCAACCTACCCACTTGAGAGACTGTGGCTTTGCAATCCCAGGACATCACTGTGGGCAACCCACCCACGTGAGAGACTGTGGCTTTGCACTCCCCAGGACCAAGCAGTGGGCAAACCACCCAATTGAGAGACTGTGCCTTTGCACACCCCAGGACCAAGCAGTGGGCAACCCACCCACTTGAGAGACTGTGGCTTTGCACTCCCCAGGACGTCGCTGTGGGCAACCCACCCACTAGAGAGACTGTGGCTTTGCACTCCCCAGGTCCAAGCAGTGGGAAACCCACCCACTTGAGAGACTGTGCCTTTGCACTCCCCAGGACATAGCTGTGGGCAACCCACCCACTTGAGAGACTGTGGCCTTGCACTCCCCATGACACCGCTGTGGGCATGGAGCCCCCTCCAGGAGCAGTGGCATTTTACCATCTTCCGGCTGAGGTGAACCCCCTTCACCCTCCCCCTCAGGTGTCTGTGTGTTTTCAATCTGATGCCCCTGCAGTGTTCTCTCCGTATTGAGGCAGGAGTAAAGTGTGGGCTTGGCCTATGAGTTTTGGCCCAGTGGCCCACCGACATTTTGTGTGGACAATGTACCGCCTTATGTACATATTGTATATTTTTGCAAATACTGTTTTTAAAAATCTTACTTATATCTGACTATTTCTAAAATATCACTTTTTTGACTCTATTCCTTTTGTCCTTGCGTTCTTCCAGGGGGTTACGGGGTGTAAATGTAATGTTGATGCTAGTGTTTGTGTGTATGGTGTTGTGGGTGGGGGTGGGGGTTGGCGTGTTACGTGTGTGTGTCACTCCCCCTCCCCTGTGTACTAGGTGCAGTACTCACTGTGGTCGTCGCCGCAGCCGTTGGTACTCCTGGTAGATGAGGAGGTAGACCAGCATGGGGAGGACCTTCAGCTCGGGCTACACGGTGTAGTGGTTCTTCGTTGAGTGTCGAGAGGTGAGTGGTTTCCCTTCCAAGTACTGTTTCTGCCGTGCTTTTAATGGTGTTGGTACTGCCCCGGAAAAGCTGGCGGTTGGGCGGGTTGTGTTGGGGTGGGCGGTACATTGACTTCCGCCTGCCTGTTGGCGGTTATCGCCGCGGTGTTTGTTGCTACCACCGTGGCGGTTGGAGTGTTAAAGTGGCTGTATGTTTTGAAGGTTTCTGCCGTGGTCGTGATCCCATTTTTTTTACCGCCGGCCTGTTGGCGGTATTACCGCCGCTTTAACACAGATCACCAGGGTTGCAATGAGGGCCATAGTTTGTAAATTAAATTATTTCAAAAATATCCTATCTGGAGCAGTTTTCTTTCTTCAATTGGTGGTGGTATGGTAAATCTTCCACCACCACCCCAAAGTAATCTAAATAAGAAATTCACAATCCATTGCTCATACCATACAAACCCCCAAAAATGATATGCAATCTTATCTTTAAAAAACGCTTTGTGAATTAAAAAATGCCTTCAATCTTTCGGCTTATATTTCACATAGGAAAATTTAATAAAAACCCCAAAACAATAGTAGTTCTTATTAGCCACTTTAAAACAATTTTTTTAAGAAATGGAGGAAGGAAAATAGAGGGGAATTTTGATGACATTTTACTTCCGACAGATCCTACAATAGAGTCAAATGCATGAAGAAGCCAGTTCTGAAGTTCTGATCCTCGGTAACCTGGAAAAAACACTCACCTCTCACTCTTTTCCTAAAATAAAAGTACCCTCACTTGCAAGTAATAGTCACGAATGTGGGCTTTCTACCTGTCTGATGCTGCAATATCCCACTATCTTCAAGTGCAACCCTCCATCAACTGAAGAAATAAATGCAGTTACTGAAAATACGAATAAGAATGGCGCCCATAAAGATGAAAAAAATTACAATTTCTCCTACGGAAACCAATGAAATTCTTTGTGGAAAAAATGAGAAAAACATGTATTAAATGTAATAAGGTTTGGTTTAAAAGGCATATTCTCAAATTAACCGTTTTAAATAAATACATGTAGTACTTTTTCAAATTAGAAAATACAAATTAAAATCTTGTGATATATTTTATTCATAAAAATGTATTTAATACAATTTATTGTGTTATATCCTAAGTGTGTTTAAATAAACACCTTGAAATAAAAAAGGTTTTAAAATAAAAGGTAATAATAACTGTAGACGGGTCTCATCGACCACGTCTTACAACTCTGCAGACTGGCGCCTTTCGCGCGCCTCGTCCGGAACCCTCGCGCGTTTCCATGGGGACGCACGAACGCCACCAGAGCCGTCGACACCGGATTTCTGCGTTTCAGAATTAAAACGGAGGACGGACTTCAAGGAAGAGGAGGAGTTCCCTGGAAACAGGAATCGACCGCCGGACGAAGGGAGAACGCCGCGAGAGGAAAACGCCGAATCCGGATCAGAGGTGAAGACGGCACGCCAGAACAACGACGAATCGGGAAACCAGGATACCTACGAAAGCAATCTCCGCCACGACCCCGGAGGGTCGTGGCTTCACAAGGTACGGTCCTTGTTACGGGGACGGCGGCACTCTGTAGATAATATTAAGAACAGGGGGGGTAGTAGAAAAGAGGAGAGGATGAGGGTTGAGACAGGGGGGGTCACAGGGGACAGAATCACAACGGACGAGATGGTGGGCTGAGCACTAAAAGCAGGTTGACACAAATACCTCAGAGAACCCCCACCACTCCCTCACTATCCGGTATACTCCTATACCTGTTCACCCCTCTTTTTCCTTCCCCCCTGCACGTTCCCCTACTAAAACAGCGCCAGAGCCCCACAAAGCCACTTACCTTTTGTTTGCTCCTGTGTTCTTGTTTTTCCGGTTCCACTGGGGAAAGATACGCGTCCCAATAATCTGCAAGACACCTAAAGGAGAAGAAAAGACAGAGACATTGAGACAAGAAGAATCTACGTGGAACTGTTCCTAACAGACATTTTGGTTGTTACATTATACGAACATTCTTTTCCACTTCGTCTTCATAAAAACAAATAAAAACCCTTTCTTTTCCCCCATATATACGGCCCAGAGTCCTTTGTACCGCCAAGCCTTCCACAGTGGTGTCAGAAGTGGGATTTGGTTCCCTGGCGGTACATATAGGCAGACAAAATGGGGGAGAAACCCACGCTGGAGGATATGATCAAACAATTGGCTGAGGGCCAGTGCCACCTCCAACTGGTATGGGAGGCCCATCAAAGAGAGGCAAAAGAAGATCGTGAGGCCCTTCAAACAGCACTGAAAAGCCAAGCCACCATTATGGCTAGTAACCAGCTGGTACACAAGACTGCGCTCCAGAAACAAACTGACACCATTGCAGCCAGAAAAGTCCACCCTAACGTTACCAGCTCGATACTACAAAAGTTCCAGGAAGGAGAAGACCCTGACTCCTTCTTCACAAACTTTGAACGTGTGGCCTCTTCAGCTCAATGGCCTGAAGAACGGTGGGGACAGTACATCGCAACCCTCCTGACAGGTATCCTTCAAACAGCCTATCAGGCTGCGAATCCCGGTGGCACTACCCCTTATAAGAATATTAAGAAAAGTATTCTAGAAAGGGTAGGTCACGATACCGAGTATTATAGGATGAAGTTTAGAAAAGTGAAATGGGGACAGAGCGAGGATCCCCGTACTTTCTATTTTAGGGTTAAGGATTTGGGTCTGAAATGGCTGGGCCCGTTAGGAACAGACCGATAAGACGTCATTAAAGCAGTTATCCTGGAACAATACCTAGACTCTCTTCCCGGTAGTACCAGGAATTGGATACGGCAGCATCCCAAAATAGACACAGAACTGGCGGTCGATCTGGCCTGCGCCTATCACCGGTCTGTGGATGTTAAGACTTTAGGCCCCAGGAACCTAAGCAAACCGGCCATAGGGCCCCTCAAATATCCTCACCGACGGACTCCAGAGGAACCAGGATATCCTAGAACCGGAGAATCCAGCCCCATGCAACAATCGCAATGCTTAAGTTGCGGGGACTGGGGCCACATTGCAAGAGGATGTCCCAGGAAAAACGAAGGGGTAGAACCTATGGAAATAGGAGTCACCCGGGGTAGAGTGTTGTGTATTGGTAAAGGGAATCGTACGTTCAAACAGATCATAAAGGTAAATGGAACACCAATAGAGGCCTTGATTGACTCAGGCTGTAGTCAATCAGTGATCCGCAGAGACTTAGTAAGTCAAGTGAGCCTGACCCCGAGCCAGTGGGTTACTATATGTTGCATTCATGGGGATAAAGCAAACTACCCCCTAGAACTGGTCAGAATAGAATGTGGGGAGTATCACGATTTCCTTCCCATAGGGATCATGGACAAATTAATAGAAGATTGCGTCATCGGTACAGATTATTCTCAGTTCACTGACCTCTTAGACCAAACCAGAAAACCTGAACAATTTCCTGACTGGTGGTCCGATGCACCATTTGCCAACAGTCCCATTGAGGGGCCTTCAGTTCGGAGGAAACTAACTCGAAAAGAGAAAATACAACAGAAACAAAAGTATTCAACAGGCCGAACTGAGAATTCCCCAGAGAGGCTGGTAGCCAGTATTGACAACGTCTCTGTCTCTTTTGGAACTAGCCAGCGGGAGGACCCCACCCTCGTACATGCATGGAAGAATGCCAAAACGGAATCTACCGGGGAGGTGGGTCCCTATTTCCTAATTCACAAAAACCTGCTGTATAGAGGCACTATGACCTCAAACGGAGAAAAGAAACAACTAGTGGTACCAGAGGCCTACAGGACTCAGGTCCTATTCTTGGCCCATAACCAACCAGGGGGTGGACATTACGGCCGAGAAAAAACTGAAGAATACTTATTGAGACGCTTCTATTGGCCAGGAGTTTATGCCCACATCAGAAAATACTGCACACAGTGTCCTAGGTGTCAGTTAGTAGAACCAGGAGCCTTGAGGAAGGCCCCTTTGCAACCTCTACCTATTATAGACACTCCATTTAGACGCGTGGGAATGGATCTGGTCGGTCCTCTCTCACCATCATCTAAAGGGCACACCTATATACTCGTCTTGGTAGACTACGCTACCCGATATCCCGAGGCCATCCCTCTTACCAGTATAACCACGAAGTCAGTCGCCCAAGACATGATAACGTTTTTCTCCCGAGTAGGTTTTCCTCAAGAGATCCTAACTGATCAGGGGACTCCTTTTGTATCTGCCCTTATGAAACAGATATGTAAAACACTAGGGATCACTCAGATAAAAACCGCAGTATACCATCCTCAAACGGACGGTTTAGTGGAACGATATAACCGCACCATTAAAACGTTACTGAGAAAAACAGTAGATGACTCCGGAAAAGACTGGGACCAGAAACTGCCTCTGGTCCTCTATGCTATCCGGACTTATGAACAATCCTCCACTGGACATAGTCCTTTCGAACTGGTGTTTGGGAGACAACCCCGTAACTTACTTGACATGGCAGCCGAAATGTGGGAAGAAGAGGGTAATGAAGAAAAACCCCTACTCGAATATATCCATAAGTTAAAATCACATTTACAGAATGTTTGGGAAGATGTACGAAAGCATTTAGAGAAGGCACAAGAAAATCAAAAAGCGTATTACGATCAGGGCACCAAACTACGGGTTTTTCACCCTAACGACCAGGTTCTAATAATGCGACCCCCTTCTGAACATAAACTATTGGCTAAATGGCAAGGGCCCTACCGCGTATTAAAAGCAGTTTCTCCCATCACCTATCTTATTGAAATTAATACACACCCAAAAAGGACCCAAATCTATCATATTAATCTTCTAAAAAAATGGGAAACACCTGAAGACACTCCTAGCCTCTTTGCTACTGGGTTCCTAATAACACCAAACACTGGGTTAGGCCTGGACCTTTATCCCACCACAAGCATAGAACAGTGGGTAAGTCCCTGCGTAAACAGCTCTCTTTCCAAAATAGAAAAAACTCAGTTATCCACATTGTTACAACAATATTCCGATTTTTTTTCAGAGACTCCCGGCCGGACTTCTCTGATTCAACACCATATTAGAACACCAGAGGGCCAAACCATTCGCCTACGGCCCTACCGGATTCCCGAAGCACGGAAACATATCATTGAGGAAGAAATAGCGAAAACGTTAGCCCTAAAAGTTATTGAACCGTCCACCAGCCCTTGGTGCTCCCCGGTTGTTCTCGTTCCAAAACCGGATGGGTCTATCCGGTTTTGCATCGACTTCCGGAGGTTGAACGACATATCCCTTTTTGACACATATCCTATCCCACGAGTGGACGAGGTGCTGGAGAAAATAGGAAGTGCCCGCTATATGTCCACTCTGGACCTAACGAAAGGCTATTGGCAGATCCCACTGGCCCCTTCCGACAAGGATAAGACAGCCTTTGCAACCCAGTCTGGTCTTTATCATTTCACTGTCCTTCCCTTTGGCCTCCACGGAGCACCTGCTACATTTCAACGCTTGATGGACCGGCTCTTAAAACCGTTCCAAGCGTTCACGGCAGCATACCTGGACGATATCGTCATTTTTAGAAACTCATGGACTGAACACCTAAATCATCTTGAAAAAGTATTCCACACTTTAGCAGGGGCTGGCCTTAAGGCCAATCCAAAAAAATGCGTTTTAGGTCAAACACAAATTGCTTATCCCGGTTACCTTAATGGTAACGGGGTCCTGCGACCCCAAAAAGATAAAGTTGAGGCCATCTTACAAGTACCTGTGCCCAAAACCAAGAAAGAACTTTGTTCTTTTTTAGGGTTGGTGGGCTACTACCGCAGATTCATTCCTCAATATTCCACAATTGCAGCTCCCCTAACCGACCTCCTAAAAAAACACTACCCCACCAAACTACCCCTTTTTACTGACTCTCAGATTCAGGGGTTTAATGTGCTCAAACGATTCCTTACGACGGAGCCGGTGTTGAAGTGTCCGAATTTTTCCAAGCCCTTCCACCTCTACACCGACGCTTCCAACGTCGGTCTCGGCGCCGTTCTCTCTCAGCCCGACGATATGGGTCACGAGCATCCTATTGTATACATTAGCAGAAAGCTTCTTCCCAGAGAGTGTCACTATCCAGCTATTGAGAAGGAATGCCTAGCGATTAAGTGGGTCATAGAATGTTTGCAGTATTATCTCTTGGGCAGGCCTTTTGTCCTCTACACCGATCATGCCCTGTTAACGTGGTTGACCTCACATAAGGACACTAATTCGAGAGTCTTGCGTTGGTTTCTGTATGTCCGCCACATATCTGGATCCCAACAATGCCCTGCTGATTTTCTATCCCGGTGTCCCGACTCTACGGTCCTCTACCAGTCCCGATCATGGGATGGGGAGTGTAGACCACGTCTTAAAACTCTGCAGACTGGCGCCTTTTGCGCGCCTCGTCTGGAACCCTCGCGCGTTTCCATGTGGACGCACGAACGCCACCAGAGCCGTCGACACCGGATTTCCGCGTTTCAGAATTAAAACGGAGGACGGACTTCAAGGAAGAGGAGGAGTTCCCTGGAAACAGGAATCGACCGCCGGACGAAGGGAGAACGCCGCGAGAGGAAAACGCCGAATCCGGATCAGAGGTGAAGACGGCACGCCAGAACAACGACGAATCGGGAAACCAGGATACAGACTAAAGCAATCTCTGCCACAACCCCGGAGGGTCGTGGCTTCACAAGGTACGGTCCTTGTTACGGGGACGGCGGCACTCTGTAGATAATATTAAGAACAGGGGGGGTAGTAGAAAAGAGGAGAGGGTGGGGGTTGAGACAGGGGGGGTCACAGGGGACAGAATCACAACGGACGAGATGGTGGGCTGAGCACTAAAAGCAGGTTGACACAAATACCTCAGAGAACCCCACCACTCCCCCACTATTCGGTATACTCCTATACCTATTCACCCCTAACACACCACTCTTTTTCCTTCCCCCCTGCACGTTCCCCTACTAAAACAGCGCCAGAGCCCCACAAAAGCCACTTACCTTTTGTTTGCTCCTGTGTTCTTGTTTTTCCGGTTCCACTGGGGAAAGATACGCGTCCCAATAATCCGCAAGACACCTAAAGGAGAAGAAAAGACAGAGACATTAAGACAAGAAGAATCTACGTGGAACTGTTCCTAACAGACATTTTGGTTGTTACATTATGCGAACATTCTTTTCCACTTCGTCTTCATAAAGACAAATAAAAACCCTATCTTTTTCCCCATATATACGGCCCAGAGTCCTTTGTACCGCCAAGCCTTCCACAATAACTGAATTAACTACAGTTTAAAAACTAAAGCTGTTTTATTAATGAAAACTTTGAACCCTGAAATTGAATTACCCTAGAACACAAACAAACAACCTCACCCCAAAACAAATTACCAAACAATAAAACATTCCCCACCCAGGATTCCTATGTCCCTTAGATCCCTTGCCTAAAAGTTAGCATACAAAATGTATATGAAAGAACAATAAATATCTATGCCTCCCCAAAAATACCCACCCTAGAACCCTAAAAAAAAACAATTACCCCAGAACAAGAATTAAATCCCTTACCTCAAATTTAATTACCCATAAACCAAGCACTCCCACCCTGGGCCCCTATGAGCCTTGCATCCTGCTCTGTTCTGAAAAGTTAGCATGCATAATTAAAAAATGAAAAATGAACATTTAAATCCACGCACTCCCAAAAACATAATCACCCTCACCTGAACCGTACAAGCCCTCATTCTGCTTGTACCCTGCTCCTAAAGGTTTTTAAAGGTGGTTGGGAACTAATTATCTACAATATGGCTGTGTCGAAGACCTGTTGCCAAAGAAATTTCCTCTTGAAAGTACATCTGGGAGTGCAAATGTATTTTTGATATCAGAAATTAACTACCAAACATTTCTCCATTTATACATTTATATAGCGGTCCGTCACCATCTTTTCACACCCGTTTGGGTGGAAGCGGTGGGAGTTACAGAACACCATGTTTGTTTTATATATATAGATAGATAGATAGATAGATAGATAGATAGATAGATAGATAGATAGATAGATAGATAGATAGATAGATAGATAGATACAAAATACTTAAAACACTTACGGTCTTATATGAGTATGGCGGTCCATGAACCGGCATACGGGCAGTGGTGGTCGGACCGCCACAACCTTGGTGGTCCGACCTCCACATCACAATGCTGGTGGTCAGACCGGCAGCACACCGTTACCACAGCCAGGATCAGATATCCCGACAGGTTGGCGGCGGTGAAAGTCGTGGTCAGCCACAGTGGTGCTGAGTTCAGCACCACTATGCTGATCATGACTTGCCTTCTGCCTGCCTTTCCATGGTGGGGACCCCGTTGTGTAAAGGCTGGCGGAAAGGCAGGGACGGGGCCACAGTGGCAACTGTCAGCAACCTCAGAATGCGCATTGTCTACCGTGGCAAACAGCGTGCATTCCGAGGGTGCTGGGGGCTCCTTCTATGCGTTGGCATAGGCCTCAGCTCTCCCTACTGCATCATCATAATATGGCAGTGGGGAGGTCGCTGGCTTGGCGCCCACCTCCCCATCATCATATTGGGTTGTAATGAGACCCTTAATACTTAACTGTAAAACCTTTACCAGGCATATACCTTTCCCATTCATGCTTTTTTTTAAATAAAAAAAATAATACTGACCGTTTAAACCTTTACCACACATATGACGTTACCATACGTGCCTTTAGAATGAATTTTGTTGTAAAGGCATGCGTGGTAAAGGTATATTCTTGGTAAAGACATGAGTGGTAAAGGCATGTGTGGTAAAGTCATATGCGTGGTAATGGCTCTGTGGTAATAGTAATGACCATGATGTAATGGCTGTTTGCCGGTATCAGCAGTATTAATATCTGGCAGTAGTTCATTACAGTTCAGATTGAGGCCCTCATTATGAGTTTGGCGGTCTTTTCAGAAGGCTGCCGTGGTGGTGGCCGCCACAATACCGGTAGTGATGTTGGTATGCCGACAACCGTATTACGAGTCACATACTGAAGACTGCCCAAAAAAATAGCCACGTATCTGACACCGCCATGCCGACCGAGTGCGGCAGAAAGGCGGTCCCACCAACATCCCACCCTCCATATTACGACTCACAAATTAGCACAGCGGTCATTGCACGGCGGAAACCATTGGCAGTGCAAACCACTTCGCTCAAAATATCACCTCCACCAGAATCCAACGCATTGGACAGTATGACTACCCCACACCTGAGACACATACCCACACTACATCCACACCCACACCCACACCCATTACTATAAAACACACCCCCAAACAACCCACAATCCTTTGCAACTACAACCACAGACAGACAGAAAGGAGCCCGCAAAACCATCACTTACCACTGATACACCATAGGCACATGTACACTTCACATGCAGTACATACATCACAATTGCACACAAACACCACAGTACACCAAACTAAGCACCCCTCACACCCCATCAAATCCCAAACACCTCACCCTTGCACACAACACCCCCCCAAAACACATCACTACCACCATGTCCCCTCAAGCACCCACGATTCACAGACGAAGAGTTGAGGGTCATGGTCGATAAAATCATCCAGGGTAGAGCCACAACTGTTGGGAGCACATGTCCAGCAAACATCCATAGCCAGGAAAATGGCGTTATGGCGGAGGATAGTTGACAGGGTCAACTCAGTGGACACCCATCCACGCACAAGGGAGGACATCAGGAAGAAGTGGAACGACCTACGGGGAAAGGTGCGTTCCATGGCTTCACAACACCAGATTGCTGTCAACAAGACTGGCAGGAAAACCCACACCTCTTCCCCCAGAGTTCACATCGTGGGAGGAGAAGGTCTTGGACATCATGCATCCAGAGGGCCTAACTGGAATAACCGAAGGATTGGATTCTGGTAAGTCAACAACACTTCCCTGGCACCAACGACTCCTGTACAGCATGGGTCCCCACCACCCTATCACTCCCCAATTCACCCCATCTCATACTTCTGCCCCTCCACCCGCAATCACCTGATGCCCCTTCCCTGCATGCCACACCACCCGACTCCCACTATCCCCACACAGTGCCTCCATAGTGAAAGGATTGCACTCACAAAGGCAAGCACCACAACTCCCACAATGCATTACTATGTACATGCACATACACATAAAAAGATGCACATGAAAGGATGCCATTCCCACCTCACAGTGGAACACCTGCACTTAAAACCATCACACATGCTACACATACTGGATGTTTTGACTGCGTAGTACTACATGGCAATGACAGCAATGCTATCCACTACCCTCAATCGAACATGGAAACAATGGGGGTCATTCCAACCCTGGTGGTCAGTGTTAAAGCGGCGGCAAAACCGCCAACAGGCTGGCGGTAAAAAAAATGCAATTCCGACCCTGGCGGAAACCGCCAACAGAGACCGCCACTTTAACACACCGCCCGCCACGGTGAGACAAACAAACAGTGCGGCGGTCACCGCCAACAGACAGGCAGGAGACAATGTACCGCCCACCCTATCACAACCCACCAATCTGCCACCTTTTCCGGGGCGGTAGCCCCGCCGATAAAAACACGGCGGAAACAGCCATTTCAAACGGAAAACGCTCACCTCCATACACCCCACAAGGAATCTGGACAGCATGGAACCCGAACTCCACATCCTCCCAGCTATTGTCTTCCTGCTCCTCTACAGGAGCACGAACGCCGGCGCAGAAGACAACGGTGAGTACTGCACAGGGGAGGGGGGAGGAAAAAAATTACGGGGACACACATATGCGACACACCCACCCTCACCCTCACCCACTACAACACACACATCAATGCATAGCAACACATCACAGTTACCCCCCCAAACCCCACGAAAGAATGCAAAGACAAAAGGAAATGATTATAAATTTAGAATTATATTGTAAGACTGAGTATAAAATATATCACACATCTATAACTTTATATACATAAATTGTCCAGTCCGATATGTGTATCAGCCATTGTTCGTGGGCCACTGGGCCAAAACACATGGGCAAAGCCCACACAGGATACCTGCCTCCAACGGAGAGAACCCTGCAGGGGCATCAGATAGGAAAACTACAGGCACCTCAGGGGGAAGGGAAGGGGGGGCACCTCAGCCAGATGAGTCCACGACGCCAGATCCACGAGGGGCCTCCATGGCCACTGTGCCATCCTGGGGAGTGCAAAGCCACAGTCTCTCAAGTCTATACAGTAGGTGGGTTGCCCACTGTGCCATCCTGGGGAGTGCAAAGCCACAGTCTCTCAGGTCTCTACAGTGGGTGGGTTGCCCACTGTGCCATCCTGGGGAGTGCAAAGCCACAGTCTCTCAAGTCTCTACAGTGGGTGGGTTGCCCACTGTGCCATCCTGGGGAGTGCAAAGCCACAGTCTCTCAAGTCTCTACAGTGGGTGGGTTGCCCACTGTGCCATCCTGGGGAGTGCAAAGCCACAGTCTCTCAACTCAATATCAGTCTCCACTGGTACTGGAGGGGGACTAGTGCCCAGAGTGCTTCGTGCAGCCCTGCCCGACACAGATGCGGGCCTGCCCCTTCCGCCAATGGGCCAGCGGTTCTTGAGATGAAGGGCCCAGTTCAGCGGTTCTTGAGACGGCGGTGCCCTGACAGCGGTGCTTGAGACGGCGGTGCCCTGTTCAGCGGTGCTTGAGACGGCGGTGCCCTGTTCAGCGGTTCTTGAGATGAAGGGCCCAGTTCAGCGGTTCTTGAGAAGAAGGGCCCAGCGCAGCGGTTCTTGAGACGGTGGTGCCCAGCGGAGCGGTGCTTGAGATGAAGGGCCCAGCGGAGCAGTGCTTGAGATGAAGGGCCCAGCGGAGCAGTGCTTGAGACGGCGGTGCCCAGCGGAGCGGTGCTTGGGATGAAGGGCCCAGCGGAGCAGTGCTTGAGATGAAGGGCCCAGCGGAGCAGTGCTTGAGATGAAGGGCCCAGGGGAGCAGTGCTTGAGATGAAGGGCCCAGTTCAGCGGTGCTTGAGACGGCGGTGCCCAGCGGAGCGGTTCTTGAGACGGCGGTGCCCAGCGGAGCGGTGCTTGAGATGAAGGGTCCTGTTCAGCGGTTCTTGAGACGGCGGTGCCCTGTTCAGCGGTGCTTGAGACGGCGGTGCCCTGTTCAGCGGTGCTTGAGACGGTGGTGCCCAGTTCAGCGGTGCTTGAGATGAAGGGCCCTGTTCAGCGGTGCTTGAGATGAAGGGCCCAGTTCAGCGGTGCTTGAGACGGCGGTGCCCTGTTCAGCGGTGCATGAGACGGCGGTGCCCAGCGGAGCGGTTCTTGAGACGGCGGTGCCCAGCGGAGCGGTGCTTGAGATGAAGGGCCCTGTTCAGCGGTGCTTGAGAAGAAGGGCCCAGTTCAGCGGTGCTTGAGATGAAGGGCCAAGCGAAGCGGTTCTTGAGACGGCGGTGCCCAGCGGAGCGGTGCTTGAGATGAAGGGCCCTGTTCAGCGGTGCTTGAGATGAAGGGCCCAGTTCAGCGGTGCTTGAGACAGTGGTGCCCTGTTCAGCGGTGCATGAGACGGCGGTTCCCTGTTCAGCGGTTCTTGAGACGGCGGTGCCCAGCGGAGCGGTTCTTGAGATGAAGGGCCCTGTTCAGCAGTGCTTGAGATGAAGGGCCCAGTTCAGCGGTGCTTGAGATGAAGGGCCCAGCGGAGCGGTTTTTGAGATGGCGGTGCCCAGCGGAGCGGTTCTTGAGACGGCGGTGCCCAGCGGAGCGGTGCTTGAGATGAAGGGCCCTGTTTAACGGCGTTTGAGATGAAGGGCCCAGTTCAGCGGTGCTTGAGACGGTGGTGCCCTGTTCAGCTGTGCATGAGACGGCGGTGCCCTGTTCAGCGGTTCTTGAGACGGCGGTGCCCAGCGGAGCGGTGCTTGAGATGAAGGGCCCTGTTCAGCGGTGCTTGAGATGAAGGGCCCAGTTCAGCGGTGCTTGAGATGAAGGGCCCAGCGCAGCGGTTCTTGATACGGCGGTGCCCAGCGGAGCAGTGCTTGAGATGAAGGGCCCAGTGGAGCAGTGCTTGAGATGAAGGGCCCAGCGGAGCAGTGCTTGAGATGAAGGCCCAGCGGAGCGGTGCTTGAGATGAAGGGCCCTGTTCAGCGGTTCTTGAGATGAAGGGCCCAGTTCAGCGGTGCTTGAGACGGCAGTGCCCTGTTCAGCGGTGCTTGAGATGAAGGGCCCTGTTCAGCGGTGCTTGAGATGAAGGGCCCAGTTAAGCGGTGCTTGAGATGAAGGGCCCAGCGCAGCGGTTCTTGAGACGGCGGTGCCCAACGGAGCAGTGCTTGAGATGAAGGGCCCAGCGGAGCAGTGCTTGAGATGAAGGGCCCAGCGGAGCAGTGCTTGAGATGAAGGGCCCAGCGGAGCGGTGCTTGAGATAAAGGGCCCTGTTCAGCGGTTCTTGAGATGAAGGGCCCAGTTCAGCGGTGCTTGAGACGGCGGTGCCCTGTTCAGCGGTGCTTGAGACGGCGGTGCCCTGTTCAGCGGTGCTTGAGATGAAGGGCCCTGTTCAGCGGTGCTTGAGATGAAGGGCCCTGTTCAGCTGTGCTTGAGATGTAGGGCCCAGTTCAGCGGTGCTTGAGACGGCGGTGCCCAGCGGAGCGGTTCTTGAGATGAAGGGCCCTGTTCAGCGGTGCTTGAGATAAAGGTCCCAGTTCAGCGGTGCTTGAGATGAAGGGCCCAGCGCAGCGGTTCTTGAGACGGCGGTGTCCTGTTCAGCGGTGCTTGAGACGGCGGTGCCCAGTTCAGCGGTGCTTGAGATGAAGGGCCCTGTTCAGCGGTGCTTGAGACTGCGGTGCCCTGTTCAGCGGTGCTTGAGACGGCGGTGCCCTGTTCAGCGGTGCTTGAGATGAGTGTCCAGGTCAGCGGATCCGGCCATGGCATGGATGTCACTCGCCACCTGACATGTGGCTGGCGGGGCCTTCCTGCCCATCTGTCTGGTGGCTTGCGGGGCCCTCCTGGGCTGCAGTACCGGGCCTGTGGGTGTCCTCCTGCCCACCTGGGACGTGGCTTGCGGGGCCCTCCTGGGCTGCAGTACCGGGCCTGTGGGTGTCCTCCTGCACACCTGGGATGGGGCTGGTGGGGCCCTCCTGGCCAGCTGGCCTGCGGCCGGACTTGTCGGGCGTGCTGCCCTTCCCACCCTTCCCTGTTCGCTTGTGGCCCTTTCCCACCTTTGGCGGTGTGCCAGGTGGCACCCGACTTCCTGCCGGAACCATGGTAGGGATTTTGGTCCCTGGTGTCTTTGGCCTCTCGCGCCGGGCACTGGCAATCTTCGGATGCTTTTCCGGGGGTGGGCTGGCCGTGCCTTGGCTCCTCGCTGAACTGGCTGCCCTTGAGGGTGGGGGACTCCACAGTCCATGGCAAACAGTCTTTACAGGTCCCGGTTTTGTGGTGGCTGAGGTGCTGGTTGGAGTCTTATGAGATGGACGGGGTGGGGGAGTTGTTGGAAAGAGGTCAAGTTTGGAAAAGAAAAGCAATTTCGAAAGAGAGGGACGGGTAGGTGTGGCGCCTTGAGACCCGCACGGGTGAGTAGCGCGCTTTATAAATGTTAATGATTTGATTAGTGGGTATGGGAGTGGAGGAAGAGGATGTGGTTGTAGGAGTGTGAAGTCTGGTGTCTTTGGGTGCAGGTGCTTGGGCTGGAGGCTGTCGTGAGGTGGATGGCTGTTGGGTGGGTGGCTGCCTGCGTTTGTGTAGTTTGGAAGAGGGGGTGACAGACACACTGGGAGAGGACACAGGGGACGTGTAAATGGTAGTGGGGGTGGTGACTGCACGTGTGCGGAGTGTTCTGGTGGGTGTGCTGGTGATGGACGTAGTGGCTGAAGATGTTGTGCATGCAAGTGTGAGTGGAGATGTCACAGGGAGGGAGGAGGGAGACAAGGAGGAGGGGGACACAGTGGAGGCAGTGGGTGTTGGTATGTCGGCATGTGGATGTTGCTTGTGTGAATGCTTGTGTGATGTGTGGTGCTTATGTCTGGATGAGCTTCCCTTGGGTGTTGAGGTGTGTGCAGGCTGGTCTGATGGTGTGTCTGGGATAGGCAGAGGTACAGGGGATTGGGTCTGGGTGGAGGAAGTTGGAGGGGGGAGGCTAGAGACAGGGACAATGGCTGCCGTCAGTGCTGAGGCCAGAGCGTTGAACGATCGCTGATGGGCAGCCTGACCAGAATGAATGCCCTCCAGGTATGCATTACTCTGGTGCACCTCCCTTTCTACACCCTGGATGGCATTCAAAAGGGTAGACTGACCAACAATGATGGTCCTCAGGAGGTCAATGACCTCCTCACTGAGGGCAGCAGGGGTGACAGGGGCAGGGCCTGAGGTGCCTGGGGCGAAGGAGATGCCCACCTTCCTGGGTGAGCGGGCATGGGGCAAACGCTGAGGGGCTGCTGGGAGGGCGGTGCTGGTGCGCTGGGTGGTGGCTGCACCTGTTGTTGCGGGGGGCACGGATGTTGCCGCCACCACAAGGGAGCTCCCTTCAGAGGACGAGTCGCTGTCACTGACATCAGCATGAGTCCCCGCTGTGGAGCTCCCCTCGCCCTCCGTCCCACTGGTGTATTCGGACTCTGTTGCATGGCCCTCCAGGGCCATGTGGGATGCAGCTCCCTCGTGCTCCGATGCCACTTCTCCTCCGCCTGATGATGCTAATGCACACATGAACAGGAAGACCACAAAAAATGGTGGGGGGGAGAAAGAAAGACATGTTGAGTGCATGCATTGGCGACACCGTTGGCGGAGAGGACAGACACAGAAGCCCCCTGCACTACGCTGCGCACTTGGGGTCCACTACGCAATCTGTGGGACATGGCCTACGAGCCTATGGATGACAACTGCACACATAGATGACACAGGGCCATGGATACCTGTACTTGGCACCCTACAGAGGTGGGGGGCGGGGGCACAGGGCCATGCCTTACGGAGGGGCCTAGCCTACAGAAATCACCCTGGCCTAGGGATACCCACAGCCCTCCTCCCCCACCCAGACACCTCCACTGCGTGCAATGACAGCAGAATGTGTTTGTACTCACCCCCTTGTGTCTGCTGTGATGTCTTCACGCGCCCATCCAAATCGGGGTAGGCCACCGCCAGGATCCGGGACATCAGGGGGATCAAAGTAGGACTGGCACCACTCCTACGTTGGGAGGCCATCCCCAGCTGAGCCTCCGCCGTCTTCCTGCTCCAGCATCGGATGTCCTCCCACCTCTTCCGGCAGTAGGTGCGCCGTCTGTTGTGGACCCCCAGGGGTCCGGACGTCCTTGGCGATGGCACGCCAAATAGCGACTTTCTGGTGGGCGCTGACCTATGTGACATGTACAGGCAGAGAAAAATAGTCATCACCTTCTGCATGCTCGATGTGAGTGGCCCCCCATCCCCACCCTTGCCATGTGGCACATGCTCTCATCTGTTGTTTGATGCATGCCTCAATCGCTCCCCTCCCCACCATCTTTCATCCACCCCACTCAACCCAGGCATTGCCCACTAAGCATGGTCCCTGTGTACTTACCTGTTGGTCTGAAGGACTGTAGAGTAGCGCATACTGGGGGAGGATCCCATCCACAAGTTTCTCCAACTCCTCCGCAGTGAAGGCAAGGGCCCTTTCCCCAGTCGCATGAGCCATTGTCTCTTCCAGGTCACAGCAGCACTTGCAGTGTAGGTCCTCTCCTGTGGAAGATCAGGTATCGAGTGATTAAGCAGATAGAAAATGGCGGTCACGTCCGCGGCGGTGCGTACCGCGGCGGTGCATACCGCGACCGCCGGCGCACATCATCATTGGCTCCTGAAACCCATAGGGTTCAATGTTAACCAATGCGGCTTTGCGCCGCGATCTTCGACTGCCTACCGCCACAGTGTGCCACGCCAGCGCATTGACCTCACATCCCACTGTCGCACTTCACAGGTCAGGCAGCCGCCATTTCAAGGGCCCACATGGCTTAATTTCTACTGCGTCACACATACCTAGGCCTTGCATCAACACTCATACAAACCTTTCAATGCATTGGGAATCGTGTTATGTGCAAGCTGTGGTTACGTACCTGTGGGTTGATTGACTCTGTTCTTGCTGTTGTCCTTCATAGGCACCGTCCGCTGGGACATGCGAGGAGATGGAGGAATCTTCCCGTGTACAGACCGCTGGTGGACCTGTCGACAATGGAGGAACGACATGTCATACTGACATACAGGCTTGACCGAGCCACTATACAGGAACTGTGTGCCCAGCTGAAGCCAGACCTGATGTCACCCATCCGCCAACCCACAGGGATCCCCCCTCTAGTTCAGGTGCTGTCAGTACTCCATTTCTTAGCAAGTGGGTCTTTTCAAACAACAGTGGCCATATCATCAGGGATGTCCCAGCCCATGTTTTCCAAGGTGTTGTCCAGAGTGTTGTCTGCCCTGCTCAAACACATGCGGAGCTCCATCATTTTCCCTGAGGTGGGGGATTTGGTTACAGTGAAGGGTGATTTCTATGCCCTTGGACATATTCCCAACATCATTGGTGCCATTGATGGGACACATGTTGCTTTGGTCCCCCCCAGCAGGAGTGAACAGGTGTACAGGAACCGGAAGAGTTATCATTCGATGAATGTACAGATGGTGTGTTTGGCTGACCAGTACATCTCCCATGTTAATGCCAAGTTCCCTGGGTCAGTGCATGACACCTACATCCTGCGGAATAGCAGCATCCCATATGTGATGGGTCAACTCCAGAGGCACCGGGTGTGGCTATTAGGGGACTCTGGTTACCCCAACCTGTCATGGCTACTGACCCCAGTGAGGAATCCCAGGACAAGGGCAGAGGAACGGTACAATGAGGCCCATGGGCGGACTAGGAAGGTGATCGAGCAAACCTTTGGCCTCCTGAAGGCCAGGTTCAGGTGCCTCCATGTGACAGGTGGATCCCTAATGTACTCACCAAAGAAGGTGTGCCAGATCATCGTGGCCTGCTGTATGCTTCACAACCTGGCTTTGCGACGCCAGGTGCCTTTTCTGCAGGAGGATGGTCCAGATGGTGGTGTTGTAGCAGCTGTGGAGCCTGTGGAGAGTGAAGAGGAGGAAGCCGAAGAGGACGACATAGAGAATAGGAACACAGTAATACAGCAGTATTTTCAATGACACACAAGTAAGAGTACACACCGGCATATTACATTTACTTAAAGACTCCTACCTCTCTACTGTCTGACTTTTTCCCCAGTGTATGGTAACTGTGTTGTGACTTTCCCTTCCGTTTTCAGAGATGTGGGCCCCACTGCGTGACATCTGCTTTGTTTCCCCATGGACTACAGCTGTGTGACAGCGGTTTGTTATCATCACAATGTGAATGAACATTTTGGCACGGTCATGTCTAATACATTTGTTCTAAATCACAGACAGACTCCAGATTGTTTTGTGCAATAAGTGTGTTTATTCAAGTGCTCTAAATTGGATGGGTGGTTGCAAATCGGTGAGGGGTGATGGTGGAGGATTGTCCATGGCAGAGTCCAGACTATCAGTATCACAGGTGCATTGTCCAAATGCCTGTGGAAAGTGGAGCAGGGGCAGTTTAAGGTTGGACAGGGTGACAATGTGGGACAGTGGGATGACAATCAGGGCGGTATCCTTTGCTGGCGGGGGTCTTGACATCTTACTCTGTCTTCTTCCTGGATCTCAGGGCCCGCTTGTGGGGTGGTTCTCCTTCTGCAGGGGGTGGGGTTCTGGTGGCCTGTTGGTCTTGTGTCGGGGCCTCCTGTCCACTAGGGCCGGCGGAGGTGGTAGGCAGTTCTTGGTCCATGCTAGTGTCAGGGGCCCTTTGAGGTGCCACAGTGTCCCGCAATGTGGTGACTACCTGATTCAGGGCCACTACGATGGTACCCATGGCGGAACTGATGTTTCTTAGTTCCTCCCTGAACCCCATATACTGTTGCTCCTGCAGAAGCTGGATCTCCTGAAACCTGGCCAGGACCGTCGCCATTGTCTCCTGGGAGTGGTGGTATGCTCCCATGATGGAGGGGAGGGCCTCGTGGAGAGTGGGTTCCCTGGGCCTGTCCCCCCCCTGTCGCACTGCAGCCCTCCCAGTTCCCCTGTTTCCATGGGCCTCTGTCCCCTGGACCGTGTGCCCACTACCACTGCCCCCAGGTCCCTGTTGTTGTTGGGGTGTTGGGTTATCCTGGGTTCCCTGTAGTGGTGGACACACCGCTGCTTGACGTGTCATGGGGACAGAGGTATGGGCCCGCTGGGTGGGTGCTGTGCTGGTGTTCCCAGAGGGGGGGAAGGTCTGCTGTGGACTGTGGCTGTCTGAGGGGAACCGACTGTCCCGAGGTCCCAGATGGACCGGGCTGGTCATCTAGATCCAGGGAGACAGAGCTGCTGTCCTCACTGTAGGCCTCTTCTGGGGGTGGAGTGGACATTTGTGGACCCTCCTGCGCGGTGACCTGGCGTTCGGGTCCTGCAGGGGTATAAAAGTATGGTTATTGCTTCTGTGTGTGCCATAGCGTGCAATGGGTGGGTGCCCGTGTACCCCAGTGCTGGCATTCCTTTGTGGGGGCTGTTGTGACGGTGGTTTGGGGGGGAGGGGGTTGTATGTGTATGTGCAGTGGGCATGCTTTGGTGATGGGTGTCCATGCTTTGTGGACGCATGCAGGGCTAGGTGTTGGGATGGGTGGGTTGTGATGGTGAGACATTTGCAAGGAGTAGGTGTGATGGGGGTGGGGGTGAGGGTGGGGGTATGAGTTGGCATGCAGGTGGGGTGGGGGGGATGAAGTAGTGAAGATGAGACTTACCAGAGTCCATTCCTCCAGCTACTCCTGCGAGGCCCTCAGGAAGCAGGATGTTCAAGATCTGCTCCTCCCATGTTGTAAATTCTGGGGGAGGAGGTGGGGGTCCGCCGCCAGTCCGCTGCACCGCGATGTTGTGCCTGGATACCATGGAACGCACCTTACCCCGTAGGTCGTTCCACCTCTTCCTGATGTCGTCCCTATTTCTTGGGTGCTGTCCCACAGCATTGACCCTGTCCACTATTCTGCTCCATAGCTCCATCTTCCTGGCAATGGTGGTGTGCTGCACCTGTGTCCCGAACAGCTGTGGCTCTACTCGTACAATTTCCTCCACCATGACCCTGAGTTCATCATCAGAGAACCTGGGGTGTCTTTGCGGTGCCATGGGGTGGTGTGGGTGATGTGTAGGGTGGATTGTGTGGTGCTAAGTGTGGTGATGTGTATTGTTGTGTTGTGTGAAGTGCGTGCAAATATTGCTGGATGACAGTGAATTGGGCGTCTGGGTGCTCGGATGTGTTTTCTCGGTGCATGTTCACGGATCTCTAGGAGTGGAGGTTTGTGGGTGATGTGGGTGTGTGTTTTATATTGTATTGGGTGTGTGGGAGTGGTGTGTGTATGTGTATCAGGTGTGTGTATTTTGAATTGTCCAATGTGGTAGTGTTTTGTACAAGTGTGTGTATTTCGAGTGCAACGGTGTGTACCGCCAAATGGAATACCGCGGTTGAAAGACCGCCTCGTGGATTCGTGTGTCGTGATAGTGTGGGCGTATTTCTGTTGGCGTGGCGGTGGAGGTTTGTTCATCGCCAGTTTCTCGCTGGCCTTTGGTGTGGGGGATTTTTGTGGATGTCTGTATTTTGGCGGTTTGCTTGTTGTGGGTCAGAATGACCGTGGTGGTTTACCGCGGCCGCGGCGGTGTTATGGCGGTCTTCTGAACGGCGGTAAGCGCCTTTTACCGCCGAGGTTGGAATGACCCCCAATGTCACAATCCATCTCCCACGAACAATGTCTGCAGTGCTGCATCCGTCATTGCCATCACTGGGAAGCAAGTCAAGCCACTGTATGCATCAGACTATGAAACTAACAAGTGCACATTCACAGTGTAACTCTCAATCAATCAATATATTTATAGAGCGCACTACATACCCGATAGGGTTTCAAGGCGCTGAGGGGGGGGGGTTAGCTGCTACTGGTCGAAGAGCCAGGTCTTGAGGAGTCTTCTGAAGGCGAGTAGGTCCTGGGTCCGTCGCAGGTTGGTTGGGGGAGTGTTCCATGTCTTGGCGGTGAGGTAGGAGAAGGGTCTGCCGCCGGATGTCTTTCGGTGGATGCGGGGGACAGTGGCGAGTGCGAGGTCTGCGGAACGGAGCTGTTGGGTGGGGGTGTAGAAGCTGAGTCTGTTGTTGAGGTAAGCAGGTCCGGTGTTGTGGAGTGCTTTGTGTGCGTGGGTGAGGAGCTTGAATGTGATCCTCTTGTCAACGGGGAGCCAGTGGAGGTCTCTCAGGTGTACGTTGGGGTACGTTGAGGATCAGTCAGGCGGAGGTGTTTTGGATGTGTTGGAGGCGCCGCAGGTGTTTTGTCGGGATGCCTGTGTAGAGTGCATTGCCGTAGTCTAGCCTGCTGCTGACGAGGGCCTGTGTCACTGTTTTTCTTGTGTCTGTTGGGATCCACTTGTAGATCCTGCGGAGCATGCGGAGAGTTTTGTAGCAGGAGGAGGAGACTGCGTTGACCTGTTTTGACATGGAGAGAGAGGAGTCGAGGATGAAGCCCAGATTGCGTGCGTGGTCGGTTGGTGTTGGTGGGGTTCCTAGAGATGTTGGCCACCAGGAGTCATCCCAGGCGGAGGGGTAAGGTCCGAGGATGAGGACCTCCGTCTTGTCCGAGTTCAGTTTCAGGCGGCTGTTTCTCATCCATTCGGCAACGGCCTGCATACCCTCGTGGGGGTTGGGCTTGGCGGTGTGGGGGTCCTTGGTGAGGGAGAGGATGAGGTGGGTGTCATCGGCATAGGAGATGATGTTGAGGTTGTATTGGCGGGCTACTTGAGCGAGGGGTGCCATATAGATGTTGAATAATGTTGGGCTGAGGGATGAGCCCTGGGGTATGCTGCAGATGATTTTGGTGGCTTTGGAGCGGAAGGGAGGGAGGCGGACTCTCTGGGTTCTGTCGGAGAGGAAGGATGTAGTCCATTCGAGGGCTTTCTCTTGTATTCCAGCTTCGAAGAGGTGGGTTCTCAGAGTATGATGGCATACCGTGTCAAAGGCGGCTGATAGGTTCAGGAGGATGAGGGCTGATGTTTCGCCGTTGTCCATTTGGCATCTGATGTCGTCTGTTGCGGCGAGGTAGTGGTCTCGGTGCTGTGATTTTGCCGGAAGCCAGACTGGGAGGGGTGCAGGATGTCGTTGTTTTCGAGGTGGCCAGTCAGTTGTGCATTGACGATTTTCTCGATGACCTTCACAGGGAACGGGAGTAGGGAGATGGGTCGGAAGTTCTTGAGGTCCTGAGGGTCTGCTTTGGGCTTCTGAAGGAGGGCGTTGATTTCGGCGTGTTTCCAGCTTTCTGGGAATGTTGCTGTTTCGAAGGAGATGTTGATGACCTTCCGTAATTGGGGAGCGATGGCTGCGTCTGCTTTGTTGTACACGTGGTGAGGGCATGGGTCTGATGGTGATCCGGAGTGGATGGAGTTCATGAATTTGCGTGTCTCGGTGTCGCTGACGTTGGCCCAGGAGGATAGGCGCTCGGAGTGGGTGGTGTTAGCGGGGGTGGTGTCTGGCGTGGTGGGGGCAGCTGTGGTGTTGAAGCTGCCGTGGATGTCGGTGATCTTTTGGTGGAAGAAGGTGGCCAGAGAGTCGCAGAACTCTTGCAAGGGTGGAATGTCGTTGACGTTGGCGCTGGGGTTGGAGAGTTCTTTAACGATGCTGAAGAGCTCTTTGCTGTCGTGTACGTTGTTATCTAGGCGGTCTTTGAAGGAGGATCTTTTGGCTAGTCTGATTAGTTGGTGGTGTCTGCGGGTGGCGTCTTTGTGGGCCGTGAGGCTGTCAGGTGTGTGTTCGGTGAGCCATTTATTCTTAAGTTTCCGGCAGATGCGCTTGTTGGTCTGGAGCTCTTCGGTGAACGAGGTGGCTTTCTTGGTGGCTTGGTTGTTGGTGGTCTTCTTGAGTGGTGCGAGGGAGTTGGCGCAGTCGTTGATCCACTGTCTGAGGTTGTGGGCGGTGGTGTCTGGGTCGGTGGGGTCGTTAGGCGGGTTCTGGGCAAGGGCGTTGGTCAGATGGTTTTGGGTGACTTTGCTCCAGTGGTGGCGGGGTGGCTGTAGGGTGCGGTGGTGCTTGACCTGTTTCTGGAAGGTGAAGTGGATGCAGTGGTGGTCGGTCCAGTGGAGTTTGGTGGTGTGGTTGAAGGTGATGTGGGCGCTTGTGGAGAAGATGTGGTCAAGCGTGTGGACGGCTGCGTGGGTGGGTGTGGTGGCGAGTTGTCTGAGGCCGAAGTTGGCGAGGTTGTCGATCAGGGTGGTGGAGTTGACGTTGTTGTTGTTCTTGAGGTGGAAGTTTAGGTCCCCGAGGAGGATGTAGTCTGTAGAGGCGAGTGCGTGGGCGCTAGCGAGATCAGAGATGGAGTCGCTGAAAGGTGCCCATGGTCCGGGGGGTCTGTAGACGAGCGTTCCTCTGAGGGTGGGTTTGGGGTCGGTGTGTATTTGGAAGTGCAGATGTTCGGCGGTCTTGAGGGTGTCATCCATGTGGGCGTGGACCTTGAGGGTGGCCTTTCCCTCTTCATCCACAGGTACCCCTGCCACTGCCATCCTCCATAGGATGCCAGAGACAGCCATCCCTCCCCAGGATGAAGGCCCCAGTGGATGTCTTGACTTTGACGAGTTACCTGGCCAATCTGGGACAACTGGTCAGTCCACAACCAGCAGCCCCACCCTGGCCACATCTGAGTCCTCCACCCCAGTGGCAACAACAGAACAGTCAAACCCTCACTCCCAAACCTGTGTTCCAAGGACTGTACAATCAGCAGTGTGCCCCACAGTAAATGGACCAGAGTCAACCCCCCGCACCCAAGACGATGAAGGCCCTGGTGTAACTGGGAATGGGCACACTGTGCCAGATGCACAGGCAGAGGGGGTCAGGGGCAGTGGGAGAGCACCTGTGGGCCAAGGGATGGAAACGACATCTCCAAAGTCCTGGGAGCATACCAGCAATCCCAGGACAAGATGAGCCAGATCCTCTCAACCTTGCAGAAGAACCAGAGGCTGCAGAGGGAATACCACCAGAAGGACAGGTGGCATTACTGGATAAGTTGGTTAAAGAAGGTGTTAAAACTTTGTGCTTGCAGTTCTTCCATTTACTTTCAGAACCTCTAAATGGGCTGAGATTTTAAATTAATTCCTTAATAGCTGAGGCTTTTCCACCCCACTGCTGAGTCTGTTTTTTGAGAATTGGAGCACTTTGTGCTTAGCTCTTTATACCTTTGGGCCTGATTAAGAGTTTGACGGATGGGGTTACTCCATCACAAAAGTGAGGGATATCCCATCCGCACGGAAATTGTGATACAGCAGACAGGATATCCATCAGGTTTGTGATGGAGTAATCCGTCCACCAAATTCTAAATCAGGCCCTTTGTCTCCAAAAAGGTCTCTAGCCCAAATCTGAGTCTTTCTTTTCTTAAATGCTGGGCAATCTAGCAGTACCAAGGTATTGTAGATTTCCCTGGAGGGACCCAAGAAAATAACCAATATACATCAATGTTTTTTGGGAAAAATGAGGAAAGTGCTGAACAAGAATGCTTAATAAATGGCCCTAAAATAATGGTTGCTGTGCTAGGATCATCATGTCTCCAGCTTTCAGGAACAAGATGAGTTGTAAAAAAATATTTTTACTACAGTTTTTTATTTTTCTAATTTGTAGTCAGCTTTTTTGTTGTTTCTACCTTCTTGCACTTTGTAGTGGGAAAAGGTGTAAAGCTCATGGGTGAATCCAGAGATGCTACGCATTTTTGAAAATAAGACAAAATTCCAAATTCAACAAGGGGTCATTTGTGTAGCTCTCTCGTAGTGTTCACAAAGACATTCATTGTTAACAAAATAAAAACAGAAGATGGCAGAGTTTTTGTCTGTCATTTTTTGCCCCGATGGCTGATTTACAAAAGTGGTACAATGCTACACTCATAAGACTGTTCTTGTCCTAGGAATATGTAGGACCTCATAATGAGTTTGGCGGCCTGCCGGTAAGACAGCTGTGGTTGCAGCTGCCAAAAGGCTGCCATGTTGGCGGTCATCCACCCACCCTATTAAGAGAAATACACAGCTCAGACTGCGAAAAAGTAGCCAATTTCCCAAAACTGCCAGGACACGGACGGGCGGAAAAAAGGCTTTCAGACCATAAGCACCACCAGCCCAACAAAAATCAACCGATCAAATTGCGATTTACAAATCACGGGAGCGGTTCTTCCATGGCAGAAACCAATTGGTAATATGAACCGCAGCCGTCTGAACTCACAACAGTCAGAACACCACACCACATTGGACAGTTTGAATACCCCCCACACATTCACACACCTGACACACTGACACACTGCACTATAAAACACATCCCTACACAACCCACAATCCTTAGCAACCAGAATGCCACTCACACCCAGAGAGTAGGATAAGCCAAACAATAGGCACCCGTACACATAACAATCAGCACACATCTCACATTTGCACAACAGACACAACACACAATTTACAAACCCACACAATACACAAGCATCACACACTCACATCATAGCACCCACACCTCATCACAAACATCATTCACCCTTCTATTCACTACCTCACCATCTTTAGCACCACTATCATGTCCCCATAAAAACACCCATGTTTCACTGATGATGAGTTGAGGTCATGGTGGACGCATATTGGCTGTGGCCTACCTTGAGTTGGATGGGCGTTTGAGGGCAGCACAGCAGCCACAAGGGAGTGAGTACTGATTGAAGTAATTTACATTCCTCCGCAAGGTGAGTGTATGATGTGAAAGACTGTAAGTTGTGACAATGTGGTAAGTGCGAAAGGTAATGTGTCCTAGGTAAACCTATATGTGGAGTACCCAGCATTGGTGCATAGGTGTGCCCAATGTATTATGTAGTGGGACATATTACTCACCTATGTCATCCCTTCTGTACAGTAGCATATGATGATGCACATGTGACTGTGTTATATGTGTATCACTTTGCTGCTCTTAGACCCTGCTGGTTGTTCCTTGCCACCTACAGTTCCATACTCCCAACATCCTGATGGTAAGTTGTCCTTATCTTTGCCCTCTGTCCATTCAAATGCCCCTTGATCCATCTCTAACTGCAACACTGGATCAGACAAGTTGAGCACATGCCTAAAGTTCCTAAGGTTTCCAATGAGTGTCAAATTATTGTGAGGCTGTGATCTCAATCTGACATTTCACATGCCACACTTGCTGCACTTACTCAGATCTGTTAGGAGTTGTCCCCATTTGTGAGTTTGAAACGTTGGCATGCGTGATGTTTCCTCAGAATGGACAACCTGCATGCACTAAACCTTGGTGGTATTACTAGACTCGTAGTGCAAGCCATATCATTGAGTGTTCAGAATATTTGTACCAAGTACATGTTCCTTGGATAGTATTTGGCTACAAAGCAATTTCCTATTGCAATATGTTGTGGGCATGTTAAATAGGCCACTACAGATTGGTAATTGGTACATTCTGAACTGGTTTTTGCCAACATCATGTGTACATTGTTAGGTCCAGACATATATCAACATTGTGATGCAACTTAAACATACTTACTTTTGCTATTGTGTATATGTTTTGATGGCTCTTGGTATGGAATCCTAGAGTTAGTACTGACTGAATTGTGTTGCAGATGTGGCATTTCACCTTCACATGTTCTTGGACTTGTATGTGTAGTCAGTCATTTGGCTTACCTCAAGGTGTATGCCCCTATCATGTTAAACTCAGAAGTGTGAGGTGGCTTTGCAATGGTCATGTACAGATGTAAGATTGCTCATGTCTGAAATGTGGATAGGGATGTGGCCACTTGAATAATGGGCTATTGATGTTGCCAGTCATCATGATTAGTTGTACTGTATGTGGCCTTCATGCACATGACAGTTGTGCATTGTATGAAAGGTGATGGTATAGTACCTGGCCTTGTCTGCGGCTAAATCCTGTGGGCTAAGTTGGCCCTTATAAGTGTACATGACTTTGTTTACAGTTGGAGGGTGACTTAGAACAGTAGCTCGACAAAGTATGTAGCATTCTTTCCTACATGACTATTGGGCCCGGTGTTGCTGACATGTGTTTAGTCTCTATCATACTCCAATCATTGAAATGGCAGGTATGGTTGTTGCATATTTGCTTATGTCAATAGCAAAGGTTGTGGACTATGTGACATGAAATGGTATTGGCATGTATGCAACATGCTGTCTTGTGTTTGGCACATGATGTGGTTCCTTTCCTGGTACATGACACCTGCTAAAAATGTAGGTATGTGTGGATTTTGTGTTTGTGATATGTAGAAATGTATGTCACCACTATTTCTATTTGGTTGGTTGTTGGTTGACTATGCTGGTATGGATAGGCACCCAGATGTTCCCAAGTCAGGTTGTCATGGAATGGTTATTGTGATTGCTCTACTGATATGATGGTATAGTAGGTGTGCGATAGGTGTCTTAAGTGGTGTGTGACATTGTTGTAATGTAGGGGTATAAGTAGTATTGTTGTGTAGCCATTTTAGCTATAGCTCCATTAACATTATTTTAACAAACTAGGCCTGCCGCTGTGCACTTTAACCTAGATATATTTTATTCGGCTTCGCTTTATTATTGTTATAATAGCAACTTTTACAGTCCTGTTTTATTTCTCTCTATCTAACTGTTTTTGCCTAGGCCAGCACTCTGTTCTCAAACAAGACATTCTTGCTCACTCTGTGCTTCTTCCAAAGGCTGCAGCAAGATAGGTTGCCGGTGAACGTGGTACAAGTTTAATCTCTGGCATTCATAGAAAATACACATCCTTACGTAGGGACATTTTCGCACAACATCAGTTGTTTTATTATAAAAACACTTCCCTGTCCCTTACACAGTAGATGGAGATTCCAGCCAGAGAACCACAACTGTATGCTGATTACTGAATGCTCCACTACAGCTGCTTTTGCAGACTTCAGGCCTTTGCTCAGGTATGGGGGATGATGTCTTCCCAGGGGAACCCGAAGGGCACAATTAGAGCTTAACACGTTGTGCTCTATTATAGCCCAGGTAGGAACTGGTCTATTGACTCTAGTGGCAACATGGTAATATTATTTTTATGTTTTACTCTTCTTGTCACAATTTTAATATTTTCATGCTGTATCGTCCTGGTTAGAGAGAAACGGGTGAGACCTGAGTGACCACGGCTTCCCTGAGAAACCAGTTATGTCATGCGCTCGGCTGCCCAATCACCCCTGCCTTCGGGTAGAGGTGAGGCACTGCTAGTTGGCCGGAGCAAAACCCAGATTGGAGCGACAGCTGTCACCTGTAGTGGGTCATACTCAGTCTCCCACACCGCAGGCTATCCTTCCACTCGAAATCCAGTAGTCTCATTAGACTAATGAGAGCCTACGCGACAGTATCTAGTTATGACATGATGTTGGCACTGACCTGGTTCTACCTAGGGGTGTGGTACAAGTGGTTGTAATGTGATTGATGTGTACAGTGTGATGTAAGTTGATGACCCTACCTCTCTTTCTGTTTCCCTGCATCAGCATTGGCAGGCGAAGGAGAAGGGGCACAGCCAAGTGGGCAAGCTGCTGGCCAAGGCCCCTCGTCATGATACCACCGACACGAGAGATCCAGTGGCCAGGAGGATGAGGGGAGTGCCATGGGGGAGATATGATACAGTTCAACATCTTTGGAATTCTCCTCCAGTGGACACTCACTGGCAGTGGCAGATCCATCTAGGACCACCCGAGCACCATCTCTGTCCACCCCCCCTTTCTACCACTGCCCTCCCTGCAGCCCCCCATCCAGATGGCTGTGCCTACTCACCCAGGAGGGTGGGCGTCTCCTTTGCTGCAGAGGCACCTTTTCCCCAGCCCCTGTTAGCCCTGCTGCCCTCAGTGAGGAGGCTATTGATCTCCTGAGGACGATCTCTGTGGGTCAGTCGACCATTGTGAACACCATCCAGGGACTGGCAACTCAAGTCCAACAGAATAATGCATTCCTGGAGGGCACTCACAGTGTATTGGCTGGCCTACAGAGATCTTTTCAGGTTCTTGTCTCCACACTGTCGGCAGACAGTCACCCTTTGATTACCATCCCCCCTCTACCTTCCTCAAAGGAAACTCCCCCAACCCAGCCAAAGCATACAGACAGACAGGCATGCATCCACCCAAACATCCAATGGTTGCTAAGACAAACATAGGCACCACAAGACACACCACTGGCATGCACCTAAGCAACATACAGATGCAGACACAGCAACAGTCACAACCTGCCCTGACAAGGCCGCCACCCCTAGCATCACTGATGCATGGATTTTTTCCTCCTGATACACCTGCAGACACTACACCAACATTCACAGATTCAGCCACTGCACCTATCCTACCCACAGTCAGCACAACAGCAAACATTCAGACATCCACCCCAGTCACCAGACCCACAGACACCACCATAACCACTGACACTCCTACATGCAGCACACCCACCATACCTGCAGTCACCACCAGTCAGCAGACAGTCACCCACCCACCACGGCATCCATCCGCCACCTCCACCCCCTCAGTCCCTTACACATAAATGCACTTACTCACCCACCCACCACCCACAAGCATATCTCCCACAAACATGCACCAGCAACACCCACACATACACATCCGACAACCACTCCTTCACCCTCCACACCCAGGCCTCCTTCTGATGACCGTCCCCGAGTGTCAAAAAAAGCTTTCCTTTCATCTTTTGACCTTTTCCTACTCCTCTTCCCACTGTGGGACCCTAAATGCTCTGATCCCTTTCCAGGCATGTCCCTTCCACCTCCAAGCCCTCCCCTACCCACCCCTGCAAGTACCCATGTCCCTCCCCCCACCAAGAAGTTTTCCCCTCCCAGGAGAGACCAACCCTCCCCTAAACCTAGACCTAAACACCCCCTCTTAAGCCCAATCCCAAAGTACTGTCTCCAAAGTTTAGGCCCAAACCCCACCTCAGCTCCCCTCATCCCCGATAATCCCTCAGGTGCCTTCCTGCCCCCTTGATGCCCCTACCTGTGGAGGTTATATCGCAGTCAGGAGTCAAGGGCACACAGATGTGAATAGTGTGCGTATTGCAAATTTTACAATTGTACTTGCTTATGGCCTTGGACATTTCATTAATATTTATAATTTCTAATACATCTTTGGACTAAACAGTTGTTGGTTTCGACGTTACATGTTTGTCCTGCATTTCTTTTCTTAGGGCAGATTTGATCACGGCTGACATTGTTTGTGTGTGAGTATTTGTGTATAAGTGGTGCTGTGCTACCTGTTTTAACTGGGCAGCATGTGAGGTTGTGTGCAGTGCTTTTGGCCCCTAGTGATGGGTGTGTGTTGTGTGATAGGCATGTGCATGTAGGGGACATGTTGTTTTCATGGTATTGAGTCGTGTTTGTGTTGACGTGTTTTTTGCGGGGTTGTGTGGCTTTGTGTGCTTTGAATGTATGCACGTGCATGTTTTGTGTATGATATGTCAGATACGATGTGCTGTGTATGTAGATTGCTGCGTTGTATGGTTGTGTGATTGTTTGTGTTCATTCCCTGTTGGTGGTACATTGTGTTATATGTGTGATTTGTCACTGGGTACTGTCTATTATGGGTGCTTGCCAATGCACTGATGGAGTTGTGGTTGTGGTGTTTTGGTGTTGTGTGTTAGTGCATGTGACTGGGGTGTGTGTTTTTGATGTGTGTGATAGCCGTAGTGTGTGTACTGTGTATGTGCGGGTGTGTATGTGGCTGTCTGTGAGCGTGCGTGTCAGGTTACCTGTGTGTGTCGCCCTTGCTTCCCTCTGTTCCCGATGGTATGTTGTGTGAGTGTACGAACGTTGGCAATATACAACAGTGACAGGTTAGTGTGTGTACTTACGGTTGCTATTGTTGTCTTTGGCATTGATTCCGGAGTCTCTGGGCAAGTAGGAGCAGCGGGCTGAAGGCTAGTTCTGGTTCCCTGGAGGCTTTGAACGAGTATGGCCTCCTGAAGGAGAGTGTCTCCTTTTATGCAGTTCGTTTCCGCCTGTGTTTGTGTGGCGGTGCGACCGTGTCGGAAACCTTGGCAGTGCATTTTGCAAAGTGTTCTTTCTTCTGCACTGACCTATATTTATAAGCCAAAAATTTAAAGAAATTCTACCTATAATAACAAATGTCATTATTAGAAATGGGGTCTCTAATTGGCAGTATTGCACCCTGTTCAATTAAGGACCTTCACTCTAGTCACACACAGCTAAGATAACCCCTGCTCACCCCCTTGGTAGCTTGGCATGAGCAGTCAGGCTTATCTCAGAGGCAATATGTAAAGTATTTGTAAACAAACAAATTAATACAGTGAAAAGACCACAAAAGTACTCCACACCAGTTTGGAAAAATAGCCAATATATATATCTGATTAAAACAAGATCAAAATGACAAAAATCGAACATACGGTAGTAAAGATGTCACTTTTAAAAGTTGAAATGAGTCTTAATCCATAGAAATCAATGACTGTATCTTTTTAGCACAAAGTACCTGGGATGTGTCAAGAAGAAAGACAATTTGGGCCATAGGAGAGGTGAGACACTGAAAATCAAAGCGATTTGTCGGTTTCTTAATGCACAGGGGAGGTGATGCATTGATACTTTCTTCGTATGAGAGGTGATGCATCAGTTCCATGCTGGCAGGGAAGGTGATGCGTTGATTCTTTCCTCGCAGGAAAGGCGATGCGTTGATTTCCGGACACGCAGCCTCAGTTCCTTACTGCAATGAGTTTTCAATGAGAAATCGACACCCTAGGATGATGCCGGGAAAATCTAGACATGCTGTGTTGATGAAGCCACGGTAAAACAGGCGCTGCGTTGGTTCTGCAGCCACTAGACAGGTGCTGTGTCGATTCTCTAGTCAGGGGACAGGGGCTGCGTCTATTTTTCCACTGCTGTGTGTTGGTGCATGGATTTTTTCCTTCAGATCACCAGCTTACACTTCCAAAGACCTAGGGACTGGAGTTGGCACCACTTGGCAAGTCAGTAGAAGAGCCCAGGCACTGGCAGATGAAGTCTTTGATGTGCCTAAGACTTCTTAGCAGGAGGCAATCTTGGATCAAGCCCTTGGAGAACTGTGCAAAGCATGATATAGAAAGCAAAGTCTAGTCCTTTCATTCCCAAGACAGAAGCAGCAAGCAGCAGGCCAGCACAACAAAACAACAGGCAGAGTTGCAATCCGTCCCACATCATCCAGCTCTTCTTTCTGGCAGAATGTTGTCAATCCTGAAATGTTCAAACTTTGTGGGGTCAGAGGTCCAGTAGTTATACCGATGTCTGCCTTTTAAGTAGGCATATTTCAAATGGAATTCTTTGTTGTGCACAAGACCCTGCCTTTCTCTGCCCAGGCCCCAGACCCAAGTCACACTCCAGGGGGTTGGCGACAGCTTTGTGTAAGGACAGGCACAGGCCTATTCAGGTACAAGTATCAGCTCCTCCCACCATACTAGCCCAGAAGGATCCATCAGGATATGCAGGACACACCTCAGCTCCCTTTGTGTGACTATCTAGAGTGAATTCACAAACAGCCCAACTGTCATCCTGACCTAGACGTGTATTCCACAGACAGGCACAGAATGGTTAGGCAAGAAAATGCCTAATTTGTGAAAGTGGCGTTTTAAAACTTACAATTTAAAAAACAACTTCATCAAAATATGTATTTTTAAATTGTGAGTTTATAGACCCCAAACTCCATATCCCTAGCTGCTCCCAAGGGAAAATTACAGATACTTCAAAGCAGTTCCCATGTTACCCTAGGGGAGAGATAGGACTTGCAATAATTAAAACCAAATTTAGCAGTATTTCACTTTCAGGACATGTAAAACACACCAGCATATGTCCTATCTTTGAAATACACTGCACCCTGCCCCTGGGGCTGCCTTGTACCTACCTTAGGGGTGACTTACATGTAGTAAAAAGGAAGGTTAGGGCTTGGCAAGTGGGTGCACTTGCCAGGTCAAACTGGCAGTTCAAAACTGCATCCACAGACCTTGCAGCGGCAGGCCTGAGACATGTTTACAGGGCTACTCCTGTGAGTGGCACAATCAGTGATACAGGCCCACTAGCAGCATTTGATTTACAGGTCCTGGGCACAAATGGTGCACTATATCAGGGACTTTCTAACAAATCAAAATTGCCAATCATGGATAAACCAATCACCAATACCATTTAGACAGAGAGTATTTGCACTTTAGCACTGGTCAGCAGTGGTAAAGTGATCAGAGCCCTAAAGCCAGCAAAAACAAAACTCAGCACAGGATCAAAAACAAGGGGTCAGAAGCTAAACGTTTAGGGATAACCGAACAAAAAGGGCCATTTCCAAAAGTCATACAAACCTGTGTTGCCACTCTTCTGCAGAAATAAAGATAATACACTTTTATGATGGGCCTGTGACAGGAAAGGCCCAAAAATACAAAGTGGAGACATTGCTTTTTCGCTATGAAAAATGACAGATTTTGGCAATGTGGGTAGCAGCGGTATTTGGGCCCGGACTTGGCTGCCACCCAGAGGAACATACTAAAGCCAGACATTTATGAAAACTAGACACTTAGGGGCAGAGTGGTTGATATGCACTGATCCATCTTTGTTTTCTTCCCCAGAAAGCCCCGCAAACCTCAGAGCTAGGCTAAAATCATCCAATTTTCTCACATTTCTGTTAAGGAAACTTCTAGAATCTGCATGGATTGTCAAAATTCTCTGCATTACTACACTTCTCCCAATAAAAATGGTATTCTGGCTGTGTGGGTGAACCTATCCCCACATCACAATTCAATGTAAAATCATAAATGTTTTGACTTTTGGGGGCAAACTTAGTATGTTACTCTCAAACTGCCCTCCTTTGGGAGGTACAAAGCCAAATAGTCACCACAAAATGTCTTGTATTTTTTTTTTTTTTACATAGAGTGTGATCCAGCCTGTGGTCCCCCCCCCCCCATCCCATATAACCCCAACAATTTTTCTGCTCTCCCTGGGAGGGCTGTAGAAAGCCCACCATACACCAGGGAGTGTATTTTTTTTATTATGGAATAGGATGGACCAGCAGCCGTGGCATTGACCCCCATCCCCAAAGTCCCAACAGTCTTTCTGACCTGCCCTACGATCCGCTAAAGGCCTAGAGCATCCCATGTTAAGTAAAAGAAAATGTAACTTCATGTTGGTGTCATTTTGACATATTAGGCAGAAGATAAGAGTTAATATCCCCACTCTACCGCCACCAAGCTTAAGCTTGTTTCTAATGTGCATGGTTACTTAAAACCATTACACCTTCATACAGTAAAACAATAATAGATAAAACATGCATTTGCAATGCAATAGTTCTCGCATTTGCTTGAGTTAGAGCTATTGGCATTGTAAATTCATCACTGGACTTTTCTTGCCACATATATTGGTCAACCCTGCCTCATAATTTCATCTTTTCCTGCCATTTAATTCAATGATTCTTCTAAATCTATTAATACTCTGTGCTCATTGTACATAGGCGCATTAACAACGCATCTCAATTGACATAAACAAAATACAATAAACTTCTCCTTGCTGTACTGCTTAAGATCTCAATGTACGATTTTGTCTATTCTCATACACACAGTATTCACATACACATTCCATAAGTAATGACTCTGGTCAACAGAATCGTCGTGGAGAACATTCAACATTCAAAAGGATTCATTGCGCTACTCACTCATTCATTAACAGGCCCAGTTGTGTATACGGTTTAATTGTTGGTCTTCCAAGAGGAGATATAGATCAGCCTCTTGTCTTGTGACTTCTTAACTTTGTTATAATAACGGTGAAAAGGAGTGCATGTTAAACTGTCTGGCGAGCCTCTTTCGTTCCTCCTTTCCTAAACCTGTCGTGCTTGGTTTAGTTTATGTGTTGTGTACCGTATCAGTAATCGTGGATAATGCAATCTTTTTAATATTTCTTGTTCTTTTTGTGAATTTTCGGGTGAACAGGGGCAAGTGGGCATCCAAGGCTTGCCAGGTATGCCCGGACCCCCATGGCCACCTGAACCCCGAGGTAACTCCGGTGTGCCTGGTCTAACTGGACAACCCGAATTTTTAAATACTCTTTATTAACGTACATAGAGTGCCAGCGTAAAAGAAGCAATGTCCCTATCGAATGGTGCTAGGTTTATTTTTCAGTTGGCCATGTTTTGTTTCTGTCTCCCCGTGCAACTGAGGTAAATTGGACTAGGGCAAATAGCTGCCACCAAAGTGTTTTCTTTGCCCCTTCTTCTTCAAGGCTATTACTATCCAAATGCATATGTTCGAGGTTGACACCAGTGTTGTTTTCCCCTCCAGACTCCCGCTGAATATCGCGGAAGAAAGTAACACTTTGACTTCAATTATACCGGTCTCAGCAGAAAGCAGCAGACTAAAACAAGTGAGCCTCCGCCCTCCTTCCCACCACCAGGGACTGCAGGCAGGCACACTCAGCTCCACGAACTGCAAACGTGAGCAAGATAGCCTGATTTATAGCCTTGTTTACAGTTAAGCTAAACTCAGAGCAAGAATGCTCTGCAATCGACACAAGCAGGAAAAAAGTTAAAACGAGGGCGAGCTGGCCCTGGAAAAGCCCCCCTCTGCTGTTGGTTTTATGTTTACAGAGGGAGCTGGTAGGGAGGAGAGACTGAACGCGCACACACTGTGTAAGTGAAACAGGCAAATAGTTTTTAAAAAAAAAGTCCCCTACATAAGAGATAAACAGGGCATAGCGTACAGTAGTTGGTGCTGCTCCCAAAGTGAAAAAGACAAGACAAAGAGGCAGAACTGGCTACTAGCAAGCAAGAATGTTTGAAGGACACTGCAACAAACAAATTAAATAGCTTTGTACCACAGTGTAAGTATACTTAAAAGTATACAACACGTTGAACGCTTACGCTCAATCTAAAAAGTTTATGGAGAAACTGTGATCAAAAGCATAAAAATGCTTATTTGCTTGAATACAAGAATTATAAAATACATTTTAGAGGGAAGCCTATTCTTATAGGATAATAGGCCATGGATGTGACTGTGAAAAATGTATTAAAGTGTCAGTGCTCAGCCACAGTATCCTTTGCTGACCCCAGTGCCACAATCGCCCTCCAGATGTTAAGTGGTTGTATGCCCCTAAGAAGTTTGATAAAGTGTTGGTGCTCGCCTGCAGCGTCCTTAGCTGACCACAACACAGCTGTTGGCTTCCAGATCTCAAATGGGTAGGCTGTAGCCACTGGTGTGCTAGGATTGTTAAAGTGGCATTGCTTTTAATATTGACCAATGTCTAGATGTGTGCCGGTGCCTCACAGTGCCATTGCATTTACTATTTCCCCATGATGGCCTTTGTTCTTGCTTCGAATATTTCTAGAAACTTTATCATCCAGATGTTTAGGTGAATGTGTTCTAGATTGAGTGCAGCTATGAGGGCTTGCCTTCATGATAGAATGGTGGCTTAATTAAAGACTGCACACAGCAATGTGCTACAGGGAACATTGATGGGCAACTACAGAGAACATGAGTTAGGGTCTCCTTTTCGAAGCAGCAGAGTCTGAATGCTGCAGCCTTGGCAGATTAAACCAAGTGGGTTGTTAGTCCAGAGTTGGTTGTATTCCTAAACTGAGGCTCATGAACTTCAAATTGTTGTGTAATAGAAATCTAACCTTGAAGTAGGAATGTGGCTTTTAAGACATGTATGTGTAAATGACTTGCTGGGCATGAGCCCACTTCACCAACGTCGCTTTGCCTTCTTGCATGGCAAGGAATCTGGCAGTACTGGTAAGTATTTTTTTTAATTTGCCGGTTGATGCCTTGGTGATCCATGAGTCAGTGGCTTGTTACGACTGCAGAGCATCTTCTAAGAAACATCTGAATTTTAATTTTGAGTTCTGCTTCTTTATTTTGAGCCAGACGCATGCAGCTAATGAGTTTTCCTCTGCCAATCTGAATCTACAGCACATCTTTAGAAAACAATATTTTGTAGCAAGTGACTGTTTTCTTAAGCTCAGCTCTAGGCACAGTTGTGTCTGCGATTAATTTGAAGCCTGTAGACAAACCAATAGGTTTTTGCAATTAGCATATCTAATAACCTTGCCACAATTCCTGACATTATTTCTCAGCCGCACGTAATGGTCAGGAGCAACTTCACCGCGAGGGCCTTCTGAAGGGGCGCTAAAATGTGACCTTGCAGTCAGTGATTTTGAAAGTGTACAGAATGTTGAAATAATACCCCAGGTGGCAGAATGCCTGTATGGTGCCTGATTGTGGGATGCAGTACAGTGCCCGGATGAGCAAACCCTGCAGCCTATTCTGTTTGCACTTTTTTTACTGATGGGCTGGTGGGATTACCGACCCCCTGTAATGGGCACGTAAGTGGTAAAAACCTCAACCCGCACTTCCGAGGGCTCTGAAAGCCCACCAGACTACCAGGGAAGAAAGTGAGAAAATTGGAATTGATCCCTACTTTCCGGCACCAGGCAGTATAAGGGGGGGCAGAATGGGGGATTTACTCCTCTCTACCAGCCCATGTGTCAAAACTGCTCCCAAATAAATCGAAAAGCCCTCATTTTTAGACCAAAGCGTGATGTACCTATCTTACATTTTGTGGCCTTTCTTGCTGAGAGCAGTAGGCCCAGCCATGCAAGTAGGGCATGGTTTGTATTGGGAGAATGGTGGGAATACATAACAGTCGAACATTTGAAATTATCAATTGACTACACTTTTTGTCTTTCAAATGTAAGCCAGTGTGCAAGAAAGAACACATTATGCAAAATGTCACATGAATCATGATAGTAGGGTAAGCACAAATTCAGAGTTGCTCAAATAATCACTATTCATATATTCAGTACCTTGGGCACATTTAAAAAATGCAAAACTTTCCTTCATACCTATTTTTACTTCATTACATTTCACCATATAAACTGATGCATAGTAGGTACACAATGAAAAATAAATATAAGTTGCAGCACATCTGTTGGCTCAGGATATCATGGTTTTTTTTGGTCAACCACAAATCACAACATATACCTGTGACAAGAAAGGTCTGGTGACTGTAATAACATACTGCATTTGTATATCAGCTATCAGGTCAAAAGATTACAATCAAAATGTCACCTTTTTCTATTTTTTCCTTCTTACTTTCATTATTTTCTTTATTTCAACAACTAATTTGTTTTGGAAAATAGTGATATCAAATAACCCTTAGCTGAATTTTAAATTGTATCTACTTTTCAGTAATTAATAGCTTTCCGGGTTCACCTACAGGCTTCACACCATTTTCCATCACAATCATCAAGTAGATAGAAAACACAAACAACAGGAAAAATCGAGTACCATTTAGAAAAATTAAATAAAAGCAGTGAAAAATAGTTTTTTTTTACAACTCTGGTTATTCGAATTAACTGGGAAAGGGTGACAATAACACAGTAAACCTTTTGTGTTAAGAGGTTAGGAAAATCTACATCCTTGAATTGACTGTGATGTGACAGGAGGAAACTGAACTGCCATAACACGTTATAAAGTTAATGAGATATTTTTTATTCATTAGATTTCACCAACTAAATTGATGCATAGAGTGGATGCCATGAAAAATCTGTTAAGTTGCAGTTCGGTTGTTGGCTCTGGGTATAAAGTGCTTTTGGACGATCAACAAGTGTGAATATAATGGCGTGACAGACGTAACTGATATTACTTTTGTAAAACAGCCATCAGGACAAAAAACTATGATAAGAAACATCACTTTACTCTATTTTTATGTCGCGCATAAGGGTACAACATCTTGTATACTTTTAAGTATACTTCTTCTGTGGGCTTCCAGCTATTTCATTTGTTAGTTTCACTGTCATTTAAAAATCCTTGCTTGCTAGTGGTCAGTCACACCTATTCGTCCCTCCTTCGTCTGTGTGGGAGCAGGTACCAACCACTGTATAATTATGCTTTGTCCTGTTTATCTGGTCTGTAAGGGACGTTTTTTTTCTTTGCTTCCTGCTCCTGTCCAGGAAAGTGTCCCCTTTCTTTTACAGAGCATTCTTCCTCCGAGCTTAGCTATAAACAAGGCTATAAAACAGGCTGTTATCTTGGTCACATTTGGTCTTTGTGGGCTGTCTGCACCCTCACTCAGCTGCCTGGTTCCCACGCTTCCTTGGCTTGGATTTTCTTTACCAAAAGTGCCTGCCTGTGTGCTGAGAGTAAGGGCAGAGGATCACTTTTAATTGCTTATAGCCTATGCACCCAGCTCTAACAGGGCTCCGCAATCCTTAGAGACAGTGCCCACTTCTGCTCCATACTGGGATCCCACTCGCAGCTCCATCAGTGCACCTCAGTTCACACAGTCCAAGCCCTCAGCCGCGCCAGTGCCGGGAACCCCCCACATGATGTCTGCCAGAGCACCTCAGTTCTTGCAGTCAGTACACTCTGCTGCTCCAGTACTGGGATCCTCAGTCCAAGCTCCATCAGTGCACCACAGTTCACACACTCCAGGCCCTCAGCCGTGCCAGTGCCAGGAAACCCACACACGCTGTCTGCCGGAGCACTTCAGTTCTTCCAGTCAGTACACTCTACTGCTCCAGTACTGGGACCTCGGGCGCAGGTCCATCAGTGAACCACAGTTCACACACTCAAAGCCCTCAGCTGTGCCCATGCCAGAACCCCACACACGCTGTCTGCCAGAGGACCTCAATTTCTGAGCTTAGCTGTAAACAAGACTATAAATCAGGCTGTTATCTTTGTCACATTTGGTCTGCCTGTCTGTGCCATCCAGAGGCCCAGCCCCCAGATGTAACCTGATGTCACCTAGGAAACCTTTGTATGGGTCCCTGCTCTTTCAGCTCTGCTTCCCACATGCAGCTTAGCCAAAGCACCTTTTTCCAAGCACTCATTGCCCACTGCTGTTCCAGTGACGGGACCCCACATGCTTTCGGCCAGAGCACCTCAGTTTTTACAGACAGTACACACTCCTGTTCCAGTACTGGGACCTCTGGCGCAGCTCCATCAGTGAACCTCGGTTCACACACTCCATAACCCTCAGCCGTGCCAGAACCCCACACATGCTGTCTGCCAGAGCACCTCAGTTTTTGCAGTCAGTACACATTGCTTTTCCAGTACTGGGACCCCGGGCGCAGCTCCATCAGTGCATCTCAGTTCACACACTCCAAGTCCCTCAGCCACGCCAGAACCCCCCACACACTGTCTGCCAGAGCACCTCAGTTCTTAAAGTCATTACACACTGCTGTTCCAGTAGTGGGACCTTGAGCGCAGCTCCATCAGTGCACCTCAGTTCACACATTCCAAGCACTCCAGCCGTGCCTGTGCCACAACCCCACACACGCTGTCTGCCAGGGCACCTCAGAACACACTGCCGTTCCAGTACTGTGAGCTCGGGCGCAGCTCCATCAGTGCACCTAAGTTCACACATTATAAGCCCCTCAGCCGTGCCAGAACTCCACACACACTTTCTGCCAGTTCTTACAGTCAGTACACACTGCTTTTCCAGTACTAGGACCTTGGGCGCAGCTCCATCAGTGCACCTCAGTTCTCACACTTCAAGCCCCTCAGCCGTGCTTGTGCCAGAACCCACACATGCCATCTGCCAGAGCAATTCAGTTCTTAAAGTCAGTGCACACTGCTGTTCCAGTACCTGGACCTCGGGTGCAGCTCAGTTCACACACTCCAAGCCCTCAGCCGTTCCAGAACCCCACATATGGTGTCTGCCAGAGCACCTAGGTTTTTACAGTCAGTACACTCTGCTGTTCCACTACTAAGACCTGGGGCGCAACTCCATCAGTGCACCTCAGTTATACCCCGGCGAGGTCACTTCCTTTCCTAAATTGGGACCCTGCTCACAAACAGTTCCATTACAGCGCTCAATTCTAATATTCAGTCCCACTGCCAAGCCAACACTTGACCCAAAAGAGGAAAACACAGCTCAGCCAGTGTACCTCAAGTCTAACATCTAATGCCACTTGTAAGGAAATGCCTCCTTGGCATGGTTACCCCCTGACTTTTTGCCTATGCTGATGCCAAGTTATGATTTGAAAGTGTGCTGAGGCCTGCTAACCAGACCCCAGCACCAGTGTTCTTTCCCTAACCTGTACCTTTGTCTCCACAATTGGCACACCCTGGCATCCAGGTAAGTCCCTTGTAACTGGTGCCTCTGGTACCAAGGGCCCTGATACCAGGGAAGGTTTCTAAGGGCTGCAGCATGTCTTATGCCATCCTGGGGACCCCTCACTCAGCACAGACACACTGCTTGCCAGCTTGTGTGTGCTGGTGGGGAGAAAATGACTAAGTCGACATGGCACTCCCCTCAGGGTGCCATGCCAACCTCACACTGCCCATGGCATAGATAAGTCACCCCTCTAGCAGGACTTACAGCCCTAAGGCAGGGTGCACTATACCATAGGTGAGGGCATAAGTGCATGAGCACTATGCCCTTACAGTGTCTAAGCAAAACCTTAGACATTGTAAGTGCAGCGTAGCCATAAGAGTATATGGTCTGGGAGTCTGTCCTACATGAACTCCACAGCACCATAATGACTACACTGAAAACTGTGAAGTTTGGTATCAAACTTCTCAGCACAATAAATGCACACTGATGCCAGTGCACATTTTATTGTGAAATACACCCCAGAGGGCATCTTAGAGATGCCCCCTGAAAACATACCCGACTTCCAGTGTGGGCTGACTAGTTTTGCCAGCCTGCCACACACCAGACATGTTGCTTGTCACATGGGGAGAGTACCTTTGTCACTCTGTGGCTAGTAACAAAGCCTGTACTGGGTGGAGGTGCTTCTCACCTCCCCCTGCAGGAGCTGTAACACCTAGCGGTGAGCCTCAAAGGCTCACCCCCTTTGTTACAGCGCCACAGTGCATTCCAGCTAGTGGAGATGCCCGCCCCCTCTGGTCACTGCCCCACTTTTGGCGGAAAGGCCGGAGGAGATAATGAGAAAAACAAGGAGGAGTCACTGGCCAGTCAGGACAACCCCTAAGGTGTCCTGAGCTGAGGTGACTCTGACTTTTAGAAATCCTCCATCTTGCAGATGGGGGATTCCCCCAATAGGATTAGGGATGTGCCCCCCTCCCCTCAGGGAGGAGGCACAAAGAGGGTGTAGCCACCCTCAGGGCTAGTAGCCATTGGCTACTAACCCCCCCAGACCTAAACACACCCCTAAATTGAGTATTTAGGGGCCCCCAGATCCTAGGAAGACAGATTCCTGCAACCTAAGACGAAGAAGGATTGCTGACCTGAAGCCCTGCAGAGAAGACGGAGACACCAACTGCTTTGGCCCCAGCCCTACCGGCCTGTCTCGCCACTTCGAGAGAAACTGCAACAGCGACGCGCTCCCCAGGGTCCAGCGACCTCTGAAGCCTCAGACGACTACCCTGCATCTAAAAGGACCAAGAACTCCCGAGGACAGCGGTCCTGTTCCAAAGAAACCAAAACTTGCAACAAAGAAACAGCTTTAAAAGGACTCCACGTTTCCCGCCGGAAGCGTGAGACTTTCCACTCTGCACCCGATGCCCCCGGCTTGACCTGTGGAGAAACAACACTACAGGGAGGACTCCCTGGCGACTGTGACCCTGTGAGTAGCCCTGAGCCCCCCCAGCGACACCCGCAGAGGGAATCCAGAGGTTCCCCCTGACCGTGACTGCTTGCTTCCAAGAACCCGACGTGTAGTAAAGGCACTGCACCGCAGCCCCCAAGACCTGAAGGATCCGACCTCCAGTGCAGAAGCGACCCCCAGGTGGCCCTATCCCTTGCCCAGGTGATGGCTACCCCGAGGAGCCCCCCCCTTGCCTGCCTGCTTCGCTGAAGAGACACCTGGGTCTCCCATTGAAACCTATTGCGAACCCGACGTCTGTTTGCACACTGCACCTGGCCGCCCCGTGCCACTGAGGGTGTACTTTCTCTGCTGATTTGTGTCCCCCCCGGTGCCCTACAAAACCCCCCTGGTCTGCCCTCCGAAGTCATGGGTACTTACCTGCTGGCAGACTGGAACCGGGGCACCCCCTTCTCCATTGAAGTCTATGGGGGTTATTCTAACTTTGGAGGAGTGTTAATCCGTCCCAAAAGTGACGGTAAAGTGACGGATATACCACCAGCCGTATTACGAGTTCCATAGGATATAATGGACTCGTAATACGGCTGGTGGTAAATCCGTCACTTTTGGGACGGATTAACACCTCCTCCAAAGTTAGAATAACCCCATATGTGTTTTGGGCACCACTTTGACCTCTGCAGCTGACCGGCCCTGAGCTGCTGGTGTGGTAACTTTGGGATTGCCCTGAACCCCCAATGGTGGGCTACCTTGGAACCAACTTTGAACCCTGTAGGTGGTTTACTTACCTGCAAAACTAACAAATACTTACCTCCCCCAGGAACTGTTGAAATTTGCACTGTCTAGTTTTAAAATAGCTTATTGCCATTTTTGTCAAAACTGTATATGCTATTTTGCTGATTCAAAGTTCCTATGATACCTGAGTGAAATACCTTTCATTTGAAGTATTACTTGTAAGTCTTGAACCTGTGGTTCTTAAAATAAACTAAGAAAATATATTTTTCTATATAAAAACCTATTGGCCTGGAATTGTCTTTGAGTGTGTGTTCCTCATTTATTGCCTGTGTGTGTAAAACGAATGCTTAACACTACCCTCTGATAAGCCTACTGCTCGACCACACTACCACAAAATAGAGCATTAGAATTATCTCTTTTTGCCACTATCTTTCCTCTAAGGGGAACCCTTGGACTCTGTGCATGCTATTTCTTACTTTGAAATAGTACATACAGAGCCAACTTCCTACACCACTGTTGATGGGAACCACCATAGCTCTGCCAGAATCCATCACTTCTAACATTCAGTGTGCTCTTCTTCTAAGTTCTAAGACGCACACACATACACACACACACACACACACATGCACTTCAGGACTCCTCGCTTCTGTGGTTCAGAGGCAATGCCACTCTCATGCTGGGCCCCACTCACAGCTTCACTAGGGCACCTCCAGGCTAACACTCAGCAACACCAGCATGCCAACACTAGATGCCACACATAGCTCCATTAACATACCTCACTTCTAAACTTGTGTGCCTGTTACTATTCCAGTACTGCAGCCCACATACAACTCCGTTAGTGCACCTCAACCCTAACCTGCACCACCCCATTATTCCAATACCAGGAATTACACGTTGCTCCATTTCTCATTCCTCACCCACTGCCTTTCTGTTATTCCAGCACGGGCCGGGACGCAGCTCTGTCTATACACCCAATCCTGATATGAAATGCCCCAATATTGCTCTTTTGGGGTTCATATACAACTCTGGTAATGCACCTCCTACTGTTCTGCAGTGCTCCCTGCTGTTCCACACTCTGACTTATTTTTGAGGACGTGGGGGGATCTAATTAAATTTATTCTTAGCTTCCATCCTTATTTGGGAGGGTCTGTTTCACCTATCTCACTCAATTCTTTTCTTTACTCTGTTTACTATCAATGTTTTTCTCCCTCACTTTTCTCTTTCCAGCTCTTAAAATCCACATATTAACAGTTTTGTTCTTTCTTTCAACTGTTTATTTCTACTCCTCTCCCTTTTGTTTTATTTTTCTTCTTCATCTTGCTACCTCCTCCTTCAAACTCGCAAAAACGTGGTTATTTCTTTCCTTGTTTCTTATCATTTTTCTTCATCAAGGCGTTCATTCTTTCACTATTTTTTCTCTTCCCTTCGTTCTTTCTTTGTCTTTTTTATTTGCTCTTTCCTTTGACTCGGTATGTGTCCTTTCACTTTTTTTTAGATCTTTCATCCTTCCTTTCTCTGGTGTTTTTCTTATCTTCATCTGTCAATTCACGTTTTACTATAAATCCTTCTTTTTCCCCTCTGTATGTGGAAGCCACAAGTTACTTGTCAGTAATGTATCAGTGCATACATGCCCTGGTTCTTTCGCTGCTTGTTTCTCTCACCATCCCTCTTTTTTTCTTTAATGTTCATTTTCCTCTTTCTTTTCACAATTCTTTCATTATTTTTTCTTCTTTATCTTTCGTTCGCTAGCTTTCTATCCTTTTTTCTTTTATCTCACACATTTGCTCTATTTCTTCTCTTAGTTGTGTTTTCATTTTCACATTATTTCTTTCCCTTCTTTCTTTTTATTTCTTTGCAACACCTTCTCTTTCTTCCTTTTGTCTGTTGTATTACTTTCCCTTCACTTTTTCGGCACCATCCGCTTCCTCGCCTGAGGCCTAGTTATCAATGGAGCAACAGGTGCAGTGGCACTGAGGCCCATAGATCTATGGACCTCACTCAACTCTAATTACTGCTGTATTTTCTTAACAAAATTGCAGTCAACCATTTTCCTTTATTACTCGAGGGATCATGACACCAATACTAAGCTACTTCTCAAATTATATTTTTGTTATGATGTAATGATGCCAAAAAGTTTATTTCTGATAAAGGTTTATATGATAATTGTATATGTTTTAAAATAGAGGAAGAAGGTAAATGGAAGTGCTTTAGTTAAATGCTGGGCCACTGGAATTATATGGCAGGAAAAAAATAAATGATGTGGCAGAGTTGACCAATGTATGTGGCAAGAAAAGTCCAGTTATTAATTTACAATGCCAATAGCTCTAACTCAAGAAAATGCAAGACCTATTGCATTGCAAATGCTTGTTTCTTACTTATTTTCATTATAGATTTTTTCAACAAATATTTTATATTGGAAAGTTATGAAACTCTTAGCCAAATTTTGAACTTTTTCTGCTTATCAAAAATGTAAAGCTTTCTGGCTTCACCCATGGACTTGACTCCTGTTTTCCCCCACAAACTGCATGTAGATAGAAAACACAAACTATAGGAACAAATGTAGAATTATTCAGTAACAGTAGTAAAGACATATGATTATTTTACAACTTGACTTGCTCCTGTTAACTTGGAAAAGGGTGACATTATCACAGCAACCCTTTTATCTATACCATTTTTAAGAACAATTGCGACCCAAGCCGCCACAGCGCCTCTGAAGTCCTGTGAGAATGTAAGTCCTGAGTGGCGCCGTGGCGCCTGTAGCCCCTTTGTGTGACCGCGATCCAGAGAGGTCACCCCACTCCTCACCTCCCCTGCCTCGCAGTGAGGAACCGATGCCTCACCTCCCCGCTAGCAGTAAGGAATTGATGCTGCACCAGCTCCAGCAACGCCTCGCCTCCCCGACTCAGGGCAACGTCTTTGTTTCCTCGTCTCTAAGGTACTGTACCTGGGGTCCATGCGACTCCGTGACTGCTGCCACACTCCGTCGCGAGTGGCATCAGACTGTTGGGAATGACTCTGTGAATGACATTGTGCTATCCCCAGTAGGAGCTATTGTGTTTGTAAGTGCTTTATTGGGATTTAGGGGGTCATTACTACCCTGGCAGGCGGTGTTAAAGCGGCGGTAAAAATTTGGGAATTACGACCATGGCGGAAACCGCCAACAAAGACAGCCACTTTAACACTCCGTCCGCCACGGCGGTACAGACAAACAGCGCTGCGGTCACCGCCAACAGACAGGCGGGAGACAACGTACCGCCCACACTATTATCATAGGCCAATCCGACACCTTTTCCGGGAAGGATTCAACGCGGATAAAAACAAGGCGGAAACAGAAATTTCGAATGAAAAATGCTCACCTCACAAGTGGGTGGTTTGCCCACTTTACCATCCTGGGGAGTGCAAAGCCACAGTCTCTCAAGTGGATGCATGTCTCCACTGGTTCTGGAGGGGGACTGGTCCCCAGAGTGCTTCATCCTGTGCAGTACAGAGGGAGTGGATGCTGTTCTCCACTGGTTCTGGAGGGGGACTGGTGCCCAGAGTGCTTCATCCTGTGCAGGACAGACGGAATGGATGCTGTTCTCCACTGGTTCTGGAGGGGGAATGGTGCCCAGAGTGCAGCACTCACCCTGTGACGGTCCCAGTTGCGTCACTGCCCCTGCTGCTCATGGGCTTGCGGTGCTTGCCATGGCAGTCTTTGCCCTGTTCAGCGGTCCTTTCCCTGTTCAGCGGTGCTTGAGTTGGCTGTTTCTGACCTGTTCAGCGGTGCTTGCCATGGCGGTCTTTGCCCTGTTCAGCGGTCCTTGCCCTGTTCAGCAGTGCTTGAGTTGGCTGTTTCTGACCTGTTCAGCGGTGCTTGCCCTGTTCAGCGTTCCTTTTCCTGTTCAGCGGTGCTTGCCATGGCGGTCTTTGCCCTGTTCAGCGGTCCTTGCCCTGTTCAGCGGTGCTTGAGTTGGCTGTTTCTGACCTGTTCAGCGGTGCTTGCCCTGTTCAGCGGTGCTTGCCATGTTCAGCGGTGCTTGCCATGGCGGTCTTTGCTCTGTTCAGCGGTCCTTGCCCTGTTCAGCGGTGCTTGAGTTGGCTGTTTCTGACCTGTTCAGCGGTGCTTGCCCTGTTCAGCGGTGCTTGCCATGGTGGTCTTTGCCCTGTTCAGCGGTGACTGCCATGGCGGTCTTTGCCCTGTTCAGTGGTCCTTGCCCTGTTCAGCGGTGCTTGCCATGGCGGTCTTTGCCCTGTTCAGCGGTCCTTGCCCTGTTCAGCGGTGCTTGAGTTGGCTGTTTCTGACCTGTTCAGCGGTGCTTGCCCTGTTCAGCGGTCCTTGCCCTGGCGGTCCGTCATTGCCCAGCTGGGCTGTGGCTGGCGGTCCTTCAGGGGTCAGCTGGGCTGTGGCTTGCGGGGCCCTCCTGGGCAGCTGGGCTGTGGCTTGCGGGGCCCTCCTGGGCAGCTGGGCTGTGGCTTGCAGGGCCCTCCTGGGCAGCTGGGCTGTGGCTTGCGGAGCCCTCCTGGGCAGCTGGCCTGTGGCTTGCGGGCCCTCCTGTGCAGCGAGGATGGGGCTGGCAGTGGCCTCCTGGGCAGCGACTATGGGGCTGGCGGTGGCCTCCTGGGCAGCGACTATGGGGCTGGCGGTGGCCTCCTGGCCAGCGGGGATGATGGCGGTCTTCTCCGCCGTACTGCTGCTCCCAGATTTTGCTGGTTTCTTCTGCCCCTTCCCCACCTTGGGAGGAGTCACAGCTGAGTCCACACTCCCCCCGGGACCCCTATGAGCGGCTTGGCTGGCTGGAGTCTTCCCCCTCTCCCACCCGGCACTGTCCAACTTCTGGTGCTTCACAGGGGGGGGATTGGCTGTGCTGTGGCTCCGTGACAGACTGGCTGGCCTGCTGGCTGGTGCACTCCACATACCTGTAACAACAGGCACCACTGGTACCGGAGATTTTTTGGCTGAGGTGCTAGTACGGGAGCTATGAGTTGGAGGGGGGGTGGTGGGAAATAGGTTAAGGGGGGACAGGAAAAGTTGTTTGGACACACTGGTACGGGTAGCTGGAGGGGGTTTGGGAGTGAAGGAAGAGGTGGTGGTTGTAGGAGGTGTGACTTTTGTGGATTTGGGTGCAGGTGCATGCGCTGGAGGCTGTTGTGAGGTGGATGGCTGTTGGGTAGGTGTGTGCCTGCGTTTATGTATCTTTGGAGGGGGAGTCACAGGCACACTGGGAGAGGACATAGGGGAGGTATAAATGTTAGTGGGGAGGTGAGTGCACGTGAGCGGGGTGTGGTGGTGGGTGTGCTGGTGCGGGACGTAGTGGCTGTAGTGGTAGTGCATGCAGGTGTGAGTATAGACGAGACTGGGAGGGAGGAGGGAGACGAGGAGGAGGGGGACACAGTGGAGGCAGTGGATATTGGTGTGTCTGTATGTGTGTGTGATGCTTGCGTGAGTGACTGTGGGATGTGTGGTGCGTATGTTTGCCTGAGCTTCCCTTGTGTGGTGAGGTGTGTGCAGGCTGGTCTGATGGTGTGCTTGGGGATTGGGTCTGGGTGGAGGAAGTTGGAGGGGGAGGCTAGACACAGGGACAATGGCTGCCATCAGTGCTGAGGCCAGAGTTTGAAGGGTTCGATGAAGGGCAGCCTGACCAGGTTGAATGCCCTCCTGGAATGCATTTGTGTGTTGCAACTCCCTTTCTACACCCTGGATGGCATTCAAAATGGTAGACTGCCCAACAGTGAGTGACCTGAGGGCAGCAAAGGTGACAGGGGCTGAGGTGCCTGGGGCGAAGGTGATGCCCACCCTCCTGGGTGAGCGGGCACGGGGCGAAGGCTGAGGGGCTACTGGGAGGGCGGTGCTGGTAGGGCGGGTGGCGGCTGTCCCTGTTGAAGTGGGGGGCACAGATGTTGCCGCCACCATAAGGGAGCTCCCATCGGAGGACGAGTCCGTGTCGCTGGTTGCAGATCCTGTGACCGCCGTGGTGCTCCCCTCGCCCTCTGTTCCACTTGTGTATTCAGAGTCCGTAGTGTGGGCCTCCATGCCCATGTGGGATGCAGCTCCCTCGTGCTCCGGTGCCACTGTACCTCCGCCTAATGATGCTAATGCACACAAGAACAGGGAGACCGCAAAAAGGAGGGTGGGGGGGAAACAGAAGAAAGACAGATTGAGTGCATGGCTTATCGCTACCGTTGGCGGACAATACAGACACAGCAGCCCCCTGCACTACGTCGCGCTGTTGGGCTCTACAGTGCAATTCCTGGGAAATGGCCTACAAGGCTATGGACGACATCTGCACACATAGATGACACAGGGGCATGAATAGCTGTACTTGGCACTCTACAGAGGTGGGGTGGGGGGCCACAGGGCCAGGCCTAACGAATGGGCCTAGCATACGGAACTCGCCCTGGCCTAGGGGAACCCACAGCCCTCCTCCCCCACCCAGACACCTTCACTGCACGCTACGTCAGCTGAATTATAGAGTACTCACCCCCTTGTGTCTGCTGTGATGCCCTCAAGCACCCATCCAACTCAGGGTAGGCCACCGCCAGGATCTGGAACATCAGGGGGGGCATGGTTCGACGGGCACCCCTCCCACGTTGGGAGGCCACCCCCAGCTGAGCCTCCGCCGTCTTCTTGCTCCAGCGGGGAATGTCCTCCCATCTTTTACGGCAGTGGGTGCTCCGTCTGTGGTGGACCCCCAGGGTCCGGACGACCTTGGCGATGGCACGCCAAATATCCTTCTTCTGGTAGGCGCTGACCTACATGAAATGTACAGGGGAAGAAGAGAAGTCATTACCAACTGCACCGTCAAAGTGAGTGGCCCACATCCCTACCCTTGCCATGTGGCACATGCATTCACAGTCTTTCATGCACGCAGAACTCTGTCCCCTTCCTTCTTACAACCAGCCCTCTCCACACAGGCATAGCCCATACAACATGCTCCCTGTGTACTTACCTGTTGGTCTGGAGGACCGTAGAGTAGCGTGTACTGGAGGAGGACCCCATCGACGAGCTTCTCCAACTCCTCTGCAGTGAAGGCAGGGGCCCTTTCCCCAGACGCACGAGCCATTGTCTCTTCCAGACCGAGGTCACAGCAGCACTTGCAGTGTAGGTCCTCTCCCGTCAAAGATCAGGTATCGAATGATTAAACAGTTAGAAAACTGCGGTCACATCCGCGGCGGTCACGTCTGCGGCGGTGCGTACCATCACTGCCGGCGTACATCGTCATTGGCTCCTGGGACCCATAGGGTCCAATGTTAACCAATGCAGCATTGCGCCGCGGTCTTCGACCGCGACGGTGTACAACGCCAGCGCAGTTACCTCACATCCCATTGTCCCGCTTTAGAGGTCAGGCAGCCGCCATTTCAGGGGCCCACATGGCCTAATTACCAACTGCGTCACACATACCTAGGCCTACTCTCAACACACATACAGGCCAGATTTTGTGTATGATTGGTGTTCTGTGTAAGCTGTGGGTAAATACCTCTGAGTTGTTTGACTCTGTGCTCGCTGTTGTCCTTCATAGGCACCGTCCGCTGGGACATGTGAGGAGATGGCGGAATCCTCCGGTGTAGCAACCGCTGGTGGACCTGTCGACAATGGAGGAAAGAAATTTGATCATCACCTACAGGTTTGACCGTGCCACAATCCAGGAACTGTGTGCCAAGTTAGAGCCAGACCTGATGTCAGCAATCCGCCATCCCACTGGAATCCCCCCTCAAGTGCAGGTGCTATCAGTGCTCCATTTCCTTGCAAGTGGCTAATTTCAAACAACTGTGGCCATGGCATCAGGGATGTCCCAGCCAATGTTTCCCAACGTGTTGTCCAGAGTGTTGTCTGCCCTGCTGAAACACATGCGGAGCTACGTCGTTTTCCCTCAGGTGGAGGACTTGCCCACAGTGAAAGGTGACTTCTATGCCCTTAGACATATCCCCAACATCATAGGTGCCATCGATGGGACCCATGTGGCTTTGGTCCCCCCCCACAGGAGTGAACAGGTGTACAGGAACCGGAAGAGTTATCATTCCATGAATGTACAGATGGTATGTTTGGCCGACCAGTACATCTCTCATGTGAATGCCATGTTCCCTGGCTCAGTGCATGACGCCTACATCCTGCGGAATAGCAGCATCCCTTATGTGATGGGTCAACTACAGAGGCACCGGGTGTGGCTATTAGGGGACTCTGGTTACCCCAACCTGTCATGGCTACTGACCCCAGTGAGGAATCCCAGGACCAGGGCAGAGGAACGCTACAATGAGGCCCATGGGCGGACTAGGAGGGTGATCGAACGCACCTTCGGCCTCCTGAAGGCCAGGTTTAGGTGCCTCCATATGACAGGTGGATCCCTATTCTACTCACCAAAGAAGGTGTGTCAGATCATCGTGGCATGCTGTATGCTTCATAATTTGGCTTTGCGACAACAGGTGCCTTTTCTGCAGGAGGATGGTCCAGATGGCGGTGTTGTGGCAGCTGTGGAGCCTGTGGACAGTGATGAGGAGGAAGCAGAGGAAGAAGACATTGACAACAGGGACTCATCCAGCAATATTTCCAGTGAAACACAGGTGAGAATACATTCCTGCCTACTACAAGTACTTTTCAACTTCAAACTCTATCCTGTCTGTCGATTTCACCCAGTGTATGGTCACTGAGTTGTCACTTTCCCTTACGGTTTCACAGGTGTGGGTTCCAACGTGTCATCTGCTTACATTCCTCATGGACTAGAGCTGTGTGACATAGGTATGTTGACATTACTATTCCCTGGAAATTTTGTCAGTGTAATTGCAAATACACTATTTCTAAATCACAGACAGACTCCAGATCTTTTGGTGCTTTAGGTGTGTTTATTTAAATTCAAAATATTTGAAGGGGAAGTTAAATGGTGAGGGGTGATGGCGGAGGAGTGTCCATGGCAGAGTCCAGTCTATTTGTCTCACATGTGCATTGCCCATATGGGCATAGGAAGTGGAGCTGGGGCAGTTCCAATATGGACAGGGTGACAAAGTGGGACAGTGGGTTGACAATCAGGGTGGTCTCATTTCTTGGCGGGGTCTTGGCATCGTGCTCTGTCTTGTTCCTGGATCTCAGGGACCGCTTGCGGGGTAGTTCTCCATCTGCGGGGGGGTGCTTGTGTGGTGGTCCTGTGGCGGTGCCTCCTGTCCAGTAGCGCTGGCGGAGGTGGTGGGCAGTTTATCGTCCATGCTAGTGTCAGGGGCCCCTTGGAGTGCCACAGTGTCCCTCCTCCTGTTGAGTATTTCCTTCAGCACCCCTACGATGGTGCCCAGGGTGGAGCTGATGGTTCTGAGTTCCTCCCTGAACCTCAAATGCTGTTCCTCCTGCATGCGCTGGGATTCCTGAAACTTGGCCAGGATCGTTGCCATCGTCTCCTGGGAGTGGTGGTATGCTCCCGTGATGGAGGAGAGGGCCTTGTGGAGAGTGGGTTCCCCTGGCCTGTCCGCCCCCTGTCGCACAGCAGCCCTCCCAGTTCCCCTGTGTTCCTGGGCCTCCGTCCCCTGGACTGTGTGCCCACTGCCACTGCCCCCAGGTCCCTGTTGTTGTTGGGGTGGTGGGTTATCCTGAGTTCCCTGTAGTGGTAGACACACAGCTGATTGACGTGTCCTTGGGATGGAGGTATGGGCCCGCTGGGTGGGTGCTGTGCTGGTGTTACGAGAGGGTGGAAGGTCTGTGGTGGCCTGTGCCTGTGTGAGGGGAACCGACTGTCCCGAGGCCCACGATGGTCCGGGCTGGTCATCTGGATCCAGTTGGACAGAGCTGCTGTCATCACTGTGGGCCTCTTCTGTGGGTGGGGTGGAGATGTCTGGACCCTCCTGTCTGGTGACGTTGGGTAGTGGTCCTGCAGGGGTGTAAATTCATAATTATTGCATCTGTGTGTGTCATGGTGGGCAATGGGTGGGTGACCGTGTACCCCAGTGCTTGCATTCCTATGTGGGGACTTGTGTGATGATGGTTTAGGGGGGTGTATGGGTATGTGCAGTGGGCATGCTTTAGTGATGGGTTTCCATGCGTTGGTGTTGCATACAGGGCTTGGTGTTGGGATGGGTGGTTTGTGATATTTGGGACATTTGTGAGGAGTTGGAGTGATAGGGGAGGGGCAAGGGTGGGGGTATGTGATAGCATGCAGGTAGGGTGGGGGATATGGTAGTTAAAGGTTTGACTTACCAGAGTCCATTCCTCCACCGACTCCTGCGAGGCCCTCAGGATGCAGAATCACCAAGACCTGCTCCTCCCATGTTGTTAGTTGTGGGGGAGGAGGTGGGAGTCCGCCGCCAGTCCTCTGAACCGCCAGGTGGTGTCTGGAGACCACGGAACGCACCTTCCCCCGTAGGTCGTTCCACCTCTTCCTGATGTTGTCATGATTTCTTGGGTGTTGTCCCACTGCGTTGACCCTGTCGACTATTCTTCGCCATAGCTCCATCTTCCTTGCAATTGAGGTGTGCTGCACCTGTGCTCTAAATAGCTGTGGCTCTACCCGGACGATTTCCTCCACCATGAAACTGAGCTCCTCCTCCGAGAACCTGGGGTGTCTTTGCCGTGCCATGGGGTGGTGTAGGTGATGTGTGGGGTGATAAGTGTGGTGATATGTAGTGGTGTGTGGGTGATGGTGTTGAGTGCCTGTGGATGCTAGTTTGTGGATGGTGGTGTCTCTCTCTGGCCTTCTCTCTGTAATATTGGTCGTAGGGGTTTGTGGGTGATGTGGGTGTGTGTTTTATATTGTAATGGGTGTGTGGGAGCGGTGTGTGTATGTGTATCAGGTGTGTGTATTTTGAATTGTCCAATGTGGCGGTGTTTTGTATGTGTGTGTGTATTTTGAGCGCGGCGGTGTGTACTGCCAATGGAATACCGCGGTTGAAAGACCACTGCGTGGATTCTTGGGTCGTGATAGCGTGGGCGTATTTCTGTTGGCGTGACGAAGAAGGTTTTGTTTTTGCCAGTTTATCACTGACCTTTGGTGTGGCGGACTTGTGTGGGTGTCTGAATTTTGTCGGATTTTGAGATGTGGGTCATAATAGCTGTGGCGGAATTCTGCGGCCGCGGCAGTATGTTGGCGGTCTTTTGCACGGCGGTAAGAGGCTTTTACCGCCAATGTTGTAATGACCACCTTAATCTTTACAAATTTCATATGAGGGGGCGTGGCTTGGGGCATCAAGATGGCGGTCGCACTCTGCGAGTGCTCCGATCCCTCCGTCATCTGCCTGCAGAAGCTTCAATTTCCTGCGGTCAAAATTCCATCTGAGGCGATCGGAGGCCCCGTGGAGATGCCTAGAGGGCGGCTGGGGCGTCAGCCGCTCATTTGGGCTGGCCCGGGGTGCCCGAGCGGGGCCGGTGTCTGACGAGGAGTGTCGTGCACATACGGCCCCGACTGTAAACGGCAGCTGCGGGGAGCGGAGTGGGCCTGGAGGACATGGTGGGCCAGAGAGAGACCCCTGCAGAGAGATGACTGCCGAAACAGAGGCCCGAGCCACGGGCTCCGCCTAACACTAGAGGCGGGCGGGGACGCATGTAGGCCTGAATGAGCCAAAGAGATCGGCCTAGGTTACGGCAGATCCTGGGGGCCGGCACCTTACTGGAGGAGGTGATTACCGGGGGCCAGGGGCTGGGAGATCACTGGGCCCCTAGAGTGAAGACGAGGAATGCCTCCACAGGAGCCCCGTCTGTGAGTGATTGAGAGGAGTGGAGCAGGCCTGAAGGAGGCAGCGGACCTGGGAGGAAGTCCAGCCAAGAAAGTCCCTCACGGAGAGCGACTGGCGCGCCTCCTGCCTAATGCATGAGGTGAGCAGGCACAGCTAGGGCCCGAGCGGGCCAGAGGGATTGGCCCGGGCCACAACAGACCCTGGGGACCAGCATTTGCAGTGGAGAGGTGACTACCAGGGCCCGAGGACAAGGAGACCACTGAGGCCCCAGAGCAAAGAGCGAAGAATGAACTCCGCCCGACGTGAGCGAGGAGGAGATGCGATTGGGACCCAGGCAGAGCCGTAAGACAGGCCTGGGCCGCGACAAAGTCCAGTGACTAGTGCCTGGTGTAGGGGAGTGACTGCGGGGGCCCCTGAGGCTTCGGCATAACCAGGTCCTCCTGGAACCAAGGAAGAAGACCTGGATGGGGGCCACGCCAGGTAGCGAACTGGGCCGGAGGAGAGAGGTGCCAGCCTCAGACAGAGGACATCAACGTCTGGAAGAGATAGCACATGAGGAGACTGACTGGGCGGGGCAGAAGGGTCTATCCGCCCTGCTGGGGTAGTGCTTGGGGCAGAATGAGATACAGGTGCGGCCAGAAGTGAATCTGTGACTCGTACCCCATACTGTGCGGACAGGGTAACCCAGCAAACAGACCTGAGTGGCCGTGAGAGGTACTGGGATTCGGGCGACCCCTAGCAAAATAATCAGCGTGAGGGGCTGGGGTGTTGGGGAGCTAGGTGACCAACTCTGACACTTGGCCTGCACCCTCCCAGAAGATCGCTGGTCTCGAAGTAACAGGGATAAAGGATCTTCAATGTGCTCCCAGGCCCCCCGTCAGCCCTACCATGGGGAAGGACAAAAATGCGAAACAACCGCCGGCATCGCAGCAATGCATTGACCAATATGCCACCCACTCGAACCCTCAGGGGAACGGTGCCTCGACCTCTGAGAACCCAGTGGTGGTGGGGCTGGACACCATCCTCCAGGCGATTCAATCCTTGCAACAGGCAGTTGAGACCAAAACCGGCAAAGTACGTGAGGATGTGGTCCTGCTGCGACAGGATCTCCGGACGGCAGTAGGCCGTATCAAAGAAGCAGAGGACCACATCTCCACAATTGAGGATGAAATAATTTACCTTAAATCCAAGGTGGCCCAGTTGCTGACGCGCAGAGGTGAACTCCACCACAGAGCTAAAGACGCAGAAAGCAGCTCCCTCCCGGCGCAACAACTTATGACTTGTAGGATTCCCGGAGGATGCTGAGGAGAACCAGATGGCCGAGTTCTTGGAGATGTAGCTCTGAACCTGGCTGCCGGCGACAAAACTGTCCCCTCGGTTCGCGATCGAGTGAGCCTACAGATCACTGGTGTCCAAACCACCGCCGGGTGGGCAAAGGAGAGCAATAATTGCCAGGTTTCTGCATTTTAAGGACAGAGATGCCATCCTTGGAGAAGCAAAAAAACAGACTGACGTCAGGTGGGAGAACCACAAAATCCTCATCTTTCCAGACTACATGTGTGAGGTACAGAACAAGCACCGCTCATATGAAGCTGTCAAGCAGAAACTGAGAGCAATGCAACTGTCATATAGGCTGCTATTCCCTGCACGCCTCAGGGTCTTCTTCAACGGGGAGTCCTTCTTTTTTGATACACCAGAAACTGCCTGGGACTGGCTCACTGAGGAGCACCAGATTACCAGAAGCCCCCTCCCACCCTCGTCTGGGGGGTTCTCCAACACTCAGACAGGATGACTCCCAGCGTCTGAAGCGTAGGCGAGGATGCACAAGGTCCCGCTACAGGAAACAAAGTGCAGAGTCCAGGCCATCCAGGACTGACCCTGTGCGATCCTGGGCTCAGTCAGAGCCAGTAGAGAAAGTGCCCGCTCAGAGCAGAGGCTGAACTTGATGTCCTCAGTGGATGACCGCCTTAGCCAAACTCCCTCTCTAGCCTGAAACACAACGTAAACACTGCTCTTGGTGAGCTATGAGGAACTTAGAGGGAGACCTCAGAGCCAATATCAAAAATGGGACAGGGGCCTTATTGCAGAACTCCGAGTATATGGATGGGTCCACCACTCCACACCTAATACAGACACTATGGTTTGGGGTTTTCCATTATGTTCTTGGGAGACAGATGCTTTGGGGATGGAAGTATGGTGTGGGGGGGGCAGTTGGAGGGGTTTGAGGGAATATGTTTTAAAGTCCTCTTATGGTTGTGTTTCAGATATGTTAAATTTTTTATTTCAGGTGGTCACATCACGCCCCTAGATACACATCACGTGCATGACCCTCCTGGGGGTATTTTCTGTCCATGGACCCCTCCTCTCCGGGAAGTTGACACACACAAAGTCCTAAATGCATACACATCCAGTTCCCCTGCACACTCATGGGCTTCTTAAAAAGGTCCTTTCTTGGAATGTCAATAGACTCTTGGACAAGATTAAGCGGTCTGCGGTTTTTGGCACCCTTTGCCGCTTCGCCCCTCAATAGCATTGCTCCAGGAAACGCACCTGCTGGGCACGCACTGCCCAATGCTTTTGCGAGGTTTCTGTAATAAGATATACCATACAGGCTTCACTAGAGGCTCCATGGGAGTGGCAATCCTCATACACTTCTCATTACCCATTGTGATCACCACAACTAAGCTAGACCCGCAGGGCCGCTACGTTGCTGTGTCTGGAATGCTCAGCGGCCAATCAGTTAACCTCCTGAGTGTTTATGCCCTCCGGTGCACTTGCACACTTTCTAGTGACTCTGAAAAGGGGTTCTGGTGCAACTCCCCCCAGGCCTGACACTCCTGGGGGGTGACTTCAATGCTGTCATGAGCCCAGAGATTGACACCACCAGTGCACCATCAGGGAGCTGGACTGCCCGGGCCAAGCAACTGCTCTGTTGGGCAGAGGGGATAGGACTTTGTGATGTGAGGTGGGTTTGGCACCCCACAATGCGACAATACATGCATACATTGTCAGCGCATCACACGCACATGAGAATAGACCTCCTTTTCATGCCAGCTCCAGATGTCCTTCGGGTCACAAATGCAGAGATACTCCCATATGGAATCTCAGATCATGCACCACTTCTGGTGCAGATAGATGACCCCGGCAAGGCTCAGCGCCCCATGTGACGACTAAATGCCTAGTACCTTCAGGATGAAACCTATGTCCAAGCCCTGATAGAGTAAATTGCCCACTACTTCATGCACAATACTGGATCAGTACACTCAGCAGGTATACTGTGTACCACCTGCAAGGCCACCCTCTGAGGGAATGCCAGGCATCTCCTCTGGGTTCAAGAATGCATGAAGAACCAGCAAATAACAAACCTTGAGGGCCAGGCATTATGTCTCGAACTGCAATTCTCCTCTACTAATCATGCGGCCACCGCCAGGCACTTGCGACTGATTCAAAAGAAAATCTGCCATCTTACACTTGAATCGGCAAATCACATGTGACGGGCCTCAGCAGCTCGTGTGTATGGATGGGGTGATAAAAATGGTAAACTACTGCACTGGCTGGCATCCCGACCCCTACTTGGTAGAATTGTCCCTGAAATCATTGACGACTCAGGGGGCTCTTACAGGACACCCCAGGCTATCGCTCAGGGCTTTGCCGCTTACTACGCAAGACTTTACGCAGAACATCCGCAACCCCCACCGGAGCGAGAGGCTCCCCTGTTGTGCGACGTATATCTCCCCAGCGTCTCTGTCGCAGGGAGAGAGGTCCTAGATGAGCCCATAGCACTGGAGGACATTAAAGAGGCTATATCGGCCTTGGCCCCAGGTAAGACCCCGGACGGATTTCCGGGAGAGCTCTACTGCAAATGTGTGACCTCTTAGCACTCCACCAGTTGAGCCTGTATGCCGAAGTTGAGCAGATAGGAAACTTCCCCTCGGACCTTGATCAGGCCACCATTGTAGTGATCCTGAAGTCCTGTCTGCCCTCAACATCCTGTGTGGCCTACTGCCCCATCTCTCTCCTCAACACCAAAATAAAAATTCTCACCATAATACTAGCTACTAGGTTGAAAAAGGTACTACCCTCTCTAATCCACCCGGACCAATGTGGATTTATGTGGGCAGAAGCACACGGCACTGCCTTAGGCGGCTTCATGCCCACCGGCCCACCGCCAATCTTTACCCCCACACCTGCTGCTACTCCTCATAGACTCTGAAAAAGTGTTTGATACACTTGACTGGTCGTATCTCTCCCAGGAGCTCATATAGGCAGGGTTTGAACTTCGGTTTTGGAGGCTGGTGCAGCTCCTCTTCTCCAACCTGTCTGCCCATGTGTAGGTAAATGGGGTAGTCTCAGCCCCCTTCCGCATCCACTGGGGGACCTGTCAGTGATGGCCACTATCCCCGGTTCTTTTTACCCTAGCAATTCAACCGCCGGCGAAGATCATAAGGGAGGGCCCGCTTTTCAGTGGGTGGGCTTGGCCCAATGGATGTGAAGAAAGCATTGTCCTGTACACCGATGATGTACTCCTTTATCTATCCACCCCAGCCAGAAGTGGGCCCCGGTGTCTGCAATTATTGGAGCTTTTCTCTGAGGCCTCTGGCTTGACAATTAACCCAAGCAAGTCTGCGCTAGTCCTGTTGCATTCTACAAGGGATTGCTACGATTGGCAGGACCCATTAGAAACACAGAGGGTAACTAATTGGTAGCCAAGAGGACCTGGGTAAATAATGCAATATACACTATGGTGGTCCAAATGTAACTTTTCTTTACAAAAAAGATATTTCAGTATAGTAACAATTATAAACCATCAAACCAATCATAAAAGAATATATACGATTTATTCAGAAATACAAACTGTATTAAAAATTGCTGCTGCCCCAAAACACCCAAGAATATATGGTGTATGAAAAAAGTGCTCGTGAATGAAAGGAAAAGTACATTTAGAAGACACCTCTTATTTATTAGACAAATATATACATAGAAGCCTGTCAGTTGATCATTTTACAACAATATATATCACACATTTCAAAAGGGTAAAGTGTCCTTATCACTATTGCCCCTTTGTTGATCCCAAAAATGCACCATATATTCTTGAGAGTTTTGGGGCACCAACAATTTTTAATAAATGTTGTATTTCTGAATAAATCGTATATATATTATATTTTCTTATGATTGGTTAAAGGATATTATTTGGAACTCTTTACATTGATGTATGCTGCAAGGATATATTTATATACTGAAATATCCTTTTCGTAAAGAAAACTTCTATAATATAGCATGATTGGCAGGACAGCATCCCCGTCCGACGCAACAGCTTCCGATACCTGGGGATCACTGTGGCCCTTTGGCAGAAGCTGGCATGGGCAGTTAACATCGCACCACTCACATAGAAGATCAGAGATTACCTCAAAAGGTGGCAGATCTGACCCCTTAATGTCCTGGGAAGAATCGCACTGTACAAAATGATACTACCCCGTTTCCTTTATCTTCCCCAGAACTTTCCCTACCTGCTCCCCAAAGGATGGTTCCGAGGAATGGACACAGTGGTGCAGCAATTTCTGTGGCATACCTCTCGCCCAAGACTCGCACTTCACACTTGCCAACGGGACGTGCAGGAGGGGCTTGGAATGTCTAAATTATATATCTATTATTTGGCTATACAACTGCTGGTGATTAACGATTGGCTGGTAGGCGGGTGGTCAGGCCCGGCGTATCAGCTTGAGCTCTTGACATTGGGCTTCCCCAAACTACTTGAGTTGCTGTATGGTGCCCCATCCCACGGGAGATTCCTGAAATGACGAGAATGGTAATTACAGGATGGAGGGCAGCTCGGAGAGAGAGACGTGGTGGTGGGCAAGTCTCACCCAGCAAACCCCATTGTAGCAGGAAACGTGGTTGCGTGAGGTGTCCACCTTGGAGGGGTTCCATAAATGGGATAACACAGGCATTTCCCTTCTGCGGGACGTCTGGAGGGGTTCCCATATGTTGTCCTTTGAGGAACTCCAGCGGCAGTATTCACTCTCCAAAACCCAGTTTCATAGATGCTTGCAGCTTCTGCATGCGCTGGGGGCACACATCCGGGCTGGTACGGGCCTCCCTGAATTTAGTCTAGTAGAGGCGAAAGTCCTGATGGGTAGTTTGAGCAAAGGTGGGGTGTCACAGATCTACTGTACCTTGGTTAGCAAAACAGCAAAGCCGCTTAAGAGTCTCAGGGAGCACTGGGAGGGCTGTCTGGGTCCGCTGGAGGAGGAGGATTGGCGTGACGCTTTGATGGCCACCAGGAGTCTGACCATAACTACCCGCCTCCGGCTGGTGCAAGCATATTATCTACACAATGCATACCTTACCCCTGACAAAATGCACAGAGCGGGCCTCCGACCTCATGCTGATTGTCCCCGCTGCTCAGGTCCCAATGCAGACTTTTATCACATGGTGTGGGCTTGCCCGCACATAGCGGTCTACTGGCGAGCGGTGACCGCTGAGCTCTCTAGAGTATTGGCAGTAGACATTGAAATGGCCCTGTTGCCAATCCTTTTGGGTGACTGCGAGGGAGTAGGCAATAGTAGGGCAGACAGTATCAATCAATCAGGAATTTGTAAAGCGCACTACTCACCTGTGAGGGTCTTAAGGTGCTGAGGAGGGGGGGAGAAGGGGGAGGGAGGTGTTGCTACTGCTCGAAAAAACAGGTCTTGAGAAGTTTCCTGAAGGTAAGGAGGTCTTTGATCTGGCGCAGGTGGGTGGAAAGAGTGTTCCACGTTTTGGCGGCGTGGTGCGAGAATCATCTACTGCCGGTTGTAGTTCTGCGGACGCATGGGACGGTTGCAAGGGCGCAACATTACCTTCCTGGGGGTAGCATGCCCGGTGGCCAAGTGTGACATAGCTGCCAACTGGAACTCGGAGGCAGCACCAATGCTTGCCCGGTGGAGGCAGGGGGTGGATTGGTGTGCCCAACAAGAGAAACTGGTATAAGGGACAAAAGGGTGCCCAAACAAGTATATCAAAGTGTGGGGGAAATTGACAGGGGTTGTGTGATGTTTATTACTGAGCAGTCTTAAAACATGGTAATATTAGGTAAATGTGCCCATGGACAGCATAATGTAATAATGATATGTTCTATTGAAGTCCACCGGGAATTCTACAGCTGTATATTGTTATGAATCTGTGATGCAGATGTGACCTGTTATCACCTTGATGAAGCAATAAAAAAATCAATAAAATAGTTTATCAAAAAAAAATCATATCTTTGCTTGTGTATGTTGGATTTATGTTGTTTTGGTCTTAGATAAATATTGGCTATTTTTCTAAACTGGTGTGGGGTCCATTTATAGTGTTTTCCCTGTGTTACTGTGTGTGTAAGTACAAATGCTTAACAGATTGCCTCTGAGAAAAGCCTGACTGCTCGTGCCAAGCTACCAAAGGAGTGAGCAGTGGTTATCTTAGGAATGTGACTCGCTTACCCTAACTAGAGTGAGGCTCCCTACTTTGACAGGGTGTAAACTGACTGCTAACTAGAGACCCCATTTCTAACATGTATAGCAGCTGAATTCCACAAAGTGGCACCAGAAAACAACAGTTCAATTCTGTCTTTCTTACTTAACAAAATTGTGGCTATTATTTTATTTCACTCTGCCTCCATGTTTCACTGTCACATCAGAGGACCTTACAATAAATGAGTTCAAGACGTGCACAAAACAAACATTTCTTGTGTTTGACTTGAACAGGTTAAAATGTTGCCCCATGTCCAGAGCCACTGGAATTATGAAGCAGGGGAGGGTCAAAATATGCTGCTGGGCTGACTAAATTATCCAGCAAGAGAACGCACATTATGCAGCGTGATGGTGCATATTTTCTGATAGCATTATTTCATTATTTTGTCACGTCAACACTTGTTAACAATGTCTGGGCATAGGTTGCACCTGATTAATGCCAGTTTAACACCCAAATACAGCAATAAGCAACAGAAAGATAACTAGTCAACCTTTGAAAAGGGCTTCCACTATGCGGCAACATGTGTTGCTATGTTTTCAGTAACTTTTGAACCTATGGAGCTAGAAACAATTTTTTTGTTAAACTAAAAGAAATATGCAGCAGATGATGGATCACGTGGCAAATGTGGCTAATCCATAATTATGCGAAAAACGCTACAACCACACAATCGTATAATTCCAGCGGCCCTGCCCATGTCTAGTAATGTCATAGTCCAACCATAGAGTGTGCAAGACAACTGATCTGCGTTGGTTGGCTAATAGCATTGTCGTCAGGGCATGACATTTTTTTAATTCATGCTTAAAAATTATTACTTTTAATTAACCCCATTCAATGCAGTAATGGAATCTGAAGTATTGAAGTGACTTACATCTGCATGTTAAAGAAAAAAACTTTAGTGTATTATGAAAAGGATTTATCAAGCTTTTTACATAATGTTTGTGGCACGATTTACATGCCAAACATTTTCATGGCCCGGCTCACGAACAATCTCACTGAGCCTGAGCCACACCATTGGCTCTGCTCTCCTTGCTAATCCGTTGACTTACCCAGCATCCACTATCCTGTGCCGATAAATGCTAGAATTACCACACCGGCCGTGGTCGAAGTGCATTAAAAAAAATATGGGAATTGTGATGCTGCATGCAATGGGGGCAGGGTCAATGAGTGTGGGGGTGGGGTAAAAAAAAACCAAAATATTCTTCTTCAAACAGCTACATACAGTGCTTGAAATGGAAAAATTAAAGTGCCGGTACTCTGTGCCAGAGTACCTGCTTGTTTCTAAGAAGTGCTGGTACTGTCCAATTGAAAGTATTACGTTTTTCTTGAGATAAGCCGGTACTCTCCCTCTCAAAATAAAAAAGTGCTGGTACTCAGTACCGGCCCATTTAAAGCACTGGCTACATATATATTAACCCACATATTTAATGGGAAAAAAAATAAAAGTTAAGTTAATCAGAGGTATGCTCACTATGGTGTTTTATGAAACCTCTACTGAGAGATCTGCGTGTAACCAGAAAGCCAAAGAATGACATTTTGGTTGGTGCAATGTAGAATTGTGGCGTGTGTGTTGTAGTGCTACGGGGTCCCAGCTTGTGACAGGAAGCACTGAGAAAATGTATCATTGTGTTAAACTTGCATTACACACAGTATAAAACAGACTGCTACCAAATGTGCAAAAAGGTTTCGGATAAAACGGTGCCTCCAAAATATAGGTTTTAGTAATACCCAGACTGTAGGTAATGATTTGTTTTTGTTTAACTGCCCTGAAAAGCACACTGTCATGATGGGTATTGGCTTCTAATGCATACTGGCTTCTACACATAAGCGCTTGAGGGGGAAGGTTGAGAAGATTCGATTGTGGACGGTTGGCTTGAGTTGGAGGTGCAGCCGGACGCCAGGTTGTGCCTTGGGAAATAAACTTGATAAACAAGTTTACCTGTTTCCTGCAACGTTTGTTCTCGACACACACACTGCACAACTCAGCTGCTAGCTCCCTTGCATTACTAGTCGAAAGAATGTGATTCAATCAATTAAACCAGTACCTGCTTCCAAGCCCCCTTTACATTTCCAGATTAACCAGATGTGCGCATCTGCATTTCTTTAGGCAAGGAGGCACCCTGGCAAGAAGGCCTGTTTATTTTTAACCTGCCTACCCCTCCTCGTCTCACAGCACAGGAGACTCCCTGAATTCAACTTTAGCTGAGGCATTGGCAGGGGTTAACCGTCCAGGGGCACGTGTGACCCTCCGATCCCGTCCATTTCGACCACTGCACAGCTTCCGTATACAAAGTGAGCACTGCTCTGCCGCTACTTTTCTTCCCTCCTTCCTTATTCAGAGAGGCGGGCATCAACAGCCTAGGCTGGGCTCCCCGAGACCGGCTGCCACTGCCCGCACTTAAACAAGCTGTCAACCCGGCCCTCAGGCGGAGCGCTAGTAAACTGAGCCCCGTTATTTCGGTCACACCCAGATGGGCGTCACCCGCTGCCTGAAAAGGGACGGACCGTATCAACAGGTGCAAGCTCCAAAGCCCAATCAGCACTTCGGAATCCTGTATCGCGCACTGGGATTGGCTAAGGTGTTCCCCATGCTCCAAATGTGAGGTCTCCTTGCATTACCAGTACCTCCCAGTCCTAGGCAACTCCCTGAATATGTTCAGCTGTGGGATTGGTTGTTGTTCCTACCGGAAGCGCTAGTATTAGGGACAAATGACATCCGTTGAAATACCAGCTACGGAGGACGGTAATAAGCTGCATTTACGGATGGTCCGTGTAAGTAGCGACAAGTGGTCTCAGTTTCTTAATGTGTGATCATAGTTCTGCCTTTATGCGTTGCATTGTGAAGGAGTTGTGTGATTGCTCAGGTGGTTAAAAGCTCATTCATTTTAAGGTGTATTGGGGAGTTAAGTCAGGCACGGTCATCTGCTGCAGGTATCTGTGTGTATCCAGAAAATGCAGGGTACAATGCTGGCTAATCCCTTTCTTAAGATTTGTGTACGCGCTTAATTTCTGGACCCTAATATGAATCACCTTAAAATATCTTGGGTCGTTAATGGATAGCATAAGCATTGCATGTAATGTGCATGTCACAGATCTTAACCCTGTGCAAGATAGTTTAGTGGGTAAATGTTTTTTTTATCGCAGGGGTAGCTCAGTGCGCCGTGCACCCCGTTTAAAACAGTTATATAAAACTCAATATTTTTGGATATTATGTGTAGTTGAATAATTTGATTCAGTTAGGTTGTAAAACCTTTTCGGGGTCAGAAATCGGTTCCATATAATGGGTTACGGAAATTATTAGAGTAATTTCGCACAAATACATCCGACGTTTCTAAAGAGAATGCATTTATTTATATATATATATATGCACGTCTTAGAGAGGTCGCTTGAGAAAGTCAAAACAGTTTTAAAAGTCCCTTTACGTCTTGGTGACTTGTGAAGTGACGCACTGAATGTTTTTTTGTTTCTCCTAATGGACTCCAGACTCTGGGTAGATGCGATTTTTCAGTCTTTAGTGCGTTTGATCTCCTATGCGCGTTGTTGGACAGAAGGTATTACTGATTGTCCATTAAATAATGCATTCAATGATGGACCGTGCTAAAAGGAAGCTTAAGAGCGGGTCCTCTCTTGCTGTAGCCTGCTGCATAGTGAAGCAAACACTGAGGCCCGTATTTATACTTTTTTTAGCGCCGCATTTGCGTCGTTTTTTGACGCAAAAACGGCGCAAACTTGCAAAATACCATTGTATTTTGTAGGTTTGCGCCGTTAGCCGTCAAAAAGCGGCGCAAATGCGGCGCTAAAAAAAAGTATAAATACGGGCCTGAATGTGCAGTGCCCTGCATGTGTACCATTGTTGCGCAGTGCTTCATGACAGTCGAGTTTGTTTTTTGCTAGAGTCGGCCTGCAATCTGGACTGGCACACACATAGCTACTGGAACCAATATCTAGTTGTTTCCCACCCATTGGTAGCCCTGGCCTGACGCCTTGTTTATCCGTGCTGCTTGTGGGCTGCATGTTTGCTGATAGTCTGTTCGTTGCCTAACGGGCATATTGTGGACGCAAACTGACAGTTTTTTGCCCAGCGCATAGGCAGTTTACCCAGCCTGCTGCCTGCTTCAGTGCTTTTGAATGGATATTTTCTGACACTTTCCTTCGACTGTCCACAGCCTCTGGTGACCTTTCAAGTTGTCCTGTTTTATAAACCAAGATTACATGGTTCAGGACGTGATTTCAAAATTCTTAACGTTAGTTGACTTTTTCTTCTCCTTCTTATATTCTTTAACATGATTTGATTCCCAGCGACCTCGAAATTGTGTTTAAACGCGCCCCCCTCCCCCCCGATTTACTAATTTATCATTCTAAGCCTTCATTCGTTACACTTTACATTTCTTGTGGATTGACATAAGTTTGGCCACTCAGAACTGATTAAATCATAGCAGTACTATCATGCTTTGTATGAGTAGGGACCTCGCTATCATTCCAGTGCAATGCGGAATTCCGTCTCAAGCTTTCCCATTCATGCATATATCAATGATGTGGCTTGTTTTCATTTTTGAAAGCTAACATAGCATCTCTGTGAGACCGAATATCCATCTGAATGCTGAATGAGGGAGTTTGTGCCCATGACCAGGGTTTGTTTTTGTTTCTGCGTTTTGCTTCGCTTTAATGGAATAAAGGTCTGTGCTTGTATATGGTATTTGATGGACAAGGGTCAATTTTTCACAAGCCATAACTATAGATTAAATGAATGCCATGTTGCAAATCAAATGACTTAATAGTCTAATTAACATCTCAGTTCTTTTGTTTTATTAACACCTGCAGTTCAAGCTATGGTGTAAACGTTTTTGTTTTAATTTAATTCACGTTTTGAACCTAAACAAGCTTTGTGTTATGGTATAGCATAAGTTTTGTGGTATTCTAAATTTACCTTTCTGATATATCGTCCATAGTACCACTTTTCTATAAAAAAGCAGTACATTCAATAAAGTGTACTTACAATGTGTCATTTGCAATTAGTTGTACAAATGAAACAATATGTTTGTCAAGTTCCCAACACTTGTAGTAAAATTTGAAAGAAACCCACAGTTCTGCAAGGTCACAGCAATGTCACAGATGCAGTACATACAAATTAACTTAACTTAAAGCAGTCTCTTAATTTTGAGGTCTTTCTTCACAGCAGAGCTGTTTGTCAGAACTTTTGTCACTAATACACACACATGCACAGAGTGAGCGTCAAGCGAGTAAACCTTTCACCTGATATTACTGGCTGTGTGATGTTCCATTCCTCCTTGTCGCAGGTGCCTCCTTTGGAATTCATGGGAGACTATTCTACATCTCAAAACTGCATGGCTCATCACACTTTGTGTCATTTTCAATCCTTTGTTACACAGTGCCATCACGCTTTCACCTGAGCCCATTGTCAACAATGCTTTCACCTCAGCACTACTGCAACACTGCCCTCTTCCTTCCCTATCCCACCATTGCACTACCATCTTCCATTACTACAGAAATATCCCCCAGCTGCATATGTCCAACGAACATGCTGACACTGCTACATACCAGTAGCGTAATACACTCCCTATGCTTTTGCTACCACCTGAAAATACCTCACTACAACCTACCACACCACGCACATGTATCACGCATTTACCCCTGCAGCACTCGAACATCACAGCACTACTACCTCATACTGATTTACCACTGCACACAACTACAACACCAAACACCGATTGTCAGTACTAACTCCGTCACTAAAGAATATTCTTCACATCCACACACGCAGGCACCCTTTCATCCTCATTGCAACAAACATCCAACCCTTAGCTGTGCACTAACAACCCTACCAAGAAATTAACTTCCCCATGGCAAAAATCACCTTGTAGTACCATGGGTTCACCACGCACTCGATCACTGTACTGATACCTAATAGACCCCACAGTACCAACCATCATCACCACAAAGCGAATCTTTTCCATTATGCTAATAACTCCAACCACTACAACCCCCACAGCGTTATCGTCTAACAGCGCCTCTGGATCACGTCCTTCCAACTAGTTGCACCTACCATCACTGTACTAGGGTCCTTAAGCACTGCATTACCAAGTCATAGCAACAAATTACCCCTACTACTGTTGCACCATCAATATAACCACAATGTAATGTCCACACTGTACTACAGTCCCACACAGCAGACTGACTGCAGTTGAGGAACAGCAGCACCAACATACTACAAGCCCATATCACAATAATACAATGTATCTACACATCAACAAAACAGCACAAATGTCACGCACACAATAGCACAACAAAATAACATAGCAAACCATAACTCAACAGAAATACAGTGACACAAAATTGAACACAACAGAAGCAACACAACGCAAGTGATAAGATAACATAATAGCAATTCCATACAACAGTGTGTCAACCGAAGGCAACAACATATGCATCCATCCTAGCAGCACAATGAAACATTAACATGATCACACAGCACCCTTTCGTACACAACACGGTAACAAAATGCAAAACATCTATACACGGTGCACCAACATGACAACAAAATGACAAAAAGATAACACAAGTCCGTAATACAGTACAATCTTAATAACAGCTCAGCAGCAAAACAAACATAAGACACAACAGAATATAACAGTAACTACAGTCAGAACAAAACATCATATTATCTACAGAATAACACAAGACGGACAACCACTTGAACAACGGCATAGAAACTCAACATACAAACAAAACATAAAGTGACACAGCACGGTAGTAGCTGTGATGCTATTAATTGTCTTTGACCAATGACTTTGTGTTTCACCACTGCTCATATAAGTTGCTCAAGGTTCACCAGTAGCACATTATATGTTTTGTTCAGTTTAGCCGCCTATTGGCTTTGACATGGCATTAGCCATTACATTTTGTATTCAGTTTAGCCGCCTATTGGGCTTTGACATGGCATTAGCCATTACATTTTGTATTCAGCTCAGCTTCCTATTGGCTTTGACATGGCATTAGCCATTACATTCTGTATTTAGTTTAGCTGCCTATTGGCTTTGGCATGGCATTAGCCATTACATTCTGTATTCAGTTTAGCTGCCTATTGGCTTTGACATGACATTAGACATTACATTTGATATTTAGGTTAGCTGCCTATTGGCTTTAAAGTGGGGTTAGACATTGCAGTTGAGACATTACAGATGTCTGTGTTTTTCCAAGCTGTGTTTTTCTACAAGATGAACCAAGCTGTTTTCTTCACACCAGACCTTAGCTGATAAGAGCACGTAGATTTTGTGTTTACCTCGCAATCTAGTCTGAGAGCGGAATTTCTCAGGAGAACTGGCCACTCTCCAAGGTTGTTCGGATCTGGCACTGAGTTTGCTTTTAAGGATGACTCTGGGCTACAGTGAGTTAGATTTGAATCTGCTTGACTTTAGGCTGGAGCTAGACGTCAGTTGCCAGGAGTCATCAATTTGCAGACCCCAGAAAGATGAAGCTTTAGGCCCTATCGCCTTGCCCATACGGTGATGAATTTTGACTTTTATGCTTTGCTTTGCAGTTATATTATACTATAATCATATATATTGAATCAGGGATGTGGAATTCCTATCGCCCGACGCCCGGGACATCTTGTTTGGGGTCAAGGGCAACAAGTTTTTATGTTTACTTTGTCCTTGGGACAAGTAGGCCCAACCCTCTGCAGCACAAACCCTTTGGCTGCCTGTTTACAGAGAGTGGAACTCTCTGCAGTTGAGGTAATGTGTTTCCAAAAGATAATGCTGTTCGAACTTGTATTTATGGTTCATTATTTGAAATCCTTCATTATTAGGGTGAGTGCTGTAAATAAATGTTTTAAGGTCACACTTCACTACTGATGTTGGTTCCAGTACAAAAAAAAAAACGTGTATACACGTTTGAAAAGTTTAGGCTATGAGGCTAAGTATAATGCTCCCAGAATGCTCTCTGATTAGATGCAAATGAAGTGTCATTTAGTAAAATGTGTTGGTGCATGCTAGTATTTCCCAAAAATATTTCTAATGGAAAATCAGTGTAACCATTTTCAACACGATTATGGCAAGCATGAAAATAAACAAACACTGACAAAGCCAACTGATCTGTCATATTTTTATAAGTCTTTTAGTTTCATCAATGCGTGTCTTGTTTTGACATGGCTTTTGTAACACTTTATTGTTGTGGGAGCTATCAGGCCCTCAACACTGTAACAAACACTGGAAAAAAAAAAAAAACGTTTTTGAACTCTAAAAGCACACGTTGCCACCAGTGGCATAACAAAGGCCCCACAGCTGCCCTCCTGGGGGCCCCTTCAGCACAGCACCTGGCCTGGAGAGGGGGATCCTCCATGTTCTTTGCAAAGGGGCACCCTCCAGTTTCGTTATGTCAATGATTGCCACTGTAGTTCCTGACACTGAACAAAACTACTTTGTGTGCCAATATGCTCCTTGTGGAAGAGCAGAATGCGATCGCTCACAGTAAAGCCAGCCGAAAGAGAGAGAAATAGAAGTTTAATAAAAACAAAATGTTTTGTTAACACCAGACCTAATTAGGGACCAAGACCCACATGTAGGTAGCTTTTTACATGTCGCAAACAGCGACTTTCGCTGTTTGCGGCGTGCAAAAAGCACATTGCGATGCACAAGCCCAGTTTTGCCATTCGGTAACCTGGTTACCGAATCGCAAAACGGGTTTGCAACTCGCAATTAGGAAGGGGTGTGCCCATCCTAATTGCGACTCGCAGTGCAATGTAGGATTGTTTTGTGACCGCGGGCGCAAACCAATCGCAGTTTTCACCCATTGTGAATGTCACTGTAAACATTTTTTCAGAGCAGTCAGTGGTCCTGCGGAACACTGCCTGCTCTGAAAAAATGAAACAAAAACTTTTCATTTTTTGTTTTTGTAATGCATCTCGTTTTCCTTTAAGGAAAACGGACTGCATTACAAAAAAAAAAAACAGCTTTATTAAAAAGCAGTCACAGACATGGTGGTCTGCTGTCTCCAGCAGGCCACCATCCCTGTGAGGGCCGCCATTCGCAAGGGGGTCGCAAATTGCGACCCACCTCATGATTATTCATGAGGTGGGCATTTGCGAAGCCCTTGCGAATCACAGATGGTGCCATCCTACATTCAGATTTGCGACTTGTAAATTGCGAGTCTCTCTGACTCGTAATTTGCGGGTCGCAAATCTGAACCTACTGACATGTGGCCCCAAATTCTTAAAGAAAGTCACAAAAGTGCACCCATGGTATATGTCGTACCCCTATAAAATATTTGTGAACTGTATTTTAGCATGGGTAAATACGATGTGTAGATTTGCTCATGTGAAAATCTATTGAGCATTTGCAAGTTCATTTTCCCTCCAGCCACTTTCTTCCCAACCCTGGAAGAAGTTCTAATTCTGCCATTGTCAGGAGTAAATGTCCAACCTTTCTTATTATGGGAAAATATTAGAGAGAAGCTGGTGAAAATCTTTAAAACATGCAGGTTAGTAGGTTTGCAGACTCAAAGGCATTTCAGCCCTGGAACTATTGCTTACTGCTTCCTCCAGCCCCAGTATGCAGATCTGCAGAAAGGTGGAAAAATAAGGAAATTGCTACAGTAGGGATTGAAACTGCAAGTATTCAAGCCCTACTAAGGTAGTAGCCCTGGCATAATCAGAGAGGCTATTATCAGAGCTCTTACATAATGAGATTGCTGCCATATTTGTCGCCACACTACATGGCACCAAAGGGACAAGTAGATCTTTTTACAGGACAAGTAGATTTGAGAAGCAACCTGTCCCCGGGACAAGTAGATATTTTAATAAATTCCACACCCCTGATATTGGCTGTGTACATTGCAACTGAGAAGTACTGTGATATATTTTGCTTTAATTGCTGCGACTACTTTTGAATGTGTGCTTCCAATCTACTCATTTCGTCTCTCAGGAACTTGTGGATGGGGGAGAATTAACAACAATAAAGGTCTTCTTTAAACTCAGAAGTGCATTCCAGAGAGGTTCTGTAAGCTCCGATAGGATGTAAGTGGGAAAGCAGAACAGTAGCAAAGCAGAATACCACCAAAACACCTCAACACAGTAAACAAAAAAAATCATAAAAGCAAACACAAGCATGCACCAAGTCAATAACACAAGGCAACAGAAGAAAACAATGCTGCGATGTACTTGTGGTGTTTATTTTGTATTGTAATTGGGTGGTAGTTGTGTTGTTATAGTGTGATATTGTGATTTGCTTTTGCGTTGTTGTTTTGTCTTGGTGTATTGTGTTGATTCAATGCTTCCGTGTGATTTCTTGTGCATGTTTTAAAGCTTAACGAAGAAGGCCCTCTGAGTTGGAAGAATGTGCTATAAGATTGCAACGTGGTTTTGGATGTTCAAGAAGTAAAAAAAAAACATTGCCGTTGTGTGCGTGTGTATTTGCTATAAAAAGTTAGATATTTTGGCTTGTGTTTTAATGAGCTTGCCATCATTCTTGCATGCATATATCGTTTGATGTGACCAGTGAGAAAGATATGAGCTACCCATTATAACCATAACATAGGCATCTGTTACATGATGGTCGCAACACACAGCTCAGTTCAGGCCCTTGCATCACCACGATAGCACTTTGCATGTTGCGGAGACCAGTGACGTGGGAAATTGGTGTATTATTTCCACCTTCCTGCATTTTTGCGCCCTGAGCCGGATGAGATTGTTGCTTTGAGTGCTCACCAGAAAGTATGATCTTGTTTACAAGATGGTGTGGCGAGCTCAATTTATGATTTGGTCAGGTGATGTAGCATAGCAGACTTTGAAGATGATGCGGCCTAGAAGAGACGGCAGCAGAGTTTTGTTAGAAGGTAAGTGAGATTTTGTCAAACTTCCTGAGACCCTTGATCGGGAAGGTAGCAGCTGGTAGGATGCTCTTCTAAATGGCCAAATATGATTCTCGGATGCTGGCGTGCATGGTGTTGCCCCTTAAAGAGACGAGTGTTCCTTCTTATAGAGACTGTATGCTTGTTAGACATACAAGTTATCACTTCATAGAGCACGGTCAGTTTATGCGAGGTAGTTTGTGTCTGTTTTTCAGATGCACATACAGAATCTGAGGGTATTGTCTATATGGAATCAGCACCACCCTTGGCTTAAAATCACTGTTTCTGCAGGTTCCTTACTTTTAATGTTGACTCTTAAATACTTAATCTGAAGGAGTTTAATGTTTGACCAGCAAATCTTATTTTCTAGCACTTAACGTGGGGCACATTAGGGGTCAGTCCAGTTCTGGAAATCTTCAGTGCTGCATGGGTCTCAGTCCGTCATTGTGCTCATGACAAAAATGTATATCTCCAGGTGACATCGGAAGCAGTTCGCGTCTCCTGAGTTGCTGCCAAACGTCAGTTCAGTCCTTAAGCATAACTGCAAATCTGAAATTCAGTTTCTGAAAAAAAATTCTCAGGGTTTGCTAGTCTTCCTATTAATGACTCCATTACTACCCGGCCAAGAAGTACATTTTTTCCTCTTTGGTTAAGCTTCAGTATGCCTTGTTGATTGGATGTCTACTACACTCTAGGCTTCTCCTGACCGCACGCATCACAAAATAAGACATTCCCAAGCACAGTGCTAGTGTGCTCAGCTTTGTCCTACTAAGGCTAAGCCATTTTACATACCTTCGTCTTTAAGGGGAGCAGTGCAAACTTTAGCTCAGTCGCACCTCTGTGGTGTCATCATCCCGCTGTTCTACCTGACAAACAGCGACTTCCTTCCCCTGATGTTGTGCTCCATTCTGCTATATGCTTATTTGTGGGAACCAGGCAATCTGAGAGTATCAGACCTAAACTGAAGTTCCTGCACTAAGGGGGGAGGCATGTATCCGGTTCACCCTCTGGTATAGTGTTTATTGCCATGTTTCCTGTCTCACTTCCAGTCGTACCATGGCAAGTTGCTTGCTGTCATTTCCTGTCCTCAATCTTTCCTTGAACACCGTGCCTTGCTTTTTAGGTTGCACATAGCAGCGCCAACCCTGCTTTTCCCACGTGTTGGTATGTATCTGGGCTTTTAACCACGCCCATCACCATCACTTGTTCGTGGGCTTGCTTTTCAAAAATCCCTTCTTTTCGTTGGTAACTGCTTTACGTTTTTGTTACCGCCTTGGTTACCGATCCTGTTACATGGATAATTGCACATTTGCCAATAACTTTGACTGCGAGCAGGTGAGCATCTTTTACCTTTTGTGTGTCTCCTTCACGCTTATGGCGGTGCTTTGAATCGGCCCGCTTTTATCAACGGTTTTATTTTTTATTTTAAGTTTGTGTGGCATGGAAAGTCCAGTTAGTTATTTACAACGCTAATGACCCTAACTCGAGCAAACACCAGACGCTTTGCATTGCAAATGCTTGTTTTCCATGATTTTTCGAAAAACATTTAGTACATATCTCTTTAACCCTTTAAATGCTGAGTGCCTCCCTACCTCTGCGTTCGGGTCTTTTTAGCTCAAAGCCTGCCAGACATTAAAGCTGTCTGGCTGCAAAAGACTTATAGGAGGCATATTATTAGCTGCTCTGAAAATCAACCATGCCCATTGCGTTCCTTTGGCTTTTTTGTTTTGTCTCTCTTGTTTTGTTTTGTTTTCTTTTCTTTGGATGGTTTTATTTGTATTAGCCCGTCCATCTACTGTTTGCCGCTTTCCTGGAGCATAACTTGTTCACTATCTCTGATTGCCGGGTTCTGTGCTTCCACTAGTGTCTACATTTCATAGTGTCTGATAGATTAGCTCAGATTTGACCTCTTTCACGTCAAGTAGACCCACCTCACCGAAGGTGTACTTTATTTCACCCCAGGTACATTCCTTTCACTCCAGGGAAAGTCACATAACCTAAACTGTGCATTAGCTTCACCACAGGTACACATCCTTCACCCCAGAACACTCTGATCAGTGAAGATGTCCACTCTCCTCATTCCAGGAACGCCTCCTGCAACCTAAGGGATTTTACATCACATAGGTGCATTCCCATATACACGCACCTTGCCCCTGGAACACTGCCTTTCCCCAGCTGTGGTGCATTACCAGTGGCACGCTCTCTCCTCTCCCGCGCCTCGCCAACCCTGACACATTTCAATGTACGCACTCTCTCCTCAAACACAGTTGATTTACTTAAACTCACTCCACTCCCCAAATACACTCTTTTGAGCCAGGCTCACTTCAGTCCATTCACACTTGCTTAGACCATGGCACACCTGCCTCACCCCAGGAACACACTTTCCACCAATGGTACACTTCAGCTTCACACACCTCATCCCATTTACCCTTCTCATATGGGAGTAACACCCCCTTCTCCCCTGCTACATGCATCTTTACCCATTTACTTGCGCCCCAGCTGAGGTACAAGCACCTTATCCCATGCACACTTCCTTCATTTCATTAGTTTCAGTGCATCTAGGGAACGCTCCTCGCACTCTGATGCATTTCTTACTCCCCAGGTACATTCCGCCCTTCTTAACTGCACTCCTGCTATCCTGGGTGCAACCCCCCCTCGCCCTGAGCACACACTTCTTACTTCAGGTAGTCTGTCCTCCCTTCAAGTACATTTTTTCTTTTCCCAGGCGTACAATCCTCTCGGTAAACACTCCCTTCACAACCAAGCGTACTTGTCACTACCAAAGTGCACCTTTCTCATCTCAGCAACACTGGCCTCCACCCAGGCGCATGATAAGAGAATACAGTTCTTTCCTGTGAATCATAAAAAAAATAGACCCATCTCCTATGAAGGGAGAGGTTTTTTTTTCTCCATAAATTACGGCCAAAATAAGATAAGAGCTGTCTTTTTGTTTGCTCCTTCCCTGCACTTGAGATCTCTAGGAGGTTACATTTCTAATGGTGCAGCCCCAGGGAGGTTGTTTTTCGGCAAGCATGTCCGGTTAATGGAGATGAATGGTTTCTTATGTGATGCAGAGTGTCTTATATTTGATGCTGTATGTGATGTAGAGCTAATGGAAATCCTTCAGTGGTGACGTGTGTTTTTGTGGATTACTAACCATGTGGGCTGAAAGCAGCTTCTAGAGGGGTGAGTATAAGATTTTGGATGCAAGTGAACATATTGTTGCCCTATCAAAGTGTGCGAAGATGAGATCCATCACTATGGAACAGAAGTTATTGGGAGGATAGTGTTGTCTAATGGCATCAGCATCTACTGTACTGTGTATGCACTTAGCACCACTCCAAGAATGTCCATAAAAGAGAGGCAACAAGCTACAACTCCCTTTAGCAGCACAAATTTGTTGGAATTATTTTTCACTCCAACCAGCAGTTTCTGAGATACCACCATTTTTAGGTTTCACCAACAGCCATCTTTTAGCTGTCTGTGAAAGAGCTGCGGACTGTGCTTAAAACGTACAATGGGGTTAAAGCCATCCTTACCCATGGTTGGCTTTCTTGTCCGCTTCATTCTCTTGCTTCTTTTTCAGTGGATTTCCTTCCTGTTTTTCCCTCCCTGTAACATAGCTTCTCTACCTTCTCTTTGACTGGATGGCCTATATCTTTCCACTGCTCACATTCAGGGAACTCATTTTATCTTTTTCTATAAGCAACTCAATAGGGTGCTTTTGTCTTCTTGCTTCTTGAAAGAAATCGGGGTGGGTCTTCTCTTTCCAATAGAGGAAAAAACAGCTGAACTGAATTATACCGAACTTGGCATGAAAGTAAAACTTTGCTGATAGAAATGCCTTTTTTTTAATTTATTCATTGGTATGCCTCATCGAGCTAAGCTGTCATTCAAAATTCGTCTGGCTCCTAACTGGGGTGGAATAGTGAGCAAAAGAACGATGGAATACACCCAGATCTGTGACTGGTGTTGAGTGTTTGAAAAGTTTCAGCACTCCCTCCAGCATTCTTTTGTGTTGCTAAAGTTGGCCTAAGTGGGAAGGGTATGCTCAGACGTGGGTCCCGTTCTCACTGTGCCACTGGATTCAGACTAGCCTGGCTGAAGAAGGGTGACTCCATGAAACCGGTCCCAGGATGCTTGTGCCCGATCTAGGAGGACCTGGCTTGGTAGTTCGGGATGGACTATTCCCATGGGGAGCAAGTTCAAGACTGATTTGGATATGGCTGGTCCAAACTGGGGTGGCACGGCGAGCAAAAGATCGATGGATTAAACCCACATCTGTGACTGGGGGTGAGTGTTTGAAAAATTTCAGCACTCCGTCCATCATCCTTTTGTGTTGCTAAAGATGCCGTTAAGTGGCAAGGGCATGCCCAGATGTGGGTCCCATGCCACTGGATTCAAGCTATCCTGGCTGAATAAAGGTGAATCCCTGAAACCAGTCTCAGGATGCTCGTTTCCGGTCCAGGGAGGACCTGGCTTGCTTGGCAGTTCAAGCTGGACTGCTCCCATAGGGAACAGGCTCAAGACTGATTTGCATATGGCGGGGTCCAAACTAGGGTGGCATGGTGAGCAGAAGAACTATAGATTAAACCCAGATCTGTGACTGGGGGTGTTTGAAAAGTTTCAGCACTCAGTCCATCATCCTTTTGTGTATTCAAACAACTCACCAACCTCTGAAACAACAGATGCCAACACCGTAGCACGCAACCTCCGCCAATGGATCACCGATTGCGCCAACACCCCAGCTCCACTCTGAACGACCAAAGGGAAACACGCCACCAAAAAAGCCAGCTGGTTCACCCCGCACTCCAGGAATCGAAGCGCACCTGCAGGAAACTGGAGAAAAAATAGAGGAACAGCAAATCCCTGGTGGACCTTGCAGTCTTCAAATACGACACAGGATCCCACCAAAGCCTCATGAGATCCTCCAGAAAAAATGCCCTGCAGGACCGCATCAACACCACCACTCACATCACAAAATAACTTTTCGCCGTCATCAAGGAATTTGCCAAACCACAAGCTGAGGCCACTAACGTCCCTCTATCGCAGGACCTCTGCGACAGACTTGCCCCTTTCTTCCATCGGAAAATCAAGGATATCTATGACCGCTTTGGACCCCAAGACTCTCCAAATTCACCAACAACTCCCCAACCTGGACCCACTGAACCCTCCCCCACCCCCACTATTCCTGCACGCCAGGACCCCCCTCACGACAGACGAGACTCTTTCATCATGAGCAGCATCCACTCCAGAACCCCCAGCGACCCTTGCACCCACTACATCTTCAACAAGGCCAGTGCCTCAATTGCACCCTAGCTCCACAAGATCAACTGCTCTCTAGAGTCTGCCACTTTCCCTGAGGACTGGAAGCACGCCAAAATAGGCCTGCTCTTGAATAAACCCACAGCGGACCCCCCCCCACACACGGATCTCAAGAATTACTGCCCCATCTCGCTGCTGCCTTTCCCACCAGGGTCGCAGAAAAAACAATCAACACTCAGCTCTGCCAACACATCGAGAACAACAACATCCTGGATATCTCCCATTCAGAATTCAGAACTAATCACAGCGCCAAGACTGCCCTGCTCGCCACCACTGTTGACATCGCTCTCTCCTCGATCGCGGCCAAACGACCTCATCCTACTCGACCCATATGCTGCCTTCCATACAGTGTCCCACCGCACCATATGCGCCAGACTCCACATAGCAGGCATACACGCCAAGGCCCTTCAGTGAATACACTCCTACCTGCCAGGCAGGACATTGAGAGTCAGACTCGCGCCACATTTGTCAGTACCTCAAGGATCCTCATTGAGTCTCACGCTGTTAAACATCTACATGGCCCTGCTTGCACCAATCGTTAAACTACGGACTGAACATAGACTCCTACGCCGATGACACGCAGCTGATCATCTCCCTGAATGAAAACCCCACAGCGGCCAAGAAGAACTTCCAAGATGGATGGAAGCAGTCACTGCCTGGATGAAGGAGAGCTGTCTTAAGCCAAACTCTAACAATACTGAAATCCTCTTCCCGGGACCCTCCTCCTCAGCCTGGGACGACTCCTGTTGGCCCTTAACACTTGGCAGCCCCTCCACCCCTAGGGACTACGCACGCAACCCGTGCATTGTCCTCAACTCAGCGTTCCCCATGAAAAGACAGGTCGACTCCTTCTCCTCCACATGTTTCCACACTCTCTGACTCCTCCGGAAGATCTTCAGTTGGATCCTAAGCGACTGCCACAAAACCGTGACACACGCCCTGATCACAAGCAGACTTGGCTATGGCAATGCCCTCTAAGCTGCAACAAACCCAGAACGCTTCCGCCAGACTCATCCTGAACATCCCCCGCCGAGAACACATCACAGGACGCCTTAGAGATCTCCACTGGCTTCCCGTTGAGAATTGGTTCAACTTCAAGCTCCTTGTACACCCTTCCAGGGCCCTCCTCAACCTTTGACCCAGCTACCAAAACTATTGCATCACCTTTTACTCCTCTACACACCATAAGGCAGCAGACATGGGTTCTTCCATGCTCCAGTTCAGGTTTGTGGACATCAAGCTGTCTTATTTGGTTGGCTCCAGCTAGAAGAAGAAAGTTAAGGCCTGCATTACAGGATAGGGTTACTCAGTCCCTGCATCTTGAAACAAGCATTTGTAATGCAGTGGGTCTCGCATATTTAGAACAAGTTAATTGTTATCTTTTGACAACAGTGCCCACGAGAAAAAAAAAAAAAACACAAGCATTTGCAATGCTGTGGGTCTCGAGTTAGAACTATTGCTTGGTAAATTCCTAACTGGACTTTTCTTGCCACATAAACTGAAAATAAAAAGTAAAACATTAGTTGACACAAGCGAGCTGATTCAAAGCGACATGAGCGCGAAGGAGAGACACAAAAGGAAAAAGAAGTTTGCTCGCAGTCAGACTTATTGGCATTGTGCAATTATTTGTGTAACAGAGTCCATCTGTAAAGCAGTTACGAAACCTCCCCAAGGAGGGACAAACGTAAAGCATTTACGAATTATAAATAATTTTTGAAAGGTAAGCCCACGACTGAGTGAAAGTGATGGATGGCGTTAAAAGCCCGCAAAACTTACAACTGTTCAAATCGCTTGCGCGCCTGACCTAAAGAGTTGAGAAAACGGAGAAAAGAAGACAACAAAATAAAAGAAAGTATGTTTTGCGAAAGAAAACTTAGTAATTTTGTTTGTCCTGCTGAGCACGTGCTTGCCAGTCACAAGCCTTCTGTTTGTGGGGCACTGGAAGTTAGAATAAAATAGTACCTCGATCATGTCTGGAGCAGCAGGCGAGCACTAATTACGTTGAAATTAATTAGTGCTTGATCCCTGCATCACACAGAGGAACAGAAATTATGCTAGACATGCCTTGGCGAATTATGAGGCTGTAAAGAAGAGTGCCACGCAAACCAACAAATAGTGAGCGACAGGCAGGCTCCAAGCCCTTTTCTGAACACCTGTATTGCATGCGATGCGCATGCACTCACAGGCTCGACCCTAAAAAAGGTTAAGGAGCCAAAGCCCCTCCCTCCAGGTTTTGAATTCAAACAAAATGTGTAATTTTTTTCCATGGGGGTACCTAGACCCCAACGTTGGGTTTGCAGCCCACCACCCCCATCCCGGCTGTTGAGGTGCGTGAACCCAGGCCGTGGGTCTGAAAACCCATGACAAAGGGCTCTGACCCGATTGGCAGATTTTCTGCCGGCATCTGGGGGACAGTGAATAAACGGTGGGGGAGGGAGGGGATCTAACGAGTTTGCTGTAGCTGCAAAAAATGTTGTGGTGATTACTTTCCTGCTTACAGCTTTCACATCATACAAAATTAAGAGTTTATGCATTGGAGTATGAGTGGGCTGTCGCAGGCTAAAAGATCAGGGTCTCCAATCACTTTAGTCTCCTTTTTAGAAACAGGTTTTATATTTAAGTTAAACAATGCTTAGCATCTCCTCACTGCTCTGTTTTGAGCATGTAACAGTTGGCAGAAGGACATTATCAGAGGTCTTCAGATCGCCTGATTTCCTTCATCCTATGTCCCGCAATCGGATTTCAGCTCTTACTGTACAACTTGACGAGGGGACAACGATCCTCTGGGGTTCACCAATGCCTGTCTCGGTCTTCCAAATTGTTCATCATCATTACTTGATGAAACAAGCCCGCTGACGTCAGCATAAGCGTTATAAAGCTGGACGTGGTGTGTGGGTGCTGCAAAAGTGTATCTCCATCACGGTAGCGAAATAAAGTGTAACAACTTCTGTGCGCCTGTTTGTGACTTGTGAGAATGGAGACGCACCACACGTCTGTGTTAACGGAAGACTGCTTTACAGTTACCCGTATGTTAATCGTGAGTGGGCACAGGCTGCAGAGGGAGGATTGCTTCCACTCATCGTCATATGCAACACCCGCGCCGCCCACTCGTACCAGCTCAGTAAGACTTCTGCCTCCAAGTACAAGTGCGCTGGAATCGGCCTGTAGCATCGATTGAACAGTACGTGCTGTGCTTGATATGTGGTATACAGTAATGAGATTGATTGGAGCTGCATATTATAACGTAGAGGTTGATGTTAAAGTTCTGAATGGAGTATTGCGAAATAGTGTTGTTGGCAGCTGGTGGTTTCTGTCATGTGCTCTAGAGACAGAACAGTCCTTTTAGAAAAACACAGTTTTGTGTCTGCGTGTTCCATCCTCATTTGGCATTTCAAATTACAGTAATTAATAGGAACATTGGCTGCCAACATTTTTTGTTTTTTTTGTTTTAACAATAGCCTTTTACTGGATGCTGTGATTACAGTGTCTATAATTGATTAATCGGAAATGTACACGGTTGCATGAGTTAGTGTGCCCTAACCACGGAGTGCCGAAGGGCCGAGCCATGCTTTGCTATTCTGTAGCTCGCGGCGCTCGGAAGAGCTTTCAGAGAAGCCCTCGTGGCCTTCACTGTAGCGATACCCCCGATCTGACGTAATTAAATGAAAACAATCGGCCTGATGTAGTCTTCATACTCATTTCCTAGAAAAACAATTCTCGTTGAACATTCATTCCTTTTATCATAGTGACGGCCGCTTTAGTGCAGCTCGGAAGAAGTGATTACATTAGCATTACGGGCGAGGGGAAGAGGGTAGGAAGAGATGTACTGCGTCCGCGTTCTGCCTTTTCACAATAGTACTTTTAAAGCACCCTAGCGTAACTATATGATACTGCTTTTATGTCCATTGCCTTGCAGAGACAAAGGGCAAAGTTTGTGATTGGCCCAGCACTGCCCGGGAGTTTCTGTGGAAAAGTAAAAAGCGATGAATCTGCTGCTTGAACCACTCTGAACCAACGATACTTACTATAGAGGGGCCTTCAAACAGGGGAGCGGGTCCCCCTGGGGGCAGGGACTAAAGTGATCCCAGGGTTGGCGCCAGCCTCTGGCCAAAAGAAGCATTATAGTACTAACAGGACTTTCTTTTAGGCTGAAAAAAATGAAAATGCTCTGTAATAGAGCATCAATAATGTGTTTTGTCATTTATATCCAAGCTGGGAGTATGTATGAAAAGGGAAGAGACTCCTAACACTCTTCAAACCCCCCACTTCTAATATTCACACTTGGGATACTTTTACAGATTACTAAGGCCTGCCCGACCAGAATGGCATGTTTGGCCTCAAGTATTTGATAGCATTTTTAAAACGGTATCAGAACTTAACTGCAATGTTTAAATAAGTCTAGACATATTTAAACATTTCCAGTTTAATAGAATAATTATATAAAATTCGGAGGTGGGAGCCCCCATGATTATTTTCCCCCCACTTTTTTGGGGGGAGTGGCATTAAAAAGTTTGAAGGCCCCTGCTATAGAGAGAGCATCCATGATTTTTCTGTTACAGAAGATGACTAACCGTGTCGTCTCCGCAGTGGCCAGTGCACTTCGAACTGCCTTCCGCATGTACGGTGTCTCGCTGTAGCCTGTTACATTTTAACACTCAACTTGTGCACCGATTGCAGCTGCACACACCCCTTTATTCTCATTCGTCCTTGCCTTCCTCTTACAATTGCTGAGAGGCCATACTTTGATTTAGATTCGGTTTGAAGTGCAGAGAATACTTATGCAACAGCAGATGCAGACTTTACAGTCAGATCTCTGCCCCTTTCATCATAACGTGCCTCCCCCATTCACATGCGTGTGGTCTAAGGCATGTGGCCCGAATTCTGCTTCTCATGCACAACAGCCTTACGGATAGAATGACATTTCAGACTTCCGTCTCATTACAAACTGCATAGTACGTTATTAGGGTAGGGGACAGGTTAAGCTTCAAGAGAAACCAGGAGAATGTTCTTTTTGGTATGCTAAAAGTTCACATCAAATTTGTTTAGGGTGCAGAATGGGAAATCTGTGTCTGTTCTATGTATCAATGCTTCTAAAACCAACGTTTTGAAAAAAGCGTACTGAATATTACAAGAGAGCTCTTCTCATCTCGATGAGGCATCCACTAATTTTAATGATTGGGTGTTAACAGTCCGGCATAGGCACAGGGTTGCCCTTAAATTCTCCCCGCACTTGACGCACTCCAGTATTTTCGCGAGGGCTGTATGTTATATTTGGCCACACTACATTTTTTTTTTTTTTTCATAAAAAGGCTGTTAAAACTTGCAGCCTCCTCCTGTTACCGAAGTCTTTAAAAGAATTAAGTAGTTTAAGTAAGTAATTTATCTCCCCACAAAACGCAAGGGTAAACACTTCAACAGTTCTGTGAATTTCTTTCTGATTTCTTAATTGAAAAACTATCCAAAATCGCAGCTCTATTTCCTCCTCCCTCTCTGATTTCCTTGTTCTTTCTCAGATCTCTGAACAGTCCAAGCCTCCTATCATCTCACTCTCTCCGAATAACACTTCTTCAAATTCTTCTGTGCTTGGATTCTCCATCTTCTTCCTTTTTCTCTCTCTATTTAGCCTCTCTTATGACCATTGTAAAGTCTGGTTCACCATATTATCCTTGTCTAGCTCCTGTTTTCTCTACAATATCTTCTATCATTCTTCCTCATGTCTCTACATTTTGCAATAAATCCATTCTCAAGAAGACTACACCTACTGTGTAGAAATATGTACTGGTAGTACCTGTCCTCCAAAAGGTTTAAGCCTCCTCCCTCCTCCCCGCAAAATAAAGGCCCTCTGTCCATTCTTCCTCACTCTCTATGCTACTCAAAAAACATTAATCAGTAGCTTGATAATTATTTGCGGAATCATTCGGTACTGCACTCCACCCGGCCAACTTTCTGTCAACTCCATAGTCCTGGACATCATAGATGACCCCCAAGTGGCTTTAGAACAGGACAGAAAGGCTGCTGTAATTCTTCTTGACCTGTCAGTTGTTTTCAAAATAATGTCACTATACAACAAGTAGAAGTATCTGGCCCTACTCTTTCATTTTTTTGAGGGCGAGCATAGTAGCGCGCAAGCGCTGCTTTTCCAACCTGTTGTTATCTGTTTGGGCTCTTAAGCACGCCCACCGCACGCCATCACTATCACTCGTTCATGGCCAAGCCCTTCACAAATCCTGTATCATCATTGGTAAATGCTTTTACGTTTGTCCCTCCTTGGGGCAGTTTGGTTACCACCTTGGCCATTTACCCTTTTACATGGATTATTGCACTTTTGCCAATACGTTTGATGGCGAGCGAACTTCTTTTTCCTTTTGTGCGTCTCCTTCACGCTCACGGCAGTGCGTTGAATCAACTGTTTTACTTTTTATTTTCAGTTTGTGTGGCATGAAAAGTCCAGTTACTAATATACAACGGTAATAGCTCTAATTCTAGCAAATGCGAGACCCATTGCATTGCAAATGCTTTTATTCTTTCCTAGCAGATTGCTCTGAGGCAGTCCAGGTATCCCTCTTTTGATCAAAATGGAAATCTGTTCCTCGAATGGGAGTTGGGGACCAGGTTCCTCAGGCATCTTGTTGATACCTACCTTATTTAATATTATGCTGCCCCTTTTGCTGAACTAATTACACCGTATGGATCGTAGTTCACGTCCTATGCAGACGGAATGCAAATTCTGATGAGATGCACTCAGCATCTGGCAGCACCAACTTTTAAAACCTGTTTCTAGTCAGTAGCCACCTGGGTGAGCACCAGTTGGCTAAAACTAAAGCTATAAAAAAAAACTGAGGTTCTCTTGGTGGTGCTTACGACCTCTATCTGGTCGTCTTTCCTCCCCCCAGCCCCCTGAACTTGGTCCTACTCTGACACCGGCTCTGTCAGTGCGCAACTTAGGTATTCTTTTAGTTTTGTTGTTTTTTACAATCATATTTCCCAAGCAACCTCTACTTGCTTCTGCTACATTAATTTACTATGAGAAAATTCTTCCACTGTGCCTCTCGTACCTGAAAAAACAAAATCTTTCAAGCATTCATAATGTCCTGGATTTACTATGGTTGTTCCCTTTTTCTTGTCTTTCCCCCTTTAACAATTGTCTTTCCTACACCGAATCTTGCGTGACATTTCCCAATTTTCTATCTGCTTCCCAGTCTTCACTGGCTCCATTTTAGTAAACGTATCACTTCCCAAACTCTATGCATCTGTCTTCGGGTAATAAATGGATTTTCCCTAAATATCTTCAAAAAAGAATCTTCAGATATCATGTATCTCCTGACAGTACACAAAGTTTGCCAAGCTTGGTGTGACTGTCGAACTTTCTTGTATCTTGGTCCAAAGCTCTAGAACACTCTTCCCTTTCATCGTGTTGACTCCAGTTTTCTATACTTTTTGTTAATCCATTAAAACATTACTATATTTAAGATAAATTCTAAACTTTTCAGCTTTTTAGTTCCCTTTTACGCAACAGCGCCAGGCCAGGATGCCTCTCTCGATAGTCATTGCGTTTTATAAATATAGAATTCATTAATTTTTCATTAGTGATTTATATAGCTCTGTAAGTATAGCCGTGCAGTGCTGTCAGAGTTGGGTTACCTTCAGTCTCTGGTGTTATGTACTACTCCATCACAGACTGGAGTCTTTTTTTTCTGATTGTTTGAGTCGGATCATCTGTAGTGTAGGTGTGTTGTCAATTTATATTTTTTTGTGTACGTTTGCCTGTATGTGTTGTTTATGTTAGTGGTATTTGATGTGTTTAGTTAGAGCTCTTTACAATTCGGCAATGTGGCATCTGAGACAACTGTTATATGCATTGCCTATCTTGAGTCATCTGTCTGGGATAATTGAAAGTGTTGACTTATTACCGTCAGGCCCTGTTAAACGTGACTAGCAGTGGGTTATCTGGTATGAACTGGTCTATTGGGTTAGATATTGTCTGATGTCCTCTGTGTGACAGATCTCTCCAGGCATGATGTAAGACAATTGTAATTGTAAATATTTCTTAAAGTGCACAGCTGCCCAAGTAGAGTTCATTTCCTGGCGCTGAGCCAGAGGAAAGGATGAAGTCAACTCCCAGCATTATAACAACCATGTCTTCAGATTCTTGCAAAAGGCATGAAGTGTAGAAATAAACTTTTAAATACCCGGAAGAGAGTTATAGAGCTTGGCGCCTAAAACTGAAAACAAGCAACCACCCATCTAGGCCAAGCGAAACCTCAGACGTGTGCACGAATCCAGATGCAAGATCTAAGGGGGCGGGCGGGATGGCATTTAAGGCAATATCCGTTACTTAATATAACGAGGACCAGCCCTTGCTCTGGCATCACAGATAAAGCACAGAGCCTTAAATTGTATGTGCTTCGGGATCGACAGACAAGTAATTGCAGAAGGGCAGCAGAAGCAGCTTTTACGAAGTGGAACAGAAGGCGCGTTGTTCTCGAAGAACAACATATACATCTGTAAACACCTTGCACGGGATAACATGAGGCGTTTTGAACACATTTAATAGTGAAGAAAGTATTACCATTTTCGTAACTGCTGTGTGGCCTATTATTGAAGTGAAGATTTATTCCATTCATTAATTTTCATCTCTGTGTCTCATATGAGCTACATATGTGTTACAGGAATTTCCAAATAGCTGAGATTTCTAGGATCCAATTGTGAGCGACCACACACATTACTCACGGCGCATTCCTCTACCGATTGAAACACTTCATGTGAACCAAATCATCTTAAACCTTAACTCTTGACGAAAGTTCTCCACTGTAAATAAAAATTCGACCAGCAATACTCTGGCCAGCAGTACCACAAACAATACATCGTAAACAAAGCGCAACGAGGCTTCTGTGATCATTAATGTTTCCAACAAACAAACACACTAGCTCTATGCCAAATGCAGAAAATGTGGGTGACCACAAAATAATGTTTGCATATTGTTAACCTTGAAATATTCGGTGGTAAAGAAAAATAACCCTGCCACTCAATCAAGAAACAGTCCTCATCTTATCCATCACCCAAAACATCCTCTCTCTGCTTAGAGACTAGAACATTCTGTGGCCACAACCATTACTAGAAGTAGCCTCAATAACTTCTTTGTTGTATCCCCATACACCACAAAAAACATCTGATCAAATCGATCAATAGGAAGACCACACACACCAAACTCTGAGCTACAACCTAGGCAGAGCTTCGTTTGTGGGAAAAAAAAAAAAAAAAGTGCCAGGACCCTCATCGGGAGGCTACTTCACCCATTCCCCGTGCCAGTGCCTCAAATGACAGAACCCACACAACTACTAAACATCACATCATACAAGTGTAACAATTCAGACAGTTTGAAGCTCCAAAGCTATAAGAATCACTTGGGGGTCAAATGGTAGTCAATTTTAATGTATATTTAATTAACCACAACTCTTGTTTTGATCTCTGATTAATACAAACTGTGGCAGACTGTCATAAGTGCTGGTGTCAACAATTTAAGTGCAGAGCACTGGAAACCACCCAGCTCAAATTTAGTGCTGAACCTAGATCATGATTTTGGTGTTACAGTGAAAGAGGTAGCGAGGTCATTGCTCCACACTGTTTTAAGAGCAAGTGTACCTAAAACATTTAGGGCCTGATTAGGAACTTGGCTGATGGGACACTCCATCACAAAACTGATGGATATCCTATCTGCCATATTACAAGTTCCATTATTGCCTATGGAACTTGTAAAACTGCGGGCAGGATATCTGTCACTTTTGTGAGGGAGTAGCCCATCTGCCTAGTTGTAATCAGGCCCTTAGTTCTTAAATTTTGAAGTCTCGGAACTGATGACAAGTGCCTTCTTAATTTCTTGCTCCCTTGCCAACATGCACAAGTTTGTGAGTTCATTTTACATGCTCAAGAACAAGAGTAAAAAGGCAACTCATTGTTTACAAGCATTTTCTTTCAACTAAATCATTGAAACTATTAGAGACAATATTTTAACACAAGGTCAGATCATTGTTTGTTAAAGTGTACATGAGTATTGCTCTTTATATTTGGGATTTCTAGTGGGGGTTGGGTAGATTTAAGATCCCCTATGAAGAAACATTTAACACTTTCAGTAGCAAAGAATGCACTTTGCAGTAAGTGTTTTTTTTTTTTTTTTTTTTTTGTAAATATCATTCTTGTTAAATCAGTGACTATAGTGTTATCATGTAATGAATTAATATTTGTATCAATCATATAAGGAGGAATGGTGTTTTTTCCGCAAAGAGTAACAGTGCGTCAGCCCTGCACAAAGACTGAATTGCAAGTAGGGCTGTAGAGAAGATATTTATTAACTTGTGTGACAGAGTTGTACACGTTTCTGACTCTGCCAAGTCCTTTCTGTCCTTCGGCATAAACAGCTTGTTGTGAAATGTCTAGGTTTTCCCATAAGTGAATTATGTGTTTTAATCTTGTATTTACATTCTCAAAAAAATCCAAAATGTGTGCATTTCTCTCTTGGGGTTCGCTTCACAAGTACTTGTTAATTTACTGTGTGGGTTTCCCCCTACAACTGTTATAAATGTGGGACTCCTGTGGAATTGATAAAGGAAAAACACCACTTCTCCGGCAGTTTGCCACACTTTCAGAATCCAGAAGTAGTCATGGAATGTTTTGGCAAAATACCACAGCATATGTTCAGTGTATCCTTTCCAGAGGCCAGTCAAATTGAAAGTCTAGAAGCAGTGGAGAATAGTTCGTCAGGATCCTGGGCTAGTACTCAATGAGTGTTATATTGTCAAGACCTACTTATCAGTCACTAAGCTATGGGTCTCAGTGTATGTGTTGTTGTCTGGTGTGTGTGCCCTATATGCTACGGGCATGCATGTCCAAGCATCACTGAAATGCAGAAAACGTCTGCTATATCTGTGTATTTTTGTTGTATTTCCCAAAGATGGCCAACAAACTATCTACAATGGTATTTGAAATATTGTTAGTCTCCCACTACCAGCACGCCTCTTTTTCATGGTTATAGGATGCAAGATAAATCTGACAGCAGTTTAATGTATTCCAACTTTGTCTTGTGTGACTCTTGCAAGTTGGTGGACAGAGCTGGGGGGTGGTCTATATTTTCTTTTGGCTCTAGTATTGAGTTATCCTTTGTTTTTGAGAGAATTTCAGACAAAGGGGTGTGGAATTTATTAAAATATCTACTTGTCCAGGGGACAGGTTGCTTCTCAAATCTACTTGTCCTGTAAAAAGATCTACTTGTCCCTTTGGTCCCATGTAGTGTGGCGCCAAATTATGGCAGCAATCTCATTATATAAGAGCTCTGATAATAGCCTCTCTGATTATGCCAGGGCTACTACCACAGTAGGGCTTGAATACTTGCAGTTTCAATCCCTACTGTAGCAATTTCCTTATTTTGCCACCTTTCTGCAGATCTGCACACTGGGGCTGGAGGAAGCAGTAAGCAATAGTTCCAGGGCTGAAATGCCTTTGAGTCTGCAAACCTACTAACCTGCATGTTTTAAAGATTTTCACCAGCTTCTCTCTAAATTTTCCCATAATAAGAAAGGTTGGACATTTACTCCTGACAATGGCAGAATCAGAACTTCTTCCAGGGTTGGGAAGAAAGTGGCTGGAGGGAAAATGAACTTGCAAATGCTCAATAGATTTTCACATGAGCAAATATACACATGCGTATTTACCCATGCTAAAATTCACAAATATTTTATAGGGGTACGACATATACCATGGGTGCACTTTTGTGACTTTCTTTAAGAATTTGGGGCCACATGTAGGTAGGTTCAGATTTGCGACCCGCAAATTGCGAGTCAGAGCGACTCGCAATTTGCGACTCGCAAATCCGAATGTAGGATGGTGTCCCTGACACCATCTGTGATTCGCAAGGGCTTCGCAAATGCCCACCTCATGAATAATCATGAGGTGGGTCGTAATTTGCGACCCCCTTGCGAATGGCAGCCCTCACAGGGATGGTGGCCTGCTGGAGACAGCAGACCACCATGTCTGTGACTGCTTTTCAATAAAGCATTTTTTAAAAAAAAAAATTTAATTTTTTAATGCAGCCCGTTTTCCTAAAAGGAAAACGAGATGCATTACAAAAACGAAAAATGAAAAGTTTTCGTTTCATTTTTTCAGAGCAGGCAGTGGTCCACAGGACCACTGCCTGCTCTGAATTTTTTTTACAGTGACATTCACAATGGGGAAGGGGTCCCATGGGGACCCCTTCCCTTTTGCGAATGTGTTAGCACCCATTTGAAATGGGTGCAAACTGCGATTGGTTTGCGCCCGCGTTCGCAAAACAATCCTACATTGCACTGCGAGTCGCAATTAGGAAGGGAACACCCCTTCCTAATTGTGAGTCGGAAACCCGTTTTGCGATTCGGTAACCAGGTTACCGAATCGTAAAACTGTGTTTGTGCATCGCAATGTGCTTTTTACCTACATGTGGGTCTTGGTCCCTAATTAGGTCTGGTGTTAACAAAGACATTTTGTTTTTATTAAACTTCTATTTCTCTCTCTTTCGGCTGGCTTTACTGTGAGTGATCGCATTCTGCTCTTCCACAAGGAGCATATTGGCACACAAAGTAGTTTTGTTCAGTGTCAGGAACTACAGTGGCAATCAGTGACATAACGAAACTGGAGGGTGCCCCTTTGCAAAGAACATGGAGGAGCCCCCTCTCCAGACTCACTCAGGGCAGGTGCTGTGCTGAAGGGGCACCATGGAGGGCAGCTGCGGGGCCTTTGTTATGCCACTGGTGGCAACGTGTGCTTTTAGAGTTCAAAAACGTTTTGGGGGGTGTTTTGCCAGTGTTTGTTACAATGTTGAGGGCCTGGTAGCTCCCACAACAATAAAGTGTTACAAAAGCCATGTCAAAACAAGACACGCATTGATGAAACTAAAAGACTTATAAAAATATGTCAGATCAGTTGGCTTTGTCAGTGTTTGTTTATTTTCATGCTTCCCACAATCGTGTTGAAAATGGTTACACTGATATTCCATTAGAAATATTTTTGGGAAATACTAGCATGCATCAAAACATTTTACTAAATGACACTTTATTTGCATCTAATCAGAGAGCATTCTGGGAGCATTATACTTAGCCTCATAGCCTAAACTTTTCAAACATGTGTATACACGTTTTTTTTTTTTTTGTACTGGAACCAACGTCAGTAGTGAAGTGTGACCTTAAAACATTTATTTAGAGCACTCACCCTAATAATGAAGGCTTTCAAATAATGAACCATAAATACAAGTTCGAACAGCATTATCTTTTGGAAACCCATTACCTCAACTGCAGAGAGTTCCACTCTCTGTAAACAGGCAGCCAAAGGGTTTGTGCTGCAGAGGGTTGGGCCTACTTGTCCCAAGGACAAAGTAAACATAAAAACTTGTTGCCCTTGACCCCAAACAAGATGTCCCGGGCATCGGGCGATAGGAATTCCACATCCCTGCGGACACCTCAGTTGTTAAGGGACTCCAGTTTCATTGTTACCAGGAGGAAATGTACGACTAGTGATCAGGTTTACTAGGCCTGTCCGCAAGGAATAAGTAAAACTATGGATGTAATAAATGGAGCCTTACATTTTCTAGATTTCATAGTAGGTGACCTTGCAGTTCTCATTCAGACCATTCCGTCCTCTTCCTCCCTCCATTCCACCAAGAGATTCCTTCCCCATCTCTAACACAACATGGGAAATTAATACACCAAAACGTGTTAAAAAAAAAAAAAAAAAAAAAAAAAAAATGTGGCAGCGTGAAGGGAGAAACTTGAGTGGCAACTTTACCTGTGTTCCACCTTTCCTTCAGAGTCTGTTCTTGGATCAGTTGATGTGATTCGTTTCCTCTTGTGCTGAGGGAACAGCAGCAACCTAGGTAGGTTGTCAGGCATGTGTTAGCTAATGTGTGTGGTTAAATGTCAAACTAAAGATGTTTTATAACCATCCCCAGCTCTGCCCACCAACGTTTAATTACAAGCTTTTTCTTAGTAGCCACTCTGAGGTCAGAGTATGTGCAGGGAGCCATACACATGTAAGATATGAAACCCTTAGCTAGGAGTGTGGTTACAGTTGAATGCAATACAGATGATCTGAAAACCTCAAGTCAAATTGAGCATTGCAATACAAAGCATAGGGGCTATACCATATCCTGACTGGCTCAGAGGCCTTGCTAGGAGAAATTAGTAGCAACATTTCTAACTACACTGGCACTGCTTCAAAGGGGACACCCCAAACAAGGTATCAAGCTTCCAACAAATGGTTAACGAGGATGCTGACTTGAAAAGGCTATGCAAAAATAAGAGCACACTCTTATCTAAAACTGACAAAACATCTTAAAAGAGGAGCTGGAGAGGCTATCAATAATCAAACTGGAGAAGCGAATAGGACATAAGTTAAATGCATTGACATCTTGGATATCATCCAGGAAATGACCAATCCAGCAACAGCTAAAACACCTTTTGTTTTTGGCTGGTGAGGAATGATATGGTGAGAAGGGCCTCCTCTTCTTGGACTCCTAAAAAAGCCTTGAACTGTGTCCACTGGGGCTACCCATTTCGGACCATGGAGAGGATAGGCATAGACCATTACTTCCTTTGTCTGCCAATGGCATGTATCCTGCTCCCAGTGAATTTATTCCATGTGGAGGGTTCTTCTCCCTGTATTTCGAAATTCACTGTGGCATCCAACAGGGATGTTCTAGTTGTTCTCCCTGTTTGTCTGGAGCGAGCCTCTAGTTTTTGCTGTATGCTCTAATGACAACATTATGGACATTAACACAATAGCAGGTGCAATCAAGGCTTTTTATTACATGAATGACATCCTCTTGACATTATCACATTCCTCGGACTCCGCAGCCTCCCTGATCGCCCAACTCAACTTTCTCCCCGTACTCTGGATACAAGTTAAACTGGTCTAAATGTGAGGCCCTACCCCAGACGCCCACCACCACGAGAGCCTCTCTGAACATCCCACCATTTAAGTGGTTACAGACCAAAATGAAATATCTCTTTATACATATCAGTCGAGGCCTGCAAGATATGGTCTTAGATAATGTACAACCCATCATAGACCACATAGAACAGGATTTATGTTGGTGGTCTCCCCTGAATCTATGCCTTTTGGGAAAAGTTCAGGTCATCAAGATAAATGCCCTCCCACAATTTCTATTGTATCTTCAGTATGCTGCCCCTCTTCATACCACCATTCCATCTCCGGAGCATCCAGCGCTTTATTTTCCAGTTCTGGGGCTTGGATAAACCAACACTAAAAGGAGCATGCTCCACTCCTCCACAGGGAAGGGAGGCCTCTGTCTCCTGCATTTGGAGGGCTATTAATTGAGGCAACAACAGGCCCATTCACTTTATTGGCTGCCTTCATCCAGGGCCACGCCCGCCTGAGTAATATTGGAACAACACTCACTACAGACATCCAATGATTTCACTGTATATTACACCTCAAGACTGACTGCTCCCCTCCTTTCCAACCCTATCATTCACGCTTTACAATATGTGCGGCATAGAGCCCTTAGCCTGGTGCCAATCCTGAGCCGTATTCACTCTAAAGTTCCATTAAGGCGCAATGCTGCCACCGCAGTTCAGAGGGTAGAAATTCACTGGCCGTTATGGATGAACCATGGTGTTCATCACACTGATGATCTTGTCTCTAATGACTCCATAAAGACATTTCCTGGCTTGAGACAGGAATTTTCTATGCCTAACTCCCAGCTGTGGAGATATAATGAATTATCTCATTCCCTGACACACTTTTTTTGAGGAAAACGAATAACGACCTACGTAGCCCCCCCGCCCCATTTTTCAACACATCCACAAATGAAAATACTTCGAATGAACTCTTGCAGGATTATGGGATTGGGTCTTGCTTCTCCTCCCTCACATCAACAGCATTGTATGTGATTATTGGGAAGCCCTCCTGGCCGATTATAATAAGGAGCTACGAGAGGCAGTCCTAAAGTGCAGTCTTTTAAGATCCTCCACCACTGGCATTGATCCCAGCGAGTTTATACAGTGCCCGCCTCAGTGCAGATGTCACTGTTGGAGTTCTATGGTGGAATGTGACATAGCCGGGTACATTCTTATAAGATATGTTCTGAGTGCCTTTTTGATGCAGATACTGCACCATCTGAAGAAGGAATTACAAGTGACTAGACCTTTGACCGCCCAAGTGTTGCTCCTACATAATACTTCTGACCTCACCTCTGCCACGCAACATGTTAATAGGTTCTCTCCACAGCCTTAGTGATGGCTAAACTGTGTGAACGCATTTTTCATCCTTTGCAGGAATCAAATGCACAACGAGGTCGACTGACCTTTTAGACCCAAAAAGATGTGTGGTGAACTATAAGCAATTACTTCACCTCCCCCCCCAAAATGTAGACACCATGACCAATGTGGCCATCAAAAGAAAACTCCATTCAGGACTATAGATAAAACCTTTATTACGAACACAAGTTTAAAGTAATGTAGACTATGCGTAAAACCAAGTTTCAGAGATAACGTAATCACCAAGCATTGCCCAAGGCGACAAAATAAGTTCAGACATAGTAACATCAATAAAACTAAGTATTCAAGAAGAATAATACATAAAGTTAACAGAAATATCTGAAGCACAAAAATCATGCGGTGCTCAGATTGCACAATCATTTAGTCAATTAAAATTCAATCAAGTAAATAATCATTGGCTGGCCACAGGTCAACCCTATGGCTAACCAAATTAGGGACATACATGTGTGGTGAGTAACACGTGGGCAAAATGCTAAAACTACTACATTAATTTGGAAAATAGAATAACTGGCTACGGGGCACTAATAAAAAAGTAAAGGAAGCGTCAGCATGGTGGAGTTTCTAGCCTAAAAAGGAGATGCCAAAGGGGCAAGGGCAAATGGCAAAGAGGAAGATACCTCTTCAAGGGATAGAGCTTTCAGGGAATCTTCGCATGCAAAGCCTCAGGTCAGCAAGCATTAGGAAAGTCTGTCTCGAGAAAAGACAAAGGCTGCTTCGCATCTCCCTTCTGAGCAAAGTTTGATGAGCAACAACATATTAATCCACATAAAATGTTCTGAGTGGCTTGTAGGATAAGTACATATTATGAAAATGGGGCATCATCCATTTAAGATTGTTTACAAACTTCAGGTTGCAACATTCCAACATTCTCCCAGGCCTGTCATGAGAACATCTCCTCTTTCTGTGTGTTCTAGCAATTTTGTACAAATCATACCGTGTTACTGCATTACAATACTTTCAAGGACAACTGAACACAGTTCTTCTGCGGTTAAGCAATAGACTTTTTGCAAATGGGACTTTGCTTCCCCTGGGAATGAAATCTGAAAGAAGGTTTGATGTTATGAAAAAACAAACAGTTTAATACTTTCACATGAAAGGGAAATGCAAGCTCTGTAGCCCTCAGTTATGCAAACACAAAAAAATATAAAATACATTTTAAAAAGTACTTGTTAATAAAACACGCATAATACTCCAACTTAAAATTCAGTATTATGTATGTATGATCAGTACAAGTAAAACATTTCATTCAAATTGAAAAAGCTTTGTCATTGCATTACATTAGGTATAACAGAAGTGCATTATTGTCATTTGCACCTAATTTCAGTCATTAATCCTTCATAAAACATAAATCTAAATTCGTTTTGACATAGGCTATTAGTTTAGAAGCTAAATTGCATTTTAACATGAACTTTAACCCTCTAGCATGTGCCTTAATCAGGAAGGCACAAATGCCGAACTGTGCATTAAAAGCAAATGGCACATTTAAAATGTGTCAGTGCAGCTTTCTACATTAACTTTTCTCACTGCTATGTTTGTGAGCTTAGACTTGTCACAGTCTGCTGGCTTCAATAGCACGAGCTAAAATTTACAGAGCTAAAATGTACACTCTATCAACTGGCAATCTTGCGCTACTGGAAAACGACCCAGATTTTCACCTTTCAGAGTTGGTTGGACAACATGCACGCCATGGCGTGTTTTGAGCAACTTGCCTATAAGTTAAATGATAAATTGCAGATCTTGGATGAGTTCTGGGGCTCCTTCCATAAAGATTGAGAATACATACTCGTCCAAACAACCAGGGATTATATATGCCAACCCTCCTCCCCCCAGTGGTTCCCCAGCCACCAACCCGCACTGCTGTTCACCTTCACTAGCTTGGGTGACTTTGCCACCTGCCCTCTGTGAGAGACCCCTCATGAAACTACCCAGTTGGCACAATGCCTCACCAGTCACCTTATTACCATCCATATATGAGTACGACCTGGACAGGTCAGAAGGTGGACTTCTCCTCAGCCCTACCCCATTGAGAGGGTCCTTCTCCTTTGTCCCTAGGGTTGCTTCCTCCTCCCGGTTTATCTGATACTTATTCGCCTATCTCCTGTGTCTGTTAATTGAGAGTACACTTTATCATCTAATCCGCCCCTCTATTACTCATTTATGCTTTCTTCACCAAGGTTAGTCTCTCTAATGTAGAAGAGATAAACTTGCCTCAAAAGATTAAATCATACAAAGCTACCTGTTGCACCGTGACTGGTGTCCTACATTAGGCAAATCTTTGCATCTAGCAACCAATATGATAAAATGTTTCTCTCGAGACGGGAATAGTACCAAGCAAATTAAAACATTCACCCATTTCCTCACCAGGTTTGGACTGAGAGAGAACATAGGACCGGGCAGTGAAATAAGTGGCCATTATTAGTGAATTTGATAGCTAAAAAAAAGTGGTTCATGTTTGCAAATTGTGGCTGTTTTGAACTTGTCAAGACTTGTTGTATAAGTTGCAAGGTATGGAAGACTGCATGGATGTGAACTTGTTGTAGCCAATATTTTGTTTAATGTCCGGGAAATCAACAGTAAAAACTGGACCAGCAGACCATAAAACAGGCCTACAAACTGTTTATAAACCTGCCCACACACTGACTTGTCAGACAAGCCGGTTGGGGAATGATTGCCCTATAGGCCAGTCTGATGCCTCCCCTCTTAAAAAACATAGTGGTAGATTATCTTATGCAGACCAACTATTTATCAAATTCTTACCTACCATATCCCAGCTAAGTATTGGAAAAATAGTTAAATAACAAGAGGAAGAATTTGTGGAATGTGATGAGCAACTTCATGATCTTCAACAGGGTTGGGATGCCTGAGAGGGACTGAATCCACGCTAGCTGGTATTAGAGAGGGTAGGAAAGTGCCACTGTTGGCATGGTTATATTCCCTCCCCCACACACACACACACTTTTTGCCTAGTGTTGATGCCAACTTTGATTGAAAGTGTGCGGGGACCCTGCTAACCAGGCCCCAGCACCAGTGTTCTTTCCCTAAAACTGTACCTTGTGTTTCCACAATTGGCACAGCCCTGGCACACAGTTAAGTCCCTTGTAAAAGGTACCCATGGTCCCAAGGGCCCTCTGGCCAGGGAAGGTCTCTAAGGGCTGCAGCATGTATTATGCCACCCGGGGGGACCCTTACTCAGCACATGCACACTGCCTTGCAGCTTGTGTGTGCTGGTGGGGAGAAAAAGACAAAGTCGACATTGCACCCGTCTCAGGGTACCATGCCCACAAACCACTGCCTGTGACATAGATAAATCACCGCTCTAGCAGGCCTTACAGCCCTAAGGCAGGGCGCACTATACCACAGGTGAGGACGTAGCTGCAGGAGCAATATGCCCCTACAGTATCTAAGTCCATTCTTGGACATTTGTAAGTGCTGTGTAGCCATATTGAGTATATGGAGTTTGTCATTACGAACTCCACAGCTCTGTTATGGCTTCACTGAATACTGGGAAGTTTTGTATCAAACTTCTCAGCACAATAAACCCACACTGATGCCAGTGTGGGATTAATTGACCAGTGCAAACAGAGGGCATCTTCCCCCTGTATGTTAGACAAACTGCTAGTGTAAGACTGACCGTTCTGTGCCAGCCTGCCACTTTCAGACAAGTTTCTGACCGCATGGGGTGAGTGCCTTTGTGCACTCTGTGGCCAGAAACAAAGCCTATCCTGGGTGGAGGTGCTTCACCCCCCCTCCTACAGAAACTGTAACACCTGGCGGTGAGCCTCAAAAGCGCAAGCCTCGAGCACTCCAGCCAGTGGAGATGCCTGCCCCCTGGAAAACCCCCCACTTTTGGTGGCAATTCCGGCGGGAAAATTGGGGAAAACAGGGAGCAGTGACCACCCTAGCCAGGACCAACCCCAAGGTGTCCAGAGCTGATATGACCCCCCTTCCTGCAGAATCCTCCATCTTGGTTTGGAGGACAGGGACCAACAGGGATAGGAATGTGCCCCCTCCGCAAAGGGAGTGGACACAAGGAGGGTTTAGCCACCCTCTGGGACAGTAGCCATTGGCTACTGCCCTCTGACCCCTAAAACGCCCCTAGATCTAGTATTTAAGGGCTTCCCTGAACCAAGCTTACCAGATTCCTGGCGACCTGACAAGAAGAAGAAGGACTTCTTAACTGAAACCCCCAACAGAGAAGAAGGAAGAAGACAACTGCTTTGGGCCCAGCCCTACCGGCCTGTCTCCTGCTTCAAAGAACCTGCCAAAGACCAGTGACGCGTTCAGTGGAACCAGCGACCTCTGCCAACTCCAGAGTACTGCCCAGCACCCAAAAAGACCAAGAACTCCTGAGGACAGTGCCTCTGTTTAAAGAAACCTACAACCAAGGACTCCCTCCTCACTCTGGATGCGTGAGTCCTGACCCCTGTGCACTCAATGCCCACGGCCTGTGTCCAGGCGGTCCACCCAGCAGGAGAGGGTCCCCAGGTGATTATGAGCAAGTGCCCACCCTGGGTTGACCTCTCCACCCCTCCACGATGACGCCTGCAGAGGGAATCCTGAGGACTTCCCTGACCACGAAGCTCCAGTCAAAGATATCCGACGCCCAAACACACACTGCACCCGCAGCTCCTCAGCCTTGGAGAAACCGACCCCCAGTGGCCCAACGATCAACCGGCAGCCCTCCTCCCTGTCTGACCGGTGGTGTGCCCGAGACACCCACCTGGACCTCGCCTGCAGCCTCTGAGTGATCCTGGAGTCTCCTCGTAGGCCAGCATTGAAAACCCGACGTCCTGTTTGCAATCCTGCACCCGGCCGCCCCTGTTCCACTGAGGGTGTGTGTTTGGTGCTCACTTGTGGCCCCTTCAGTGCTCTACTAATCCCGTCTAGTCTGCCCTCCCAGTCGCGGGTACTTACCTGCTGGCAGACCTGATTCAGAGTACCCCCTGTCTCCATAGGAGCCAATGTTAACTTTGCTCAACTTTGAACTCTGCACCCGGCCGGCCCCGTGTTGCTGGTGGTGGGTGTTTAGGGTTAGCTTGAACCCCAACTGGTGGACTTCCTAAAACCCAGAGACTGAAACTGTAAGTGTTGTACTTACCTGTGAAATGATCTAACATTTCTTCGCCTCAGGAACTGTTCTGGAAATTGTAGTGTCCATTTTTAAAACAGATCCAATAATTCAAAAACTGTATTACTTACCGATTTCAAACAAAGTACTGTTGATACCTGTGTGAAATATGAAACTTTTAAGGTACTCACTGGCAACTTGAATCTTGGGGTACTAAAAATAAATTAAGAAAATATATTTTTGCAATATAAAAACCATTGGTTGAGTGTGTGCTTCTTCTATTTTCTGTGTGTGCACAACAAATGCTTTGCACTTCCCTCAGATAAGCCTAACTGCTCGGCCACACTACCACAAAAGAGAGCATTAGTATTTTCTACTTTAGCATCTAAGCGTCTGGGGATCCCTGGACTCTGTGCACACTATATCTCAATTTGATATAGTATATGCAGAGCCATCTTCATACAGAGAGGAACTTCTCTTCATTGTTGATCAAGTCCAACGGGTCACCCCGATCCTTGTGGACCTCTCTGCAGGTCACGACACTGAAGGTTATGACATTTTGCTGGTCTGAATATAAGACTGGTTCAGGATAACAGAAAATGCCTTAAATTGGGCCTGCTGGTCATCGCACATTGCAGCCCAAGTGTCCCTTGGAGGCACGGAATCTTCCCCTGGCAGATAACTGGGCATTGCGCCATAGACCTACGTCCTCTCCTTGTTTACTTACATCTGCTTTGTGGTTCTTCTTTCCCAACTGATAGTGCAGTTTCAAACCTACTTTCAGAAATACTCCTACGACACTCAAATTTACATTCACACCGAAGAGGACTGCAAGAGGCAATACAACTTCGCCTACTTGCCTGCACCACATCAAATACTGTATAAGAGAAAGCTTCTTTCCTCTTAGCAGAGGAAAATGGAAACCCTTAATCTAGGGGCACCAGACTAAACCGCGACAGTTTGGTTGCCTTTCTGAATCTAAGGGCCACCTCGCAGAAAGTGAAGAACATAGGAATACGTTTTGAAACCTCTTCGCCTCTCGAGATAACATTGGGGTTAACGGTGTAAACCTTAAATTTTCCTTACTCTGTTTGGCTTTACACGATGCCTAGCCAGAGGGGTGTTTAGACGACTGCAGTGTGCTGTATGTACTCTGTGTTCTTTAAGTACCTGATAAACAAATTCCGAAGATGACAGAATCTGTTCAACGGGTGAGCTCTCGCCAAACCATCACTGAAAGCTCTCTGGTTGCTTGCAGTGGAGTCCAGGATCGAATTAAAGAAGATACGCATTATTTAGAATGTTTACTACAATAAAAGTTCATTGTCTCTACCCCTCCCCCCCAAACGGTTAGGCTCCTGTCCCAAATTGGCAGCACCCGTTGCCATTTTCGTTAAGCCATGATGCCGCTTGCCTCACGCTGTCGGAAACTATGGTCTTGTTCCATGTAAGAAACTCCGATTCAGTCTCGGACTACGCGGTTGACTTCCTTACAGTGTGTGATTTCACGCATGCCACATATAATATATTTTGTCTTTGTCTTCTCTAAACGATGTCCGCAGGAAGCGCTTTATGTGAAACGCCAAAACAACAAAAATCTAAATGTCACTTCAGAAAGATAATCTCTGTAATCGAGGAAGTAGCGACGTTTTGAAATGTACTTTATAACTGCGGGTTTCTGTTTCTTTTTTGTTTGTAAAGTTTTATTAGCGGCATTGGTGTATTTGTTTTCCGCGATCCCCAAACAAATGTGCAACTGAGAGCGAAAGTCTTTACAATTACTTTATTACTTGGCTCATTCGTGTGTGCTTTAAACTTTCTCGTGGACGCGTTTCATTTTATTTGGTTACTTTTCAGGTATTTGTACTTTAACACAGTAAGCCAAGAAACTAGCTGTAGGGGGGGAGTTGATGGCTAATGCCTACAGTTTTACTGTACTGATGGCGAGGAGAGGGGCGCGGGCACCATGGTGATTGGCGAATTCCGATATTTAGAGGGCGCACTGGGTTGAGTTGTACAGTGGCTGCTGGTGAAACGTGAAAGTGGTGCAGTGTAAATACTTGCGTCGAATGAGCAAGCAATGTAAGGCTGCTCAAATGTTTCCGTGTGTGCTTAGGGCGTGGGCTAATTTATTTGTACCCGTTGAATACACATTAACTGCTGAGGAATCGAGCAATTTTAGATCCCATTTTTCGCTCAGTTGTCTAAAAAGCCGCAGGTCCTTAAGGGGCATGTACGAAATAACTAATGCTGTGTTGTTTTGGGTTCGCTCTTTCCGAGAAAACTTCTCTGCACAAGTTACACAAATATTGTTAATTGATTGATATTAGGAGTACGTTAAACATTCGACGTGACATATAATTTGATACACATCTCTGTAGGATCTTTCTTAATTTGTACATTCCACCTGCATTTTCCCCATCCTCCCCCTTTCAAGTAGATTCTAAGTCATAATTTGTGACAGTAAATCTGGTTCGAAAGCTAGGGTGGAAGAACTGAAAGTTACACAGAACTCATAATCTCAGGTTTAGACAGCCGAGGTAGACCGATCTTACTGTCTCATACAGCAGACGAAACACAGGGGTAACAGTATTTACAGGTTCAGATGGCAGACAGGTAATCCTAATTTTACAAGCTTGTGGACGTATTTTTTTTAATCCTTTGCAGTAATTAAATGCGCAATGAGGTCGCTGGACCTTTGGACCCAGAAAGACGTGCGGTGAGCATCAACATTTCAAAACCACACCATCAATTTAGACACCATGCCTATGTGGCTACGGAAGGAAAACTCCAATCGGGAACAAAATCAAAAGATTTATCACAAACACAAGTCTAAGTCAATGCACAAAACTAAATTATAAAAATACATAATCACCAAGGGTTGTCCAAGGTGGACAAAATGTACAAGAAGGGCAAAAATAATTTAGAAAAAGAATAACTCGGACTACAGGCTACAACTAAAGAAGAAAAGTGTCAGTTTAGTGGAGTTTCTAACCTAAAGGAGCAGTGGCAAATGTCGGTGAGGAAGATACCTCTCCAAAGGATACAGCATTCAGGGAATCGTCCCCAGGAAAGCATCTGGCCAGCAAGGCAGCTGCAAGCATCAGGAGAGCGTTTCAAGGCTGACCAAGACTGGACTAGACTGACAAAAGTTTGAATGTCAATTGGTATATCAATTCTCAAAAAGTCTTCTGATTTGTCAAAGGTATCAGTTCATATTACATTGAATAGGCATCATCCACTCATAAGTTATCACCAGACTCCAGGTTGCAACCGTTCAACAGTTTCCGAAGTCTGTCATGGGAACATCTCCTTTCCGTGTGACTCCAAGAAGGTTTGAAACGAATGTATACGATCTCAGTCTATGTTCTTGCACTTTAACGTTCTAAAGGACAAATGGGTATAACTTTCCACAGTTAAACAATATACTTATTACAAATGGACCTAGCTTCTCCTGGGAACAAAATCTGAAAGAAGACTTCCCTTTATGAAAAAAATAATTCAACACTTTTACATGACTGCAGAATGCAAGTTCTGTAGGCCACAGTTTTGCTAACACAAGGAAAAATATAAAATGCACTTAAGACATTTTGTTAGACCAAATATAAAATGCAACTTATAAATTAATCATTAATAATATTTCATCAGTATGAGTTAAAAATTTCATTTTAAACGGAAAATAATTTGCTATTGCATTACATTTATCATAACAGAAAATACATGTTTCTCACTTGCACATATTTGTAATGTCATTAATCTTTCATTAAACACAAATTCAATATAGTCTCTACAAGCACTACTAGTTTAGAGTCTAAATTACATGTTAACATCTACTTTAACCTTCTACCATGTGATTTATTACAAAGACACCTATGTTGATCTTCAATACACATTTAAAATGTGTGCAGCTTTCTATGTTAGTTTTTACACTAACTTTCACAAAAGAAACTTGTTGCAGTCTGACATTAGGGACAGTACTAAAATTTACAGTCAATCAAGCTCAATCATCCGACAAAAGTAGTAATAATAGTTATAGTAATAACTGACCTCAAGAAATTGGATCACATCACGTCCAATCCAATAGAACTCTTTGGCTCCCCTTGTCGGCCTGCCCCATCTTCAAATCCGCTGCATCATTTAGAAAGCGGTCATGACCAGCACCCTGTTTATCTTGCTGACAAACTCACCTTCTCTGGTGGTTCTCTGCACACCTGCTGCCAAATCACCATTAATTAGACTGATGACTTAGAAGTGTGGAAAAAAATAAATAAGACTGCAGACTTATTCTCCTCTGTCGCCAAGGATCTGTAACCGCATCTCCATATCCAACAGGCCTGCCCCAATGCTGATTCCGTTTAGGAAAGAGTTGAAGATTCACCTCTTTTAAGAACACCACATCATAATGCATTAACTGTCCCCAATCCAGCTTCTCCTCTTTCACGGCCTCTGTCCACAGTGAGTATGAGGCTGCTGTAGTATGAATTGCGTGGCAGTCAGAAAGCGGCACACAATTTCAGCTTGTCACTTCATAATTGTGCTTAAGAGAGATGCGTTTTGGCTTTACAGAAGCCTTTCTCAAATTTAATTTTAAAAGTGCTCTAATTCCCCTTGATATACATGCATAAGTTAATATAAAGCTACAACATACTATCCGAATTACACTATGTTCAAACAATACATGATATGAAAGTAACAATTGTAAACATTTGTAAATAATATAAACACATAATTGGACAAATATCTGAAGTGTTTCCTCAGAATATGACTGTATTAAACTTTAGATAGTATCCAGCATATCAGAATTTAAATTAAAAACAATTAAAAGGCAGTAATGTACAGCTAAATTGAGCAAAAAGAAGTAAAGAGAAATAGTTGGGGGTGGGGGGGTGGTGTGTGTGTATTTACTCCTAGTAACTTCACTTCTCCAGTTCTTAACAGGCAGGTCTCAACTGCATCTAACACTGGTTCGACCTTTAGGGCCTACTATCAAACCCTATATGTGGGGCAGGTGTGCTCTGCATGGGAGCGCTCAACCCCTCTTAACACTGATCTTCCTCTAGGGCTGAGGTGTATCAACCTGTCCGTCTCAGCACTAGAGAAGGTCTTGAAAGAGATGAATCCTGGGGATATGCCAGTGCTGGCCGATTTTCACTTGCTCCTTAGGCCACTCATCACAGATAAGCTTTGTGTTAGATACAAAATGGCGACATTTTATGAAAGTGTTCTCAGGTCGTTGGAGTTTTGGATACATACTTGCACAGTAACCCACTGACCTATGACTAGTTATGCTTAAACAGTGGTGGAGACCTACACCTTTGAGGTTTTGTTGTGTGATTTACTTCACATAGAAGTAAAGTGGTGATAAAATAACTTGTTTGTGTCTCATGAAGAAGGCGATTTTGAAAAGATATATCCTTGGCGCCTTAAGACCCTCCCAGGTGAGTAGCCGTGCTTTACAAGTATTGATTGTTTGATTGACCAAAATGCACACTTGATTGTAGACATTTTAAAAACATGTATGAATTTATGATGATCTGATGAGTGATGAAAAGTGCTGTGATAAACATTTCAGTTTTATTTGAATTTCCTCCTGGGTGAGGCTGATGTACTGTTTTGCCTTTAATGAATTTTGTGTGACTATAAACAAAATATATATACACAATATCAACATACAAATATATATTATATTTGTACATTTGCACTTTTGCTACTCTGTTTCTGCTTCAGGGAGCGCTATTTTGCTGTTTTCAGACCTACCGCCCCGGGTCCATTTTTCATATAGGCAAATCAAACACTCCTTATTGCTTTTCATAAATTAACACAATCCACCTAGGACTGCGAGATGGGCGTGGCAGATTCGTGTCTATATTCCTGGGCATCACAGATCTTGGTACTTAATGACTAGCTAAATGTGGGTTGGCAGGGTCCCAAGTTACAGCTGAGGTGGTCCTAGTGGGTTGTGATAACATACTGGGGCTGATGCATGTGCCCTCCATATTCTGCTCACTCCTGGATGCTACATGAGTGGTGCTTTTAACTTCCAGGTTAGCTGTATGATGGACTGGGTGTGATCCAAGGATTACATTGGAGACTTCCCTGTGGTGCGGATGATGGCTTGATTACTGCTTGTAACTTAAAGAATTTGGGAAATGGAATCAAATTGGTATTTCAGAGCTAGGGAGTGTTTGGCAAGGCACCCATGTAAACTATTTTATGGACCTTCAGTCAGAATTTGAATGTTACACATCCCAGTTTTATAAATATTTGTAGCTTTGGCACACACTCTCACCCCACTACAACTTGTGGTCTGAGATACCAGATATAAACCACTAGAAGCCACACTCCCCGTGGGTGAAGGAGGGATATCACGCATTTCTCAGTCGCCGGTCATTAACTCTCTGGATTTATTCTTGGCACTGTAAGAAATGTGGGAGGCATGGGTCGGTCTTTTGGATAACCATGACTGAAGGGATGCGTGAATGACCCTGCATTTGCCTGCCATGTCCTTGCACCTCTGACTCCTACAGCTAAAATAGTTACACACTACTTAACTCACCCCCAAGAGGTTATGGCGGTCAAAAAAAGTTCCTGTCACCACTGTTTCCATTGTCCCAACAAAGGTGGTGTCCTATTATTGCAGGATATTGGGTTGTAATCTACAGTATCTTGTCTCAAGTACTTGGGAGACCCGTGGAGCCTTCACCCCGAGTTGCACTATTCTGTATCCTGGAAGGTGTGGAAAGGGGTTGTGTAGATTGCGCCTTTGTTGAGATTGGAACAGTGATGGCTCAAAGAGCTATTACAAAGAACTGGGATTCTGCTCATCCCTCTCCATTTGCTGAATGGTGGTCTACCATGGGCTGGTGCGCTGAACAAGTAAAGCCCATTTACATAGCAAGTGGCTGCTACCTTAAACAGGATAAAATCTGGGGAAATGGTGTGACTACTATAGGCTAGCGTGATGGTTATACTGAACTATGGATATAATGAATTATGAAGGAGGTCTGTTGGATGATTTTGACTTTCGTGATTGCACGATGTTTATTGTTATATTTTACACAAAATCTCTAAAATTTGTTCATAAATAAATTTGGATTGGCAACGGAATCTTTATGTAAGCCCCCCCTCTCCACTTTTAAGGCATCAAAGATCTGAAAAGGGGACTAAATGGTAGGAGGATTCCTGTAGCTCTACAGGAAAAACTTAAGAATTCATGGTCAGGGCAGAGCAATTTCCATGTTGGAAAGGTCTTCAGGGTTGGAACAGGCCACCTTCTTCCACTGACCCAATGGATATTGGTATCTGGGTCTGTTGAGAAGATTTGCTTCTCGAAGCTGTTGCAAGAAGTGGGCCCTGCAAAGCCATTTGAAACAGTTGACTGTGTGACAAGTATTGTTGAATGAAGTACTTGAATGTTGAATATATTGACGTTGTCTCAAACCGATTATGAGGTCTAAACTTATTCTCTGTGAAACTGAGTCCTATGAGAATCCTACCTACAGTCTGTTTCCCCCAAAGAGAAGGCTTGTTGAAAAGAGATAATGAAGTCTGGTAAAGAGAACCCTGCAGTAGCCCTAATTTTACACTTAAACAGAGAGCTACCATTCAAATGAATTATATCCTGACAGGCCTGCTTTGACTCATGGCCGCTGAAAGTCCGTTTTTAATCTTGGTAATTTTGTATGCTAGATGTGTGTGAGTGACCAGAAGCCCCAACGAATTGCATCCCCCCTCCTGAAACCAAGCTCTTATGAGGCTTCCTAGTATGTCCCCAAATTAGCTTTTTTTTTTTTTTTTTTTAACGTGAACTTTTTGTTTTGATTTGGGCATCTCACCTTTACCAGTCAGCCTCTAGGAATTCCAATTTAACACAACCTTCACATTGGTCCCAGGTGAAATGTTGGAGCTTGGTAGCAGTTTACAAGTACCAAGGTAAAATCCTTCATCACGGAACTTCCCCTCCACCAACCCTTCCCAGATATGTGAGTGATTGAAGGCTGTTTACAGGGGAATCTAAGGTCCTTGGGTAGACACTTGGTAGGAGGGGGGTGTGTGTGTGTGTGTGTGTGTGTGTGTGTGTGTGTGTTTTTATTTATTTTTATTTTTATTTTATTTAACATGGCCCATTTTACTTTTAGTTTTCATTGGAAATATGTGGGATTGCTTTAGGTTTCCATTGTTTTTTTTATTTTTTATTCAGTGTCAAAATGTTCTAATTTATTTTATTTGATAAGTTTTTCACTCTCAATTAGAACATTTATTTTGTTGTGATTGTATTTTTCTTGAGATTTGCTTTTCCATCAATTAGAATGTCTTAATGTATACACTGAATTTACTTTTCTTTTGTGTCTAACCTTTAAGTCCATATATTCATATTTCTTCACTTTGGGTCATATGTTTTATTGGTTTTAATGGGTTACTTAAACATGCTGAATTCTCAATGTTATTCACATATGTATGTGTACTTTCTTCCAGGATTAATTACCCTCTCTGGCCTAGCTACCAAAGGCAAACTGAAGAACTCCACCAAAAAATCCTTTCCCTCAGTAAAATGGACTGTGGAATATAGCAGTAGGTTTCTCACAGCCACCACTTAGAAGAAGAGTATCTTCTCTTCCAATCTTGCTGTATCAGGAGTCTTCCCCAAATGCACTCTAAATAAGAGAGATCCTCATATGCTTTATTAAAATCAACGTTGTCCTTGATGGTCTTGTTTAGAAACTGTCCTTCATTCACCTTCCTTATAAAGAGCATTGAGAAAGTAGTAGCCGTTCAACTGCAAGAAAAAATAGTCACCTGCCACATCCTACATGGCTGTCACATCTTGTTTATTCTCCACTGAATCATTTATAAATGATGCTTTGCCGATCCCTGACTATGGGCACGTCTGTCACTTGGTCCTGCTTGATGTTTCATTAGGGTTTGGCATCGTAGACCACCTGACATACTTTCTCTCCACCTACGTGAGCCTCGGGAGCACTGAATGTTTACTGTCTCACTTCCCTACCTCTCAATATGTGACTAATTAATACAAATATGCATAACTCCCAGTGAGATAAAGCATACCATAAGACTTATTACATTCACTCATTCTGCCCCTGTCTGTACTAAGCTCTTTGGATGCTTCCTTGCCCGAATTGAAGTCCATCCCTATGCCGCAAGATATCCAGCAATATCTGAAAGACTCTTTAGCAGCATCTACCATCCATCTAATAAATTGCCTCACCTTTATTCAAACATGTATGTCTGAAACCTCCTGTAGAGCTGAGTCCAGCAACAAAATAATTCATACACCATGCAAGCAACAATAGACAAAGACGAGGTCAATAAAATTACTATTATTGAGTTAGGGGACAATAAACATCTGCTTTTGTCAGTAGTTTTAAGACGTTCCAAGGTGTGAGCATTCACTCTTGAAATACATTTATGTTCTGGGTTGCTATGTGCAATATTTTGTTATAATGTGGTGTTGTGCTATACTCTGCTATGCTATATTATGTGATCTTATGCTATTTTGTGGAATGTTGCTGTATGTGATGGTGTGACATGCTGAACTGTGCCCAAATCCAGGGATGGCTCACAAATGTGACCTGAACGATTTAAACCTCATCATCCGTCCATTCATCATGTTTCTTCTGTCTTTGTTATCATAGAATATTTAGGCAAGGTATCTGCTGAGGTATAAAGTTTCCTAGGTTGTCTATTTCCAGCTGGAAGTGCAGATTGTGTTGGAAAATCCAAAACTTCTTCAACCATATCTCGATTTCTTAAGGTACTTGGCATTGCAAATCTCTCTAAGGCCAAAGATTGTTCTTTTCCTGCTTGTTGGAAAGATGTCAATTGTTTTAACTGAATGGAGTTTTGTTTCTCATGGTCTTTGGATTCTCAGTGTGACAGCAACAGATCTTCTGTATACCTTCAGCCCTTCTGACTTTATTTCTTAACAGGGCCCTAGAATGCATTGTCCGAAATATTGCTAGAGTAGGGCAGGTTACTGCGTCAAGGGATCATAGTGGTAATGTCAGCAGGACACTGTTCTATACATAACTGTGTCATTGATGAAAGGACAGTGGTCCCGGTCCTGTTGTTGTCCCACTGTGGTTTCTGTGCCAGCATGTCTCTCTTTGCCGCAACCCCTCGGTATAGTCTGCTGAAAGTAGCGTTTGTCGGTTCTCAACCGCCTTAGTACATATGCACTCTTTACCTCCTCTGCATGTGTCCGCACCAATGCCGTGCATGTCCTCTATACTTAACCTTCTACCAATGCCGTTCATGTCCTCGACACCTAGCTTCCTGGGTATTTCACCCTTTTTTACCTCATTTACCACCCACCCACTCTTCAATATACTTCTTTCTCTCATCATACGTGATCTCTAGGGGGACAGCATGGAAGAAGCAGATTTTTTAGATCTTGGGTGAGTAACAGCGAACTTGTGGGACTGATCAAGAGGGCACGTCATAAAAACCTTATGCTATTCCATTGCCCACTGACCCAATGAGAGCAATGTCTGCAGAGTTAATTTTTTTTGTCTCTCCAGTTGGAACACCGAAATATTGTGTAGTTACATGCGTGTTACATGCATCATTTTCTGTAGTTGTGGCTTTTTACACATTCTGGGGTACTTCTTATATTCACATAAAACACACACATTTACTTCAGATAGATTGGGAATTATGATTACTGTTCATTTACCACACCTATTTTTGGAACAAAGAGAAAAACATACTTTTTGTTTTTTTGGAAGAAACAATGTTTTATGTAACATCGGTAGTTGTATAAATGGCTTATATATATAATGAAAGCATTTGTGCATGCTATAGTCTGGAGTTTATATATATATATATATATATATATATATATATATATATATATACAGGGAGTGCAGAATTATTAGGCAAGTTGTATTTTTGAGGATTAATTTTATTATTGAACAACAACCATGTTCTCAATGAACCCAAAAAACTCATTAATATCAAAGCTGAATATTTTTGGAAGTAGTTTTTAGTTTGTTTTTAGTTTTAGCTATGTTAGGGGGATATCTGTGTGTGCAGGTGACTATTACTGTGCATAATTATTAGGCAACTTAACAAAAAAAAATATATACCCATTTCAATTATTTATTATTACCAGTGAAACCAATATAACATCTCAACATTCACAAATATACATTTCTGACATTCAAAAACAAATCAGTGACCAATATAGCCACCTTTCTTTGCAAGGACACTCAAAAGCCTGCCATCCATGGATTCTGTCAGTGTTTTGATCTGTTCACCATCAACAATGCGTGCAGCAGCAACCACAGCCTCCCAGACACTGTTCAGAGAGGTGTACTGTTTTCCCTCCTTGTAAATCTCACATTTGATGATGGACCACAGGTTCTCAATGGGGTTCAGATCAGGTGAACAAGGAGGCCATGTCATTAGATTTCCTTCTTTTATACCGTTTCTTGCCAGCCACGCTGTGGAGTACTTGGACGCGTGTGATGGAGCATTGCCCTGCATGAAAATCATGTTTTTCTTGAAGGATGCAGACTTCTTCCTGTACCACTGCTTGAAGAAGGTGTCTTCCAGGAACTGGCAGTAGGACTGGGAGTTGAGCTTGACTCCATCCTCAACCCGAAAAGGCCCCACAAGCTCATCTTTGATGATACCAGCCCAAACCAGTACTCCACCTCCACCTTGCTGGCGTCTGAGTCGGACTGGAGCTCTCTGCCCTTTACCAATCCAGCCACGGGCCCATCCATCTGGCCCATCAAGACTCACTCTTATTTCATCAGTCCATAAAACCTTAGAAAAATCAGTCTTGAGATATTTCTTGACCCAGTCTTGACGTTTCAGCTTGTGTGCCTTGTTCAGTGGTGGTCGTCTTTCAGCCTTTCTTACCTTGGCCATGTCTCTGAGTATTGCACACCTTGTGCTTTTGGGCACTCCAGTGATGTTGCAGCTCTGAAATATGGCCAAACTGGTGGCAAGTGGCATCGTGGCAGCTGCACGCTTGACTTTTCTCAGTTCATGGGCAGTTATTTTGCGCCTTGGTTTTTCCACACGCTTCTTGCGACCCTGTTGACTATTTTGAATGAAACGCTTGATTGTTCGATGATCACGCTTCAGAAGCTTTGCAATTTTAAGAGTGCTGCATCCCTCTGCAAGATATCTCACTATTTTTGACTTTTCTGAGCCTGTCAAGTCCTTCTTTTGACCCATTTTGCCAAAGGAAAGGAAGTTGCCTAATAATTATGCACACCTGATATAGGGTGTTGATGTCATTAGACCACACCCCTTCTCATTACAGAGATGCACATCACCTAATATGCTTAATTGGTAGTAGGCTTTCGAGCCTATACAGCTTGGAGTAAGACAACATGCATAAAGAGGATGATGTGGTCAAAATACTCATTTGCCTAATAATTCTGCACTCCCTGTATATATATATATATATTTTTTTAGCTCGGGCAACAACCCAACATTTTCCCAGTACACCCTCATGTATAACCTCTAAACTTTGTTGAACTGCAGAAATGTATATGTATCATTATACTGTGTTCGAGGCAGAATTTGGAAGAGAACAATGATGGTTGTGCTAGAGGTTTTGACTCCTAAACGAGCAGTTGTGCATTGGTTAATCATTTAGCATCTTTCTGAACCGTTGGATTTTTCCTTCAGTAAGTTAATACATCACCGCTTTCTTCTTGTCGAGGAAGAATGCATAATTCATTGTGCCTCTTGCAATAAATAATGGAAGATCTGTCCAGTTGGCGTGGCGGCTTCCACGGTTCAGCAGTGGCTCATGGTGGGCCGCAGGCTTTGTGCCAAAGAGGCACAATTCTAAGTTATCTGGTTGTGAACGTGCACCTGCAGTTTAGATGTTCTGCTATGTACCAACATACACTTTCAATATCTTTGTTGTAAATCTGCAGTCGATGTACCAGAGGTCATTTCTGCTGTGCTTTTGCCACAGGCACAGTGAGAGCTTTCGTCCTAGAACACAAGTTAACGGTTGACTGGTGCAGTCCCGCAGTCCCTTCTGACTGCACTGATGTCTTCCCATAGTGTTTGCCTTTGTCTCAGGAGGCCACGGAGTCGGTTTCTCAGCCCTATGCCGCAACTGTCCACCACATCTGATAGCCATTTTTACGTGCAGATTAACAGGTCGCCATTACCGTTGATGGTTAAGAACACCATTCGGGCTCTCTCGGCCGCTGGTAAATAAAAATAAACTAAAGGACATGTCCTTCAACTTTGAGTTTCTAGCGGATCCGTTTGTTAATAATTCATTTGGCGGACTCAGTTGCTTAGCATCCAGTTGCCTGCAACATAGTACAACTTTACCGAATTACATAAAATCTTGTACTGTTCACAAAGAAGAATGTATTTAAAGAGCCGCATTGCCATACTTACCAGGTAAATGTTTCCTTAAAAAAACAACAGAAAAGGTTCTTATGGGATCCATCCTATGTAAGCGTGTAATTAAGTTTCACGCAGCGCAAGGCAGTATTCTCATCCTCCTGTTTCATTTTCTTTCTCACAAGATGCCACAGGCACAGTGAGAGGTTACAGTTTTCATCCAGTTTTATGTTTATTTATGCTTCACTTGTACACTTACGTGTTTATGTATGGAGCTTTAAAACATCTGTTTTTTTTAAAGTAACATAAAAAGTGTTGCAGATTTTCTTTTGTACTATTTGTACTCTGTCCAATTGTGCTTCTGTCACGTTGAAGCCCCCCCCCCCCCCCTCCGCGCCGGCCATTAAAGGTTTCTCCAAATGAATGCTTCCTCTTTAAAAGGTTTAGTTGACAGCCAGCACAGCTGACATCCAATGGTTCCGTCCCTTAATTCTGCATTGCATACTGTCTCTCTCATTCCTGTTTTCAAAGCCTTACGGATACGAGGCAAAGTGTTTTTGGCTTCAAAGGTAGATTTCCCGTAGCATTTGGATTTGTGTACAAAGCCTACGGGCCTACACTGCAGGGCTGGTGGCCGACGGCCTCTCTGTCCAACCCGTGTGCTAAATCACAGGTACTGCTTAGTAATGACTTCTCCCGACATCTCAGATACCCTACAAGGGTGATTTCTCTAGGTTACCCATAACAATCCCATGACAATCTATGTCAAAGAACATACCTCTGATATAGTTATAAATCATTTTTATACACTGAGTATAAAAAAGGCAAACTATTATTATGAGAATTAGGAATATAAACTGCCCCCATCCGGACTGGTCTTCCAGAATAACATTAATCGCTGTCAAGTAGACCCTGTATTGTTCACAATGAATGGGAAACGAGTCACTGAAAAAGGCGAATGGGTTTTCAATTGGGAGGCCTTCATGTCATAGATTGTTGGAATGTGGGAGTATTGTAAGGCAGTGGTTCCCAATCTTTTGACTTCTGTGGACCCCCACTTTATCATTACTGGAATCCAGGGACCCCCTCACCGAGTCATTACCGAAAACTGGGGACCTAATCTGTTGATAATATTTAATTTTCTAGCCAGTCGGGGACCCCCTGAGGAGGCTTCACGGACCACCAGGGGTCCCTGGACCACAGGTTGGGAACCACTGATGTAAGGTGTAGGAGTGGGCTAGAGTCTCTACCTGGCTCCTTCCACTAGACCAATGGTTCTCAGCCTGTGGTCCGCGTGACTGCATAGAAAATGAACCAGGGGTCTGGAATTTAATCAAATATTTACTTGTCCATGTGACAGGTTGCTTCTTAAATCTGCTTGGCCTGTTAAAAAAAAAAATCTACTTGTCCCTTTGGTGATATGTAGTGTTGTGAGAAATTATGGCAGCAATCTCATTATGTAAGAGCTCTCATAATAGCCTCTCTGATTATGCCAGGGCTACTACTATAGTAGGGCTTCAATACTTGCAATTTCAATCGCCACTATAGCAATTTCCTTATTTTGCCACCTTTCCGCAGATCTACATACTCGGGCTGGAGGAAGCAGTAAGCAATAGTTCCAGGGCTGGAATGCTTTTAAGTCTGCAAACCTACTAACTTGCGTGTTTTAAGGACTTTCGCCATCTCTTTTCTAATCTTTTCCAATAATGTGAGAGGATGGCCATTTACTCTTGATAATGGCAGAAGTAGAAGTTCTTCCAGAGTTGGGGAAAAAGTGGTTGGAGGGAAGTGAACATGTAAACGCTCAACGGATTCTCACATGAGGAAATCTGCACCTGCCTATTTGCTCGTGCTAAAATACAGTTCACAAATATTTTCTAGGAGTACGATTTCCTGGTCTACTTTTGTAAGTTCCCCGAGAATTAATTAAAGGCACTAATTCAAAGACATACACTATGGGTGCACTTTTGTGACTTTCTTTAAGAATTGAGTTGCTAATTAGGTCTGACGTTAACAAAGACATTTTGCTTTTATTAAACTTCTATTTCTCTCTCCATCTCTTCCACGAGGAGCATATTGGCACACAAAGTAGTTTTGTTCAGTGCCAGGAACTACTGTGGCAATCAGTGGTGTAACGGAACTGGAGAGGCCTCCCCTGCAAAGAACATGGAGACACCCCTTGCCCCTCCAAACTCACTGAGTGGCAGTGTGTGCTTTTTGAGACCAAAATATTTTTTTTTTTTTTTTTTTTTTTTGCCACTGTTTGTTACAAAACAAGACCTGCATTGATGAAACTAAAAGACTCACAAAGAAATGTCCGATCGGTTGGCTTTGCCAGTGCTTGTTTATTTTCATGCTTCCCATAATCTTGTTGAAAATGGCTACACTGATTTTCCATTAGGAACATTTCTTGGAAATACTGGCAGGCATCAACACATTTTACTAAATGATGCTTCAAAGAAATAGCACTTAAAGTTTCATAGTAGTGAAATTTTTGTTTCCTACTTGCATTTTTTTCTGAACGTTTTATTTTGAAAGCAAAGAATCGTCACTCTTGCTTACTAGCTTTTGCAAATATTTGCATCTAACCAGGAGCATTATACTTAGCCTCACTATGTTAAACTTTTCAAAACGTGTGCATTTTTAAAATTTAAACTTTAACCACTGTCAGTAGTGCAGTGTGACCTTACAATGTTTATTTACAGCGCTGACCCTAATAATGAAGGCTTTTCATTATTGAACCGTAAATACATGCTTGAACAGTATTAACATATGGACACACATTACCTCAACTGCATACTGTTCCATTCTCAGTAAACTGGCAGCCAAAGGGATGTGCTTCAGGGGATTGGGCCTACTTGTCCCAAGGACAAAATAAACATCACAACTGGTTGCCCTTGACCCTAAACAATATGTACCGGGTGTCGAGCGATAGGAATTCCACATCCCTGATGAACTAATATTAACATATTAATAAAGTGTGTCTAAACAAAGCGGCTAAATGTACTATTTGAAATTTTAAGACTTACTCTAAACTTCAAGAAAATTGAATTTGGAGGCTAAAAATTAAATAAGTATCCTCCGATTGATTCATGGAGCAGTGCAGGTCATCGAACAGAATATAGTAATGATGTTGTGTGGCTTCACTTGAATTTAGAAAAGCTCCAGCCTTCCTATAAAAATTTAAGAGGAAGGTCTGTTTTTTTTATTTTATTTGTTTGCAAATTAAATAAAATGTATTATCATTTGTGTATGCATTATTGGAATGCTTGTGTCTGTATTTGTGTATTGTTGTGCGGTTCAAATCATCAACAGTGGTTGGGCCGGGATCCCCGGCTTCAAGTAATGACTCAGATACAGGATCCCGGAGTCCAATCATGGTTCAGTGTGTGTCTCCGGTTTCCAGTAATGACAAAGTGGCGAACCACAGAAGTCAAAAGGTTAGGAATCACTGCACTAGACTGATTGTGAACATTTTTCTTTATTGCCACCATTTTCCATGAAACACGAAACCTCTTTGCAGTGTCTTGCATGACTTAGAACGGAACCTTTGTGATTTCCTAAGGACTCCGTATCACTGTGTGACGTAATCGTTAGAATAGAATCTATGTGCGTTTGGTTTAGAATGTTGGAGTCCACAGATACACGTAGAGGAATAAAGATGTGTGATTTATGGCTCTGTGTGTGGCTTAGTTATTCAGCAGGTACCAGGTTGGATAAGACTCTAGAATTGCAAGACGTCCGGCAACTTGGAAAATATTTAATACTGTACACCTCACCATGAAGCCAGTGCCTTTTCTCTATATGCTGCCCCTCTGCCACATGGCAACTGTAGAAGTAAAATATTTTATAGATTTGGTTTAGTTACCATACTAAGCCAAATTAGCAAGATTGCTTGTCACATTACAGAAAAGTGATGTTTATTCTATGACCTGCAAACATTGATGTGTGTTTTCATAAACTGCTCACAGTTTGGCTGCATAGCATGGTCCCTGCCCTTGTATATAAAAGTAACATTTGCAGCTCACTGTGGTTGCAACCAATTGGTGGGTCATCTGCTTATTTTTGGTGGGCCATGACGGTCCAAGCAATAAATAAAGATGTCTTGAAATGTTGTATTTATCTTGTTACCTTTGCTGCACTTTGCGGCCGGTGTTTACAAGTTCCTCACAGGTTGCAGTCAGAAAAAGAAAAGTAAACTGAATTATGTGACAATCTTGCTGGAGTACAGAGTGTGTGAAAGAAAAAGCTGTGGAATGTATTTTCTTTGTAACACATGGCAGAATGTAAATACCTGTAAATGAATTGTGCACATTCAACAGTTAGGAAAGTAAAAAGAAAGCACTTTTTTGTAAATCTGAAGTGTGATGAAATAAAGAGTTTATTAGGATAAAAACAAATCAAGGGACTTCACTTGGTGAAGCACAAATGATAAATAATCACTGAAACCCGATTTCCTCACATTATCATTGTGTCCAGTATATTATCAGTAAAACTGTATATCTGTACTTTAGTTGCCATTTCAGTGGAAAATGGGCTGCCTGTAAATGGCAGGGCGCTACCACACGGTGCTTTAATTGCATTAAAAAATTGCCCGCCTCATGTCCATTAAAGTTAGTTGGGTCGCAAAAGTTTGTTGTTCTAAAAATTGGGTCTTGGTTCTAAAAGGTTTGGGAAGTGCTGCTCTAGCTTCTGCTGAAAGTAATGTACTTGTTGCAATACTGCAAGACTATAAGCAAATCTTTGTGTTATAAATGTACAGTACTTTGTTCTCATGTGATTGCTTTAATAAAACATATTTTTTTTTACTGTGCAACAATTATGTATTTAACAGCTAATTAAAATAGTGTGCAAGTATGTGTTGTTTTGAAATGAATAATGCATTTGGTGCTGTGCATGTATCATTTTTAATGCTGTCTCTCTACGTAAAATCATGCTATGAATTTGTGTGTTTTCTTTGTCCAGAGCATTTATAACACGCATGCTTTTTTGGGAACGAGCTAGACTACTTTTCCCATTAACCTCTTCTGTTTGTTGTTTTGTGAGGGCTAGATGGTTGTGGTCCTTTATGTACGTGGGCCAATTTACTGTTTTTAATTTGATTATTTCACATGTGCTGGCATGGTTTGATTTCTTTAAGGGACATGGCATCTTGCATTATTATGATTTTGATTTTATGCTCTTTCCCCTGAGTAACCAATTTTTCTTTTCCATGATGGATACAATTATTTGAATAAATATACAAGTATTGAGAACTGAAAAAAAAAAAACTTACTGTGCAGCTTTTCTTAATGGTCTTGACTGAGCTTTAAAGTTCAGGATCCTCCCTTTCCTGCCCTTCGGCCCTCCGTAATTGGGGGTAGAGCGTTACGTTTATTATTATTTTATTTTTTTGAGGAACACAGTCAGCGGCTAATTAGTCTTACTTAGTGCTATTTAGGATGCTAATTAATGGATAATAGACAAGTTGGAAAATCATGCATGCAGTGGTTGAGAAATTGGGAGTAAAACAAAAGTGATCTGGCAGTGCCGTTCAGAAGGTTGGATTAGCAAGGATTAATAGGGTAGTATGTCTTGCACGATGTGAGTTACAGTGGGTGTTTTATGTGTTTTTGGTGATGTGTCCGTAGTTATGTTATGGTATTGTGTTTTTAGTGTTGTCATGCACAATATGAACCTATTATGGTCTGTTGATGAAGGTGCATTTTGTTAAGTATTGTTGATCATTTATTTGTCTTCACAGTCTGTATTTTATCTGTAGATATTGGATATTTTAGAGAATTCACATTAGGTATACTGTGCCTGGAAATCTAAAAGTATGACACAGAGATTTTTGAGTTCATTCCTTAACAGTCTAGCTGTGGGAGCACTAATTAAAAGTGGGATAGGGGAGTTTATTCTGTGCTAAACGGTGAGCTATATTAATTCCAGGTTAGCTCATTGCTGGTTTAATCCTTGCTCAGTGTGTATTTGGTTGGGTACTACCTTGAACACTACTTTCCTCTTGTCTAGAGTTTATATCTGTCCTGTTTCCTGGTATACAGACACAGGCTTTGGTTATTGCATTTGGTTTATGAACTATTGTGTTGGAAGATATTGTTTGGTGATTACATTGGTGTTTGATCCAGTGGTGCAGAGTTTGAAGATTGTTTGGAATTACAATGGGTGCCAATTAGGGTACATCTAAATGGAGCTCACTTTCAGAAGTGCAAAGTCTCCCAGCCATTTGAAGTCCAGCTTAGGACATGCTTGTAAATTCTAGCATTCTAGCATGTATATTTGCTTGATAATTAAAGAGTGGCACAAAGCTACTGCAAATTATGCATTTTAATTGAAGAAACTTGCTTGCCTGCAATTCGTAGGTTGTTTGAAACGAAAATGCAACCAAGAGTTGTGCAGTTTGGAGTGGACAAGTGGAATTTGGTATCGCAATACTAAGGTTCAACACAAAATGTTGAGAAGTCAGGTTGGTAAGGCTGTAAAGAAGTTTACTGGAAGAAAACATTGTAGATTTAATGTTAAGCCATAAGCTAATGAGACATAAAAAGTACCTCATATGAACTCATTGCAACATAATATAATTAACTAACATGGTAGAAAATGGGATGAGAAACTAAGGCCCTCATTACGCAGCTGGCAGTCTGAAGACCGCCAGCCTTGCGTTGGCAGTCAGATCTCCGATGCCATGGCGATCCAACTGCCACATTAAGGGTATCGTCGGGATCCATGATCCTGATGGCCTGGCGGAGATCGCAGTCATCCAGGGTCGCGCTGCATGCATTGCCGCCCTGCTGATTACAACCTCGTTCTCCACCAACCTTTTCATGTTTTTTTTACCGCCATTAATTTCTTGGTGAAGAACAGGTACAGGGGGGCTCCTGCACTGCCCATGCACTTGACATGGCTAGTGCAGGAGTCCACCTGCTCAGCACCATCGCAAGACAGTGAACTTTGCAAAGGTGCACCCTGCGGTGGCAGCATTGCCGCTGGCTCGATTATGAGCCGCATACCTTGCTGCCTGCCGTCTGTTTCCTGGTAGGCTGGCAGGTGGCAACCTCCTCGTCGGAAGTCCGCTGAACTCCTAATAAGGCCCATAGCAGTCCAGGCCCCACTAGCTTCAAATGCAGAATGTGTAGAATACATGTCAGTTCTACAGAACTATTCCTATGGCTCTGCCTCTTTCCCCTCAGATGCAGAATAGAACAACAATTTTCACAGAATTTCAATTTTTAACAAAATGCAGTTGTACTTCATGTACGACAGTCACTGATTCGTGACTTTTTCCACAATTTGCAGCACTCCTTGGAGTTCCACAAGGACTGAGCCGGGCACAATGACTAAGCCTGAGACCGGAGGAGGATTATTTGTGTGGTGGAGCCCTAAGATAGACCAGAATGGCTCATCTGTAGAACGAGAAGATAATAGCTATCCCATATTGTTTTTGGTTGATACTGGTGCTATAGGTCTCCATATTTGTGTGCAAAATGGCCTTAACTGATTTGTAGCCACAGTGGCTGGGGTGTTCTGTGCAGCTTTCAAGATTTTTATTTTGGGTATGGCACGTTTTTGGAAGACATGATACCCCAAGCAATCCACACCTTCCCCTGCATTTGTGCCTGTACAATGTTGATCCATGCTCCTTCAAGGTTAGCAAAATTGTGTCCAGCTTCTGATATGCTCATTAATGTCCTTGCAATATAACTTGTGATTGTCTTTGAAATACGCCACCACATCCATGTTTTGAAACAACAAATCCATGACTCCAGAACTCTGTGGATGTTGATGCCTGACCAAGCCATGCGTCTCTGTTGGTAGGCACCCTCTAATGTCGTAAAGGTTGTGAAGTGTTTTGGCTAATCAGTTAACACAGTTCAGTAGTATTCTGCAGTCTTATCTAGTGATGTAAACGCTACTGCAGATTTCAACTTTTACAACATTGCGAGCTGCTGAATGATACATAGAAAGAAGCTCTGCAATCAAAGATAGCACAAGAGCTAGGCTAATTCTTTAATGGCATGTTATTTTAAATACATTTCAACTGAGTTGCTCTATCTGCTGTTTAATGTATTTCTGAACAGAGCAAGAGTGACTGCTGAAAAGCACATCTAACCACATGAACAGAGAGCACTGCATGTTTCTTTCCACTAGCAGTGGGCAATCCAATGAATTCAAAGCAGCCAATCTTGGGGTCTGGCTTGGCTCACAAAGCCAAAGCACAAATTGAGCCACAAAAAGTATGTGAAGCAGGCAACACATTTATGAACACACATTAAGATTCTTTCATATCTAAATAAATATATTTTTATTTCAACATTTCTGATCCCCTGAAATACGTGCGGTTCTATAACACATTGAGTGATATTTATTGAAAGTTATTTTTTAACATTGTAATTGTATTTATATAGTGCTTACTACCCCTGATGAGGCATCAAAGTGCTTTTCAGCGAGTAGCACGATACTCTGGAACTCAAAAGAATTAGTGGTGGATTAGTATAGGGTAATATGAGTACAGTATTAGTATAAGTTGATTTGAGCAGAGGATATGCGTGTGTTAGTAGGTTTGAATAGAATAATGGAGGGATAGAGGAGGGAAGAATCCAGAAGTGTTAATTGGGAGTTTATAGTAACAGGATGATGCTTTGGATGAGTAAAGGAGAGATGGAAGAGTGTAAACACAGACTTTCAATATTTGAAATATTTGAGGTTAATTTATTTGTGTACTTTTCTAACATTTTTTCTTCAATTTTCAGTAGCAAAATGCTTGCTTATAAAATAGTTAAGATAACATTTGCTCATTATGATAGATAAAAATGAAAGCAGGGATTCATAAGTATCTAATCTAACAACTTATCTAGGAACTATGCACTGACCTATGAACATGTTAAGCATAGGAAAATATACATTTATATACGTATATACACATATATTGTATAATACTTGTATATACACAGACGCATGCACACATATATACGTTTAACCGTGAGTAAACATACATTTGTTAAACAGGCTTAAAGAGAATGTTTATATTTTATTATTATGAAATAGTAACTATGCATATTTCTTAAAGAAATAGACATCTCTAAATATATACACTATATTCATATTATAAATGATTACCAACACAGGCATGTGCAATCCACTGCTGTTTGGATATGGTGGTTACAAAGGAATGAGCTTACTCTTGAGTAGTCTTCTGAAGACAAGATAGTTATCTGTGGATCTTATATTTGGGGGTAATGAATTCCATAGTTTGGCCACTTGAACAGAGAAGGATGTACCACCTATAGTCTTTTTCTTGTATAGCGGTGTTTTAAGGCGGGGTGCCAATCTTGAGCGGAGGTTTCTTTGTTGAATGTATTTGGTGATTTTTTTTCCTGATGAAAAGCTGACCTTTCCATGTATTGCTTTGTGGGTGTTACAGAGCAGCCTGAAGGTGGATCTTCTGGCAACCAATAACCAATGTAGTGACCTCAAGGCAGGGGAGATGTGGGATTGTGGCTTTATATGTAGTAGTAGTCTGACATCTGAGTTCGGAATGCTTTGTTGTTTTTTCATAGTAGATACAGATGACCCATGGTAGGGGCTATTGCCATAATCCAGTTTAGATAGTACAAGAGATAGTAGCTTGGACCTTGTGTGGAAATCTGAGGTGGTGGAAGATGTGTCGCAGAGTTTTTAAGGTGATGAAACTTGATTGTGCTAATTTGTCCACTTGGGCATTCATTGTTAAGTTGGACTCCATTGTAATTCCAAGTTTTTTAACTTCCTTAGATATTGGAGGAGGTGGTCCCAGATCGTCAAGCCATAGTGGGTCATAATATTTCTTTTGTCAGGTATGAGTATTTCCATTTTGGAAGCATTTAGTTTGAGATGGCTCCAAGTCATCCATTGATCAACTACTCTGAGGCAACTGAAGATTTGTGAGTTTCCACTGTCTTTGGGGCATTCCAATTTAAGGAGAATTTGTGTGTCACCTGCATAGTTGTAGCATTTGAGCTGAAATTCATTTAGCAGATCCTGTAATGACATCATGTAGATGTTGAAAAGCATAGGTGAGATAATTGATCCTTGAGGGACCCCTACTTTTGTGAAGTAGGGTTTGGACAAGAAAGGGGTAGAATAGATGACATTTGTTCTGTTTTGAAGGTAGGATGTGATCCAGTCGAGAGCAATTCCTTCTATGCCAGCGTCGTGGAGTCTTTGAATTTGGGCGACATGGTCAACAGGCAGCTGAGAGGTCCAACAGAAGTAGTGCAGCAACTCCATTGCGGTCGACTATGTTTTTAAGATCATCCCAGATTGCGATGAGTGCAGATTCAGTGCCTCTTCCCGGGTGGAATCCAGTTTGGTAGTCTGATAGTCTGCAAGTACGGAGTTATCTTCAATGAATTGTGACATCTGGGCGAATGCTGCCCTTCCTATCACTTTGCGCAGGAAAGGTCCATTTGTAATCTATCTAGAGTTGTTGGGGTCCTGTGGGTCCATGTTTGTTTTCTTTAATAATGGGCGTATGTATGCCTTTTTTAAGGTCTTCAGGAAAGGTTCCCGTAGTTAAGGAATTATTGATGATTCTTCTTACTGGTGTGCCAGCAGAAGTAGATAAAAGAATGTTTTTGAAGACGTGTGCTGGACAAGGGTACCTGCTTGCTTTGACTAAATCCATAAATTCTCTTTGTGATATTTGTATGAAGGAATGGAGAGATTGGTTTGGCTTACTCTTAAAGGGGATTTTAGGAAACAGGTTGGTGCTGGCGGTTTTCCTTTGTTTTAAATAGGAGTCCATTGTGTCTGCCTTAGTTGTGTAATGATTTGCCAGTTTGTCTGTTGAATTCTTGAGTAATGGGATGAATTCCTTCCATGCATTTTATAAAATTCTTTAATTGCAGAGTTAGCATTTTGAATTCGGTCTGAGTAGTACTTTTTTTTTTTTTTTCTTCTTTTTTTTGATTTATGATTTGTGTATTCTGTTAAGTTTGTGTAGGTGAAGTTTGTCTTTAATGTTTGTTTTGTGCTAGGTTCTTGCAGCCTTCTGATTTGTTGTTTTATCTTTTTAGTTCTGTATTTCTCCAAGGTTTTGGTATTTCTTTTGTCCTGTTTAGTTTAGTTTTTTTTTTTTTTAGTGGTATTAGGATATCGAAAGCTTCCTGTAGCCAATCATAACATTTTGGAGCAGAATTTATTGTGTCAAGATCTGTGTTGGCTGTTAGTTGTGTTTCTAAGTCTTCAAAATTGAGTTTGTTCAATGGTCGATAGATGTATGTATGGAAGGTGGTCTTGGGTGTGTTGATCTGTAGTGTTTTATGTTGGAAAGTTACCAAACGGTCTGACCATGTTGCTGGCGTGATTCTTTGAATGGTAACTAGTTCTGGGTTTGCAAAAATGACATCTAGGATGTGTCCAGCAATGTGTGTGGGATCGTGCACGATCTGATGTAGGTTCAATGTGAATAGACCAGTGGTGATAGTTTCTAGGTGTGGTATATTGGGTTTGTCAAACCAAAGGTTTGGGACCCCAAGAATGCAGAGGTTGGAGTATAACATTATGAGGTTTGAAACTGTGTCTAGCAATGTGTCTGGGAATGTTGAATTGTTAGTCGAAGGTCTGTGAAGGAGGAGAAATTTACATGAGGACGTTTGTGTTGGGTTGCATTTGGTGATGAGGGCCTCACGACCTTGTATGGAAATGTTTTCTGTTTTGCTGAGTTTTATTGCTTGTTTGAATACAATAGCTAGTCCACCTTCTAGTTTGCCTATACAGTTTTGTGTGATGGTTTGACAGCCTGGAGGAACAGCTTCTGCAACACTGTGGCCATGTCATCTCACAACCATGAAAAAACCAAGAGTACTACCGGTGCCCTGACATTGTTGTAGTGAGTTACCCAAGGCATATCTGTTTGTCATGTACTCTGGAAACATTGCCTATACTGGTATTAATGTGAAGCAATATTGTTTCATACAAACCATATGCAGCATCTTTTTTGTTTAGTGCAGATCCCAAACTTAATGTTTTCAGCGTGCTCTCACATTGGTAGCTTAACCCCTTCGCTGCCAGGCCTTTTCCCCCTCCTGTGCCAGGCCTTTTTTTGCCTATTTGGGGCAGTTCGCGCTTAGGCCCTCATAACTTTTTGTCCACATAAGCTAACCAAGCCAAATTTGCGTCCTTTTTTTCCAACATCCTAGGGATTCTAGAGGTACCCAGACTTTGTGGGTTCCCCTGAAGGAGGCCAAGAAATTGGCCAAAATACAGTGAAAATTTCGTTTTTTTTCAAAAAAATTGGAAAAAGTGGCTGCAGAAGAAGGCTTGTGGTTTTTCCCCTGAAAATGTCATCAACAAAGGGTTTGCGGTGCTAAACTCAGCAGCTTCCCAGCTTTCAGGAACAGGCAGACTTGAATCAGAAAACCCAATTTTTCAACACAATTTTGGCATTTTACTGGGGCATACCCCATTTGTGCAATTTTTTGTGCTTTCAGCCTCCTTCCAGTCAGTGACAGGAATGGTCATGAAACCAATGCTGGATCCCAGAAACCTAAACATTTCTGAAAAGTAGACAAAATTCTGAATTCAGCAAGGGGTCATTTGTGTAGATCCTACAAGGGTTTCCTACAGAAAATAACAGCTGAAAAAGAAAAATATTGAAATTGAGGTGAAAAAACCATCAATTTTTCTCTACGTTTTACTCTGTAACTTTTCCCTGCAATGTCAGATTATCGAAAGCAATATACCGTTATGTCTGCTGGACTCCTCTGGTTGCGGGGATATATAGGATTTGTAGGTTCATCAAGAACCCGAGGAACCCAGAGCCAATAAATGAGCTGCACCCTGCAGTGCGTTTTCATTCTATACCGGGTATACAGCAATTCATTTGCTGAAATATAAGGAGTAAAAAATTGCTATCAAGAAAACCTTTGCATTTCCAAAAGGGGCACAAGATAAGGTGTTGAGGAGCAGTGGTTATTTGCACATCTCTGAATTCCGGGGTGACCATAGTAGCACGTGAATTACAGGGAATTTCTCAAATAGATGTCTTTTTTACACACACTCCTATATTTGGAAGGAAAAAATGTAGAGAAAGACAAGGGGCAATAGTACTTGTTTTGCTAATCTAGGTTCCCCCAAGTCTCCCGATAAAAATGGTACCTCACTTGTGTGGGTAGGCCTAGCACCCGCAACAGGATATGCCCCAAAACACAACGTGGACACATCACAGAAAACAGAGCTGTTTTTAGCAAAGTGACTACCTGTAGATTTTGGCCTCTAGCTCAGCCGCCACCTAGGGAAACCTACCAAACCTGTGCATTTCTGAAAACTAGAGACCTAGGGGAATCCAAGGAGGGGTGACTTGTGTGGCTCGGACCAGGTTCTGTTACCCAGAATCCTTTGCAAACCTCAAAATTTGGCTAAAAAAACACATGTTCCTCACATTTCTGTGGCAGAAAGTTCTGGAATCTGAGAGGAGCCACAAATTTCCTTCCACCCAGCGTTCCCCCACGTCTCCCGATAAAAATGATACCTCACTTGTGTGGGTAGGCCTAGCACCCGCGACAGGATATGCCCCAAAACACAACGTGGACACATCACAGAAAACAGAGCTGTTTTTAGCAAAGTGACTACCTGTAGATTTTGGCCTCTAGCTCAGCCGCCACCTAGGGAAACCTACCAAACCTGTGCATTTCTGAAAACTAGAGACCTAGGGGAATCCAAGGAGGGGTGACTTGTGTGGCTCGGACCAGGTTCTGTTACCCAGAATCCTTTGCAAACCTCAAAATTTGGCTAAAAAAACACATGTTCCTCACATTTCTGTGGCAGAAAGTTCTGGAATCTGAGAGGAGCCACAAATTTCCTTCCACCCAGCGTTCCCCCACGTCTCCCGATAAAAATGATACCTCACTTGTGTGGGTAGGCCTAGCGCCCGCGACAGGATATGCCCCAAAACACAACGTGGACATATCACAGAAAACAGAGCTGTTTTTAGCAAAGTGACTACCTGTAGATTTTGGCCTCTAGCTCAGCCGCCACCTAGGGAAACCTACCAAACCTGTGCATTTCTGAAAACTAGAGACCTAGGGGAATCCAAGGAGGGGTGACTTGCGGGGCTCGGACCAGGTTCTGTTACCCAGAATCCTTTGCAAACCTCAAAATTTGGCTAAAAAAACACATGTTCCTCACATTTCTGTGGCAGAAAGTTCTGGAATCTGAGAGGAGCCACAAATTTCCTTCCACCCAGCGTTCCCCCACGTCTCCCGATAAAAATGATACCTCACTTGTGTGGGTAGGCCTAGCGCCCGCGACAGGATATGCCCCAAAACACAACGTGGACATATCACAGAAAACAGAGCTGTTTTTAGCAAAGTGACTACCTGTAGATTTTGGCCTCTAGCTCAGCCGCCACCTAGGAAAACCTACCAAACCTGTGCATTTCTGAAAACTAGAGACCTAGGGGAATCCAAGGAGGGGTGACTTGCGGGGCTCGGACCAGGTTCTGTTACCCAGAATCCTTTGCAAATCTCAAAATTGGGCTAAAAAAACACATGTTCCTCACATTTCTGTGGCAGAAAGTTCTGGAATCTGAGAGGAGCCAAAAATTTCCTTCCACCCAGCGTTCCCCCACGTCTCCCGATAAAAATGATACCTCACTTGTGTGGGTAGGCCTAGCGCCCGCGACAGGATATGCCCCAAAACACAACGTGGACATATCACAGAAAACAGAGCTGTTTTTAGCAAAGTGACTACCTGTAGATTTTGGCCTCTAGCTCAGCCGGCACCTAGGGAAACCTACCAAACCTGTGCATTTCTGAAAACTAGAGACCTAGGGGAATCCAAGGAGGGGTGACTTGTGTGGCTCGGACCAGGTTCTGTTACCCAGAATCCTTTGCAAACCTCAAAATTTGGCAAAAAAAACACATGTTCCTCACATTTCTGTGGCAGAAAGTTCTGGAATCTGAGAGGAGCCACAAATGTCCTTCCACCCAGCGTTCCCCCACGTCTCCCGATAAAAATGATACCTCACTTGTGTGGGTAGGCCTAGCGCCCGCGACAGGATATGCCCCAAAACACAACGTGGACACATCACAGAAAACAGAGCTGTTTTTAGCAAAGTGACTACCTCGAGATTTTGGCCTCTAGCTCAGCCGCCACCTAGGGAAACCTACCAAACCTGTGCATTTCTGAAAACTAGAGACCTAGGGGAATCCAAGGAGGGGTGACTTGCGGGGCTCGGACCAGGTTCTGTTACCCAGAATCCTTTGCAAACCTCAAAATTTGGCTAAAAATACACATGTTACTCACATTTCTGTGGCAGAAAGTTCTGGAATCTGAGAGGAGCCACAAATTTCCTTCTACCCAGCGTTCCCCCAAGTCTCCCGATAAAAATGATACCTCACTTGTGTGGGTAGGACTAGCGCCCACGAAAGGAAGGGGCCCAAAACACAACGTGGACACATCACATTTTTTTATAAAAAGCAGTGCCTACCTGTGGATTTTGGCCTGTAGCTCAGCCGACACCTGAGGAAACCTAGCAAACCAGTGCATTTTTGAAAACTAGAAACCCAGGGGAATCCAAGATGGGGTGACTTGCGGGGCTCTGACCAGGTTATGTTACCCAGAATCCTTTGCAAACATCAAAATTTGGCCCAAAAAACACTTTTTCCTCTCTTTTCGGTGACAGAAAGTTCTGGAATCTGAGAGGAGCCACAAATTTCCTTCCACCCAGCGTTCCCCTAAGTCTCTCGATAAAAATGGTACATCACTTCTGTGGGTAGGCCTAGCGCCCACAAAAGGAAATGGCCCAAAACACAACGTGGACACAACATATTTTTTCACAGAAAACAGAGGTGTTTTTTGCAAGGTGCCTACCTGTGGTGTTTGGCCTGTAGCTCAGCCGGCCCCAGGGGGGGGGTGGGGGGGGCAGAAATGCCCTAAAATAAATTTGCCCCCCCACCCTCCCCCGCCGGGAGCGACCCTTGCCTACGGGGTCGCTCCCCCTGCGTGACATTGGCACCAAAAAACAAATCCCCGGTGCCTAGTGGTTTCTGCCCCCTTGGGGGCAGGTTGACCTAAACTCAGCCAATCTGCCCCCAAGGAGGGCAGAAATGGCCTAAATACAATTTGCCCCCCCAGGGGAGCGACCCTTGCCTGATGGGTCGCTCCCCATCTCTAAAAAAAGAAACAACAAAAAAAAACACACAAAAAAAAAATTGCCCTGGTGCCTAGAGTGTTCTGCCCCCCCCCCCCCCCGGGGGCAGTTCGGCCTAATAATAGGCCGATCTGTCCCCCGGGGGGGCAGAAATGGCCTAAAATAAATTTGCCCCCCCAACCCCCCCCCCCCCCCCCCCCCGGGAGCGACCCTTGCCTACGGGGTCGCTCCCCCTGCGTGACATTGGCGCCAAAAAACAAATCCCCGGTGCCTAGTGGTTTCTGCCCCCTTGGGGGCAGATTGACCTAAAATTGGCCAATCTGCCCCCAGGGGGGCAGAAATGGTCTAAATACAATTTGCCCCCCCAGGGGAGCGACCCTTGCCTGATGGGTCGCTCCCCATCTCTAAAAAAAGAAACAACAAAAAAAAACACACAAAAAAAAAATTGCCCTGGTGCCTAGAGTGTTCTGCCCCCCCCCCCCCCCGGGGGCAGTTCGGCCTAATAATAGGCCGATCTGTCCCCCGGGGGGGCAGAAATGGCCTAAAATAAATTTGCCCCCCCAACCCCCCCCCCCCCCGGGAGCGACCCTTGCCTACGGGGTCGCTCCCCCTGCGTGACATTGGCGCCAAAAAACAAATCCCCGGTGCCTAGTGGTTTCTGCCCCCTTGGGGGCAGATTGACCTAAAATTGGCCAATCTGCCCCCAGGGGGGCAGAAATGGTCTAAATACAATTTGCCCCCCCAGGGGAGCGACCCTTGCCTGATGGGTCGCTCCCCATCTCTAAAAAAAGAAACAACAAAAAAAAAAAAACACAAAAAAAAAATTGCCCTGGCGCCTAGAGTGTTCTGCCCCCCCCCCCCCCGGGGGCAGTTCGGCCTAATAATAGGCCGATCTGTCCCCCGGGGGGGCAGAAATGGCCTAAAATAAATTTGCCCCCCCAACCCCCACCCACCCCCCCGGGAGCGACCCTTGCCTACGGGGTCGCTCCCCCCGCGTGACATTGGTGCCAAAAAACAAATCCCCGGTGCCTAGTGGTTTCTGCCCCCCTGGGGGCAGATTGACCTAAAATTGGCCAATCTGCCCCCAGGGGGGCAGAAATGGTCTAAATACAATTTGCCCCCCCAGGGGAGCGACCCTTGCCTGATGGGTCGCTCCCCATCTCTAAAAAAAGAAACAACAAAAAAAAAATTGCCCTGGCGCCTAGAGTGTTCTGCCCCCCCCCCCCCCCCCGGGGGCAGTTCGGCCTAATAATAGGCCGATCTGTCCCCCGGGGGGGCAGAAATGGCCTAAAATAAATTTGCCCCCCCACCCCCCCCCCCCCGTTAGCGACCCTTGCCTACGGGGTCGCTCCCCCTGCGTGACATTGGCGCCAAAAAACAAATCCCCGGTGCCTAGTGGTTTCTGCCCCCTTGGGGGCAGATTGACCTAAAATTGGCCAATCTGCCCCCAGGGGGGCAGAAATGGTCTAAATACAATTTGCCCCCCAGGGGAGCGACCCTTGCCTGATGGGTCGCTCCCCATCTCTAAAAAAAAAAAAAAAAAAAGAACAAAAAAAAAAAACACAAAAAAAAAATTTGCCCTGGCGCCTAGAGGTTTCTTCCCCCCCTGGGGGCAGATCGGCCTAATAATAGGCCGATCTGCCCCCAGGGGGGGGCAGAAATGGCCTAAAATAAATTCCCCTCCCCCCCAGGGAGCGACCCTTGCCTAAGTGGTCGCTCCCTTTGCGTGAAATTCACGCAAAGAAAAAACTCCCTGGTGTCTAGTGGTTTCTACCCCCCTTGGGGGCAGATTGGCCTCATCAAAATAGGCCAATCTGCCCCCAAGGGGGGCAGAAATGGGCAAAATATAATTTTCCCCCAAGGGGAGCGACCCTTGCCTAAGGGGTCACTCCCCACCAAAAAAAAAAAAGTGAAACAAAAAAAAAAAAATGGTCCCTGGTGCCTAGAGGTTTCTGCCCCCCCTCGGGGCAGATCGGCCTAATAGTAGGCCGATCTGCCCCCAGGGGGGCCAGAAAAGGCCTTCCCGAAAATATGCCCCCCTGGGAGCGACCCTTGCCCAAGGGGTCGCTCCCTTTTGTCAATAACAATAAAAAAAAAAAAAAAATCCCTGGTGTCTAGTGGTTTCTACCCCCCTTGGGGGCAGATTGGCCTCATCAAAATAGGCCAATCTGCCCCCAAGGGGGGCAGAAATGGCCAAAATATAATTTTCCCCCAAGGGGAACGACCCTTGCCCAAGGGGTCGCTCCCTTTTGTCAATAACAATAAAAAAAAAAAAAATCCCTGGTGTCTAGTGGTTTCTACCCCCCTTGGGGGCAGATTGGCCTCATCAAAATAGGCCAATCTGCCCCCAAGGGGGGCAGAAATGGCCAAAATATAATTTTCCCCCAAGGGGAACGACCCTTGCCTAAGGGGTCGCTCCCCACCTCAATAAAAAAAAAATGAAACAAAAAAAAAAAAAAAAAAAAAAAATGGTCCCTGGTGCCTAGAGGTTTCTGCCCCCAGGGGGGGGCAGAAAAGGCCTTTTCAAAAAAATGCCCCCCCTGGGAGCGACCCTTGCCCAAGGGGTCGCTCCCTTTTGTCAATTTCTAAGAAAAAAAAAAAAAATCCCTGGTGTCTAGTGGGGTTTCAAAAGCCGGATTGCAAGCAATCCGGCTTTTGAAACCCTCGGAGGGACTTCAAAGGGAAGGAAATACTTTTCCTTCCCTTTGAAGCCCCTCCGGGCCTCCCAAGTGATTGAAAAAGAAATGCTTTTGCATTTCTTTTTCAATCGCGCTGGAAGCAGAGCTTCCAGCGCGACGAGGGAGGCCCCTGTGACACATCAGCGCGCGCTGACGTCACAGGGGTGGGTGGGGGGGTCGGGGGTGGAAGGGGAAGGTCTTCCCCTTCCATCCCCGACTTGGGGGGGAAGGGGGGTGCACGGTGGGCGCGCTAGCGCGCCCCCAAGTTCCCCTGTGCCATGGACGAGATGATCTCGTCCAAGGCACAGGGGAACTGTAGCCTTGGACGAGATCATCTCGTCCAAGGCACAGAAGAGGTTAATGAAACTGATAGATAATGAAGGAAAGCTTAATGCCATGGACCACACAATTTAGTCAAGTGGGAAAGCCGTGATTTGAACCATGGTTTCCTGATTGCAAATGTACAATTCGGCTAGAAGATCAATGCTTTGTGTTCAACTGTTTCAATAGTTTTTTATTAGTAATTTGTGTAAATGGAGTTTAAGAAATACACTTCCACACAATCTGAAGATCAACCACAGTAACAGAACATGTCTGTGTGAAGCCATAATTCTCATCATATGCGTCTCTTTTTAATTGCTGTTACCCGAGTTGCAATGTCCCTGGGGTCCAAGAACTTAAGGTGTTGAAATCTCTTAACGTTCAGTTTGTCAAGTCAAACGAGCCAGTAATAACATTAACATAAAAATGTATCTTACTCCTTTGCTTTACACTTCATTTTATATTTAATATTTCAGATATTTAAAGTGTTCTTCTCATGCAGATTGCCCTGCTTCAAATGAGTTTCAGACACTGACCTACTGAATAAAATTACCTGGAATGTACTTTAGAATATGTACTATAGTTTGTAAAGGAAGGTAGAAGAAGGGTTTTTAAGTCTAGTCCACCAGACAGCCGATACACTTTTTTAGCCTGGGATTTTCCTTTTAAAAATCAGTGTCTTCATATGGAAGTTTACAAAGGTTGTTAACGATCAAACCAAGTCTTTATATCCCCCAATGCACTTGTGGCTATAACAACATAATACTGGAAATGATGTGTTTGTTTTAACATTGATTTGTATTGTCCTGTGATCTGCTCATTGAGAATTGATTAGAAATGCTGAGCTGTCCTGAGTTTTGTTTTTTTTATGTATTTTTTATTTTATTTTTTGGACTGTGAATTATTAGACCATCCAGTCTGTTTTCTTCTAAGTGTGGTATTTTTTCCTGGTTATTGCATTCACGAATGTTCTAATGGAAGTTCTAGAAAGTAAAGAAAAACTTGGACTGGATGACTTGTACATGAGAAACTTGAGATATCTGGGAATGCTGATGGGTGTATCCATGTTTGCCTGGGTGCTCCTTAATACTAGTGAGACATATATTGTCACCAGCTCTGGGTATATTCACAGGTAATCAGCGTTCACAGATAATAAACCCATGTGACAAGTATTTTCAAGCTGTGCATCTTAAAGGAAAGAAACACCCACCTCCCCTACATCCAATCATAAGATTGAAATAACCAGCACATTTTTAGGGCAAACACCACTACCCCAAAAGGTCCTTTAGCAATGAATATCTTCTTGATGAATCATTCCCAATTATTTCCCTCTACAGAAAGTCTTTGACCAGTTTTAACTTCAAAAGTTACGTTTTTTTAATTTCAAACCAAGTCCTTTCTTTTGCGGGATTATCAGTAATTCATTATCTTCTTATAGTATATTTCCAATTAGGTATATATGAAATTCAGTCTTCAAACAATACATGGTAGGGGCTGATTTCCGGCCATAAGTGAAATTACATTTTTAATAACCCTAAAATTGGGGTTGATTTCCAGCCAGCCAACACGTGTTTCGTCAATCTGGAATTATCCCTATGACTTCATCAGGGCTGCTATTACAAAGTAAATATACCACTCAATTAGACTGAGTATGTTATCATAACTATCAATCTTCATCCAAAATAAATTGCATTGTTCGAAACCCATATACCTCCTGCGTCCGAGTCTGACAACCGTTACCATATCACAAGACTGTGTCAGGCAAAATAACCAGCAGCGAGTACACTCGTCTGTGCCATAATATCTGGAAATTATTTGGAATGAAAATTCCTCATGAAATTATTCATTGCTAAAGGACCTTTTGTGGTAGCGAGACCTATTGGCATTGCCAAAGCATGTTATCTTAACATTACTGCTGGCTTGCCTCACTAACTCAATTAAAAATAAGGCCTTAAAGAGGCTGTGCAAGCCCACCAGTTTGCTTCTGATGTAGCAGCTCTTTAAGGAGATGCATGCGACATGCAGCATGGCTTCAGACGGTCATGTCATTGTGTTTTTGATTTGCAGTTTCTGTTAATACCTCCCAAACAGAATAGCATCCTTTTAAATCAAATGACTTGACACACCTCTATGTTTTAACAGTTTTTGGTCCTCTCCAGATTACGTGATGGAGGGTGGGGGGGGGCAATGTCTGGGATGCCGGGCTCAGTTCTATTTGGGCTCGCCTGTCCCTAAAAGATGAGGATCGATATGGAGCCTGATATATGGTTTAAGCCAGGCTTCACTTTCCCACCTCTAATTTCTGCATCGCTTTAGGGGCCGGCCCAGCACAGAGGTGACAGTTGAACAGATGACAAAAGTGGTCCTTTGTACAAGAGCTTTCTGCAGGAAGGAGATGGTGAGAAAAGAGTCCCTGATATATTAAAACAAACCACCCAGTTCTCTGTCGGCCCCTTTTGCCAAGTTAATTGGACTTCGTCTGGAGCTCTGCTAAGGACCACCATCCCACTTGTCCCACCTTTTCTTTGTTTGTTCCATCCCATGGAGCACGCCCCTGGACTTGTAGCCTCCTACTTCTGTGCTTATAGGCTGCTGCTGTGCACTACTTTTTAGGGTCGAGCCTGCGTCGCTTGCGCATGCGTTTCACTTGTGAGACGCTTTAGTAGATAGAAAAGGGCTCAGAGCCCCATCCATGTTACGTCAGTGTCTTTCATTGGTTCGTGGGCTTGCCTTTCAAAATCTGCTTGCTTTCATTAGTGGAAGGCACGCATACGTCATGCCTTTTCCGGTAGTTAGCCCTCCTCAAGCACAGCGAGCAAGTACTGAAAACATGCGAGGCTTGCTGTTTCCCTTCGGGTTTGTGGACTACTTTTTATATTTTTTTCGTAGCGCGCTCTCACTTGGCAGAAGTCCAGCGCTTTGCATGACATCGACCCTGTTACACAGTTAATTGCACTTTTGCCGGTCATGCACATAATTGCAGTTTTGCTGATAGGTTTCACTACAAGTGAACTGTAGCTGTAGCAGCGCTTTTTTTTTTTTTCTTTTCTGTCTGCATGCCGTCTTCAACTGTCCGTACGAGTGAACTGTAGCAGAGTGATAGTGCTGTTATTTTCCATTTAATGTGGCAAGAAAAGTCCGGTTGGGAGTTTACAACTGCTAATAGTTGTAACTCTGAGAAATGCGATACCCTATTGCATTGCAAATGCTTGTTTATTTTGTTTCTGCACATGGCATGGGAAGTCTCTGGTCGCACAGCTGCTCCCCCTGCACGATTGAAAACAGGCCTGTGAATCTTGTTTTTGTTAGTTATACCAACCTGCTTTTATCATTGGCTGTGCACGGGGAAGGATGGAGGCAGCGGGTCATGTCAGCGGCTGAAAAAATCGGCTTCACCCTAGCCCGAGTCTCTCTGCGTATCCGCTCATTATACTTGGGGTGGGCGTCTGAATCCCAGGAAGCATCTTTATGTTAAGGCCGATGCAGCTGTTCCCTCTCCTGTTGTTAATTACCCCAGTTATCCATGTTGCCATAGTGACACCTTTGGTTCCAGGTATACTCAAAAAACCCTATTTCCCATCCCAGCCCTAACACCTGTTCCTTGTATTTACTCCTCCCTTTATTTGGCAAGGCTGCAGGACGTTTTCTATGCAGCAACGGTAGGATTTCCTTAGCTATCCGGGTAGGCTCTTAAAGCAGTGGAGGCCTGACGAGCCGCAGCTGTGGGTTTGATGCGAGTTGGCCCTCAAAATGTATGTTGCTCGCGAAAAATCATCTAGAACAAGGTCTGCATGGGGGAATGAAGGGAACGATCTCAGAAAGGCACTCTCAAGATGGCTGTTCTGGTTAGGCCATTGTGACACTGGTCATGCTCAAAGGGGAAGCAACCTCACCAAGATGGTCTCTCGGTTTGTTCAGGAAAGTGTTCTTTTTCGAAGCTGTGTTACTTTACAAGTGATGCTAATCAACCCTTTGCACCTGAATCCTTGCTTCGCCTGGTTTGCATGTTTTTTTTTTTTTTTAACCAGTTCTGTGCCCAGGACGTAATGGTTACGTCCTGAGGCACAGTGCTGCTGTGCCCAGGACGTAACCATTACGTCCTGGTCACAGAGCCCAGAGGGAGCACTAGCGCTCCTTCTGAGGGGTTCCCCCCCACCCCCCCAAGTCAGGGATGGAAGGGGAAGCCCTTCCCCTTCCACCCCCGACCCCCCCCCCCCCGTGACGTCCGCGCGCGCTGACAATCACAGAGCCTCCCCCATTGCGATCGAAAGAGAAATGCTGTGCATTTCTCTTTCGATCACGTTGGGGAGGCCCGGAGAGGCTTCAAAGGGAAGGATATGTATTTCCTTCCCTTTGAAGTCTCTCCAAGCGTTTCAAAAGCCGGATTGCTTGAAAATATATTTTAGGCCATTTCTGCCCCCCCTGGGGGCAGATCGGCCTATTGTTATTAGGTCGATCTGCCCCTAGGGGGGGTAGAAACCTCTAGGCGCCAGGGCAAATATTTTTTGGTGTTTTTTTTTTTTTTTTTTTTTTTTTTTTTTAGAGATGGGGAGCGACCCATTAGGCAAGGGTCGCTTCCCTGGGGGGCAAATTGTATTTAGACCATTTCTTCCCCCCCTTTGGGGGCAGATTGGCCGATTTTAGTTCAATTTGCCCCCAAGGGGGCAGAAACCACTAGGCACCGGGGATTTTTTTTTTTGGGCGCCGATGTCACGCAGGAGGAGCGACACCGTAGGCGAGGGTCGCTCCGGGGGAGGGGACTAGGGGGTGGGGGACAAATTTATTTTAGGCCATTTCTGCCCCTCCTGGGGCCGGCTGAGCTAGAGGCCAAAATCCACAGGTAGGCACTGTTTTCTATGAACAAATGTGATGTGTCCACGTTGTGTTTTGGGCCATTTCCTGTCGTGGGCGCTAGGCCTACCCACACAAGTGAGGTATCATTTTTATCGGGAGACTTTGGGGACCGCTGGGTGGAAGGAAATTTGTGGCTCCTCTCAGATTCCAGAACTTTCTGTCACCGAAATGTGAGGATTTTTTTTTTTTTTTAGCCAAATTTTGAGGTTTGCAAAGGGTTCTGGGTAACAGAAGCTGGTCAGAGCCCCACAAGTCATCCCATCTTGGATTCCCCTAGGACTCTAGTTTTCAAAAATGCACAGGTTTGGTAGGTTTCCCTAGGTGCCGGCTGAGCTAGAGGCCAAAATCTACAGGTAGGCACTTTGCAAAAAACACCTCTGTTTTCTTTAAAAAAAATGTGATGTGTCCACGTTGCGTTTTGGGGCATTTCCTGTCGCGGACGGTAGGCCTACCCACACAAGTGAGGTATCATTTTTATCGGGAGACTTGGGGGAACATAGATTAGCAAAACAAGTGATTATTGCTCCTTGTCTTTCTCTACATTTTTTCCTTCCAAATATAAGAGAGTGTGTTGAAATGCCCTGTAATTCACATGCTAGTATGGTCACCCCGGAATTCAGAGATGTGCAACTAACCACTGCTCCTCAACACCTTATCTTGTGCCCATTTTGGAAATACAAAGGTTTTCTTGATAGCTATTTTTCACTCTTTATATTTCAGCAAATGAATTGCTGTATACCCGTTATAGAATGAAAACGCACTGCAGGGTGCAGCTCATTTATTGGCTCTGGGTACCTAGGGTTCTTGATGAACCTACAAGCCCTATATATCCCCGCAACCAGACGTAACGGTATATTGCTTTCGAAAATCTGACATTGCAGGAAAAAGTTAGAGTAAAACGTAGAGGAAAAATTGATGTTTTTTTTACCTCAATTTCAATATTTTTCTTTTTCAGTTGTTATTTTCTGTAGGAAACCCTTGTAGGATCTACACAAATGACCCCTTGGTGAATTCAGAAGTTTGTCTACTCTTCAGAAATGTTTAGGTTTCTGGGATCCAGCATTGGTTTCACACCCATTTCTGTCACTGACTGGAAGGAGGCTGAAAGCACAAAAAACTGTAAAAATGGTGGTATGTCCCAGTAAAATGCCAAATTTGTGTTGAAAAATTGGGTTTTCTGATTCAAGTCTGCCTGTTCCTGAAAGCTGGGAAGCTGGTGATTTTAGCACCGCAAACCCTTTGTTGATGCCATTTTCAGGGAAAAAACCACAAGCCTTCTTCTGCAGCCACTTTTTTCCATTTTTTTGAAAAAAACGAAATTTTCACTGTATTTTGGCTAATTTCTTGCCCTCCTTCAGGGGAACCCACAAAATCTGGGTACCACTAGAATCCCTAGGATGTTGGAAAAAAAGGACGCAAATTTGGCTTGGCTAGCTTATGTGGACAAAAAGTTATGAGGGCCTAAGCGCGAACTGCCCCAAATAGCCAAAAAAAGGCCTGGCACAGGAGGGGGCAAAGGCCTGGCAGCGAAGGGGTTAAAGGGCTGAGGATTTGTGTTTGTTTGCATGATATCAAAAGCTTAAAGCTGCAGTAGTGTTAAGTGCGACATCAAATAAAAACGCTGCAGTATTAGAAAACTGACGACCTTCTTCTTGGCAAGTTATATAAATGGGGTTATGACATGCTTGCTGATATGATTATTAAGCAGTTCCCGGCATGCGTTGTAGGCAGGGTGGACACTTTTCCTGGTTTCTTAACTTTAGCACTAGTAGTGAGAGACACGTCTCGGCATGAATGTTACTGCTGCCGTGACAAGTAAGTGGTCTCGGTGAGAATGCATGGGTGCAAGTGAATATGTATTTTTATTGTCAAGATATTCTCCAGTTTTCGTGCTCGGAAAGAGCATGCATGAAGATCTGTATGCGTCGCTGCACAGACAAATCCGGCTAACAAGCGTTGATTCCGCAAACTATTGTCATGCCACACTAGTGGAAGAAACATGTTATCCGAATAATTTTCCCCATGTGACAAACACAGCATATTTTCTTTTTAAAAGTAATTTTTTATTGAAAACCTGCGGAGTCGATGACTTATTGTACTTTTCATCAAAATATTTCGGCACAGAGCTTGACTTTTGTGCATCATTTTGTACGATCTTTAGAATTCTGAGATGGCCGTTGACTTGCCAGACTATGTTGTAGGACAACGTCATGAAAGCAGGAAAGAACATTTGCAGTACAGTACTTTCGCAAAACCGGCTATTTGCGTCGTGTTTTTTTTGTTGTTGTTTTTTTTAAACAAATAAATATGTTCTACACAGTTCACACACGTTTGTTACCAGATGGAGTTTATGTTCCCTGACTTTCAAACCTTCCTATGAAAGCAGTATCCCTTTTCAACCTCCACCAACCTCCAAACATTTGAGTGTGTCCTCTTTATAACCTGGCAAAATGTTAAAGGCTCTCTCCAACCTCGTGAACTTTGGCAACAACTTCGTGGCTTCTTTATCGCTGTGATTCACATCCCGTGAAGCACCTTAAGGAGGCATCTGCCATTTCTTGTTCTTAAGAAGACAATTTTGAGGTCTCGAACTTGGAGGAATTGAGGTGCTTTTTAAGTTTGCTTCATACTTAAAGGCATAGGTTTGAGTAGCTGCTCCAAGTCCTTATTAACTGAAATATTTCCTCTCATTATTACGCAGTTCAAATGGGAAGAGAAGTGCTAACACCTTCAGATTAATTTGTTGGAAAAAAAATTACAAACTGTGAACATGTCTAGAATTCTACATATATTTAATGAAACATTTATTCGAATCTCTCAATTTAATACCGCTATTTAAAATAAGATACTAACCACGTAAAACTACGGTTCCTGTGTGCATTTGTTTTCTCTGTTGGTAATATTTAGAAATTCACATGAATACATATCTCTTCCTGAAACACATTGTGATTAATCCTGCAACTCTCTTCAATTAAAGGCATTCTGTTGTTGATTTAAAATTAGGTTTAATATTCTTGTTGTCTTTTACTGTCAATTAAACTTTACACATCTTTTCAGTTCTTTGAGGGAAATTGAATACTAAGGAGTTTGGCCCCTCTGTTTGACTTTCATTGAAACTGAGGCATAGATTTAGGGGTTTAACGTGGGGTTTCTTCAGATTTGTAAACCTGGAAATTCATATAATCCTGTTGTATTTGTATTTAGAAGCAGACACTGATAAAATAGATCTGCAAGCACTTTACGAAATAACGTAGCTGCCTTCGGATACCATTTTGCCCTGTGAAGCATCTCACAAAAAAAAGTTTTGTCCAGTCAGGAATGCTAACTTAAACAGATACATTTAAAAACAAATGTGTCGACTGCCTAACTCTCATTTTACAATCCCACTGCCCCTCATCTCTCAAACTTCCTGGCTACTCTGTATTGCCAGCTCACACATAGTGAGCACAGTTTCTTTCCGTGCCTTTTCAAGGTTTTTGTCCCTCAATGCTCTCCTCCTTTAAATAGGGTGTCTTCTGCATACCCAGGCCCCCCCTCCTTATGTGTTTGTGGCCTGCTTTCCCCTTCTTTCTCTTTTTCTCATACACTTTCTGCTCCTCTGTCACAAGTTAACTCTCGACTTCTTGCACAAAGTGCTTGTCCCTTTCCTTCATCCTTTCTGTCTATTCTGTGCAGCTCTCACCCTATCTATTCACCATGGCACAAATACACTCCATACCACACAATTCCACAACAATTCCAATACAACCCACATAAGTCCACTCCACACCAGATATATCCACTACACTCCAAACCAAAACACATAGGTAAAAGGTAGTCATTTACAACGCCAATAGCTCTAACTCTCCCAAATGCGAGATCTATTGCATTGCAAATGCTTGTTTACCTTTGCTAATGCTGAGCAACAGTGTAAAGCAAAATGAAGCCCCCCCACCCCTGCAGAAAGTGACCAGGGGCCCTAATGTGTCCGATATCCCACAGATATTCATTGGTCTTGGGTTGAATGGAGTCCTTTGAAGGTTGGGGGCGCCCCAGAAAACTGGGGGAGGGGGAGGGGGAGGCGAGGGGCGCTCTTCACCGTAGCATTTGCAGGTGACTGTGTTATGCTCCTGAAGCTGAACAAAATCAGGGACCTGTCAATTTAGAGCACAAGGACAAGTGCTGGCAGGTTGATGTGGCTGAGAGTAAGCCACTAGACCAACTTTGGATGGGACTGGAGGTGGAATTATGGACAGGTACCCATTGGGCCTTGGCATGATGCTGGTACTGGTGGGAAAGTGGTCTGGTTTTTCTCCAAACATGAGTCTTACAGGAAAGAATCTGTGCAGCTGGAAGTTATATAAAATTTGCTTGAAGGTGCTACATTTGGACTCATTTTTATTTATACATTTTATTTATTTTTACTTTAAAGACACAGTGGATTGGAGCACATTGTGTTTTTTCTGTTTGCATATTAAATGTTGTGGTCGTTCTCTATGATTGTTCAGTGACTCCGAAATCAAACCTGTTTAAGACGTATGTGATGAAAATATAGGGAGCTGAACTGTAAATACCTTGAATGTGTATGTATGTAAATGAATGCGTTTAAAACAAAAGGGTGATGATTCTACACTTTGTACAAGATTTTACCATTTGCTGTTCATGCATTTCTTTTCTTAAATATTCTTATATGCAATTTAAGCACAGTAACATCTCTCCATTTCCTTTTGACAACCACATTAATTTCAATTTGGTCGATACCCTTCCCATTTCTTTAGTGTGGTTTAAAGTACAACACCTCACACGGGGTAGTAAGCACTATATAAAAGCTGCAATACAAAACAATACAATCTGGTCTCATTCATTATATTTTATCTGCAGGATTCCATATGATGAATCTTTTGCTATGGCCAGCGACCCCCTGGAAGGCTTTCATGAAGTGAACCTAGCTTCGCCTACTACACCAGACCTTCTTGGGGTGTGTGAGCCAGGGACCAAAGAAAAAACTACCTCAACTAATATTGTGTACCGACCCCACAACTGTATCAACTGCTCATCGGTTCAACCAAACTCTCTGAATGTATCCGAACTTCCTACTCAACCGGTGTATTCATATCCAAGACCAGTCAACTGCGTGGAATCTTCTGGAACTGGGTATGTTGGATAGACACAGGAGCCAAGTAACTTTTTTGAATTTAGTTTCTATTTTGTATACTGTGTTTGCCTCTTTCTTGTTCTTCTATACACTTCATTCTCACTAAGATAACCTTTAACAGAATGTCCATCTTACTCCATCAGTTGTAGTTTCTGTGCAATTAAATGTAAACCACGAGCACAGGGTCAAGTGAGCAGCTCTGACATATCTTGTAGATAATGGCAGGCTTCATAAGAACTCTAGTGATCCTGTAGGCTAGTAAGTATCATTGGAAAAAGTAAGTATTTGCAAATTAGGAAACAAAGAGTTTGCACAAATCTGGCACTACAAACTTTAAGTCTTGAGGCCTGTAGTTTAAACACTGCCTTTATATAGGTAGAACCCAGCTTTTTAAGTAAACCTCTCAACTTGAGACGTTGCCTATAGATTTGAGAACACATGTGCAAGCTTCCCACAGACATGTTATCTGGATTTGTATATGGCTGTTTATCACCAGATAGGGTATACTATGATGAATAGAAGAGATGTATAGGTGCATGAGTCATGTAGTTAGTTGAAGAGCCAGGTCTTCAGCCTCTTGCAGATTTCAAGAACCGAGGAGGGTGCCCTGATGTGTAGAGGGAGGCCTTTACCTGTTTTGGGTGTGATGTGGGAGAAGGCTACGGCTCCCATTCTGCTTTTGCAGATTTGGCGGTGTGTGCGAGAGACAGGCTCAGCACAGTTATCTGGTAAAAGTGAAGGTGGCTGTTGACGTCTGCTAGCCCTATGTTGTGCAGTGCCCTGTATGCGTGCATGAGGAGTTTGAATTGACAGCGTTTGTGTATTGAAAGCCAGTAGAGTTCTCTTGAGGTGTGGTGTGATGTGAGAGGTGTAGGATTAGTCTTGCTATGGTGTTCTGGTTGGTCTCAAGTCAGTGAAGGAGGTGGCTAGAGATTCCACTATAGAGAACGTTGCCATAGTGTGACAAGGACTTGAGTAACTGTACTCCTGTTCTTGGGTATCCTTTTTAACACTTTTCTGAGGATGCATAGTATTTGAAAGCAGAAGGAGCTCACTGCTTTTACTTCTTCTGACATTGAGTGTCATCTATGATGTTTTCCAGGTTTCTGGTGTAGTGAGTGGGTGTTAGTGTAGGACCAAACTCTGACGGCCACCAGGTGGTGTCCCAGGAGAGTTCCTGTTCTCATAGATCAGCACTTCTGTCTTGTGGGAGTTGAGTTTGAGGCAGTTGTTTTTCATCTGTTCTACTGTGCTGGTCATGCAGTCAGTGAAGTTGCTCCTGGTGGTGGTGGACGTGTCGGGTATTGATAGGATGAGTTTGGTGTCATCAGCATAGCAGATAATGGATATGCCATGTGCTTTGATGATGTTGGCGAGAGATGTCATGTAGGTGAACAGGGTTGGGCTGAGAGATGAACCTTGGGCGACTCCATAGATAAAGTCCTTGGACTCTTGTGTACTGTGGGAGTCTTACTGTTTGTGTACTTCATGTGATGGAGCATATACATTTGAGGGCTGGTTCTTGGATGCCTTCCTCGTGAAGTCTTGATGAGGCTGGAGTTTGACATGCTGTCAAAAGGATCAGAAAGGCCCAACACTACGAGGTTGGTGGTATCTCTGCAGTCTAGTAGGGTTCCAATCTCGTCTGTGGCAGAGATGAGTGTTGTCTCCATGCTGTGGTTGCTTCAAATTCAGACTGGGAGTGGTAGAGAAAGTTGTAGAGTTCAGGTGGTTGATAGACTTCTCTGTCACTTTGACTGGGTACTTTGGCTTGGAGCACAACAAACCGAGCATGCAGAGCAGCTTTAGAACTCCCCTTCATATGGAAGATGCCCAGTGCCTGTTGTAGTAGAAATCTGGTCTGGTGTCTGGGCTGGTGGCCCACTTGGTCATGTTTTATGCTATACATTTCTATTTAGTTTCTATTTTTTTGCTGAATAGGATATGGTGCATGCAGAAGGGAGAGGATGGGCATTATCTGATTGACGTTTTCTCTTTTTTCAGTCTGGTCTCAAGACAGCTGCCTGTTGGATAAAAAAAACAATAGTGAATAATAAGAAAATTCTTCTTTATACATTCAGAGACGTTCGATTCCGGAGTAGAATGCTAATCACCGTAAAGCGCTACAACACCTTCTCAGTAGTAGTAAGAGCTATATAAATACCAAGCAATAAAGTAGACAAGCTTTGAGTTAGGCTTCTTCATCGATTGGTCTGTTTAGCTGTCTTTAGTAGTGTACTTCTGCCTTCCATAGAATACACAAGTGGCAGTGGTTCGGCGCTTTCAGCAATTGACTATCTTGCTCCATGACGGCATTTTTCCTGATATTGTGCTCATATTCCTAAACAGGAGTGAAGTTCAGTGCTAGTTTTTTGGGCCAGTATTTTACTTTGCCAATTTTGTTTTCTTTCTAAACGTGTGTTTAATCCGTGTTTTTAAATTGCAGTAATTCTAAGGCATTAGTACCCCTTTTTCCTTGCACAAACAAGTTTATATTCTTGCTATGAAGCACTGGCATAGTTATAAAATAGTATGTAACATTTACGCTCTTTTTTTAATTTCTCCTGTTGTTATCCTCTTGCCACGGTTTCTGGTGCATCTTGTAGTCCCATTTGCTGTGGTCCCTGTTTTATTAGCCAAATGTTTTCTTGTTGCCGTTACTGCTTATCCTGATGTTCAGAAGCTCTCCAATTTGATACTGTCTCTAGATAGAACCTACTGTCTGCCTTTAGTGGAGCACTAAGTGCGTTTTGTGTCCTGGCCATTAAAATTGAGCGCTCAACATAGAGATGCAAATGTATCTGAAAGTCGTGGATGAGCATGGAATAAATCGCACATTCATATACCGTAGTGTAATAAGAGGGCAAATTGCACTTCATATACCGTAGTGCAGTGGTTCTCAACTTTGTGACTTCTGTAGACCCCCACTTTATCATTACTGGAACCCCCCTTGAATCATTATTAGAGTCTGGGGACCCTCCCATGGAGTCATTACTTGAAGCTGGGGACCCCGGCCCAAACGTTGTCGATGATTTAAACCACAAAACAATACTCAAAAAACGGAAACAAGCATCCCATCAAACACGTACACAAATGATAACACATTGTATTTAATTTGCAAACAAATATAAATAAAAAATACAACTTTTAATAAAAAAAGGTTAGAGCTTTATCATCCATACGTAGTATACTCTGATGCACCTGCACTCCTCCCACAAATCAATCTGAGGATAGTAATTTAACTTTTAGCTTCCAATTTCAAATTCCTTGACATTTACAGTTCGTTTTAAAATTTTCAATTGTACTTTTTTAGTTTTATATCCTTTATTTAATTTTGTAAGCATTCATGGACCCCCTGAGGAAGCTTTGTGGACCCCAGGGGCCCCCAGAACACAGGTTGGGAACCACTGCTATATAAGCCATGTTCCCCAGGGGGGGCTTTGCCAAAACAAAGGTGGTATTGACCTTCTTGTGGATGTAACTTCCTCCCAAGAAAATGGTTTCAAAAGACAGTCCTTATCTTCTGAACTTAATTGCTGAATGCTTAGCAACAGAGTTAACTTAACATTTTAATGAATTTCTACATGCAGTTTCCTGCTTCATTCAGGGAAGTGGACTTAGTATTCTCTTCTGAAATGTGGAAAGGTCTCCGCAAAATGTGGTGGATAAAGAATAGACACTGAACGCTATTAAATTCTGATTACAGGATCTATGTGAAACTTGTAGTGCTTAGATTAACCAAGTTCATGAATATCTGAAGCTCACCAAACCAAGTTTATGTTGGGACAATTACTTGCAGCGAGCACCCAGTATATGTGTAAGATTAATAATTAGGCTGAATTCCCAGGAGCTCTTCAGCTTCTTCCTATTTGATGCAAAAACGTCACCATATCTAGTCTTTCGTACTAGTGTTCTTATATGCTGTGTTATATACCCTGTTAGAAGAAACAAGATTCCCCACACGTTGTATAAATATTCTTATATTGATAAATAAAAATGCCACCAGGGAGTTGGCTTTCAATGTAAGATATGTGAGAACATTCTCAGTAGGGGCAAGGCAGGGTTGTCCTGTGTCATCAGTGCTGTTTGCATTATTTTTAGAACCATTATCCAGGCTTATTAACAGAAATATAAATTTAGTAGCTAATCCTATTGCTAACTCTGCAGTTTAAATATGGTTATGTGCTGATGACTTCTGTAGGAAATCCTCCTTTTCTGCTTAGTCACCATGTATTGTTGTGCCTTTTGCTGGACTCCAATTTTTGCTAGTGTTGGACCTCTGTACTTTTAAGCCTGTTGACCAGTGGTAAACTGCCTGAACAACTCCTTTAAATATGGTTGAATTGGCATATTCCTAACTGGTATATTTAACTTACCTAAAAGTCCCTAGCATGTGGTACAAAGTACATCCAGGGCCTGGAAGATAAATGCCGCTAGTGGACTGCAGCTCCCATTGACCCACCCACTACAGTAGCAGTGAAAACACTGCTTCAGGCTTACCAGTATAGAGTGGCTGTAGCATTGTAAAAACTGCAATTTACCCTGTCAAAATAAACCTGTTTGGCAAGCCGTAACCTCTGTTTTAAATACTAATGAGTGTTTCCTATGTATGCCTTGTTGCCCCCAAGCCAGGGTGCATGATATTTAATAGTAGGACTTGTAGAAATTTATTATTAAAATGTCTGTGCCCTTGACTAGTACCCTAAAGCTAGTTTTCACTGTGACAGGCCTATTTGTCCAATGTAGAAGACCAGAGTATAGAGTAAAAATAATACTGGATCTCCCGAAAGGAACTAGCTAGAAAATAATTAAATAACTATTTTAATAGTTATTGAAAAGCCAGTTAAAAAAAAAAATACTAAGGAAAATATGTTTTACCAAGTTACCTTTTCCGTCCCCGAAGCTCCTGGAGGCTAATGTACATTTGTCCTCATACCTTTCCTATGCACCGAATAGCATTTGAATAGGTGTGAAATGTCTCCCAGGAGCAAAAAATAAGCTAGCCTGATTGGGCAGAAATTACTCCAGTAAATCTCCCACAATATGCAGGGAGTGGGTTGTAAGCTTTCTTTTTTAAATTTGTGTCACATCCTGCTTGAGTGTTCAAGCCTACTTCAATGGCAGAGAACAGGGTGCCAAGATGATTTGTATACATCCACTGTCTGGTTGCTGAAAAAGACCCTGCTTCGTAGAGATAGACAGTCTCTCGCTCGCTCTCTCTCTCTCTCTCTGCTTCGTAGAGACAGACAGACTGTCTCTCTGTCTCTCTCCTCTCCCTCTCTCTTCGTACTACATACATTCCTTACACACTGCCCTAAATTCAGTTTGCCTACTCTTTTCCATAGCCACCAGGGGGTTGAGCTCAGGTTAATATAGTGTCATGAAGGGTTCACCCCGACAAGCATTGTAATTGATTGGTACTTAACCCCCTCAATTAATAGTCCAATTTCTTACTACTTTATTCAGTTCATAGAACATGAGAGCGATATAATTGCTCATACTTTCCAATAGAGTAAGGCTTTTTCAAAAATTAAATCGACCGGTAAAAGCAGGGGGCTTATTTTTGAACAGTCATCAAACTACTAAAGCTGCTGGCTTTTAATCCATGATAACTTCCAAATCAGTGTGGAATCTGGAGGTTGTGATTTTGTGCTCCACTTCACAAATGTACAGACTGAACTATGAATTCCTAATAAGAAATCTAAAAAAAGATTTGATAAAATGGGCACAAATCTCCCTATCAGTATTGGGGAAGCTCACTTTAATAAAAAAATAGTAATACTTCCCCCCCCGCTTGTTCTTTTGCATAGTCTTCTTTGTCATCTAGACAGACTTTTTTTTTCTTTTCCTCAAACCTTATTCGAATGATCATGTCCTTTATATGACTCAAGAATACCGTAGGATATCCAGGATTTAATTATGTGCTCCACTGATAACGGCGCTGGGCTCTGCTAGATTTCGGGCTATATTTCTTAGCTAGCAGTGGATATAGCTTTTGGAAGTTAATGATCCCTGGCATGCAAGAAAGACGCTTTATGGGTTAAATTAATTAGATGACAAAAGTGTCCAGGTCCTGGGGAATGTTCAAAAAGATTAAATTCAAAACTGAGAGCGATATGTCAAAGGTTTGCAACATGGGAAAATAATTTACAACCATACAGGAGCAGGCTGTGATCGTTTATGGAAACATTTTTCACTCCCCAAGGAACTTGCAAACATTTTTACACAATTGCACCAAAAGGGCATATGGTAATTATACTAATTAGAAAGCAAGGATGGGGAATATATGCTCTTTTTTGGATATGCCACACAAGTACAGAATTGAAAGGAGTGGGTTGTTTCAGTGTTTACATGTTTACAAATCTGCTCATATTTCAAAGATTTGACAAAGTACTGAACATGTTTGTTATGGTATTCCACCATGAACCTACATTCTATAATTTATACAAAGATTTCAATTTACGAAGTTCAGCAAAATTGTTGGTCTGAAAGAGGTGATGAAAAAATGAATGAGGGTGCTCACAGAATCTCCGAAAGCTCCAATCTCCGATACATATGATACTGTTGTATACATTACGATCATCACTACTGCGAGATTAAGTACATTGTTCCCCCAGATAAAAATACTTGCTTTATTTGCAACAAATTATTCAGAGTTTGAAAGCATGTAGTCTTCTCGTACCCCATACTTCAAATTTATTGCTTTTGTAGCTATTCCAAGACCGAAACAATTACTCAAAAGTCTTTAAACTGGGATCCTGGTGGTGGATTGCTGGGCAGATGCTAGAATGACGGCCAAAACAAGTATATAGAAAATGTGTTTTTTATTTTGTGTGTTTCTAGATTAATTATAGCTCAAAATTAGAAATCTACGGCGTACCCTACTGCGGAAGAATGGCTGGCGAAAATGAGAACAACTTTCACTTTTGCAAAGGCTTATCTTATAAGGGAAGGACTAAGCACACGTTTTGACTCCACCTAAGGACTATAAGAATGTTGAATTAACGCTATGATTTGATGTTTATTCTATGCATAGAAGGGTGGCCACGGTTATGTAATCTATTTTATATTATATGTAATTTTGTGTGCATTTTTTGTCTTTGTAAAAAAGGCCATTGTAATAAGCAGTGCATTTATTTAGTCTAATAACGTTTCTCTGATGAACTGTAGTTTGCTCTGATGTACTTTACACTAACATGGAACTCAAGACAGTAAATATATTTGTCTCAAGTAGCTACTGTATTTTATTATGCTGTTGTTTAATCTCTATGTACTTATACATGTAACTACTGTTTATTATCTTGCGCCTAGACACAGTTCAGTTGAGCAGTGTGCGCTATACACATAAGCAAATTTTAACTTAATACATTTGGTCCTGCTCTTTGTTATAGCTCTGCAAATCAGACATGCTCACCCAAATGCAAGAGCAGAAAGGACAGCCACCGCGCAGAGCGAGAGTTCTTGCAAGGAGCTACAGTTATCGATACTTTGGATGCACCCGATGACATCCTTGGACTAAGTACAGACAGCCTGTCTCACCTGAGGAGCCCTTCTGTACTGGAAGTGAGAGAGAAGGGATATGAGCGCCTGAAAGAAGAACTTGCTAAAGCTCAGCAGGTACTAATTGCTGACTAGTCAGTTACTATCATTTGTACTTTTACACTCTCTAAATCATTTTCTAACAATAAAATAGCCGTTTACCATAACTGCTTGAAGTAACAATTTGTATTGTCTTGATTGCTTTCCTGATAACAGGTTGAAGTTTTCTTTCTCATTGTTTTCCCTCCAAAAATGAACTTGCTATGCTTTTCCATATTGTGTTCTTTGTCAGATGTATCAAGTTCTCTTCATTATTATTAACATAATCATAAGAAGTATATTCACAAATTACAAGGATGTCAATTAGTTAAATTGTAAAAAGGTATCAAGTGTGCGATGATCACAAAATACCCTAAAGGCAAAACTTCTGTTGAGACAGTAAATATGGCAAAAGGTCCCTCACTGCAACCACTTCCGTCTCTAAGTGCTAGACAATCTTAGAAATATTAATGCAAGGAACCATTATTTCCATAATTTATATTTTTCATCCTGCGTTGCTATAGATCATCCATAAGAGATTAAATGAATGCAATGTGCCTAAAATAATAAAACGTCTAATGAAAATGAAAGGTAGAAAAGAGATTAAGAAACTAGAGGGACTGAGATCTGATGAAGACCTAAGATTTGGTAGAAATTCTGCAAAAAAAACTCAGTCCTGTTGTAGAGGCAGCAAATTATTCTTCTTTGGTCTCAGTTCCTATTTGGGCTATTGGTAGCCTTGTCATCCTATCTCATGATTAACTTGGTGGTTCTGCACAATCTATTTATTTCACCCTAGAAAATTTCATTGTGAGACATTTTAACCATTACATTAGTTCTCACTAACAGGGAAAAAATGTTTTTTTTTTTTTTCTTTTTTTTTTCTAGATCTGAAAGTTCTGGTCACTGATAAATGTCGGCACCAATTTAACCCTGAATTATTGCCACTAAACATCTATTCCAGTAGTTTAGGGGATGTTCTGTTCCATTTGGAGATGATTCAGCAGACATCAACTTCTCATTTCCTTGTGTGCTGCTGTTCTGATTTTCTTCCATGAAGACTTTATAGTCATCTTATAACAAGAGCAACAACACATGGCACTTTTTATACCTTAGTGCATCTTTTTTGTTGTTTATTCAAGGTCAGTTAAAGATTGTTTTTTTTATGATAATTCGTATACTTTCTCTAGGAATCACAATTGGTCATTTTACTGTTGCTTAATTTTCTGGTCCTGTTTCACAAGATCATAGACTTTCTTTGATAGTTGTACTAGTTATACAGCACACTTTTGAATGGTACGCTTTAGCTTCTATAATTCCTGTTGCCCTTAGCTATTGATATCAGTAAGGAACTTGGTTTTTAATGGGTTAGGACAAAGATGTGCTTTCAGAGCAGACTTGCACTTGGAGAAGTTTGAGGGTCTTGAGGGGAGAGTTCCATTTATTAGCCTCAAGTCTCTTCAACGCAGGCGTACCAAATTAAAAGGAGAGGGTCGGATAAGACTGTTATGGGTGGAGCGAACACGCTTATGAACACTCCTTTCTGTGCTGTTCTTCAGACAAATGGCAAAGATCTGCTAAATGAAGATTGTCTATGTAGGACATGAAGACATATATATTCCTTGCTCAATTATTACAAACCACTTGCCGTGGAAAACCAAGAAAGAACTTGACTAATAAATGTAATTTTATTGTACACTGTGTGATGACGTGGGATTTTGTGTTTTATTTGGGCCGCTTTAAGTATTCGTTTTTACCAAGAATGTGGGTAGGTCCTTGTGTATTTTTACACCAATGCGGGGGACTGTGTTCCTATTGAACATTTGTGAGAGGTTCACAAGTGACTTTACCTTTGTATTTTGTGCAGTGGGCACTGTTACCTTCCATTACAAGCAGGCACAGTGTTTTGCAGAGGCGGTGTTGCCAAGTGACAAGCCTTCTTTTGCCATCATGAGCTCCAATTTTCCTTTTGAAATGTAAGCAGAAGATATGGAAGTTCAACTTTTATCCTGGGGCTGTACCTGCACCGTCTGCAGCAAACACTAGGAAACTACTAGCTGTACTGTCTACAGCTTTATACAGTAACTCGTACATTTACTGAGTTAATGTATGTACTAAAAGCAGTACAGTTTCACCAAAACCAGCTCATGGACTTTTTGCATGCTGCATGGACACTAGACATGTCCTTGCTAATTCCCTGATCTTTCTGTATGAAGGAATGGCTCTCTCATAGGCATGCTTTTTTTCAAGATTTATTCCGGAGGCATCCATATGCATAGTGATATCTATTGCCGCAGTGCCGATTACTGAGCTTTCAGAAAGCAAAGCTCTGTCATGCTGTCAATTAAGGAGGATGAAATCATGAAGGTGCTTCCTGCACTATGGTAAGGCTTTGTTGAGAGTTCAGCTGCAAACTGGGTGAATGCGTTGTAGCACTATGAAGTGAACATTGAGCTGAAGCCATATAGTGTGGCCCATGGTCCCAAAATGGGATCGGAAATATGTCTTGGCATCCAGTGCAGATGTCCACAATGACATATTAAGTAGCTTAGCATGGGCTACGTGAGTCATTTTTGAAGCATCCATCACAGAAAAGTGCTTAGAGGCAGGGGCCCCATTTTATTCTGTTTGACATCAGATGGTGGAAAAGCAGTAAATGTACTCAAAATCTAATGTTTTCCAGTTTGTACTGAAAAGTAAAATATTTGCTTCTAAATTATTTTTTAGGTTATAATCTGTTTAAGCCAGAAACCCTAAATATATGTTTTAGTTGAGCATCTGTACAGTAGCAAATTGTTTAGACTCAGTAGTGGATTGAATACATTTTGTGACACGTGGCACCAGTGTGTCACCTTGGGGCATAAGTGATGTCCACCATGCCATTCTAGCCGGGTGGGTAGGCCATTCCAACTAAAAAGGACTGTAGATGCAATATAGCAGCAGTTCTTAACCCGGGGTCCCTGAACCCCTGGGGGTTTGTGATGCCTACTCAGAAGGTCTGCAACTGTTTAGAAAATTAAATGATGTTAGCAAATTAGTAAAGTTTATTTACATAAAAATAGTGAAATGGAAATTCAAAAAAAATTAAAGCACTCAAAAAGTGACAGAATTTGAAATTGGATGCTTAAAGTTAAGTCGTTTCCTTAGATTAACTTGTGGGAGCAGCCCAAGTGCAGCAAAGAGAATGTAGGATTGACAATCAATCAACAGGATTTGTAGAACCCACTTATCACCGGTGAGAGTATCCGGGTGCTGGGATCTGCTGCGTGGGGTCTCAGTCAAACAGCCAGGTCTTGAGATTTCTTCTGATTTCCTGGATGGAGGGAAAAGTTCTTATGTGGATGAAGAGGTTGTTCTAGGTAGGTTTTTGCTTCATGGTAGTAGGAGTGGCCACCGAAGTTGCAGTGGTGGATCCGGGGTGGGGGGGTGTCAGGTGTATGTGTGTATATATATATCTGTGCACGTGTGTGTGCACGTGTGCAGGGTGAGAGAGAGAGAGAGAGACACGAAGCGCAGGTGTCTGGTGGTGCACTAGAAGTTAAGGTGATGGTTGAGGCATGCAGGTTCTTGGTTGTGCAGGACTTTATAGGCATATTTATGCAGCTTGAATTGGCATCGTTTGTGTAATGGGGAGCCAGTGGAGGTTCCTTAGGTGGGGGGACGTGTGGGTCCATCTTGGGAGGTCCAGAATGAGCCTGGCTACTGAATTCTGAATGAATTGAAGTGTTTGTGTGAGTTGTGATGCGAGTCTGGCGTAAAGAGCGTTGCCATAGTCTAGGCAGCTGGTGATGAGGACCTGTGTGACAGTTTGTCTGTCTGTTGTAGATAGGGAGCCACTTGAGGAGCCTACAGAGCATGCAGAGGGGAGAGCGTTGATCTGGTTCTTTATGTTGAGTTGATTGTCAATGATGATTCCTAGGTTTCTGTCATGGTTCAGGGGGGATCCCCTAGGTTGGTGGGCCACAAGGAGTCGTCCCAAGGTGAGGTGGTGTTTCCGATTAGCAGTACTTATGTTTTGTCAGTGTTGAGTTTGAGGCAATTGTCCCTCCAGTTGATGATGCTGTTCATGCAGAGGTGGAAGCTGGCCTTTGCGGTAGAGGGGTCTTTGAATAATAAGAGGACGAGCGGTGTGTCGTCTGCATAGGAGATGATTTTTAGCCCATGGTTTCTGATGATTGGTGGCCTCAACTGATGTAGTGGGGTGCACCAACAAAATGAATGCCTGCATTGGGAGCAATAAAAACAGAGTGCTATGCTAGAGTCTGGCTTCATTTTTTTTTTTTTTTATAGAAGTAAACCACATTTTGAAAAGCTCCAACTTCAATAATAAAATTTAGAATTTTGTATATTTTTAAATTTAAATAAAATATTTTGTCATTTGTGTATGTGTTTGATGTCTACTTGTTTCTGTATTTTTTGTGCATTGTTTTAAGGTCCGTCAAATAGAAATTGCATATGTTGCGGTTCCTAACTTCCATTATTGACACAGTGGGTGTTGTCAAAAGGTTAAGAACACCTGCAATAGCGTACCCATCAAAACCAATGTAATCAACAAAATGTACCAATTTCTTCTATGGTGGAAACGAGTTGCATGCATTACTTCTCCAGTGTACTAATGCTTCACAGGCACGTCATGTAGCCTTCCCTAGAATGTGACCAGGTATTGGAACGCCTCTTAAAAGTAAATCTACATTGTATAGTATAGGGAATGAGACCCTGGGAATAAAAGGGATTGGTCTGTTGGGTTGGACGTATTTTCACCTCTGTGAAAATATTGTGACCTATGTTTCTTACTTAGTTGATTAGATTAGATAGTGAGCCAAAGAAAGTAAGCAAGAAGAAGGGGCTGACACGTTCTATTAGACCTTTCCACAGTAGGCATCTGAGGCATTCTTTGACTGCAGGGTAGTAGTCTGTGTAACTACTATTGCCTTTGGTGTGCTAGACACCATTATCATTGCACTCAAATTACATAAGTAAGTTAGTCGTTTAGGGCACTTGAATTTCCAGATGTAGCAACTTAAAGGGCTGGTATGGGTTAGAAACTCACATGCAGCGTGCACAGTAGGTACAAACACAATGAACTGCCCAGTCACTACAGCAACTTCAAAAGTTCATATCAGGTTTTATGCCTGTGTTTGTAAACTAAGGATCTTCTCTGCTACACAGAAAAGTACAATGCAGTTGATCATTTTGTGGTCTTTGTCTCTGGCACTGGATGCACACTGGACATCTAAATGTGGTGAGACCCTGTTGTTCACTATATGCCATTGGTACCCTTGGAATCACTATTCCACCATCCAAATTAAATACTGGTCCCCTCCCTCTCAAAGTCAATGACCCTAAGATTTTAAGGTGCCAAGGTTAATGCATTGTTTCTGTTTCCAGTTCAGTAGAGATACAGGTGGTAGGTGTCCAGTCTAAACGTACATCTAGATGAGAAATTTAAGTGCCCACCTGGTATCCGTGTTTCAGATTATCTTCAGTGTGAATCACTAGCCGAAGTCGATCAGCAGCCACGTGTGTTCCCCAGGGGTGCCTGTACCTTCAAAGAACCGGTCGTGGTCAGGTTTTAAAGATAGCTGGGCCACCTATCGGCGGGTGGAAGTCTCCATATAGGTTTAAAGCGACAAGGGCACTCCAAGGCACAGTACTATACCATTGATCTGTGATGTACAGTTGTTCGTGAAACTAAGACATATTGTATGCCCTTTAAAAATAAACTGCAACTAGAAAGATAGTTCAGTTTTATTTGATAAGAAGTAAAGAGGAGCGACCGCTCTGTCCATATTGGGCTTGATGTGGCAACTATGGTACACTAATGGAAATAGGTGCATGTGGATGTTGCAGGGTAATCACAGATGAAAGCAACTGTGCACCTCCTTGACCACTAGTTGCTGACCATGTGGCTTGGAAATACTGGGCTGCAAGAATCTTTGGGTTCTTTGTGGAGGCAACCTCCAGACAGATCTTCAGTCAGTCTAGCCTTTCACAGGTCTTTCTGGAAGTCAGGGGAGGGAGGTTGAACTCTGCTTCTGGCCATTCACATAAGTAAGGATTCTCCAAAATCCAGAGTTTATCCTCAGCCCTTAAAGTAGCTACACCCAGTGCAAAGCTTGCGTCATCGGCTAATGTCTTATCCACCACTGCTGTGCAGTGTCACCTCCTGGACCCAAAGAAGTGCAAGTTCAAGGAAACAAACCACAGCTGAAGCTTTGAATTTTAATCCTTAACAGCCATCGGTCATTTGAGGAGTTTGAGGTCCAACTTTGTCATAAACATAGTCCCATATTTCAGATCTGTGCTGTGACTAAGTTGCACACAACAGGTTGTACTTACTTTTGAAGGTGTGGCAGCTGTACAGGAATCATGTTTATGGGTGTATTGAGTACTGCTTTCTGTGACTTCTATATATAAATACTTGAAATGAGCATTTACCTTGTTAAATGGTTAACAGTTGATGCTCAAATTTAGTTTTCTGTCCTCTGCTTAGTGTGGAAAATGTCTAAAGGATTCCATTAATTTGGCTGGTATTGTTTTCTTTAATGTTTCTTTCAGGAATTTTAGATCTACTTGAGATGCTATATTGTTGATGTCATGCTATGTATGTGAATTATGCTTCTGCTACTCTAGGAGCTGGAGGTGATTAGTTTTGGAATAGCCTTGTGAAAAATTTCAGAGGTGATTTGTTTAATCGTTTCGAACAAAGTTTTTCGATAGCGCGTGGTATTTTATGATCCACTATTTTATTAATCGTGATTTTTAAAAAATATATTTTGTTTTTTGGATAGCTCTTAGAAGCTGATTTATAGCATTTGTGCTTTACAGCGATAAAACAAAGTATGACAAGCTGACTCGTCTACTAGCGTTGGTGCTGGTGCATTAAATGACATCAGTTTCAGACCATCAAAGCTATTTTGACATTCCAGAGACCACATAACTTTGTTTTGCTGCTTCTGAAGGTCATGGATGGAAGTCATGCATCTATTGTTTAAATGTTTGCCTCATGGTCAAATACTCTTCCTAGATTCTGGGTTTTGGGTAATTCCAAATCTAACAAAGATTGGATCTTGGCTTCTAGAGGTCTTGTCTGTCCATTTCCCCACATGATGTCCAAGATACACTGCATAGTCTGACTAAACAAGCCTTTAGTTCCTTCATTGTCAGTTTGATCTTCTGCGTGGCAGGGTCCAAGTCTGAGATATTGCTAGTCTTCTTTATGAGGTGTCCCAGTTGTTCATTCCAGCGGTCATGGAAGATGACTGTCGGTATAGAATGTCTCCAATCCGGCCAGGACGTGATTTCCTCCTTGCTTCAGTGTGAATTACCTGTAGCCACTGGTTAAATAAAAATATACTAACTACTTTACTAAAGTCTGCTTGGAAAGTTTATTGGCAACTGTCTTGGTAATAGGATTGTGATCCCAGAGTCAATGCAGAAACTCAGATCACGGAATTGCTTAAGTACTAGTACCATTGGGTTGACCCATGAACTATATAAAAGCAGTCAGTTAGTTTCAGCATCTTATCCATAACTGCCTTGATGCGTACAGGGACTCTGTTGACATGGTACAACCAGTGGTTAGAAAGAATACACAAGCAAAAGCGGACCAACACGTCCTCTCACTGTTCCTCAGCTGCTAGCTCTGAGATACAGTTCACTTTTCTGCTCCATTTATCAGGTCACTGAGGGGCTGATGTTCCTCCAGCTGTGGCTCATTCTCCCTCCAGAGATAGGGTTCATTTGATCAGAACTGTGGTGCTCCATGGTGTTATATATGTTGTTTAAGCTGTTCACTTTGTTGGTCTCGATGGCAGTAGAAAGATGTCTTCCAAGTATGTGTGCAGATAAGCTTCAGGACCAAAAACCATTCAATCTCCTTCTGATCAGTAAGTATTGCCTTCTAGTCTGTTTACTTTCTTGGCTCCCACACAAAGGTTATCATTTGCCGTCTGCATGAGTTTGACTACATTGAATAACAGCATTTCAAGTGTACGTTATACAGTAGCAGTGTAATGTAGGGATGATGGCTCTCCCAAGATGTTATTCATCATGGAGGAGGATAGATACCTCTGCAAACGTCACACCCATACAATTTGAATACTTTGTCTGTGAATTTTGCAATTGGGAGCATTCCTACATAGGTGGCCAGTGTGTAAATTAAATAAAAATTATATTATTTAGAAAGACGGACTGCTAATTTAATAATTTGAACTGATTCGTGAAACAATTTGTACTTTCACTATGCATGTGTTTTGGCTTAATTCTGAGCAAAAAGAAGAATAAAACCAGTTTTTCTTTCATTAACTGTTCTCTTTAGGAGCTCAAGTTAAAAGATGAAGAATGTGAAAGGCTTTCGAAGGTCCGTGACCAACTTGGACAGGAGCTGGAAGAGCTTACAGCTAGTTTGTTTGAGGTTTGTTTTTTTAATCTTTGCTTAAGATTTCATATAAGAAACGACTTGCTCCTGAAGAGCCCATCTAAATGAGTAATATGTGGATTTTGGTTCACCTCACCGGCATAGTGAGTCTCTGAAAATCGACTGCAGTCTAGGACCAGGTTGTGCAGAGCTGTGCCTTGATTCCATAGCATTTCAAAATCAATATTATTTATGTATTATACATGTAGCCCCCTTCCTCCCACCCAGCCGCTCAATTTCATGTATGTTTTGTTAACATAGGATGGGAGAGAAGGCCACTAAAGTCAGAGGGATTTTAATTCTGATAAATGTAAAGGCTTTCACTTCTATGGTATGACAATAGAAAAGACTAATTGACAGTAGATATCAGCTGGGTTATAGTAAATTCAAGAAAGTGAACCTGTATGTCAATCAGTGTGATATAGAAGGAGAAAAAAAAAAAACTTCACCTTGAAAGACATTTCACCGTATATGAAGTTAGAGGCTCAAAATATAGGGTAATGATGTACAAAGCCATTTTGTGGTCAAAAAGCCTGTGATTCGCAAAATCACAGGGCTTGAACAGCAAAATTGCTTTTTTTAAACTACTAAACTAGTTTTGCAATTCTGTAACATGTTACTGAATCTCTAAATGGCATAGTGAATTGCTATTTGGAAGTGGTGTGTTTAGGGCGTCTCTTCCAAATAGCAATTCTTTGTAGCATGTATCATTGTTTTGCAACTGTAATCTAATCTCAACACATTGAAAAGTGGACATCTCCCAAGTTGGGATTGTACCACATTTGGGAAAGGAAATTGGTTCCCTTGATATTACTCTTCCTTTGTGAATGTAAAAAAAAGTTTGTTGGGGAGTAGGCAGACCCTTGCTAATTCTCCAACAGACTTAACCAAAAATAAATTAAAAAAATATATTTTTAGATGCCTTCTTATTTATGAGCTATATTATTGAAAAATAAAGATACAATATTTTAATACAATCGCAGACATGGTGGTATAGTGTGGTGCAATTTGTGATGCACCTCATGAATTTTGAGAAGGTACGGCGAATTTGGACCCACTAAGATTTGGAATTTTGTGAACTGACCTATTAGTACATGCTGTTCGCAAAAAGTTGGTGTGCAATGCCATAATCTTGGTTGATCAACAATTACATAATGAAGCAATTGGTAGTGAGGTGCTGGACATGATATTCCATTGATTTGTTACTATCTCTATGGGCAGAGGTCAAATCCTTTTTGCAGTTTGTTAGACTTGGCATCCTTGGCGTGGTCTCCCCTAACTTTTTGTCTCTGCTTTCCAGATTGTTGATGTGTGCTGGACTCTGTTTGTTGATGTTTTTGATACTCTGGGCACTTTACCCCTGCTAACCAGTGCTAAAGTGCAAGTGCTCCTATGTAAAATGTATGTGTAATTAGCTTATCCATGATTGGCATATTTGATTTACTAGTACGTCCCTGGTAAAGTGAATCAGAGGTGCCCAGGGCCTGTAAATCAACTGCGGCTAGTGGGCCTGCAGCACTGGTTGTGCCACCCACATGAGTAGACCTATAAACATGACTCAGACCTGCCACTGCAGTGTCTGTGTGTGCAGTTTTAAACTGCCAATTCGAATTGGCAAGTGTACCCACTTGCAGGCCTAAACCGTCCCTTTTCATACACGTAAGGCACCCCTAAGGTAGGCCCTAGGTAGCCCCATGGGCAGGGTGCAGTGTATGTTAAAGGTGGGACATGTGATGTGTGTTACATGTGCTAACAGTGAAATACTGCTAAATTCAGTCTTCACTGTTATAAGGCCTATCTCTCTCATAGGTTATCCTGGGGGCTGCCTTGAAATATTATTAAAGTGCAGATTCCCTTTGAGAGCAGATAGAAATTGGAGTTAGGGGGTCTCTGAGCACATAATTTAAAAATACATTTGTTAGTGAAGTTGGTTTTTAGATTGCTAGTTTGAAAATGCCACTTTTAGAAAGTAGGCATTATCTTGCTTAAGCCATTCTGTGACTCTGTCTGTTTGTGGATTGCCTGTCTGGGTCAGTTTGACAGTTGGGCTGTTTGTGAATCCCCTCTAGACAGCGAGACAAAGGGAACTGGGGCGTAGCCTGCATATGCTGATGAGCCTCAATGGGCTGTGCCTGCCCTCTCATGTATGTGTAATTGGATTCCCAATGTGTGCAGATTCCCTTTGAGAGCAGATAGAAATTGGAGTTTGGGGTCTCTGAGCACATAATATAAAATACATCTGTTAGTGAAGTTGGATTTTAGATTGCTAGTTTGAAAATGCCACTTTTAGAATACATGCCACATACGTGATACACAATGCAGTCTCCAGCCCCCTGGTGTGTGTCTGGGGCCTGGCCTGGTCAAGGCAGGATCTTGTGAACAACAGAGACTTTCCTTTGAAGTATGCCTACTTTAAAGGCAAAAAGGAGTATAAGTATCGAATCCAAAACCCCTGACAATTAGATCCCTTCTGGGACCAAGAGGAACTTCTGCCAAGGAGAAGAGCTGAGGAGAAGTGCTGCCCCTGCCTGTGTCTGTGCTTTGTTGGGCTAACATGCAGTTGCTGCTTCTGCCTGTGAAATGGGACAAAGACTGGAATCTGTGGTGTATTCCTGCTTGTGAAGAATCTCCATGGGCTTGAACTGAGCTTGCCTCCTGTTTTGAAGTCTCAGGGTCATCAAAGACTTCCTCTGCCAGCACCTGGACTCTCAACTGAGACCTCTGCCTTGCCAAGTGGTGCCCTACCCAGTCCCTGGGCCCGTGAAAGGTGAAGTTGGCAGAACAAGAGCTGAAAACCCACGCATAGAATGCTGTGCAGGGACATTTTCAGTGCACCATCTGCAACGCGGATGATAAATGACGTGCCACCGGCTTGCGGCTAAAATTGGCGCTCCACCTGCATTGCGGCTGGGAGATCGACGCAGCAAGGTTGGAGAAACGACGCGCAACACTCGCTTGCAGCTGCTGATAACGACGCAAACCCCATGCAACGCGGTTTTCTAACACCAAATGACTGGATTTTCCACGCATCGTCCCTGGGTGGCAAAGTCAACCCGACTGCGTGGATTCAAGGTGCCCCATCTTGAAATCGATGCATTGCTCTCTTGCGAGGCAGAAAAACAACTCATCGCAGACCTGACCAGAGAAGAAACGACACACAACCTCACTTGCGAGGAAGGAATCAACACATCGTTGACTTTTCCAACGAACACTCGCCTGTGCAACTTTATTTTTGATGCAAACAAGGTACTTTGTGCAAAATCATGGTTTCCATTGTTTTCTGTGGAGTAAGACTCTTATTCTCTTGAAAATTTGTGTGTGTCGGATTTTTGTCGTTTTGGTCTAGATAAATATTGCCTATTTTTCTAAACTGGTGTGGTGTCCATTTTGTAATGTTTTCACTGTATTATTGTGTGTGTTGGTACAAATACTTTACACATTGCTTCTGAGTTAAGCCTGTCTGCCTGCTCGTGCCACGCTACCAAGGGGGTGAGTGGGGGTTAACCAGGTGTTTTTCTCCTTTGCCCTGACTAGAGTGAGGGTCCTTGCTTGGACAGGGGGTAACCTGACTGACAACCAAGGACCCTATTCTAACGCAGTTACAAACCCTGTGATTTGCAATATGGTAGATCTCATGACTACAAAATGCTTAGCTTATGTAATAAACCCATTTTGCAAGTCAGAAAAGCCTTTCAGACCCAAAATGGGTTTTGCAGTCCATTCCAAATCGCAGTTAGGGGGAATCTGAATTGAACTTCCTCTCCTAAATACAAGTTGCAATGGTCTGTAACAGTAGATTGCGGTTGCAAACCATCAATTTTAATCCCCAATCCCCCTTCCCCCCCCCCCCCCATGTTTTCCCAGGTGTATTAAGTCTTGCTGCTTTGAACATATTGACATATTTGAGGATGCTCTTGATGCACCCGGGTAATTCAATTATATAGTTCTAAACTAGAACATCATTCAGTTCATCAAGATGGCAAGTTCTTCCGTCTAAAGATACACAGGAGCCGTAATGTAGAGTCTTCAAAACACTTTTATTCTTAGATACAAAAATCCTTCCCAGCCAACGTGTTTTGTCCCTCCTAAAGGACTTCCATCAGGGAAGAGGACCGTATATTACTAATTCTGTTGTTCCTCCCAAACTAACTTCTATGCAAATGTGGTGGAACCTGTCACCACTACCATGCAATTAATGGCCGCCAATAAACCATCCGTCAAAAAACACTCCATCTTCATGTGTAACTTCATTCTTCCACAGCCGTTTAATAGTATGTCCTAAATGTCCCTATGTGCTATTTCAAACACTCTTGCATACTTCTACAGGCGGAATGATCATGTCACCACGCAGCACCATCTTCCCATTTACTTCAGAAAGCTCATCTCATACCTTGCTATAGGGTTGTTCTATTGTAGGGAGGGTGCTGTCTCTTCTTTCATCTTTTCTTATCAAATCTATTATGTTTTTCAATACTTTGTCTCTTTCCATAGCTGTAGACCAGTCTACCTCATTATCTATTCCCTTACACCAATGGACCACATCTTGTTCACTCTTTAATGCTTCTTTCTTATGAACATGTTGCCAGTCAAGTGCCATGCATGAAAGGCAATCTACCTGTACATTTCTTCAGCCAGGAATATATTCTATCTTTTAGTTGGACTCCTGCGAACGTGATGCTAGCCTAGCAAGCCTTTCTGAACCCTTACCGGTGCCGCCCGGTGATACAATTCTCAATAATGGTTTGTGATCAGTATGAAATGTGATTTGACATCCCTACACATATTTTATTTTTAAATAACATAGTACTTGCAGTCTCCTGAGAGTGGGATGTAATACAAGGGAAAATATACCTGTTACTGAACTAAATACCTAGATGAACTGATACACAATGTACTAATAAATTAGACTTTCTGATCTTCATGCAAGGGTCTTGTTTTTTTTAAACAAGAAAAGTTAAACCCTGCAATAAAACTTAATTAAAGAAAATGATTAGATAAACTATACTCAATGGTTTAAGATGCTTGTTTCAGTCCCAAATGCTGAGCAGGTGTGCCCATCACCATTGTGAGCACTCCCTAAATATTGTGCTGATCTCCGAATATGGCACTTATTAAAACCTCTATTTTAACTTTAAATCATAAGGTTTAGGTGTACCTATCACCGTATAGAGCGCACAATAACATAGTGCTGCAGATTGTAACAAATACCAATTTCCTAAACTTTGCCTCTTTCTAGTTTGAGGCGTATGGAAAGTTGCCCAACTTCCAAAAATGGCTGACCAATATGTCGCAGAGCATGTTTCCAAAGGAAACTAGTCTTGGTCGCTTGGCGCGTCGAGTGTGGTTAACACTTGTGATTGTGAGAGGCTGACAGTGGCTCCTTGTGACACACGAGAAGTGGCGCGTTCTTCTCAGCTATGGTACGTGTGGAGTCCCTGCGGTGCATGAGGGGCAGCGCTCTTCTCGCAATAATGCTGCACGTGGGGTGCCTTGAACAACGGTTGCACGTGAGGAAGTCAGTTGAAAGCGGTCGGGCACCCAGGCACACACACAAGTAAACTTTTGGAAACGTTTCTTTGACATGCAGTTCCTCCACTGGCAAAATACGGCTGTCAAAGTTACTCACTCTGCTCAGGGAACCACACTCTTGCAACGCCTCTGACCACAAAGTATTTAAGGCATCAGGCAGAGATTAAAATGTAAATGTATTTATATTACCATTCTTTAAACGTATATTGACCTTCTCGACACAGAGGTACATTAAAGTCACGCAGCCTCTTCAATATAGAAAGCCACTGCACCAAGCCCCGACATCTTACTTGAAATGATCCTTCTGTGGGTTCTTAGCATCCACGCAGAGAATGCCTCTTGATACCTGCTGCACTGTTACTCCTCACCAAAATGTAAAGATGCAGCCGTACTCTTCCATAGAAATAATGTGTCTTTATTGGAAAACATATATCCTCATATGTAGCGCTCCCTTCGCCTGTCAGCAGATAACTGCTGGCAAACGGAACTCCACCATACAGCATGCTGTTTTGGAACATAGAATCTCAAAGGAGATTTCAATCAGTAATATAAGTGTTAAACATAGGCAAATAGGCTATAACTTCTTCCATCTTCTTCATTTTTATTTGCTGCTTCTGAACAGATAAGTATTTATGTACAATGATTATTTAGAAAAAAGTTGTATTTGTAGTTGATATGTGATGATTTAAGAGAAGGTAAATGTATTTATTATTCCCAATTTATGAGTAAGAAATTTTGTATATGTTTTAGTTATACTATATATTCTAAGCGTTGGCGTGATAAGTTTATTAGTTTTAAAACAAATACTGATTATACAGATATTGTGTGAAACATTTTTATACATTGTATAGCGAATGTAGATTTAAGATTTACAGTTGATTGGCAGCATTTTAAGTAATTTTGGGAAATAACTGAAAAACGTGCGTTGTGAAGAGCGGTTTGTACCACATAGCGCATTCTTACATGCATGCGATTAAAAAGTGTAGGCTTGTGCTGCAAGTATTTAATTTGAGTGAGACCGCCATTATTGTGAAAAGCTGAGGTGAGTCAGAGTGCGAGACACATCTGACATCATATTTCACATGTGGTTGGTCTTGTTTTGGGAGTGTGCATATGTATATGACTGGCTGGTCAATGCGTATGCTTGTTTCTGAAGGAGGTTGGGCATGAAGAAACATTATGCTCTATTTTTAAAGGACATAGGTGGGCGAGAACCGTTTCCTCTGTAACATAACGCATTAGAGCAGTGTTTGTTGCGGAGAATGGTTTTTGATGAAACACACTTGTGAGAGGGAGCAATAATATTGTTAAAAAGTAGTATAATACCTAGAACAGGAAATGTTTACAATAAATAATAAATAAAAAAATGACAGTTCAGTATGACTGAGAAAGTTATTGAAGAATCCAGTCAGGAGGAATTAATTAAAAAGGATTGCAAGTAAGGAAATGCAGGTTACTGTCCAAGAGACAGTTAAACAAGTATTGAGTAAAAAAAAAAAAACTGAAAATAGGAATATTGATGAGGAGAATCCTCAATTTCAATTGGTGCAGGGATATGGTGTCTCTGAGCAAATATGCAAGAGAGAAGTTAATATGGTGAAAGGAAGATTTGGAAGCCTGGAATGGACAGACTGATTTTGTTCTGTAGACTGATGCGAGCAATTTAGGATGGGTAATCACATGTTCTGGTTAGGAGACAGATGGAGTTTGGACTATGTTAAAGAAAGAGGAACCCATACATTATCTGGAGATGCAAGCAGGTTTATTTGTGCTCTAAAGTTTCAAGAAGAAATAGAAGGGGAATTCAGTTTTAAAAAATGATGGACGACATGACTGCTGTAACATATATGAACGAGTTGGGAGGAAGCGGGTCCAAGAGGTTATCAGAATTAGCAAAAAAAATATGGGAATTTTGTTTGGAACACAAAACAGAATTAAAAGCAGAGTATTTTCCTGAAATTCACAATGTGATAGCTGACTGGAGCTCACACACCATGACAGATTACAGCCACTGGAAGTTAAGGGAGAATATTTTTTAGAGAATTCTGAAACGAATGGGATCTGTTTGCTTCTAAACTGACTTATCAGATACCAAATTATATTAGTTAGAGACCGGATCTTGGGTCAATAGCAGTGAATGCATTTACGCAGGTTTGGAAGGAAATGAGAGAGTATGCTTTTCCCCCATTCTCTGTGATCCAGAGAGTATTAGTGAAGGTGAGGAGACAGATGTCAGTTGTTACTAATCACGCCTTTTTTGGAGAACACAGGCATGCGTTTCAATAGTGATGGGAATGGAGATATAGATAACATATTTAATGACGTCATGCAAAGGGCTTTAATTAGGTGTAGAGAAGAAGGAGCATCCTTTAGTTGAGTCGGGTTTACCGAACCTTCTAGTATGGAGGATCTCAGGTTTTCAGGTAGATTCTTAGGATTTTCGGAAACAGCTACAAGCTTATTCAGTGAGTCATGAGCACGAACAAAAAGATACAGAGGAGCATGGAAGGTTTGTTTGTGTTGGTGTGTGGAGAAGGACTCTTATCCTGTGGAGGCAGATGAAATAGAGGTGGCAAATTTCCTAGCAGGTTTATTTGAGAAATGGATGCCGTATAGAACAGTGAATTGTTACAGGTCAACGGTGGCAGCAGATAATTCTTTACACCTAGGGTTGTCGGTGGGTAGAAGCCCACTGGTATGCAGAGTGATGAAGGGGATTTGGTTAAAGAGACCACTTAAGGCAAAATATCACACATTGTTGAATGAGGATTTGGTATTAAAATTATTTGTGAGTTTGCCAAGCAATAGATATTTGGAGGTGAGGGAATTGACTTGGAACTTAGCAAAGTTTTGTGTCTTATTTCTTTCAGAAGAGTTTCAAATGTTGGAGCATTAGAAGTGTCATGTAGGTTTGTTCAGCCAGATGGAGTAATTTTTAAGATTTGCAAACAAACAAAGACTTATGTCTGGATCTATTTTTTTTTCTCCTAGATTTGATAATTAACCTAATTTGTATGTGGTTCGAAGTTTAAAAGCATGTCAAAGTAGATTGTTGGATAAGTGATGTGCTGGAGTGGATCAGTTATTAAATTATATGTAAAACCATTTAAAGCAGGCACAAATGCAACAATACATAGGATGAAGGCTGTAATGAAGGAAGCAGCTGTAGATTTGTCACAATTTATGTGCATTCTGTCAGGGGTGGCATGCGAGTAAGGTTTGTATGATGGGAGGATACTTGGAAGACATTATGAAAGCAGCAGATTGGTCAACTGCGGAAACCTTGGAGATTTTGTTTGAGCTGTAGAACATGCTTCAAATTGTGCTTTGAAAGACTTTGAACATGCATAATGCCAGTTCCTGGCTTGCCATAAAACAAGGCTAGCCTTTTGTTTTGCCATAAAATGACGATTATCATAGGTTAACTGAATAAAAAAAAATAGCAGGAAGAGGTTTTGGTGGGCAGGGAAATTGAATAGACATTAATATAGTTGTTACAATGAGTAATTGAAAAATTATTTAGAGCAGATTGACATTGATAATAGCAGAATAACTAGATTAAATAATCAAACAAAAGAGGTAGAAAATGGAGGACAATGAATTTTTATAGGACAGAGTTCTAAGTTCATTGTGATGTTTTAAATTTCTGTTTTGGAAGCTTTTAAAGGTTGCTGCTCAGGAGTGATTATAATGCCAGCCTCCTTGTCTTTAATAAAATTGTGATTCTTTATTCAGTTAACCTATGAGAAATCATCACTCTTCATGCGTTCCTGGAAATCATTGGTTCTTTGAGAAGCCCCAGGGAACAATTTGCTTACAGGATTAAGGTGCCTTCTACAGAGTGACACTGCTGCTTTAGTGATACAGTGAATGCAGGCAACTTGGCCTTTCATCCTCCCGACGTCGATAAACTGAGTACCCTTGAGATGGTTAACATTGATAATTTATGATTCAGTGCCAAGGCACTCCCTAGGGTGGACATGCATTTTACACATACACATCATGTTATATTACCTTAGGTTACAACCAACAAGTAATGTGTGCAATGTTATTCACTAATTTATAAATAACATTGCACATATTTGTAAAAGCAAGTTTTTTTGGGGGGTGTGTGGGTGTGTGTGATCGCAAATCTAGTTGCAAGTTTAAATGTAATATTCTAATCACATTCTAAGGATAACACCTGCATGAAAAGGCTGACTATATAAATACTATGGTTGAGGATACGCTGCCTGTTCCCTGCCTCTGTAAGAGTGTGTATCTGTATCGTTGGCTTGGTTAGAAGATGGTCCTTCACTCACATGTATACTTCACTAAGGCAGTTCACTAAACATTCTGCATATATGGACCTTTGAGCCCAGGAGGGCACTGATTTCAGCACCTTTTCTTTTCTGTTAGTGGGTTTAGAGCCTGCTCATTGCTTACTATTGGTTGTCTTCATTGTTACTTTAATTTGCTTGCTTTTAAGTGGTCAGCTGGCGAAGGCCTCTTTCCTGTTGCTCTCATCTAGAGCATGCTCACAATACTTATCCTTCTACTGCTCATTTTCTAGGCACTACTTTTTTGTGTTAAGCACTCTACCGCAGTGCGACTTTTCAGCTGGCTCCCTCATGTACTTCTCCTCTCTGTGCTTCTTGCCCCCATCCACTCATTCGCCTTCCCTTCTTCAGCTGTTGCTTAAAACCAGCTTTCCTTCCATTGTCTGTGTTGTTGCTTTTCATAGCACTTGTTGTCCCCTCCAACCCTTTCCCTCACTTCCTCTGAGTTGCTCCTGTCCTGGTCTGCCAGAAACAAATTGTGATGATGCTTTTAAAAAGTAAGATAATTCAGCCATGCTGTACAATGTACAACTGAAAACTAAAATGACTAAAAAGATTGACAAACCCAAAGGTGTTCTTGTTGGTATGGACGTTTTTATGCAGTAATACAATTTTGGATTATTAACAGTGTGCATAATAGTGATCTACACTCAAAGTACATGTGTACACTTATATGATGCTATTGCATTTTGAATGTTGTTGTATTTTTTTATGATCTGTTAAAGGCAGGAAAAGTGACTTATGCTAACTAGGCCTCAGTGAGGCCTTGATGCCTTTGTGATCAAAATAGATGTCTCATTGTGTCAAATTTTCTCTTTAATGTTCGTGCTGCACAAATTCAAGCAAGCCATTTCTGTTAATTTTTGAATGACTTTGTTCTCATAGAAGACTCTCTAGCATGGGCTCAGTAATGTACAATTCCTTTAACGTTCTTCCGCCTGCTCTCAGTATTGCATTCATTTACAATGGTTTAATTTTGTTTTGTAATTGACATCTCCGGATGCTAAGTCAGTATTCTTGTAGTGGGATAGGGCTTAGGTGGCAATGCTGTATGAATCTTGTCCTTTTTAATGCTCTTATTAGTTGAAATTGTAATTATTGTTTTCTCTCCATGATGAGTAGCCACTTTCAGTGTTGGTCTTTGATGACATTTCCTATACACCCTCAAATTTGTGGGTGAGCCAGATGGCTTTCTGATGCTATTAGAGATGCTGTCTGAGTTCTTACTGATTTTGCTGTTCCTTTGGGACTTAAAATATTTTAGATTTTGCATACTGTTTTGTATTGATGAGGCCCTTCATGGCAATGACTTTATGTATCTGCACTTTACAATTTCTTTATTGTACCTTATACATTTTTGTAGTACGCCATTCTAAGTTCCCTAATTCTGCCCTATACCTAATTTATTGAGTTAATATTCCTTATTTGAATGCATTTTTTGTATGCTGATTTTTTACCTTATCTTGGGACACAATATATTATGAAATTGAGGATGAACACCATTCACATTCCACCTACCCCTCGGCATGTTTTTTGAGGTACCTCTTGTGGTATAAGATTGTAGGGGTACCCAAAGCTCACATTTAGATTTATTGGCTTCACCAAGACTTTTTTTTTTCCTCCTCCGTGCTTTTCTCTGACTCTGCCTTGATTTCATACACTCAGATCCTGTGTCAAATAAGTTGTCTATCTGATCTTGCTATTTGTTTTGAATAACTTATTCAAAAGCTTTGCACTGCCCATTTATTATTTCACAGTTAACATTAACTTTGCTTTTTCAGGAAGCTCACAAAATGGTTCGAGAAGCAAATGTTAAACAAGCGACAGCAGAAAAACAATTAAAGGAAGCACAAGGAAAGGTTTGTTAAAAGGCAATTCTTGCTGGAATTCATGCATGCTTTTATGTTTTAGTATCACCAGCTGTATTAGTCAAATATGAATACATTGATAATTAGTTCATCTATGTATTTCTTTATATCTATGTGTGTGTGTGTATATATATATGTTCGATGGAATGTGTAGCTGCAGATACACATGCTGTGCACATCCCGCCATCTGGTGTTGGGCTCGGAGTGTTACAAGTTTTTCTTCTTCGAAGAAGTCTTTTCGAGTCACGAGACCGAGGGACTCCTCCCATTTCGACTGCATTACGCATGGGCGTCGACTCCATCTTAGATTGTTTTTTTTCCGCCATCTGGTTCGGACGTGTTCCTTTTCGCTCCGTGTTTCGGGTCGGAAAGTTAGTTAGAATCTCGGAAAAATCGTCGGTATTGTTTGCGTTCGGTATCGGGTTAGTTACAACAGATCGACACCGAATTTAGAAGAGCTCCGGTGGCCCTTCGGGGTTTTTTCGATCCCCGTCGGGGCCTGGTCGGCCCGGCCACGTGTCTCTTCAAGGCTGATGGAACGGACCCCATTCCGCTTCTGTCCAAAATGCCATAACAAGTATCCATATACAGATCAACATCTGGTCTGTAACTTGTGTTTGTCACCAGAACACAAGGAGGATACTTGTGAGGCCTGTCGAGCGTTTCGGTCCAGGAAGACACTCGGGGACTGAAGAGCAAGAAGACTGCAAATGGCGTCGGCGCCGACAGGACAAGGGCGTTTCGAGGAGGAGGAAGAAACATTCTCCACCCAGGATTCGGACTCTGAGGAGATCGATCTCGAGGAAACGCCGAAAACCGTGAGTAAGACGTCGAAACAAAGAACTCACGAGAAGACCGCTAAAGCCCAGGGGACGCCACTGCCAACAGGCCATGGCTTAACCCGAAAAATAGGTGACCGTTCATCGGCACCGAAAAAGGGCGAGCTGGTGTCGAAGTCATCCGACTCCGGTCGAGGTACCGGCACACAGCAATCTCGAGCCCGAGATAGTGGCTCAGAGAAGATTCGGCACCGAGACAGCGGCACCGAAACGGGTCGGCACCGAGAGAGCACGACGCCAAAAGTAAAGAAGGTTTCGTCGGAGCCGAAAAAAGCAGCCGAAAAGGTTTCGGTACCGAAACAGCCGGCCTCGGAACCGAAAACAAGTTCCTACACTGAGGAACAAGGACTGTCCACACAAATGAAGACACATAGATTTGGACAGGAATTAGTGACAATAGAGCCAGATCACACACAAAGACGGCTCTTTATTCAAAAAGATAAAGGGAAGATCAGCACTCTTCCTCCAGTCAAAATGAAACGCAAGCTTGCCTTCCAAGACAAGGACAAACAGCCACACGCAAAGGTGGCTAAACAAGTAACACCGCCACCATCCCCACATCACTCTCCGCAACCATTACCAGTAGCCACTCCACCAATGATGCAATCCCCAACTCATACAGGAATGAGTCAAGATGACCCTGACGCATGGGACCTTTATGACGCACCGGTGTCAGATAATAGTCCGGAATGCTATCCAGCTGGACCATCGCCACCAGAAGATAGTACAGGCTACGCACAGGTGGTGTCAAGAGCAGCGGCATTTCATAATGTCAGCCTTCATTCAGAGCCCATTGAAGACGACTTTCTTTTTAATACACTGTCGTCCACACACAGCCAATATCAGAGTCTTCCTATGCTACCCGGAATGCTAAAACACTCCAAACAAGTGTTTGAGGAGCCTGTTAAAGGGAGAGCCATTACTCCAAGAGTAGATAAAAAATATAAATCGCCACCAACAGACCCACTGTACATTACACAACAGCTAACACCAGACTCTGTTGTAGTGGGAGCAGTGCGCAAAAGAGCCAACTCTCATACTTCAGGAGATGCACCACCTCCAGATAAAGAAAGTCGAAAATTCGATGCTGCAGGCAAAAGGCTGGCGGCACAGGCAGCAAACCAGTGGCGTATTGCAAATTCGCAAGCTTTGTTAGCCAGATATGATAGGGCCCATTGGGATGAGATGCAACACTTTATTGAACATTTACCCAAGGAGTTCCAAAAAAGAGCGCAGCAAGTAGTAGAAGAAGGACAGAGTATCTCCAATAATCAGATACGGTCAGCAATGGATGCTGCAGACACAGCTGCTAGAACTGTCAACACAGCAGTAACAATAAGGAGACCTGCATGGCTGCGTACATCAGGATTTAAACCATAGATGCAGCAAGCTGTGCTGAATATGCCATTCAACGGACAGCAGTTGTTTGGGCCGGAGATGGACACTGCGATCGAAAAACTTAAGAAAGACACTGACACGGCCAAAGCCATGGGCGCACTCTACTCCCCACAGAGCAGAGGCACATTTCAAAAGACACAATTTCGAGGGGGGTTTCGAGGGCAAACCACAGAAGCCACAACCTCACAAACAAAGCCCACTTACCAGAGCCAGTATCAGCGGGAAGGTTTTCGGGGACAATATAGAGGGGGACAATTTCAAAGGAATAGAGGAAAATTCCAAAGTCCCAAAACTCCTCCAAACAAGCAGTGACTTCAAGGTCACAAATCCCCAACACAACACCTGTGGGGGGGAGACTAACCACGTTTTACAAACATTGGGAGGAAATAACAACAGACACTTGGGTCTTAGCAATTATCCAGCATGGTTATTGCATAGAACTTCTCAAATTCCCTCCAAACGTCCCACCGAAAACACACAATATGTCAAAACAACATATAGATCTTCTAGGACTAGAAGTTCAGGCATTGCTACAGAAAGAAGCAATAGAATTAGTACCAAAACAACAAATAAACACAGGCGTTTACTCCCTGTACTTTCTGATACCCAAAAAAGACAAGAGTCTGAGACCTATACTAGATCTCAGAACATTAAATACCTACATCAAATCAGATCACTTTCACATGGTTGTATTACAAGACGTAATCCCACTGCTCAAACAACAAGACTACATGACAACACTAGACCTAAAGGATGCATATTTCCATATACCAATACATCCTTCACACAGAAAGTACCTAAGGTTTGTATTCCAAGGGATACATTACCAATTCAAAGTGTTGCCATTCGGAATAACAACTGCACCAAGAGTTTTTACAAAATGCCTAGCAGTAGTAGCTGCACATATCAGAAGGCAGCAAATACATGTGTTCCCGTACCTAGACGATTGGTTAATCAAAACCAACACGCTAAGATGGTGTTCACAACACACAAAATATGTCATAGAAATCCTCCACAAACTAGGTTTCTCAATCAACTACACAAAGTCACACCTTCTGCCGTGTCAAACACAGCAATACTTAGGAGCGACAATCAACACAGCAAAAGGGATTGCCACTCCAAGTCCACAAAGAGTTCACACATTTCACCATGTAATACAGACCATGTATCCAAAACAAAAGATACAAGTCAAACTGGTGATGAAACTACTAGGCATGATGTCTTCATGCATAGCCATTGTCCCAAACGCAAGGTTGCACATGCGGCCCTTACAACAGTGCCTAGCATCACAATGGTCACAAGCACAGGGTCAGCTTCTAGATCTGGTGTTGATAGACCGCCAAACATACATCTTGCTTCAATGGTGGAACAGTATAAATGTAAACCAAGGGCAGCCTTTCCAAGACCCAGTGCCACAATACGTAATAACAGATGCTTCCATGATAGGGTGGGGAGCACACCTCAATCATCCAAGGACAATGGGACATACAGCAAAAACAGTTTCACATAAATCACTTAGAACTGTTAGCGGTATTTCTAGCGCTCAAAGCATTTCAACCCATAATAAGCCACAAACACATTCTTGTCAAAACAGACAACATGACAACAATGTATTACCTAAACAAACAGGGAGGGACACACTCGACACAGTTGTGTCTCCTAACACAGAAAATATGGCATTGGGCGATTCACAACCACATTCGCCTAATAGCACAATTTATTCCAGGAATTCAGAACCAGTTAGCAGACAATCTCTCTCGGGATCACCAACAGATCCACGAATGGGAGATTCACCCCCAAATACTAAACACTTACTTCCAAATTTGGGGAACACCACAAATAGATCTATTTGCAACAAAGGAAAACTCAAAATGCCAAAACTTCGCATCCAGGTACCCACAAGATCAGTCTCAGGGCAATGCGTTATGGATGAGCTGGTAAGGGATATTTGCTTACGCTTTTCCCCCTCTCCCACTCCTTCCATATCTAGTAAACAAATTGAGTCAAAACAAACTCAAACTCATACTAATAGCACCGACATGGGCAAGACAACCTTGGTACACAACACTACTTGACCTCTCAGTAGTACCTCATGTCAAACTACCAAACAGACCAGATCTGTTAACACAACACAAACAACAGATCAGACATCCAAATCCAGCATCGCTGAATCTAGCAATTTGGCTCCTGAAATCCTAGAATTCGGACACTTAGACCTCACACAAGAATGTATGGAGGTCATAAGACAAGCTAAGAAACCTACCACTAGACACTGCTATGCAAATAAGTGGAAAAGATTTGTTTATTACTGCCATAATAATCAAATTCAACCCTTCCACGCATCTGCCAAAGATATAGTAGGATACTTACTACAATTGCAAAAGTCAAAGCTAGCTTTCTCTTCAATGAAGATACATCTTACCGCAATTTCAGCTTACCTGCAAATTATGCACTCAACTTCATTATTTAGGATACCAGTCATAAAAGCATTTATGGAAGGCCTAAAGAGGATTATACCACCAAGAACACCACCAGTTCCTTCATGGAACCTCAACATTGTCTTAACACGACTCATGGGTCCACCTTTTGAGCCCATGCACTCTTGTGAAATGCAATACTTAACATGGAAAGTTGCATTTTTGATTGCCATCACATCTCTAAGAAGAGTGAGTGAAATTCAAGCATTTACCATACAAGAACCATTTATTCAAATACACAAGCATAAAGTAGTTCTACGGACAAATCCAAATTTTTTACTAAAAGTGATCTCACCGTTCCACTTGAATCAAACGGTAGAATTACCAGTGTTCTTCCCACAGCCAGATTCTGTAGCTGAAAGAGCACTGCATACATTAGACATCAAAAGAGCGCTAATGTACTACATTGACAGAACAAAACTAATTCGAAAAACAAAACAACTATTTATTGCTTTCCAAAAACCTCATACAGGGAATCCAATTTCTAAACAAGGCATTGCTAGATGGATAGTTAAGTGTATTCAAACCTGTTATCTTAAAGCAAAGAGAGAGCTGCCTATTACACCAAAGGCACACTCAACCAGAAAGAAAGGTGCTACCATGGCCTTTCTAGGAAATATGTAAGGCAGCAACATGGTCTACGCCTCATACATTTAACAAACACTACTGTGTAGATGTGTTAACTGCACAACAGGCCACAGTAGGTCAAGCTGTACTACGAACATTATTTTAAACAACTTCAACTCCTACAGGCTAAACCACCGCTTTTGGGGAGATAACTGCTTACTAGTCTATGCACAGCATGTGTATCTGCAGCTACACATGCCATCGAACGGAAAATGTCACTTACCCAGTGTAAGTGACATTTTCCTTTTTTAATGTGTCTAAATGTATAGGTCTCTTTCGTAATCAAAATGATTTCTGTTTGCTGGGCAAGAGGACACTGAGATTAATTTAGAGATAAGCTATTGAAAATGTGGGAAGGTACACTACATAACACAATTCATCCCAAAACAACAATTGAGCCATGTGCTACTTGTTTAGTCTGTCCCACAGATGTCTGCTTGTGTCCGTAATGACTTAAAGTGAAGTGGTCACCCTACTTTCTGTCCCACACTATGTGAAAATAATAATGTCACTCCTAGACAGCCCGGATCCGAGCATAAGTGTGTTAATTAGAAAAGCTCCTTTGTTGGTGGGCTACATCGTAGTGTCCACTGTTCCAATTTGTTGCCCATACTGACCCTTTGCATGCTGGCTGGATTGGTTTTCGGGAAAAACATTTTTTTTTTTTTTTTTTTTTTTTTTAAACAAAGGACAGATCAGTTTAATTTCACTCCGAAATGGAAGCTAAAAATTATTTACACATAATCTTCTCATCCTGAGGATTGGGTAACGTTAAGCTCACTAATGCCATGGGTACAAGTGGTGTTTCTGAATGGGCGCATTGGGTCATTTCTTTCTTGTGACACTAATAAGAAGTTGACATTAACAGCTGGGGAGAATCCATATACACGTTTTATCAGTTTCCTAGTGTCAGATGACTCTGTTAATCAGCAATTGCTGCGGAGAAAATTGAGATCTCTGGAAGGCTGTACTGGCCTATTGCCATTTACTATAAACTTTCACACTTCCACATGATTGAACCATTCTGATAGATTGATTAAAAGGATGCCAGTCTCAAATGGACTATAGCAAAGGTGTGTATTCACACTCTTGGCTTTTATCTCTCTTTCCTAGTGATGATTCAAGTGCCTTCAACATTCATTATAGCTGTTCTACAAATGTGGATTCCAATCTCGTCAGCATAGTTTGACTCTGTGATCCTGCTAAAAACGGTGTAGGACTACAATAGTAACATGACTTGCTAAATTTATAGTTTATGCAACTTTTAGGTGGACTGGTAATGCTGAGAAGACTAAGAAGGTAGCATTTGTGACCTCTACTGTAGGGCCAACATTTTTTTCATGGGCGGGGAAACATTATTAAGAGTGCTTGTATACTAGAGTTTGAGAGTGATTTTCACTAGAGGTTAGCTGTGCAGTCTTCATATAGAAAAGATAAATGCATGTTTCCATGAAATGTGCATTGACGGGTGGACTGGACTAGTACTTGCCAGAAACTGATAAAAGTTACAAAGGCAGAGCATGACCTAGGTGCTAACCTCCAATGCCCCTTGACCAAATGTGCACATTGCAAGAAAGACTTGAGAGCTACAGCTCTTGTTAGAGCTCATTGTGATGACCCGAAGTATACTGCTACTTAAATATGGCTTGTTCTGTGGCCTTATTCAGAGGTTGTATTGGAATTACCCTCTACATATTGTTTATACTCAGTCTTTATTTACGTGCATTCTAGTGAAGAAATGCCTGAACTTTTATGCTTCTTCTCAATTGATTGAATGTACTGTTCGAACAGAAGAGTTTCATGATCAAAGCATATTTTTGGTGCCCTTTTAGCTCCTTTGTAGGACTTTCTTACCAACCCCATCTGCATGAGGCAAAGCATTTACACAGTAATGTCTTCAAAGTTCCTGTCATTAATTATATTCTAGATGATCTTAACAGCATATTCTCTCAGATTCATCCTCCTCCTCTCCATCTGGAACAGGACCGATGGATGCCACAATGGAAACCCTACAAGAGAACCTCAAGAGAAGTTGGAACGTTCTCCGTCATATCTCTTATTTGGTTACAGGTAGATTTCACCAAAAGGAGAAGGTTTAGGTCCTGTTGAACTTTTGTTAGGGAACGCAGTGCTTGACACATCCACCTTGATCAGCAAAAGAACATCTGAATCTCTGAACTATATGAGTGGCCAAAGGACATTGATCGCACAATGTATGATGAAATCCGTGGGTCAAGCAAAGAAAAAAAATGTCAGCTTAGCCAGGAACTGATGAAGGAATGGTATTACCAGAGAGTGCACTGACTTTGTACCAAGAGGGTCAGGACCTGTTGGTGTTAAAGACACTTTGTCCCAGAGCTTTGGAGTATATGTTGCGTGGATTAGGCTGTGCAGACGATTTCTAATGTGAACTACTTGTTGTCATATTAAGAGGTGTTCCGTGTGAGCCTGATTAAGCTTTCCTATGGGGAAATTACACACTGAACATCATTGCTATGGCAGAGGATGTTAAAGAAGACTGTGTCCTTTTTCTTCACATACTGCTTAGTGACCTGAAGAGTGGATCTGTGGAAAGGGTACAGCTTGTACCAGAGTAGAAGCCTTAGCAGTAAAAAGATTGCAGGGAGGTAATGGCATGATCTTAACATCTTTTCTTGCTGCTTCCAGGGTTGACACCTGACTGTGTTTCATGAAATTGACACATGATATAGTCTGACTGTTAAAAGCAAGACTTATTGCAAGTCTGACCAAGTCCAAAAGTGCATTAAGGCGCATATGGCCAAGATGTTGGACTTGGGAGTGATTGAGAGATCTCATAGTCGTAGGCCAGACCAGTGGTACTGGTGCCCAACCAGTGTTCCACAGATATGGACTACTGACTCTTTAGTGAAGTCACTAAGACCCACATCTTATCCCCAGAGATAAACTTGTGGACCGGCTGGGTGCTGCAAAGCACTTGAGCACCTTTGATCTTACCAGGGGCTATTAACAGTTAGCTAGTACCATGAAGAAGAACCCATTTGCTAGGTTGGAAGTGCTATTCCAGTTTAAGGTAATGCTCTGTGGGTTGGAAAACGCTCCTGCCACTTTCCAGCTCTTAATGAACTATTTTCTGTTGGGCTGCAAAGGCTCAGTGTGGCCTACATGGATGGCAATTTGACCTTTAGCAGTTCATGGGGGACCACCTGGAAAAGCTATTGGTCAGGAAACAAACAGTGATACTGACCATCAAGGCAATTAAGTGCCAGTTGTGGCTATCCATTGTAGTCTTCCTTGGGTGAACTATAGGTGAGTAATAGGAAGATCCGAAGATCAAGAGACCTAAAGGAAGGAACAGTGAGAATTCCAAGATGCTAAGACAGTCTATCTCACTGCAAGATCTAGATTTCACTCAGGACCACGAAACTGGAATGTACTATGGGGATGCAGATGGACTTCCCCACTAGTTTTTCTTATCTGATGTCCAGACTTCTCCAATGGTGGACTAAGGTTCCAGAATAGTCTGATTTTGGTGGTTATCTGTTGGGACGGGAATATCCCCTGCATGGTGTAGAGTCTTGTTTTCCTACTGTGAGTTCCCGGCTGCATGTATTGTGTGTCCTGGTTTTTGGCCATAACCTCAAGCTAATCGAGTGAGCAAAGTACTTGGCCTGTGGCTTGGAGTGGCACACCACATGTGCCTCATTGTAATGACTTTGGTCTACTGTCCCTACTGTCCATATGCCACTGTGCCTGATCCTCCACCAGGAAGTCTAGTGCCCTGAAGTGGTGCCTGTGCAAAGCAGAGCACCTAGAAACTGGCCAGATTGTGAGACCCTTGCAATACCAAGGTATTTGCTTTGCTGACTCAGAGCTGTCTTTCATCTGCTCCTGCTCTTCAGCTGTGACTTTGCTGCAGATGGAGGAGGCTGCATCAGGACCATAGCATGCACGTCCTACCAGAAGAGGAATAGGCGTTGCTCACTGCTGCCAGCTAACTGCTGTCTGGCAGCCAAATGCTTTCAGCATTTACTTTGGTAACTGCATAAATCCTGAAAAAGTTGGGTCATGGACAATTCACATGGGGTGTAATCTACACCACAGCCTAAATTGATGCTGTTATACATACTCCTGTAAAGAGGCAAACTGCTTAGACCAGAAGCCCGGGGTCAGGAATAAAGACTATAATAGCTGATTAAGGCAAGCTACCCCCTTGGGCCCAGTTCACTGAATTGTACCTAATCATTACAACATGTGTGGGGAATTTCTAGAGCAAAACGGTTGCCTTGATTCGGATAAAAATAGACTCGGATGTGGCAGAAATCACAAAAAATTATTTAGGTAAAGATGTGCCCCAGCTGCTTGCTCATCCTGTTTAGCAAGCCACTCTAGATCCTGTTATTGTGTGTGTGACACTGTGCTGTGTAAGAATTGTTAATTACCTGTAGCAGTTGTTTTCCAGCATATATATGCTTTCACAGTTGTGCTTATTCAGCCTCTCTTTCATAGATGGCTGTAGGTAGGAGTATTGCAAAATTCAAACCTTGAAGAATGGATTAGCAGTGCATTGAGTAAGCTCCTCTGTCGTTGAGACTGTGTCCTGGTCTTAAATAAAGGGGTGTGTAGATTTCACACTCCTTGCAAATGTATCTCTTTTTGCTGCTAAATTCACATTTTTTAAGTTTATGTATTATTAAAAAGGGATGAAAACACATTTTTAAATCATCCATGACTGTGAATAAGAATTTGTGTATTTGTATATTATGCAACTCATCCGGAAGGGTATCCTAACTCTGATAAGAATCTGTGTTAAACATACACTCACATTAATTATTGTATGATATTTTGAAACTTTTATCAAAAACTAATGTTTGGGTTTCCTTTTTAAAAGATTGATGTACTTCAAGCTGAAGTTGCTGCATTGAAAACTCTGGTACTGTCTACATCACCAACATCACCTACAAAGGAGATTCAACAAGGTGTAAAGTTGCCATTTAAAAAAGGTCATGTTAGAAATAAAAGTACCAGCAGTGCTATGGTTGGGTCTCAACAAGAACTCAGTGTCATGCAGCCAATTGTGAAGGACAGTAAAGAGGTAAGACTTGTTTACAGAGGACCCTAAGGTCTTTTATATGGTGCTGTATAGAGAGACAGAAAACACCACTTAATGAAATGAGGTTTCAGTTCAGGGTATTAGAGATATGGGGAAAAAGACAGTATATGTAGGTAGGTAAAGGATATCGGTAGTAACAGAAAGTAGAATAGTATTTTCTACAGGCAGTAGTCCAAGAGGAAGAAAGATTAATGTTATTTGTATGAGTAGTTAAAATGTTTTAGTCATGTAAGAAAAACTAGAGAGAGATTTGTGTGGTGCATAATAAAAGTGATTGATTGGAGGCAGCCAGGCCATTGATTGCTCTGTAGGAAGTGAAATGTAGATTTTCCAAATAATTTATGATGGAAAGTCTTAATTTTATTAAAGACAGGAGGCTCCTATTATGCTTACTTTTCCTGCTTTAATTTCAATTGCAGCTGCAGTCAAGAACAATAACCATCCCAAATGGATAGCAGAACAAGCTACCAATGGGAAACAAAGAGTTACGAATGGCCAGTCAGAACGCAATGTACATAAAGATATACCAAACTTGACTGTAAGCAGCCCTCTTTTCTTCTGCGAGAAAGTCATTATTAAGATTTAAACATTGGAAAAATACAAGCAATTGGACAGGCAGCTAAAATTAGAGCAAACAGATCTTGAAACCAATCCACATAAAATGCAGAGACAGTCTTGTGGAAAGGAAGATGGTAACAATCCATAGGTAACACAGGAGGAGAGAACGTCTGATTCCTGATGAATGATGAACGCGGGGATTTGTCCAGAGATAGTCGCTGAAGCGTTTGTAGAGACTAAAGGGAGGGAATAAGAAACAAAGTTATAATAAATGAGGTGGGATAATACTCTCCTCCGTGTCTTTAATAAAATTAAGACTTTCCATCATAAATTATTTGGAAAATCTACATTTTATTTCAAGACTGTAGGCTCCTATTATGCTTGTTTAAAGCATATCAATTACCACTGATGATGCAGTGTTAATAGGTTTACAATAGAAAGTGTGAAATGTAACATCATTTGACCAATCTGCTGATCTCAGAATGTCTTCCAAATGGGAACCAACCCAGAAGGCCTTGGATGCCATAGCACCCCGGGCAGAACGGGCTCCAAATTTAGAGGTATCTATTCCCGCAAGTGACATAATCCGTTTGACCCAACGAGCCAAGGTGGGGGAAGAAACTGGTTTATAGGGTTTCCTGAAGGAAGTTAAAAGTTGGGTGGCTGAAGACGTTCTGAGATCAATAGTCTTTTGTTCATAAACCTTTAAACAGTTACCCACACATAGTTTTGGATGATTGGGGAAGAAAGGATAAAACACAGAAGAGATATTGGTTTTAGTACTCTAGGAACATTGAAAAGAGCACCTGTAGGAGTAAAATGGCGAGCAGATACATCCAGAGCTCTGACATCTGAAAGACATTTGATAGAGACTAGACACAATAACATTGCCAATTGAGCAGAAAGCATTTTGAGAGACAACAAATCATTATCTTGCCAAGATAAAAACATTTGTAAAACAAGGTTAACGTCCCACAAAACAGTATATTTGGGTAGAGGAGGATTGGAAAATTGTACTCTCTTTAATAGCTGGCAAATGATAGTATGTTCGCCAACAGGTTTACCGTTAATAAAGGGATGATGAAGAGAAATAGCTGAACGATAAAGGTTGATAGTCTAGTAGGATTTACCAGAGCTAGCTTGAGACACAAGAAAGTTAGCTATTAAGCTTAAATCTGCTGAAAAGGGATTACAAGATTTTCCCAGACACCAGCTGGACCAGATTGACCGTGCGGACTTGTAAGCTTTAGTTGTACCTGGGGCCCAGGAGTTACTGATGTAGGCTGAAGCTTCAAATGAAATCCCTGGATAGGAGGAAGAAGACCTGACACCTTCCAGGCTGAGAGAAGAAGGGATTTGTTGAGGATCAGATCGTGGGGTAATCTTGGGGGTTGAGAAGAAGAGAAGAGAAGGGAAGGAGGGGAGAAGGACTGGGAAGTCTATCGATAATTCGAGAAGGTGAGGGAACCAGACTTGGGACTGCCAAAATGGAACAAGTAGAACTACAGTGGCCTGCAAGAATCGCTAAACAATTGATGTGCAATGAAGACTCTTGAGTAGACCATGTGCCTCCAGTCGATATTTGACCACACCTTGCGCCCCAACCTGATAGGCTTGCATCGGATTCTAATACAAGATCTAGGGCTGATGCAAAGATAGTCCTGCCGTTCCAGGCTTCCAGATGGTCTAACCAATATTGAAGCTCTGTACTTGATTCTTGATCAAGGAGGATGGAATCTGAATAAGCAAGACCTATGCGCAAGTGTCGAATTTTTAATCTTTGGAGAGCTCGATAATGAAGGGGACCTGGGAAGATCGCTTGAATCGAGGAAAGAAGACCTACAATCCTTGCAAGAGACCTTAGTGAGAGAGAAGTCTGCAGTAAAGAGTGGATTATCTCTCATTTGATGGATTTTATATTTGCATCTGGGAGTTGAAGAGGGCCTTGGGAGGAATTCTCTAGAAATCCTGTGGTTTGGGATGGGGTTAGGATAGATTTGACGATGTTGATTAGGAAACCAAGTTCTGACAGGAGAGAAGTAGTGTAAGAAAGCTGAGAGCGAAGAGTGATCATGTTTTGATGCATAAGAAGGATGTCGTCTAGATAAATGATTAATCTGAACCCCTGGGCTCTGAGGTGAGCTACCAGTGGTTTCATTAACTTGGTGAGGCACCAAGGAGCTGATGAAGGTCCGAAAGGCAGACAAGTGAATTGATAGCTTTGGTGATGTCATTGAAACGGAAGAAATTTCCTGTGAGCGTGATAAATGGATACAGTTCGATAAGCGTCTTGAAGGTCTAGACAAACCATCCAATCGTTCAAAAGAAAAGAATCTCTGAGATGCAAAATTGTCTCCATTTTGAAATGGCGATATACAACAAATTGATTGAAATGTTTGAGATTTATAACTGGTCTGATTCCTGAATGATGAGACTGGACAGGTTGAATGGCTTGTTTGAGAGAAAGGGACTGGATTTCTGAAGAAATCAGGGCTGCCATGTCTGTGGAGAATTTTAGAGGAGAAGGACAAAACATTTGAAAAGGGGTGTCGTAGAACTCTATTGAATAACCTTTGACAGTGTCGAGAACCCAAGGATCTGAAGTAATATCTTTCCACCTGTGGAGAAGGAATTTTTGGCCAGAAAGTGGGCTTACCTGTGGGAGGTTAGGATTTGGAATTACGTTGGTTTCTGCCCCGGAAGCCTCTGGATCTTTGAGGTTAGAATTGTGGACAGAAATCTTGCTGTTGTAGCCTTGATATCTGGCGTAACTGCCGGTAAAGTGACTCCTTCCTCTACCGACCCTGGCAAAAACCTGCGCATTAAAAACTTTTTAGAGCGATTTATTGCGCTTTATCCAGAGAAGTAAAGGTTGTAACGTATTTGCTTAATTCCTTGATAAAAGAATCCCCAAACAGGCCATCAGCTTTGGGGCCTGGGTCCATAGCGGCAAGGTTAGCCTTTTTAGGGTCCAATTTAAGAAGTGAGTCATAGCCGAGTTAGCATTCCCAAGAAGACAGAAGGTTCATTGAATCCAGAGGGAGAGTTCTTCAGAATCAACTGAATCATTATTTAATCTAGCGGATTCCGCTATGTCAAAAATATGGGCTAAAGGACCCACTATATCTAAAACTTTGTCCTGACAGACTGACCACACTCTGTCCACTCCTTTACGCGGATCTTTCCCAAACTTGGAGAATAAGGTTATCGTGGAAGAATCGATGGAAGGGTAGAAGTAATGTGGAGAGGGAGCGAAGGTCTAGAACATTCAGAGCGAAGTTTGGCGCGCACTTGCTTGTCAAGTGGGAGGCATAGTTTGGCTGTAAATTAGTCTGCAACATGGTCTGAAGGCAGCCACTCAGTGGAGTTAGGATGGTGAATTAATTTGGGATCAAACATGGGGTTTCCTTCAGCATCTAGGAAAGGGGAAGAAGAAAAATGGTCTCCTGACGCTGATTTAACTTTTTTGGTAGGTGATCGAATCCAAAAATCAGAATTACTGGTATTATCCAAGTCTTTATCAGAATCTATATCATCCATGTCATCATCGGTATCTTTTATGTTATCAATCAAAATCTTGTGGGTTGAGAGTAAATGTTTTGTTTTTGTCTTACTTTTAGCACCCATAGAGTTTTTCCCATCCTAGTAAGGAGGCCTGTGAGGAATGTCGTCCTCCGTCCTGTGTGAGGTAGACTCACTAGTCAACAGCGCAGATAAAACATTAGACTGATTATCATTACAAGCCTCTGTGGCTTTGCACTTTCTGCTTTCCCCCGCAGACAGGGCCTTTTGAGATTGTGAGAAACAGGACGATACAGTATTTTCAATTTGTTTAGAAAATTTAGACATTGAGGCAGAAACTGCCTTTGCCACTGAGGATTGTATAAACTTATTCAAGCTATCTGAGAAATCCTCATTAGAATCATTATTTTCCTCAAACAACAAGGAAAAATCCATTTTAAGGGAAAAAACAAGTTTACGCTGGCAGAAATAGGGTTAAACTTGGAGAGGGAAGGCCCGGGATAAGGAGTGTGTAGTTAGGAAAACCCCTTGCCAACCAGAAGCCTTTAACGGTGAAAGGCAGCGCCTCCAGGAAGTTCCCGAAGGAAGCAGTAGAACTAAAAATAGCCGCTAACCCAAGTGTCCTGACGGAGAGTCTGAAAATAGGAGCGAGCTGAGGGCTAAAAATAGGCATGAGCATAGCGAGGTGCCTGAGGCAGAAGCACGGTAAGCGCGAGTTTCACAGAGCATCCAGAAAGAAGTGAATCACCTGAGGAAGAAGCACAGTAAGCGCGAGGGAAACGGTCATGTCGACCGAATATGAGAGAAAAGGGGGAGGGGAGGGCAAAGAATGCTACAGAGCGTGGCCGAGTAAGAGTGGTAAAGTTATTATAAAACAAGCGCATAAAACACATTAAACAGTAAAATACTTTAAAATATATTGAACGCAATAAACATATACTTATCTTGACTGCGAGCAGCAAGAAAAGAGGGCTGCTTACAGTCAAGTTTGGTATATCTTTATGTACATTGCGCTCTGATTGACCATTTGTAACTCTTTGGTTCCCATTGGTAGCTTGTTCTGCTATCTATCTGGGATGGTTATCGTTCTTGACTGCAGCTGCTATTGAAATTAAAGCAGGAAAAGTAAGCATAATAGGAGCCTCCGGTTTTGACATAAAATTTAAATTTTGAAAATAGTCATCTAAAGACAGGCTACCTAAGAGAAGGGTGGATTGCATAGGTGAGGTTTGTTTATACTTCTGACATAAAATTATATGGTCAATAGATATATGGTGAACCTGTATCCTGGTGCGATTGGAAGAATTTGTACATTTTGGAAGTTGGAATCATAACTTCTTTTTCTTTTTAATAAGGGTTGGTGGATTAGGAAGCATGAGTAAACAGCCAAAGAAAATAGCACCTGTACATGCATTTAGTAAAGAAAACTGTAAACCTAGAAGTGTGAAAAGAAGTGGTTTAACACAGGGTTAAGAGAGCAGCACATAACGGATTTACATTTTACATATGCAAATGCACGTACAGCTAGCCAAGCAGCTACAGACTCTTTACTGTAGAAACAAATAACTAAAACCTACAGTTCTCTTGAAAATTCTTCTCTTATTTTTAAGCGTACCAGAGGTATATTGTCCCTCTTCCAACCAGATAATTCGACCTAACACTCTTTGGGTTTGCCCTGAATTTAGCCGCATTCTGACTGATTATTTCACCCAAAAATTGACACCAAATTCCAAAAAAAGATTATAAGATACATTGTAAGGAAATATAAAGGGGTCTGCTCACCAGAAAGTGGTAGCTTGTTAATGTGGATACATTCACAACATTAAGAGATTGCTTTACTAGCCACTTTGAGACCTGTAGCATTAATCCTTCCCATGGACCACTGCTCAATCTAGTCAATCTCTTTTGTCCCGTCTGTGCATCATCCTGTCCACTCCTACTGACCTTCCCATACTCTAGAATCAGATGCCAGGTTTGTGTTTTCTTCCATATCCGCGCCCTCTAGCATTTCACCTTACTATTGCAGTGCTATTGGCAGCTATTTTTTCAAGTCTCTCACATCTTTTTCTAGAGTGGTAGTGCTGTGTGGAGTTTAGGTCTCTTATAGGCCTTGAGCATGGTCCCTTGCTAGCTAGAAGAGTGCAGCTAGTGTCTTAATAGGCTGCAAGTCTGTGGTTGGTTATTTCCCGTCAAGTTTCTCTTGCACAAAAGGGATGGAGTATAATGCGGTTTATACAAGATTACCAGACTACTACTTCTGCTACAGCCAGGCCCAACATTTCCTCTTTTTCCATATTTCTCCAGTCCAGGTATACAATACACACATCTTTCTCTTGGCCATTACTACATCCGCATTATTGAAGATGACCTACATTCTTCTGTCACCAATTTTTCTTCTCTGTGCCTCATCCTAGTAGTCCCCAGGTTTCCCTTGTCCTACTAGCACTTCTGTCCTCACAACGATACTTTTACCTTGCAGACAGCTCTCATTTCTTTTAACATACAGATATTTTATGGCAATGAGCCAAGAGCATATATTTGCAAGGCCGACTGAACTCCAGCCAGTAGAGCATCACCTAATATTTACTGGCTCTGACCATAAGTGTGGAAATCACCCTATTCTTGGATGACCCTTCCAGGAAAGAATAGCTGGTACAATTTCTACAAATGTTCTTCTTTAGAATGTTTTTATCAGTTTGTTTTCCCTGAATGTGCCGGACTACCCTTTAGCAACAATAGTGTTTGAGAGTAAACTTTTCAGTCTAAAGCAGCATGGTATAACCCTGAGTTTAAACCATATTACTTAGTCTAATCATGGAGGGCAGGAGAATGAGTTCAGGCTCAAGCTGGAGTCCTGCCTGTGACCTGATCGGAATCTTTACACAGTACGATTTATGGTGTGCTTCACTCTGAATTTTGGGGTTTGGGGGGGGTTGTATCACCAGCAGAACCCCTTGACTTATTTTAGGATCCCATATAATTGATTGTAGAGGATCTGTTGGCTTGTCCAACCTCCTACAGTTATTTGGAGGATGGCCATCAAACAAAAACATTAGCTTTCCACAGCACACAGGGCAGAATTCAATTGTTGCATGGTTCAATTGGCTTCGACCCCATAATAACAGGTAATCTTGATGTAGCCTTTTGTGCTCAGCCTGAAAGAAACTAGAAGTTGAAACTTTGATGGATACATTCACCACTCACTTGTCCTCATTATTTATTGTTTTATGCTAATTTTTGAAGGTTTGTTAAATGAAGAGAAATGTAATGAAAGTCCTCAACCACCTTATCCAGCATGACTTAGGAAGTACCCAGGGGCCTATCTGCTGTGTCTTAGGAGTGGGAGAGCAGTTTGGTATTCCGGCCACCAAGCTCAACAGTGTCAGCCCTGTGAAAATGGTTGCTTTCCACAGTATTTTCCTCTTCCTGGTTTGAAAAGCCTGGACTACACCCCTAATAATACATTCCATTCCTAGCGTAGGGTGCAGCTTGTACACTTCAGGGGTTTTTTTTTCCCAGTTTTTCTGATGAGTTTTCTGCAGTTTTCAGACCTTTTCTTCTTCATTCAACCTTTTTAACGTCTGTAAAGATTTTGAGAGAGATAGGGAGGAGAGAAAGAGCAATAAGTCTGCTTTCTGTCCACTCATACTGTCAAGGTCTCTTTGCCAAGAGAGGACAACAAGATTCCTAAAGAAGTTTGAGGAAATTTGACTGATAGGGAAGCTGGAACACCTCTGCAAAGGAAGCAAAAGCAGAGAACGCAAGCCAGCAAGGGGGCCTGACGAGTTATGCACTCTAAAGAATGCCACATGGGGAAGTCTGTAGAGAGAAAGCCAAGAAGGCACCATAACTACCAATCCAGGTACTCCCATCACACTTGGGAGCACAGTACAATGTTGTGGCAAGGATCAGTACCGGCTGACGGCACCACCGACTTTGATGCCAAGACCTCAGGTACTGACCATTCTACCTTTGGTTCAAAACGAACTGATGCCAACTCAGGTGACATTGAGGCCTTCTCCAGCGCACTGTCCTTCAGTATTGAAACACGCAACAGCAGAGCGATCGATGCCTAAAAGACACAGTCAGTAGCCACTGAGAAGATCAACATCTCTGTTGTGGGAATCGCCATTGAGAAAGTTGACTTTGAGGCATACCTCTGCCTCAATTTTCTCAGTCCCTTGGATCACATTGTGTAGAGTTTCCTTTGTCCTTAGAGTGGTAGCTGCAGTAAAGGCTGAACCAAGGAGGTCTCAAACCATTAGAGCTACCACCAAGTCCAGGTCTATCACTGGGGGCCAGCTGTGGTGCAAAGGAGCACTTCAGTGTTATTTAGGTTTGACGCGCCACCACAGCCCTCTTCAACAGTACCCTATTGGGAGTCTATTCAGGCTACAACAGAGAGAAGCAAAAGAAAGATAATCCCCTGCATCTTTGTTGAGACATCACTCACCAGACTCCTGTACTTTTATACACCAGATGTCACCAGTGGCATCTCCCAAGGGAAAATCTCCAGCTGCTGATATTGTAAGCTTTCTGGGCACCTTTTTAAGGGGCAGAACAACATTGAACAATCAGATGAAAGCCCCCCAAACTGGTGTCTCACTTATAATGGAGACATTGCAGAGAAGAGCCTTGCCTAGACCTCTTTAGTCTTGGATTCCAGGATTTGCAGAGCTTGCCGAGGAAGGGTCTCTCTGTTTGCCATCAAGTCAGCCACTCTGAGACACCTGAAAAAATGCAGGCTATCGGATCAAGACGCAGTCTAGTTGAGACAAGACCCAAAGCCAGACTCCCTCATAGTTTCAGCATTGAGACAAATAGTCTGGCGCTGCATCAGTTCCATCTGAAAGGGAAAGCTTGTGGATAGATACAATGGGTTGAAAGCTGTGTAGCTCAGCGGCTTTAGCCTTTAAGACTGCAAGTGACTTATCATTGTTATGGGCAGTATTAGAGAGCATTATGGGAGATGTTCAGCTCTTTGGAAAACGATCTGCAAGAAGCAGAAGACAGAACTTCTTAGAATTCATGCAAGAAGGACAAGTAGTCTCAATTCAGGTCATTAAGTGCTGTCGATTCATCAGACCTGGCTGTCACAAAGTTCTGCCATCGTGTCTCCCTCCTTTGTGCCCCATGGCTTAGACTAATATATTTACAGCTATACGCTCATCTTAAAATTATTAATCTGCATTTCACTGGAGCTGTTCTTTGGATCTCATGGTGATAATGAGACTGAGAGAATGAAAAGGGGCAGAAACTCTGAAAGTGGGAGGTTTGGAGTAGAGAAAGAGGTTATCTGATGGACGTCTAGCCACAGGTTCCTCACATTAAAATATCCACCAGGTGGTAATTCAGGAGCAGGAGTTGAAACTACTGGCGGCCCGGCATCGGAAGACCACTTAGGTCCTGGTCACATGGAAGCACCTGGACTCTTTCAGAGTTGTTTCTGTTGGTTGCAATCAAAGTTGGTGTTAGGTAAGTCCCACATACACAAAAAAAAGTCAAATAACTCTTTGATTTCGCTGGTCCAAGTCATCAGACGAGGCATGGGAACAATGCCACAAGGTGAGACCCTCATCCCACATTCCACCTCTGGAGACTGAGCCCAGGTCCCCTCCACACCTCCCTGAGTTTACTGGAGCCAAAGCGACCCTCGTCCAACTAAAAGTTTCTGATAGAGACTTCTAGTTGCAGATTCCTTACCTTAGAATTTCTCCCAGGCATCAGTCTGGATCTAGGGATTTTTCTTTAAGCAGTACCCTTGCTCGCTGTTAGGTGGTGTCGGTCGACTCAGTCGTTGGCGTCGTGATGACATCGCTGTCGTATATAGGTGCCACCCCGACACGTTGGCGTCAATTGTTTTCTTTATGCGCCAGCCTATGCACAGATCCTGAAAAGAGCTACCCCGAATCACTTTTTGACTGACTTTTTTACCCTTTCGTCAATGTTTTTGACCAAATTGGTACGGTGAGATGTCTACCCGTAAGACCAGATTCAAGCAGTGTGACTCCTGTCACCGCATGATGTCGGTAAGGGACCCGCACCTCATATGTTTGTAGTGTCTGGAGCGCTGCCACGACCTGAAGTCCTGCTCAGAGTGCGGGCCATGAACCCGAAGGCTTTGAATGAATTGTCCCTAAAGCTCATGGTGGCTCAGCGCTCGGCTCTGCGTCGCTCCCGGCCTCGCTTGAGAGGAAGGTCACAAGACCGCTTGCGGCGCCATCACCATTCGTCGCTGTCCCACTCCAAGTCCTCGGGACATTTGGGTCACGAGAAGTTGAAAAACAATTGTTGTTCTACTTCACACCATCGCTCGGATAATGCGCTGAAGGTGGAGTGTCGTCCTTTTAGGCCACTGTCCTCGGAGCCTGATTCTTTATCTTTAGATAAATAAATATTTTCACAGGACAAACCTGCTGTTTGTCAATTGCGGCTTGGCTTTATTTGGACTATTGCTAGGTGGATAGGGTCATGCATTACCTGTTGCTTAATAAATCGCTAACAAGCCTCTCTCTCTGGTAAACCTGGAGCACAGGCTGCCTAGATGAGGAATGTTCCCTTCACAGAAATTTGCAAAGCAGCTACCTGGAGGTCCATACATAAATTCACTAGGCATTAATTTAAAGATGAGCTCACAAAGGCTGATAATATTAAAAGCTTCATTAAATAACATATTTGGTTATGGTTACTTTGTCTTTAGATCAACACTCATGCTGTTCTTTTTAGTGCTGCTGTTAGTGCTTTTTTACCGACACCCCATCCTCATCAGCACCTGCACGATATTGGCATTCAAGGGCCCACTCTCAACTGGTTCTGCTTCTTCTTAATGGATAGAACACAGGCTGTCAGCCTGTCACATTACTCCTCTGAAGCCTGCAATCTTATTTATGGAGTTGCTTGAAAGCTAATCGCTCAGCCCCACCCTCTTCAACACGTACATGATTCCTCTGACAACCCATACTCTCCCTCATGGACAAGATCCCAAAGAACCTGCAAGTGACTAACTGGATGAAAGCCAACTGTCTCAAGCTCGACACCCACAAGACGGAAGTAGTGGTCTTCGGTAAGAACACATCACCGTGGGACTCCAGCTGGTGGCAGGCCAAACTCAAACCCAGCACCCACACCAGGAACCTTGGAATAATCATCAACCGCAAACTGGAGATGACTGCATAAGTCAGCACAATTACTGCATTCTGCTTTCACACCCTAAAGATGCTGAAGAACATCTTCAAATGACTCCCAGGCAACAATAGAAAATATGTCACTCATGCCTCTGGTCACAAGCAAGTTGGACCATGGGAACACCTTCTATGCCAGGATCACCAAGGAACTCTTTAGAAGACTACAAACCATGCAGAAATTGGCAGCCATATACACAACTTAGGCCCCACCTACCTGAACAGTTGCATCTCCTTCCACTATCCACTCAGACACATCGCATCGCTGGACTCCTACTCCCAAACATCCCACACATATGCAGAGCCACATCAGGAGGATGGGCCTTCTCCCACATCGCTCCTAAAGCATGGAACAGCCTCCCACTCAACATCTGAACCCCCTCCTCTTTTGAATTCTGCAAAAGGCGGAATACCAGGCTTCTCAGTTTACCAGCCTGCCATAGGAGGAGTTAGACCCTCTCCCCAATTAAACACAACTCACTTATAGTTGTCCAAGTTCTTCATCACACATGTCCTCACTGAAGTCATAAACAACTTGCTCTCCTTCCTGGTTGTCAGTTGTGCCAACAGCATTTTAATATACAGTATATTAAATATTACCACTCAAAAAGAACTATGGCTGTGAGGCAAACTGTCAGAACAGTGCATGCTGTGACAGGGTACCTGCTGGCTCCATAAATGGACAATGTATGTCATTTTCGAGATGTCCACTTTTGACCCAAAATACACCTTTTCCATCATTTTTCTTTCACGTAAGGTTAGACATGACTTTTGATAGATTAGCACATTTCCTTAATCTAGGTACTGCAACACTTTGCTGTTTAAAAGGATATTTTTCCATAAGCAAAAATGCATAAATAGCTGACCTATTTTACTAAACATAGAAAAACATTGGAACACTGAGGTGCTTACCTCCATCTACAGACTTATACGGCCATATTAAAAAAAGAAGTGTTCCTGGGTTCCAATACTTTGGCGAACTAATTCTGGACTAACTTCAGTGGGGATGCCGGCAGTGCATATTTCCTTCCTGAAACATGTCACTAGTGAACTTCGCTTTGTACAATTCATCCAGCCACTTTCCAAAATCATTGGCATCCCCAATCCTAATCGCTCACTGAAATTTTAAAATGTTTTGTATGGTCACCATTGCTACAGTATGTGCAGTGCTTCCTCCAGGAGCCCATCATCCTGATCAGCACTCACCATGTCATCAGTAGTGCTGTCACCAAAACCCTCATTTAACCCCTGTGTGAAAGCATCCTCCTACCTTTGTCACCCGATGTCTTCTGTTTCACCCATGACATTTTGCTCTGCCATTAGGCTGTTGCCTTTATTTAGAAATCCTATTTAGTTCCTTCTGACAGGAGGCCCTATTCAACATATGCTGAAAAACTTATCTTAATGAAGTTGGCTGCCTTCTTGCTACATCCATGTAATTCTTTCCACATCTATGATGTTGCAGAATCACATTGCTACGTAACTGGGAAAGTAAAGGCTCTCATCCTGAGACCCTCACAGACTTGTCTTCTGACAATTCTCCAGTGCCTCCACAATGTAGTATAAGCCTCCTTGATAGAAACTACCTTCCGCTTCAGCATGCTGATATGCGCTTTCTGCTGACTTTTTAGAGGATTAGAGCCTATATCCCCTTGTTTCACCCAAAGCCTTGCTTCCAATTCCACCACCTCTTTACCTTCCTTTATTGCCAATACATTCTATTCTCCCTCAAAACCTTAAGCTCTCACCATTGCACAAGTATCAAAAAGAGAGTTCTAAAATTCCTCAGCTATTTGCCGTCCTGCAAGAACACTTGAAATCACCACACCTCTCATTCCTTCTTAAAAATCCCTTCCACCAAAGCCTTCACCTTGCCTTTTTCTTATAATTCCAAATTCCTCTCCTCGTGAATTTCCCCCCCACCTCCCACCCCCCAGCCCCCAAATGTCAAAGTGGATGCGGAAAATTGAAAACGTTCTGCTGTGGCAGGTGGTGATGTGGCGCAAACTCTATTCCAGTGCCTCTTCAGATGTGATGTCACAGAGCGTTATATAGCAGCAATTTACAAAGTGTGAGGGGCTGTGAGCTGTTAATGGTCTGTCACGTACCCTCCCCACCTGAAAATAAAATACTGCAGTGTAACAGTGTACCATGCCGGAGAGGCCAAATATGAACTTATTAGTTCGATACTCCAAATGTATTTAGAAATATCTACAGGATGATCAGCCCCACAGGAAAGTGAGGATTAAATTCTTTCCAGGGACAAGAATCCTCACCAACCAATGGGATTCATGGGATTCTGCCCCACGGAAGGGGAGTGTGCAGTGCCTAGCAGGACCCTCAAAGGGGCTCTTTAGTTGGGGCCTTTTTACTACCCATGTTAAGTGCTCATGCGTCAGTGATCATAGTGGGTGTCATGTCAGATGAATTCGAAAATTAAAGCTGTCTAACAACATGTAGGACTTTAAACCCTTATTTATGGGAACTGAGGATCTATGGCAAGATTTAAAACACAGAGGACCAGTTGAACCTGACTTGGTCTGTGGTCCTTCTATGGTCCTTCTATGGTCAACATGTTTCATGCTCTGTTGCCTCAAATGGTCAAGCAGTGTTTCTTCAGGACCTTTTGTTTGAACCCTACTATATACGATTAGTGTATAACCTACAGTGATGAGAGATCTATGTGTCATACGAGATAAGTACTTCCCACTTTAGATGACATGTTCCAAGCGATATACCTGTTGAGGTATAAAAAATATAGCATCACACATTGTTTGTGTAACTTTTTAATGCATGTGTCTCTGCAGCCTCAGTGTAGGAATGCTGGCAGCTGTTTTTTTCTCAACTGTTCGGGGCCTAGGACATCGTGTTACTATAGCCAAACCCGTAGGTGTAAACTTAGTTGTGCGTTCCCTTTCATATGATGATTATTTTAATCATTCCAATATTATGCATTTGTGACTGTAATTTACTTGTGCACAGCAAAACAACTGAGTTTGATATTTATCTGACAAGGCAGTCTTACCCCGCATTAGAGACCTTTCTGCCCACTTAAGATCCGAAGAAGCCGGCACCCATGGACCTAAATGGTCCTTATGCAGTGTGGTGTGCCTTCCGGTGTCCTACCCATATTCTCCAGTCCTGAATGGTGAGTGGGAACGCAGTGCATATTTTTTATCCCTCTCTGTAACAAAATAATTAAGAACAGGTGCCTTTGTCTCTGGCCAGCACATTCCGCTAGTTACATGACGAATACGGCCGCCATTTTGTATTATGTATTCTATAAACACGTGATTTATAGTATGTACATGCGCACAGCAGTGTTAATGTTCCATACCAGTCATGGAACTGAATTATGAATGCAGCATGTTTCTTTTTATCCATCTCGACGATAAGTTAATTTAGGCCCAGTACCATTATCTTCTGACCCTGAGAGCTGAGAATCATGTGACTCTGAAACATTGAATATGGCCATCATTTTATAATGTCTATCTCATTAATCAGTCACATTCTATAAGAGATGTGGATACTCCTAATAGTGCTCATACGTTTTGACAGTCAAGGAAGTAACGAGTTCTAAACAGCAACCCAGTTCATGTGCTCCCAAAAGCAGCATGGAACGTTTATTTTGTGTCCCATATCTCCGTATTCATTGGTATCTTGTCCTACATATGAGCCAATGCTTATATCATATTGGGATATCATTCAAAAGGATAATTACTTAAGTGTTTTCTCATGTGTGATGTATTTGTATGATGGGACTCTTAGTGGGTGACAATTTCTGCCAGCATATGCTCACTCACTGCGACGGTGATGCCATATGATATAGTGATTGGAAACCTGCCCCCCGACCCCTCTATGGTGATAACATAAAAATATGTTTTCACGGTTGATTTGTATACAAATAGCATATTTCCAGGGTGCTGCTCTTCTTCTGCAGCTGGCTGCATGGCATCTTATCATTGAGTCCCTCCTTAGATATATCCAATTTGAGCACCCATCGCTGTTTATTTAGTACGAATTGTGCTTTTAGAGTTGTTTCATAATGGCACTGTGTCTAATACACTCCACGTCATATTATTCGGTATGTGTTGAAAGTCCTGGAAATGTGCCATAAGTTTTGTGTTTGGGTGTCTACACAAAATAGTACTCCTGTGTTCATTAATTATTTGAATGGAATACTTGCATTCTCCTGAACAATCCTATATCAGAAACTGAAATTAGTAAATAAAGGGACTTAACTCAGTCAGTGCTTCAGGGTCTTCTTCACCTGCAGGCTGAAAAAGGGAGCTCTCTTTTTCAGTATTGGTTGAGGCATCCGGGGCACTACTCCTTTGCTGACTTGAATGTAGGACGACTGAAGATGATGTACTGGAGTCTTAGTACATTACTGGTAAAAGGATAGAGGAAAGCTCTCCATCACCGTCTTCAAAATTATGGATCATGATAAATGCATACACAATATATTTACAATTAACTCAACTTGAATTGCATATTTTGTAAAAGTTAATTACTTTACTTTGATTTTGTTTGTACCATTACTTGTTTTTCCCCTCAGTGCATTGGGCAGTTCTGTTGCTTAATAAATAATGTCGATTTGGTTTAATTATTAGGCTGACTTATCTCTGTACAATGAATTCAAATCGTGGAAAGAAGAGCCAACTATGGACCGGCAGTGCTCTTTTCTTGGCAGAATATATCAAGAAGACATATGCCCATGCCTGGCCTTCTCTAAAAGTGAGGTAACTGTATTTATTGATCACATTTTGTTGCAACATCATGGATAGAAGTTTGTTTCTGTGAACATTGCTTTCATGTCCATAAAAGTGTTAGACCGTCATTTATACAGATCAACTGATGAAGTGGTTTGTTCTTTCTTAGAGACTATGAAAGTCTTTCTAAACCCCACTCCAACCTGTATCGTATTCTTCTTTGTTACTGGTGGAAACCTTGGTTGTGCTTTGCACCTAGTTATTTCATTATACTTTATTGCGGTTCATAGCCAAAAAAGTGTATCAAAATGATAGAATGTTATCCATTTAAATAAGCAAATTCATTGCAGTCATAACATATAAATCAATTACACAAATTTGTAAAAATGATAGTTATGACTATATGAAGTATAAGATACAAAAGTAAGAAACATAAAAAGAGAAAAAATTACTCTACCTTCCACCCCTAAAACACTACACACATCTCTTACGAATACTCCAAGCCATAAACAAATACCTGGACACAGAGAAAGCAATTCGTTTTCAAGATTCTTAGAGCTACTAGGTGATGGATAGTGCCTAGATTTCCGCAAAGGGGGACTGACCATTTCGATCTAGCTTTTATGTAGGCTTTACAGAAGAACAAGAAGTGCACCTCCTTTTCCTCTAACCCGCCGCATGCTGGACATGTAGCGCTCAGTACATTACCTCCTGCCCCCCACTTGCAGGTTAACATACTGAGAGGAAGGGCTCCGTGCTAACTGAAGGTACAGTTTCCCTGCTAACCACTGTCTGCACCACATCTATGAAAGCTTCAAAACCATAATAGTCTTTAAAATCTAGAAACCTAGAAATCATTGTGCCAAGCACAGGGTTAGCCAAGTGTTTGGACTTTCTAAAGCCCCTATAGGACCTAGCCAAGTCACTCTAAGTTGTCGCAAAGTAGGCCACCTCAGGGTTCCCCCACACTGGCTCTTCCAATTTTTCCTTAATAAATTGAAGCCACAGCAGTTTAGAGGCACCTGGCCCAATAGTAGACTAGCTTGGGGGTTGCCCATTCTGTTCTCCAAAAAAGGAGTGGCCTCAGTCCTAGTTCCTCGTCCATGGGTCGAACACCCAGATCAAACCTTAAGGGCAAAAGTGGGGTGCTCTAGGGGAGATTAAATAAATGTCTTAAGAATGCATTCTTAACTTTCAAATTACCACTAGCCATCTTGTGCACCCATAACTCTGTCTCATACATCATTGCCCCCAAAGCCTGTGTCCTATATAGCTCACAAACTGGGCTAACTGGTTTAAAGGATAAGTCTTTAAAGGCTCTCCCTAGGCCACCAGTAAATTGGGACAAACTTTTGTTTGTTCAAGTGTAGTAGCCAGTTCATTTGCACTGAAAGCATGATTTCCAGGTAATCAAAAACCTTGACCCGCTCCAAGGGGAGACCGTTATGCTTGGGACCAGACCTCGTATATGGGGAGGGGTGGAATACCATATACTTAGTTTTAAGTGTGTTAATTTCCAACCCCCTCATCCCTCAAAAGCACCAAAACAATTTAAAGTCCTTTGGAAATCCATTGGGGTTCTTGACACTAAAAGGGTATCGTATACAAACATTAATGCAGGAAGCTTGAGGCAGGCAAGTCTGGGGGCATCATTCAAAACTTTATTCAGATCATCAATCAACCCATTTATATAAAGAGATCGAGTCGGGCCTGCACAAAGCCCTTCCTAACTCTTTTCTGAACTGAAAATGGTTTGGTGAGTTTACCGAACAGGACCTCGTGAAGTCTCCGTAGGGTCTCACACAAGTAGGGACCCCTGTTTTTTTAACAGAACCTCAGACAAATTATCTCTTGGGACCAGGTCAGAAGCGGCCCATAGGTCCACAAATATTACTTAAAGACTAGCACCTTCCAGCCCCGCAGTTTTCCAGTATGAGCTGGAGGCGAAAGACCTTGTCCATCCTAGAGATACCTTGCCTAAAACCGTCCTGGAAAGTACTGAACACTATTTTCCTGAAGCCAGGCCTGGAGTCTCCTTAAAATCACATGTGCAAACAACTTTTGCATTGAGTCTTTTAAGCTAATTGGTCAGTAATTAGCTGGAAGGAGGGGTGAACCCTTTTTAAAAATGTGGATTATTTCAACTGCGGCACATGAAGCTGGCATAGGCATCCTTCTGCCCCCACCCCCTCCAGAATGGCATTAAATAGAAACCTGAGGTAAGGTGCCCAAACATCGGGTGCAAATGTATATAAATCCCCTGGGATTCTGTCTAGGCCAGGAACCTTGCCTGGAGCCACTTTGAAAATTGCACCTAACTCCTCCTTGATTGTAATCAGGGCATATTCCTCTCATTTTCAGCCTCTCTTCCCCCCCCCCCCCCCCCCCCCCCCCCCCCCACAAATCTCCAAAAATACCTGAAGGTCCATCAAAGGTGGATTAAAAATCATAACACAAAGGGTCTGAAAGTGTTCAAACCATTGATCAGCAGAAATATTACTTTCGATTGAGCCATTGGTCTCCTGCTTCCCAGAGGCAACAAGTTGCCAGAACGTATGAAAGTCCTTGTTCCTTAGAGCTAAGTGCAAGGATTCCCATCTCTGAGTATCCCACTCTCCCTTTGCAGCATCTAGGGTACACTTGTACTGGTTTCTAGTTGTTTGTATCAATCCGGGGTCTTTGAATTTGATAGCCTTACAGAGCTCCAATTTGGCTTGCCGGCATTGCTTATTAAACCAGGTGCCCAGCTTTTTCTTGCCTTTGCTAGCTTTTGCCCCACAAAAAGCTGTTTTTTGAGCTCACCCTTTAACTCCATATGCACATTCCCGAAATATTACCACAGATTGGGGAGGGGACATCCCGCTCTCTATAGTCCCACCCATCTTGTCCAAGGCTAAACCAATGATGGGAAAGAGATGAGTAAAGGATTTTGGGGACTGCACAATTTAATTCCACTTAATCCTGCGCTTATTGGAGGACAACACAAGTCTATCGTCCAACCTAGGGATTCCTTTGCCTTCCCCCCTTGAACATAAGATTCCCCAGGTGAAGCAATAGTGCGTTATGATCACTTGTCATCCCTCACTATGATTTCCATATCCATAACAAATGCCGAAAGTCTAATATCAATGAGGATGTAACCAATCAGTGAGGTCCTACCTGGCCGATTGAAAGTATGAGACCCTTTTCGGTCCGACTTAGTTTGACCATCACACGCGCGAATGGAATGATTTAATACAAGCGCGTTCATCTGGAGAACCAGCGGAGTGCATTTCATCACCGTCTGGGAGACGGTCCTTGGGGATATGTTACAGACTGTCCTCTGCTGTCACCAGATCATCATCTGGTTCAATACTAATGGGTTCAAAGTGATAGTTAAAGTCCCTTCCTAACAATTTGAGTGCATCTCTGGGAAGCTGAGACAGAAAATCAGATAGCGGCTCCACAACCGGGAATTCCTGTACAGAAGCTGCAGGCCTAGAGTAAATATTGACCACATCTAATTCAATATTACTCATGGACAAAAGTGAAAGACATAAAATATCGCTGTTATGTGTCTCCACGTCTGAGTACCCCAAACAGGAGGCTACCCTGGTAGACAGTCTCCTGAGGGGATGCACCTGCCCCCCCCCCGATTGCTGCCTTGGAATAAATGGCATACATAGGATATTGAACATCCCTGCTAATCCATGACTCTTGGAATATAGAGATATCATATTGTATCATAAAGGATACCCAATCAGGATTTTCCATTTTACCTTGTAAACCTGCCACCTTCCAAGACACTACTTCAACAAAACATGGGGTCCTCATTGCTGTAAAGGAGGCTCTACGGCCTTAATCCACTCAACCTCAACTAGCTCACTCAGAATGGTATTCCCGAACACATGCCTTCCCCTGCCTTTCTCCCTTGGGTGGCCAACAACAGTGGAAATCATCATAAGCCCCTTGGGCCTCAGAGCATCGCCAGTCAGCAAACGCTGTGAATCACCCCATACGCATCTGACCCCTTGCCACCCTCCTCAAGGGGTCCGGTAGAATCAGTAGATCTAATGGGATCCAGAAACCTGGGGACATTGTCCATGAAGGCTGCTGATGGCCCCATAGAGTCCCTCATTACAGGGCCGACAACTGCCATGCCACTAAAATAGGAGCAACCGCTAGTCTTACTGGTCATTTCATTGGAATGAATACTTCCATAAGCATGAGGATTGGTACGCTCCTTGGTCTATGTATGGATCATTAGCCATACGTCAGTCCACCTCTTCTAGGGACGTTATAGTGCCCATATATACATTGAACCCATGTGTAAAAGCATTACCACTATCAACTGTGGGGTAAGGAGAGTGAGAAGCCGGTCTTCCAAATGATGCCAAATAGTGTGGTTTATAAACGTAGCTTAGAGATAGCATAGATATGCCAGAATCCACACTCTGGACTTGGGGCTCGTGATGTAGAAGAATCTGGGCCATACGAGAACTCATAAAATTTACAATCGCACAGTCTCCAGGCTGATCTTTTAGACATGCACCAATCCAACTTACTCGTCTTGTAAAAATATTGTCCACTAATGAATGGGGATAATTCCTATTGTGCATCAGCCAATGCATACACTTGTTTTTAAGGTCTTCATGTGACTCCCTTTAAAATGCCCTCAACCTGGGGACCCCAGAAAGAACCTCCACATATGGCAAAAAGCCAGGGGCAGGTAAATGACTATCCCCCTCAGCGACACCCCCTGTCATGCCTGCCCTTGACCCACCCTCCCTAGCCACAGGCAGATATCCCACCCCAACTTGGCCCATGGGCAGTCCACCCCTGAACAACCCTCGAGGATTGGTAATTCTTGCTTTCCTCAGATCCAGCACATTCCCATTGCATGGGGGTGTTACCACATTAGAATCCTTATTGGATCCCTTCGCTGGATCCACAGGCTGGCTTCCATCTGGGTTCCCACTGGCTAAGCCATCAGATTTACCACATGGGCCTGCCTCGTCAAATCTCTGTGGGTCAATTCCAGTCTTTCCAAACATGTTACCAGAGGCAGAAGCTGTGCCACCTGCACTGTCCTTAGCATGCTCTGGATGTTGAGCCCAGAATCTGTCCTCTTTGGCGATAACCTGATAGTTACTTCCATGCTAATAAAATCCATTGATGTACTGTCCCTGGGGGCCACAACAGCTTGCAACTTCCACGACCCCCAACGACTCATAAGGTTGCCCTTGATTCACTTCTAAGTGTTTTGATTTACTGGCAGCCCCACTCTTGGTTATTAAATGAAGGGCATTTCGGATAAGCCTCATACCATATTCATCGTCCCCTACGGTATGTGGGTAATGGGACCCAGTCCCAGAGTCACAGTTTGAGCGTTCAAGACCACCTAGGGATGGCGGGTGGGCTGCCACTTTTGAGGTAGGATGATTGTGAGATAAGGATAGGCGCTTTTCCGTGATTTCAGTTTCCTTTGCCACAACCCCACTTGCCTTTTGCAGCATCTTAAATTATGGTGGGCTTTGAAGAAGCAGCACATAGATGATCCTTGGGCAGGCATTTACGTTTGCCCATGCTGTAAGTAACAAGTTTATCAATTAAAAAGGGACCTTTCGCCTATACAATAGTCCATGTTGATAAGCCAAATACTCAGCGGCCACACAAAAATAAAAAAAATAAAAAAGGGGGTGGGGGCGAAGACTCACCCGAAAACCTCCCCAGGTAATAAATAGATCGAAGAGAGTGGGCCCCAACCTCTTCCAGCTGATGACCGGCCCTATCTTCGCCCGGGCATGTACCCAGGTGTATTACGCACAGCAGGTGTAGCCTAATGAATATTTGCACCTCCATGCATGGAAATCAGCAGTTCGGTCCTCCTGCTGCTCTGGATGATGGGAAGGGTAGGCAGGGTGAATCAGGCTCCCCCGGGTCCAAATCAGGATAGCGTCCCCACTTTGCCCCTAGTACAATATCTCAGAATGTGGTGCCACCCAGCCTTAAACCTACTGGGCTGGTTCACAGCAGTATGTCTAGTTCTAATTTCACCAAATAAAGCACAACCTTTAGATTCATCCCAAAGGGCTTAAGAGGTCACTATTACAGAGTCCTTGAACTCCTTCGAGAAGTCACTGCACTGTAATTGGGCACTGCTGAATCCAATGCTAGATCTCTTTTGCTCTTGACTCTCATAGTCCCATGGTTTAAAATAATGGACCGTTGTTTCTTTATGGAAATGTCTAGAAGAGGCCCACGGTGCCCTCTGCAGGCTCTAAGAAGCAATTTGTTTCACTAATCGTTCTGTGTTACTTGGTTTAATCTTCAAAGGATACGTTCCTGGAAAAGTTGATTGTGATTTTCTATGATTTATATTGCCGTCTTTTAATTTGAGGTCATAGGTATTGGGTTCATGAAGTGTGCAAATGTTCTTCTTGTGTGTATTTGTGCAGCATAACATAGAACACTACCTCTTAACCTGACACATATTTTCTTTTACTCACTGCTCTATCAGTGTGTCCAGTGCCACTCCTTGGGCATTGACTACCACACTACCCTTGGTACTCTTACATGGTTTTTAAGGTCTTGAGTAGATGAATTCGTCTAGACCTCCCTCTCACTCTTCCCACTGGATAAGGATGAAAAACGTTAGGATTTAATAAGCAAGAAAGTATACATTAATTCTTATATCATGGAAATACAGATGATTCTTACTCAGATTCTAGCATGCCTTCCATGCAGTCACCTTGGATGCCTTTGAAACCTCAGTGAAGGAAAGCGGGCAGCCTTTGCAGCCTCAGTGAAGGAAAGCAGGCAGCTGTCTTTATTTCTCCTCTGTTGTAACCTAGGACATCTTGATCCTGTAGCCAAACCTGTACATGCAAACTTAGATGAACGGGGATGAGAATGGCTTGTGTGGTGCAACTTTGAATAGTTGGAACATTTGCTATAGTTATCATTTCAGTGCTAAAAGAAGGCTCTGGCATTAATACGTTTGTCTGTGTAATTGCTGTAGGAGTATGAGTTATATAGTTTGTGGGGTCAGAAATGTGTCCAGTGCCTCTTTTTTATTTTTTCAGTGACATTTCTTTTGGTTTTATCCTCCTTAGAGATCGAAGCAAAGCTTGGACGTTTCAGGCATGCAAAATAATCCATGATCTCCACTCAAAGGGAGGAAAGGGCCAGCTGGTAATTGCCACGCGGTCTGTTTCTGAGAAGCAAAAATACCGCTGAGTTGAGGTCTCCACGATGTGACTCTCTCCAGTTACATTTCTGACGAAGGTGCTCACTCTGATTTGGCAGATGCCCTTATGTCAGGGGAGCAGCTTAAAATATGTGGGATGTTCAGTTAATGAATAGGCAGAGGCGTGGCCAGACATTTCAAAACCACTCAGTGTGATAACCACCTACCCAGTTAAAAGCTGATTATCCTACAATAAAAACACAATTTTTAAAAAAGGTATTCACAGCTCCATTTTCATGTAGCACAGAGAATAACAATGGGATAAGAATATTGTGATGTCGTTTAGTAGGTTAGGTGGATAGGGAGGAGGCTTGTTTAAGATTTCTTAAGCTATGGAACAACCTGATTATATCTTGCAAGCACTCATAAACAGCATTTTAAATCAAGGGTTGCTAGTTCACTCAGCCAAGAAAGCCTTAGTAGAAGATGTTTTATGGAAACATGATGAAGCAAGGGCTGAAGGAACGAGGTCCTGAATATAATGGACCTGGTCTGAAATTACAACTTGAGGCTTCAGAGAAGAAGTTGTAGCCTACCATTGATGTCAGTATTTTTTATTGTTATTTCCGTTATTTCCATTGATTCCAAGTAGAAAACCAAGTCAAACTTTAACGGTGTATTTAGTCACTATGCTGGGAATACAGCCCGAGAAAACATCTGTTCGTGGCCTGGACTGCCATCAGTGTTCCTGACACTCCTTCTATATAGACCTGGCACAACAGAGTAAGGTACTACTAGATCCAGACTACTGTTGGTGATAAGGTCTGAGTACCTGTTCTTGTTGATGGTGTAAATGTTTATTATTGTGCATGCGTTCATAAGTGTGGAGGGAGGAAGGGAGTGTAGGCTGCTTCATGCAGTTTGGCTGTATTGCTGTGTTGTGTGCTGACACAAGCCCTTTTCCTTTCTATTTCTTTATTTGGTTTTCATCATGTGTAAGGATCAGCAACTGAAGGTGTATGTTTGAATACTAGTTACTTACCATTGTGACGTCTGTAGATTAGCCACCACTTGCATTAGGCGACCCACTTGGCATTTCTTCTTTGTGACCTTGCTTATACTTCTGTGTGTTGACTGAAAAAATGGAGGAAATAGAATGCAGAGTGGGTGTTTTTGCATGAGCTTGGATTAAGCAGGGGGCCTCACATGCTTTTTTGACTGGTTTTCGGTTCTTCTAGTGAACTGCTATATGCATCCTTTGTGCTGATTGATAGGGTGTGTACGGACAAAGAATAGCAAAGTCATTATGAACATGCGTTCTTTATTGCACTAGTTTACTGAATTGGGTGCTACTATTTTGCCTGTAATCTGAGGTGCTCTTGTCATTTTCTCCAGCTTTTAAGTTTGTTGCACCCAAGGAACGTTTATATCAAGAAATTAACACTGACAGCATCCTCTCAGTTACATTTCCCTAGACTTTTCATAGTCGTCCCATCTAGCCAGTCTAAGGTAATATGTCTCCTGTTTATAATTGTAGTGTAGAAAACATCACCAGTAGTTTTAATATTTTTTTAAAATCTCTCTATGTAGTTGGCCTCAGCTGTTCTTGAAGCGGTGGAAAACAACACGTTGAGCATTGAACCAGTTGGCTTGCAACCCACTCGATTTGTGAAAGCTTCGGCAGTGGAATGCGGAGGACCAAAGTATGTTAAAATTCCAAATACAAGGAATAACTATAAATGCTGTTCTTTTGTATTGCTATTCTTTCTGTTTTCCATCAAGTGATGCTCTCCAGTTTAATATGCAATACGTTTATGTGAGAAATTGAGTTACTTGGAGCTGGAGTTTACTTAGGGGTGGGGGAAGGGGGGATGGGATCCCTTCTCAAGTTCTCAAAAAACAACTATAATTAAGTTTCAAGGTGAAACACAAGACGTTAATATTTTAACCTATGGTTAACCCTCTGGTAGATTGGCACAAAGCAGTCAGGCTTAATTTAGAGGCAATGTGAAAACTATTTATGCAAGTCTTAAATGGTGATAAAGTGAAAACACATCACAACAAAACAGGATATAAGGTAGATAGAGTCCAGGAGCAGGTTGTAAGGGTGTTTGAGCCCTTGGAGTCACTCCAGTGGCACTGGGATCAAGGTACAGGTCCAGTCTTTCAGGCAGCAGGACAGCAGAGCAGTCCTTGCAGGCAGAGCAGCTGGGCAGTCCTACTTGCAGCAGGGCAGGAGAGCATCCCTTTGTGATCTGAAGAGTTTGGTCTGAGGGTGCCATTTTATACCCAGTGCCTCCTTTGATGTGGGAAAAGCTTCTGGAGTTCTCAGGCTACAGAGGTGTCTGGAATTCCCTGCTTCCCTGCCCTAGTCCTAGTTTGTCTGGGGGCACAATAGGTAGTGTGAAGTCCTTTGAGTGTGCTTGGCCGGTGCCATTGTGGCAGGTGACAGCTGCACCCCAACCCCCATCAAGCCAGGATGGCCCATACCACCAACTCCCAGACCATCTATTGTGATTAAATGATCCAGGGACAGGGTCCAGGCATCAAATAGTTAGGGCAAGAAAATGCTGACTTTCTTAATTGAGCCTTAAATCAGACCTTCTCATTAGCGAGGGCTTTAAATTACAATTCCTCAGACACCAAACATTACTTTTGTTCCCGCTCCCAATAAAAGGGTACCACTTACTAAAGGTAATAAAGTACCACAGTGAAATCCTGTGAGAGAGGTAGGCCTTGAAATTGTTAAAAACAACTTTGAGTGTCTTCCGCTACTGGGGCATGTAAAACCTAAAAGTACAGGTCTAACTTTTTAAATCCAGCACATCCTGCCCCATTTTTAAAGCCTACCCTAAGGGTGACTTGATTGTATTTGCAAGCATTGGCAAAGTCAGTAGGTTGCGGCAGTGCGAGAGCTATTGGCTTTGTGAATGTATTTTAGCTGTGTTGTATAGCAGCACAGCAGCTGTTAAACATGACTGAAAGTCATGAAAAAAAGGGCTATGACATGGTCAGCGCCGTCTGCATTATAGCCAGGCAACTGAACGGGGGCGGAGAGGTGAGTCAAGTAGTACAACCCTTGAGGGGGTGGAGCGCGGTTGGGATCTTAGAGCCTGTGCACCAGTCAAGCCCTGAAAATATCTTTGCTATGTAAATCAATCAATCATACACAAAATATGAAACATTTCTTCAAAATTCAAAAAGGTGTCCTTGTTTTACAAGTGGACCTTGATATTATTAAGGTGCATTATAGCACTGTGCTGAGAGGTGCTTATTAAAAGTGATAGTTTCATCTAACTGGTGTTCTGCACTCACATATTTGAAAGCCTTTCAAATGTGAAAATGGGGAAAAAAAAGTTTTGGTGAACTTAAGTATTTTCCCGATACAACACATTTTAAGCGGGGATGTCGAGATTTATCCAGGTTTTCAGGTTTCATTTTGTACATATCAGCCAGGAAATATGTATCTTTTTGCCTTTACTTATGTTAAGGCTTTGTTTTTACCTGTTACAAAAGCTGAGCGCTTTACATGAGCACTAGGTACATTACACAAGCTCACTTGCATTGATTATAGGCATGAGTAGATTAATTGAGGTGCCATGAATCATCAACGCTGACTCTCACCTAGTTTCCCAGTTCCACAATCAAAACACACGAAGATAAAAAGCAAATGATTGCCTTGTCATAGCGGAAGCAATGCCAACACCAGAGTGGAGTGGAGGTGTCTCCCGAAAGCGAACTGACATTTGCTGCCAGATAATAAAAAAAAATAAAAAATCCATAGTTTTGTTATTTTTCTAGCTATTTGTTAGAAGTGCCCTCAAGAGACTTCCAAGTTTCGTCTGTTTGCGTTAAAACGGGCCCTCATTCACAGTTGTAGAGGCCAGCTCAGAAAGAGACAGGAAATGGGCTGTGTATCCGAGACTTAAAAACTAAAGTAATTCAGGACCAGTGATGACTGCTTTTCACAAAGGAGCCACCACACGACCAGCACTCCCTCGACTCTGCTTCCTGCCTGAGAGTCTGCTCGCAAAACACAAAAGATGACTCAACAAAAAGAAATATAATGAAAAGCATAAATCACGAAGGCACCAAACTGCTCCTTGCAAGGCGGTTGTAGGCGCACACTTCTCTTCCACTAAACCTGCTTACAGATTCGCACAACACAAACAAGGGCAGGTGGAGGAGTTTATTAAACAGGGAGGTGGGGGTGGAGAAGAAACAGATTGGGGCAGAGAGGTGGGAGGGAAAAGAAGCACCACAGACAAAGGGTGTGGCATTTAAAAAAGAAAAAAACAAACCATGCATAAGAATTTGGGAGACTGCCTGAAAGCACCAAAACTCATTTAGAGTGCTGGAAGGCATGCCTTCACAAACTTGAACAAAGAAAATGTGAGCGCTGCAGCAAACCAGCAATAAAGCTGTGGGTGGGCTGTAAGCCCACTGTGTTTAAACAAAACTTCTTGATGAGGCAGTGCATATGCTGTCTAGCGAAGACTTAAAAGGGAGGTTTTGGCCTGGCAAAATGTTTATTTCTCCAGTATTCGATCTTTGATAGATTCACATGCTTGAATCATTCCCTGTCGTTGAAGTGGGAGTCCCGCAGTGTCATAACAAAGCAGTCCTTAACATTGCAATAAGCTACAATGATAATGAACACGTACTTCAATAGCTTATCCATGTCCTTTAAAATGAACTTAAGTCAGCCAAGTAGGCGACAGCATCCTCTAGAACACCCCCAAACAGAGGCTGAGTTCCTCAGATTTTCTGTTGCAAGTGGAGTGAAGGGAATCTCCCTGAGCTCTGCTCAGTTTTCTTTACACCAGTATTAGAAAGCTTATCTACTGCTACTGCCATTTCGGAGACATCTAAAAAAATGGCTTTTCAGACCCTGCAGTACACGTGGGAAGAAAAGATTTCATGCTGAGATCCACAAAGGTTGTCTGTACCACCTCCATCCTCAGAACAAGGTAAAGGACTACAAAGTCAGTCACACCATTTCAACCAAAACCTTGAAGGACAGGGAGAGGCGGCTTCTACTGTGGCTTCAAAAGGCCTAGTCTGTGAGATCTCATAGTTCTGAGGTAGACAGTGACACCTTTTTAACATCTCAGAAGAGATCAAACAAAAGAGAAAGATCGCCTAATCATTGGACGCTATAGGAGTCCAGAAAGGCCCTTAAAGTGCACCATGGGTCTGCTAAGGACAGTTAAAAAAAGGAGAAGGAAAAAATCTCCTCAGAAACTGTAAATCCCAGCACTTCATCTCTAAAACATGGGGCTCGATCTACAAGATCCTCCTCATAACCATCTTTGAAGAAAGCAAAAGACCGCTTTGAAACTCTTGACGATGATCACCTCAACGTCAAGAACACCATAGTTGACGATGGCAACATTAACAACGCCTTCAATTTCCTTCAGCACCCATCCAGTCAAGGGAGGTAATATAATCGGTGAAGGCTTGGTCGATGGCTGTATCCCAGCCATTGACGGCAGTACCATTGATGACGACCACATCGATGGAGATTACTTTATCAACACTGACACCTATAAGACATCCCCAACAATTAGAATCAACATTCATCGGCTCAACGTTGCCTACAGTAAAACTAGCAAAAACATCCATCTTTCCTGAGAACACATCACCAAGCAAGGTGTCTTCTCTCCCCAAAGTCATCTTCTGTATGTAGAGGAGTTGGAGGATGATGGTCCTTTTAGGTCAGCTCACAGTCTGTCCAAACTGCATGTAAAGTATCAAGAAGAGGACAAGCATTATTATAGAGAATATTACAAACTTCAACAGGCAGGAGATGTAGAAAGACCCAAACATTACGGGTGACATTTCCAGAAATATGACAAACCTCCTCCTCAAGCGGGTATGGTGCAAATACCCATGTCTCTATTCTAAGGCCTTCAGAAGATGTGAATAGACTACCCAAATAGGTTTCCGAAACTCAGCAGAAAGACCTGCAACTCCAATCCCACCTCCTTCTCCCAGAGCACAGAGGTCCATTCTTCCTCCTGTGACACCCAGGATGACTCCTGCATCAAATATCGCAGTGCCTCCTAGAGATGATCCTTTGTTGTCAGACGAAGACAGAGAAGAGGGAGAAAGTCCAGCGAATCAATCCACCCATAACAAAGGGGATGATTATTTGATCCCCACTCCATCTCCTCCAACACAACCTAATGGAGAGGGCAGCAAAGAGGTTTCACTTACCTATATCGGTCAAACAGTCTGTTTTGTGTGCGATTTTAAAAAGCCAACAAAGAAATCAATATGAGCCATCCCTGTTGTTGACTACATTTGGGAAGAAGGCACAAAGATCATGAGGAACCTTGCTTCGATAGTGGCTGTATTGCAGCGTATAGATAAGAAGTGCAAAATGCTGGAAGACTCACCTGTATGCTTAATCTGACATTCCAAACGAGACTCTGTGATTTCCCAAACAGCTCGATGCCGTTCAAAGAACCCATCCATGCCTATCTTTGATCCACCAGACAAAAAGGGCAGGTGTTCGACAATATAGGTAAAAGGTTTTCAACCATGTCTGCCATCAGTTTGTGTGGCCAACTCACCGGCCATCTTTGGTCAATACGATCAACAAATGTGGTCTAATATCAGTACATTCATAGACCTAGTGCCAGACGATTTGAGGCTAAGAAGATCCTGCAGGAAGGATATTGCACTTCATCTGAAGAATAGTTTGTGCGATGGACATAGCCGCTACTGGATTTTGGCAGCTGACAGGCGCTACTGTTTTAAGGAGGCAAAGCTGGCTGAAAGCTACATCCTTCTGGCCTGAAGTACTGTAAAAGGTTCTTGACATGCCCTATGATGGAGAAGCCCTTTTCTGGGAAACACATGGATGACACTTTACAGACCATCAAGGCTGACACATACAGTGGTAAACCATTTGCCACTATGCAATTTCAGAAGCTGCCCTTTTGAGGAGCACGTGGAAGACATTTTCCATTGTATAGAGGAGGATATTGATGTTTTCAGCAGTACTGGCCCTTCCAACAACAATATAATCCTTTGTACCAAAGCCCTAAAGGCAACCACCTGCAGAGGCCTAGAATAAACAAGGCACTTGAAAGAAACTGACATGCAAGGGTTGAGACACCAGTCACAAGCGATGACAACACTCAGGTGCCGGTTACTTCCAACACTTACGAGGCTCTTGATGCAAAGATTTCCAGCATCCTCCAGAAATGTGGCGAATAACATCAGATCGATGTCTGTTTGACCTGGTCATCTACGGTCATACCCTGGAATTAATCATGACTACGAAACGCTCCACCAAAGGTAGTGTACCTACCTAGTCTTCACTTACCCAGGAAACAAGCCCTGATAGTGTTAGCCAAAGGAGCAATAGAAAAAGTTCTCCATTTCCCCCATTTCTACTCCTGTGTTTTCTTAATAGAAAAGACAACAGGGCAATGGCGATGTATTTTGGACCTCGAAAATTAAACAAGTCTCTATGACAGCAATCCTTTCAGGTGGTAACCCTTCCAAACATTCTGCATCTCCTAATCCAAGGAAACCTCATGACAACTCTGGCTTTGCAAGATGCATACTTTCACATCCCCATTCACCCCAAGCATCACAAATTTCTACGTTTCACAGTAGCTGGTACCCACTACCAGTTCAAGATCCTCCCATTTGGTCTCAAGTCAGCTCCACGCATTTTTACAGAATGCCCGATTCCTGTGTTAGCTTCTCTTGGGAAGAAAGGTCATCAGATATTCCCTTACTTACGACTGGTTAATGAAAGCACCTTAGACTCGTCATGCTTTGAAGGCAACAGAAGCTGGCCTAGCGTTGTTTCACAGATTAGGTCTCACTATAAACTACCAAAAGTCGCCAACAATCCCATTCAAGAGAATAATATCCTGAGAGCAGCCCCTGTATACCATCCTAAATAAAGCCTTTCTATCCCAGGACAGACAAAGACTCCAAGAACTGGCTCCTAAGCTCTCAAGAAAAATGTCAGTTTCAGTGCGTCTGTTCAAGTCTCTCCTAGGAATGATGTCCTCTCAGATCAGTCTGGTACTTGTTGCACTCCTGAGGGTGAGACCTTTACAGGAGGAGCTAGACAAACAATGGATCCAGACAGTAGGATCCTTCGGTGGTCTAGTGGTAATCACCCCAGGTATGATGGAAGCACTAACCTGGTGGCGATATACCAACAACCTGTCAGAAGCCTCACATTCCTTTCCCAAATGCTCGATTTCGTAATACCCACAGGTGCCTCCTTAGAATGCTGGGATGGTAATCTGCAGGACCTAAAGATTCAAGGAAAGTGGTCTCCAACCCAAAAAAACATACACATCAATCCCTTGGAGTTCAAAGCCATCTACCTCAGTCTTCAAGCTTTTCTACCAAGGATAGCCGGATCATCAGTGTTGATATGCATGGACAACACCACCAGCATGCTCTATCTAAACAAGCAGGGAGGCACAAGATCGCTTGCTCTTTCCAGGGAAGTGCAGGAAATGTGGAGCTGGTAAATAACGCACACGATAACACTTCGAGCCGAACGCGTTCTTGGAACAATTGATCTCCTAGCGGACACTCTGAGCAGTACTCTGAACAACTGCCCCGAATGGGAGCTGGACCAGTCAGCACTAAACAAGATCTTCTTTCTCTGGGGCAAGCCGGCACTGGATCTCTTTGCAACAAGTGAGAACCACAAATACCAGTTCTACACAAGTTGGCATCCACATCCAGGGTCGTGGAGGAATGTCTGTTTGATCAGATGGTCTGGGATCTATGCATACGCTTCCCTCGCCAATACCTCTTATACCAAAGGTTCTCAGCACATTAAAAGCGGAGAGGTGTTGCATTATACTGATAACCCCCAGGTGGCCCAGACAGCATTGGTTCACAGAGCTGCTTCTCCTATTAAGCCTTGAGCCAACCGTGTTGTTTGTACTACTTGCGGGGTGTGTTCTAATATGATTTATTGGCAAGGAATGGACGCCTAGAAATAAAATATATGTGATAGCAAATCATAATTCTTAGCCTTTTGTGATTTACCACTCCACTCCTAAGAGAGCTTGATGTAAATGTAAATTTTTTTCATCATTTTTATTATTGTGAATTTTAATATTAAAAATGACAATTACAGTAAACGTGATTATATACATTGATAATTATGAAAGTAATTATGATTATTTTAAGTACACTAAGTAAAATTTATAAATTTTTAAAATATTTTTATTTCCAGAGCTGGTAGTGAATGACTGTGCAGCATCATGATGAAGACTGAAACAAGCACGTCCTGTCCCTCTGATCCCCAGTTTATAGTTCATTTCTGATGGATACAACTACCCGTGGATTCCTCACCTAATGGATTTCTCCCAATGCACCAGCATTCGATGGAAATTTTCTTCCCAGCTCTGCACGTCAACGTCACAGTTGCCCGACTCCCACGCAACGCCATCTGGCGTCATCGAGGCAATAAGAGGCCCTCACCGACGTCAGTTCACTTTTTTTTGTGCCTTCAAAGTAGCGTTTTTTTCTCCTGGCTCTTGGAGCTACTGTTTCTCAGAGGTGATACTTTGTAGAAAAGATGTCTCTACCTCAGAAGTCTGGGTTCAAGCCTTGTAGGGAGTGCGGTGGCCGTATGTTGGTGACGGACCCGCATAATGACTGCCTGTGGTGCTTGAGCTCCGAGGACGACGTGGAGGAGTGTGGTCCGTGCCAACAGATGAACCCAAAGGCGCTCAAAGAGCGTGAGGCCAAGCTGTTCTTGGTCAAATCAAAAAAAGAAGGAAAAACATCGTCATCGGAGGTAGTCTTCTAAATCTTCAAGATCCCAAAAGAGGTGGCATTGTCATGACTCTCAGCGTCGGCATGATTCCCGACGTCGTTCGGAGAAAGACCGATCCCGTTCGAGATCTCCATCTACTCGGCGTCATACGACGTGGGAGGTCAGCCCAACAGTGATGCCTCACTCGGCCACAAAGCCCTCAGGCTTCTCTAGCGCCGTCGGTCTTTGAAGTGGACGAGCCTCACCAGATCCCTGGCTTCTCGCCTGCACAGTCAGAGGTACTGGATCCAGTGCTGGCGTCGCAAAGATATTCAGCGCCGACGCCGCAGGGGTATCCTGCATTCCTGGCTCCAGGTGCGGATCCGGCGGCATTCTTGAATGCTATGTACAGCGTGCACTGGCTGGTCCCTCGGGTGAAATGGGTTTTGGTTTGGGCGTTCCGGCTCCATAGAAGCCGATGCCATTCATGCCCTTCTGTCCAGTGGAGGGTGCTGGTCTGGCGCTGGTGCCTTTGGCATCGCCGAGAAGACCTTTGACGCCAGTAGCTTCTGCTGATGCGGTGGCGCCATTGACTTGGCCACAACTCCAGTCGACGCCGGCGAAGAGGGCTCGCCTTTCCATGGCGCCGATGGATCCAGCGTCGGGAGAATCTGAAGATCCGCGTCCGCTGAGGTCGTCGACGTTGGCCAATTCCTTATCGACGCAGCGGATAGAGGCCAGGTTGCGCTCGAGAAGAAAGGCTCTGAGGCTATTGGAAGAGCAGGAGTATCAAAGGCAACTCTTGGAGGAAGGAGAGATCGCAGAGCCCCTGGGGGACTTTCAGGGTTTGGACTCTGCAGGCAGTCACGATACTTCACCTGAGTGGGATTTAGCTTCTCCAAGGGAGTTTAATGAAGAAGCTGCTTCATTCCACTCAGTAGTGAGGAAGGCAGCGGACTTCCTAGATCTCCCGCTACCTGCAGCTGAGGTGAAAACTAACATCCTCACGGACGTGTTACATCCGGCTTCGGCTGCTGCAGAGCCACTCCTTCCTTTTAATGAGGCTCTCCTTGAGGTTTGGAGAAAACCAGTGTCTTTGACTGCAGTTAGCAGATCAGTGGCGAGGAGGTACAGAGTGACTACTGGGAACCCAGGTTTCCTCTCTGGGCATCCGACTCCGGAGAGTCTGGTGGTTCAGGCCTCCTGCTCCTTGCGCTCAGCTCCAGGGTCCTTCCCTGGGGCCCCGTCGGACAGGGAATAAAAAAAGATGGAGCATTCGGCCAAGAAGATTTTTTCTTTGTGCAGTATGGCCCTGAAGTCTGCTAACACCACTTGTGCCTTAGTCAGGTATATTCATGCCCTAATGGACGCAGCCTAGGCTGAGCTGCCTGATTTGCCCCAGGACATGCGGGGTCTTCTGACTGATGCGCAGGCGGCAGCGACTCAGGTCATTCAGTCAGGGCTGGATACAGCAGATTTAGTGGCCAGGACAATGGGCACGCCCATTGCAACCAGGAGACATGCTTGGTTGAGATTGTTTCGATTTTAATCGGATGTGCAAACAACTCTTCTTGCTGCTTGATGGGGACAAGCTATTTGGTTCTAAAGCTGACTCTGCCTTCGAGCGCTTCAAGGAGAGCATGGCTACTGCCAAGTCCCTAGTCTCCAGGCTTCAACCACCACCTCGTTCAGATCATTTAGAAGGTTCAGGGGGTTTGGACGAGGCTCTTCCTTTCGGGGGAGACCCCAGCCAGCAGGCCAACAACCTTCTACTCTTCCCTATAGGTCATTTAGAGGGCGGGGTAGAGTTTGAACCAGAGGAGCCACCCAGCAGCAACCTGCCTCTTCCTCTTCCTCTTTTGGGGGGGTGCAACAGGGAAAACTGCCTTAGTCCTCCATCCATTGCATCCCATACTTCTCCTGTAGGAGGACGGTTGTTTCATTTTCTCCGCATGTGGAAGCTGATCACATCGGATTCCTGCGTCATCAATATTGTGGAGAAAGGTTATGCACTTCCCTTTCGGGTATTTTCCCTTCCCATCCCTCCCCATCCCTCCTTTTGCACAAAAGACCATCTCCTGTTGTTGCAACAGGAAGTTCTAGTCCTTTTGTCAAAAGGTGCAGTGGAGTTGGTTCGAGAGCAGGAAAGGGATCAGGGTTGTTATTCAAGATATTTCCTGATCCCCAAGAAGGATGGTCAGTTGAGGCCTAGCCTGGACCTGAGGGTTTCAAACTGGTTCCTCAAGCAGGAGAAGTTCAAAATGCTGACCCTAGCACAGGTGTTTTTGGTGTTGAACGAAGAAGATTGGATGGTGTCTGTCGACTTGCAGGATGCTTACTTCCATATTCCTATTCTCAAGTTGCACATGAAGTATCTCCAGTTTCTGTGGGGTCGCAACACTATCAGTTTGCGGTCCTTCGTTTTGGTCTTACTTCCGCACCTCGAGCCTTCACGAAGGTGATGGCGGTGGTTGCAGCAAATTTCAGGAGGAAGGGGATAGCGGTATTCCGTTACCTGGACGATTGGTTGATCAGGGCCAAGTCTCCAAAACTCGTGCTGCTTCACCTGCGGAGGACAACCCAGTTGTTGTTCGATCTGGGCTTTTCGGTAAACTTGCCCAAATCTCACCTGGAGCCCTCAACGCCTCCTGCTCATAGGGGCAGTACTGGACACAACATTGAATCGGGCCTTTCCTCCGCCTCAGCAGATTCAGGACATTCAGGTGTTGATTCCAGTGGTTCAAAGTGGAGCGGTCGTTCCAGTCCTCAAGGTCCTTAGTCTACTCGGTCTGTTCGCCTCATGCATTCTGTTGGTCACTCATGCACGCTGGCACATGAGGGCTCTTCAGTGGTGCCTCTGCAGGCAGTGGTTTCAACACAAAGGGAATCTCGAGGAGTCGATAACGATCTCCAGAGACACTGCAGCGGATCTACAATGGTGGGCTGTGGACGGCAACCTTTCCCAAGGAAGGCCGTTTTCACTGCCTCCTCCAGGGGCCACGGTGATAACAGATGCTTCCACTCTAGGGTGGGGAGCTCATCTAGGGGACCTGGAGATCAAAGGTCGTTGGTCTCCAGTGGAACAGATGTTTCATATTAATCTGTTGGAATTGCAGGCGATACGTTTGGCTCTCAAGGCCTTACTCCCCTCCCTTCGCGGTCAGTCGGTCCAGGTTCTGACGGACAACACTACTGCGATGTGGTACAAAAACAAACAGGGAGGGGTAGGGTCGTACCTTCTTTGCAGAGAGGCTCTGCAGCTCTGGTCCTGGGCACAGGACCATCAGATTTGCGTAGTAGCAAACCATTTGGCCGGAGTTCTAAACGTACGCGCGGACAGTCTCAGTCGGCACTTCTTAGCCGATCACGAGTGGCGTCTCCATCCGGACCTGATCCTTTACATCTTCCGGATGTGGGGAGTTCCTCAGGTAGACCTCTTTGCCACTCGGGAGAACGCACACTGTCCATCGTTCTGCAGCCTCCAGCATCCGTTGCAAGAGGCGTTGGGGGACGCGTTTCAGATGTCCTGGTACGGCCAGTTTCTTTACGCGTTTCTCCCCATACCCTTCATTCCTCGGGTTCTGAGGAAGATTTGCCAAGACCGGGCCCAAGTCATTTTAATAGCTCTGGATTGACCAAGAAGGGTGTGGTTCTCAGACCTTCTCCAACCCTCACTGTGCCCTCTGCTCCGTCTCCCTCACAGGGCAGACCTCCTCTCGCAGTCGCAGGGGCAGGTTCTACACCCCCACCTCCAGAGCCTGCACCTACATGCCTGGAGATTGAACGGTGCAATCTGAGTTCCTTTTCTCTCCCGCCGGAAGTGGTGGACGTTATTTTATCGGCCAGGCAACACTCCACCAAATCAATCTATGCTGGCAGATGGGCAAAATTTGTGGCTTGGTGTGGAAAGAACCACATTGATCCCTTGAGTGGCCATTTGTTGGACATTTTATTGTTTGCGTTATCCTTGGCGCGGAGGGGTTGTGCAGTTGCGACTGTTAAGGGCTATTTGTCGGCACTGTTGGCCTTTCTGTGCCTTCCTGATCAACCCTTGATAAACTACGCTAGATATCTTCCTATATACTATGTTGAAATTACATTACTTGCAGTGAAACATCCAGAGATTCACCACAACTTAATCAATGGATGCTTTTCAGTTCAACCGTTGGATGTTATTTAATTTGGACGAATTATTTGGGTCCGATAAGGGAAATGGTTCGTACTAACAGATCCGATCTTACGCAGACCTACATAAGTCACAAATTGAAAAAGAGGAAGAGACTTTTACGAGAGCTGTTAGTCTGGTTCAAAGCTGAATAAACCCATTTGGGCTACATGATCTCATCAGTCTCTCCACGGCAAAGAAGGCATCTCAAGACATAGTATCTGACATAATGAAGGCGTATGTAATAGGTGAATTGTGCTATACAGATTTCAAACTTGAGAATAAGCCACCTATTAAGAAGTTTCATGACCCAATGAAAATGAACATACTAAAAACCTTCACTTCCATGTCCAAGAAGAAGGCAGTGCACAGCAGTGGCAGGACAATCATCATGAAAGCAGATAAATCACTATTTGGTTAGATCATTGTGACAGCACTGAATCATAACCGTCAAATAGCAGATGCACTCTCTCATCCCTTAGGAAGTTTACAATGGGCTTTAGCAACTCCAGAAGGTCTGTTGTGAAAGACAAACAAAGCTGTTTTAGAAACATACTGCAGAAAAACGTTACCCGTGCTGAGGAAATATCTGGAAAATCAGCCACGCTGATTGATGGTATGGTTCTTGTTCAGAGAGTGAAAGGAGTGAAATCAAACATTGGTGAGATGGCTATGTCTGTTTTCTCCATGGCTTTGCGGGAAGGAAGGAAAAGTCAAACAATCGATGTTGTGTTTGATACATACAATGAGACTTTTATTAAGAACAGCGATAGGACAATCAGTGGGGATGAAATCTGGCAACAGTTACAGAGCAGCTCTCCTTCCAAGATTATCAAATAGTGGAGGAAGCCACGCAAGGAATAAAACAACTCTCATTGCTTTTCTTGTTAACAAATGGAGAAAAACAGAGTATTTTGTAACACTTTAGATTAAAACACTGTTCGTGAACTGTGAAGATAAATGCTACAAAATCACATCTGAAGGGAGTCACGAATTGCCCGATTTCAACAAATAGCAGATGATTGGTTGTTGCTGCATGCTGCACACGATGCTAATGAAAGTTATGCGGCGGTAATGATAAGCTCAGATTCCACCAGTTTGTTTATTATGTGTTTGGGATTCCATGACAGAATCATGGCTAAGTTGTTTATGTTTATGGTACTAAAATATGCATTCGAGTCCTTGACATTGGGGAAAATAGCTTCAACTCTTGGTGAAAATGTTTGTCGAGCTATGATAGGTCTCCATACTTTTACCTGATGTGACACAGTTAAGTGCATTTGCAGGAAAAAGAAAAGGAAATGCATTAAAAATCCTGTCTGCCAACAGACATACACAGGAAACATGTTTGCACCTTGAAGACGAATGGGATCTCTCTGAAGAACTAATGGACAAATTCTCATGCTTGCTGTATGCACCAAAATCTTCGGTTTATCACATGAATGACTTGAGATACCACCTATTCTGTGCAAAGAAGGGTAAAATAGACAGTCCTCAACTTCCCCCTGGCAGGGACTGTCTGAAGAAACATGCTGAACGTGCGAATTAGCTGCTATAAGCATGGGATGTCTTCTGAACGATCCACAGACACCTAGTCCAATTGGGAAAGTGTGGAATTTGGAAAAACACAAGTGAGTGGAGAAACTGTTAGTGGACTGGATAGAGGGGCAGCCAGTACCTCGGGCTGTGTTCGATCTACTAGCTTGCAACTGAATTAGGAACTGCAAACTGCCAATATGCCTGCTGTCTAAATGACCTCAAGTGCACTGACATTTGCAGACTTCCCACCAGTGAAAAGCAAACAAACGCAGAGAATGATGACACCAATTCAGAAGATGATGATGACGACGAATGTGAACACTAAAATTGTGTTTATGTTCACTTATGACATATATTGCCCATGTAAGATGTGACAAATATTATATGAAATTGTAAGTAAATATTATGCATATAACCTATATCAATATATGTGGAATACAATGAAGTTTTATTATAATTATTTTATGGACTATATTGTTATTATTACAATTAATAATAATTATTTTTAAATTATATTGAATTTAACCAATCTGGTGAAATTAGATTTATTTCTTCACATATTATGATGAATTTGTATGCTATTTATCACATACGAAAACCCTTCTTTTTTTGGGCTATGGTTGCTACTCAAATTAGATCAGACAAAAGGCAAAGAGTGATGACTTACTATCACATATTTTCCATCTCTAGGCATCCATACCTTGCAAAAAAATCATGTTACAAGGGCTCCTCCCCCCACGAATGATACCAATGGCCTAAATTTAGGGTCCTTGCTCACGGCCTATATCGGAATCCATCCACATTCACCTGCAGCCATCCAGGACACTCTTGACAATGAGCCAAGACTAGGTCCTTGATCCAGACCGGACTTCTCTCCACTTATGCGCATTGCTCTTGAATTCCATGAATTCGAGGATCTAATATTCATCAAGACTGCAGGGATGTTCTTTCAAAAGCAAGAGAAACAAAGGAAACAATTCTGCCAGTAATCAGATGTACATCCTATGCAGGCATCACCTTAACAAATACTACCTTATCTTCTATCGCTAGTGCAGTCAGGATTAGTGCATGCGTTCATAAAAGTGCATCTCCCTGCCATATCAAGATACAGATGCTCACTAAACTCTATATGTTTGTGGTGAAACAGAGTTATTAAGCAATTTATGAAAGGATTGTTCAGGGTATCCCTCCTGTGAGAGCTCCTCCCCCCCTGAATGGCAACTGAACTCATGAAGAGTCCATTTGAACCCATTCACAGAGCAGACCTCCAGTTTCTCTCATGGAAAGTCTCACTGCTACTGGTGTTCACATTGGCCAGAACAGTGAGTAAAATGCAGGCGTTTACAACTAAAGAACCCGTCTTACGCTTTACAGATGATTCAGTAATACCAATCATATATTTTTACCCAAGGTTCCTTCAGATTTTCAACCTAATAAACCTGTAATACTACAAACTTTCTTCCCAAATCTGCAGTTGCCAACGGAAAGATCCTTGCATACACTAGACATCACAAGGTGCCTGAAATTCTACCAAGCGATTCCAGAAATACAGACCAGCTGTTGGATTCATATGGGCCCAAGCATGAAAGTACATCACTAATAAAAGCAACCATCCCTCGATGGACCTCAGCTGCAATTCAGTACAGCCATTCAAAAGCCGGGAAACCACAGACGGCAAAAACCGAGCCACACTCAAATAGAGTAGTTTTCCATTTCAACTGCTTTGTTTGCTGGAGTATCTCTAGTGAAGATATGTTGTGCTGCGATGTGAAAGAATACACACACATTCATACCGCATTATTGCCTGGATTCGGCGCAGCGCAGTGACGTAGTTATCTCTATAGGTTGAGCCATTTGTTGGGTACATGGGTTTCTTTTTTTATGTATAGATACAGCTTATGATATGATTATATGCATATGTGTTGTTTCTGTAGTATTCTACCCGCCATCCGCTTCAGTGCCATTTAAACAAAGTTCATAAGTACTGTAACTGCTTGTTACTCTGGTTCAAGCATGTGAATGTATCAAAGATCCAGTACTAGAGAAGAGAATAAGTTACTTACCTGTAACTGCAGTTCTCCAGTATTAGTATCTTTCATAGATTCACATGCGATCCACCCTTCTCCCCTTAAAGGCTCACCTCATTACTGCAGAACTTATGTTCCCACTAATACTTGAAAATATGAAGGAGTCCGCCTCTGTTTGGGAGTGGTCTAGAGGGTGCTGTTGCCCGATTGGCTGAGTTTGGTTCTTTTTAAAGGTCATGTATAAGCTATTAGAGAGATTGTTCATTGCCATTGTAGCCTTTTGTAATGTTAAGGACAGCTTTGGTATGATAGCGTCGGACTACCCCTTCGACAACTATGAATGATTCAAGCATGTGAATCTATGAAAGATACCGATACTGTAAGACTACAGCTACAGGCAAGTAACTTATTTTCTCTGTCAGGATGAAATGGCAGTTACAAACTGCATACACATGCTGCAGTTGCATAATTGAGATGTTTAGCTACTTTATTGGGTAGCACAATAAGTGCTGAAGGCCCACTGTTAGCAGTTTATAGGCCCTGGGTACATGTAGTTCCACTTTACTAGCGGCTTATAAGTAATTTAAATGTGGCAATTTGTGTGAGCCAATTCTACCATGTTTAAATGATAGGACACTAGCACTTTAGCATTAGTTAACACAGTCGCGGTTTGCAGCTCCTAAAAGGGGTGGAGCGGGTGCAGCGTGACAGGGAGGGGAAGGGGGAACAGGCTGTGGGGTGAGGGGGGGAATATGTTAAATTTAAAAAAAACAAAAAAACTTACCTTAGCTCCCAGCCTGCCCTGCACCAATCCTGATGCTGCACACAGTTGCTGGGCTGGAGACAGCCGACCAAACACACATGCGCTCAGAGGGAGAGTGCTGAGCACTCTCCCTCATTGCACGTCACCCCTGATGCCCGCACCTTTCAGTTTTTCATCCTTTCGTTCTGAAAGGTTTGGAGCTTCTGCTGCTTGCGAGTGGGCCACACTCCTCCGCCCATATGGAGGAGCCGCCCCGGAGTTAACAGTGGTAAAGTGTACAGAGTCCTAAAAGCCAACAAAAACTGATTCAGCAAACAGGAGGATGAAGGCAAGAACCTGCAAAGAAGTCCAAGTCCAACTATTTCTTCTCCACTGTTGAAGTAAAGGACAGTTTGTATCATTTTCAATGCATTTATGATTTGCGTGTTCATTGAAATTACCATGAATTTGTCACTGTAAGAAATGGAACAGAACACCTGTGTCTTCCACTTTGTACTGTTTTCATAATTACATTTTGTGTTTTCTGTGCAGGCCCTCTGAACATCTGATGGGTACATGTCTAACCAGTTTTTGTTCTCCAAAGTGTTCTTTCAAATTTTCTCTTATGGAAAGTCTGTGACAGTAAATCTGATTCCATCCACAAGATGATATGGAGCAACCTTTAGTAACTTGGCTACTGAGTGATTTCTCCCTGGCATGCTAAACCTTTTTTATGGTTCAAGTTCACTATTCTCATTTATCAATAATAACAAAAACCTATAGCAGCACTTTCCTACAACCACTGGCTGGCAAGTATAATCATAAGTAGTAGCCCCAGCCCACCGTTCTCACTGGCACAATTATCAAACCTTATGCATTGGTCCAAGTTTTGGTGCTGTCTTCTACAGCTGATAAGTTTCTCATTTCCTTCTCCACATATATTATTCTTAATACTCCTGAGTACCTGGACACACATTGCATCTCATATACTTGTGTGGCTGTTTTGTTTTCTATTTCCAGAATGTCCCACATTCTGTGTAACCTTTTTCCTTGTTGAGCGGTTTTGATTTCCCCTTTAATCTTATAATGGCTTGTTTCATCACACATAGGGCTTAGATATACGAACGGCTAGTCGCAAAGTGCGACCCATATTTTCCCAAAGAATAACTGTTGATATGAAAAAAAATGAAATGAGTAGGAAAAAGAGCCATTTTGTTTACAACATTTTCATCTATAACCTCTTGTCACAGTGGCCCATTTACAACACTTGTTACACTGTTGCATCCCATTGATTGATGCTTCTGGTCACAGTAATTTAAAGGGTTTTTAGGTACTCCAAAAACACTTGATACCCAGAGCCAACAACAGGGCTGCACCTTACAATGATTTTTCATTGTGTACAGACTGTACAGCAGCTTGTATGGTAACATAGAATGAAAAATAGATATAAAGGAAATCCATGTGTTTCTGAAATGTACACTAGTTGCTTAATTTAGGACTAGTGGTAAATTTGTGCACTGCTGAATTTGTATTTAGCCATACCATCATGTGAATCAGAGAACATTTTATCAAATATTTTCTTGCACACTCGCCTACATATGGAAGGCAGAAATGCTGTAAAATCCAGTTGGTAATTACAAATATTCTACTATTCTGTGTTTTCATACATCTCCTTGTAGAAATGGATTGCCCACTTGTGTGGCTGGGCCTACCGCCTCTGCCACAAAACACTCCAAAAGAGGACCTTGAGACGTCCTATTTCACCCAGCAAAAGCAGCACTTTTTTTGCAGTGTGGGTAGCTGCACGTTTTGGGTCGTAGCTTGGGCAGCCACCTAGGGAAACCTATCACACCCAGACATTTTTGAAAACTAGACACTTGGTGGAGTTCAGGGTAGTGTGACTTCTGTGGATCTCAGAGGGTTTTCTTACCCAGGCACTGTGGCAAGCCTCAAACCTTGGCTAAAAATGCACATTTTCTAAAGTTTTGGAATCTGCAGGGAGCCACAGACTTCGTACCATCCAGCAGTCGACCACTTCTCCTGATAACAATGATACTTCACTTGTGTTGATGGGTCGAGCTCCTGCAACAGGAAAGGGCCCAAAACACAACATGGACACATCAGATTTTTTCACTCAAAACCAACCCTTTTTTTAGTCATTTGGGAAGCTGTCGATTTTGGGCCCTAACTTAGCTTCAACATTCCAAACCTGCACATTTCTGAAAATCAGAAACCCTGGTAGAGCATCACTTTTGTCACTGACAACAGACGGCTGTCTGTAGTTTGGTAACCCAATCTAATCTATAGTCATGATCTGTACTACATTTTATATTTGTATTATGTTGATAGTCTGTGCAGTATGGTCATGCTTGTACAACTCACCTTCTAAAGAGAATATCTGGGCAGACCAACCTCCACTAGTAAATCACCTCCTCTGTCTACAGGATCAAAGCCTGTCCTGAACACAGGCTGCAGGGCTCCTGGAACCAGCCTTTCTGGGTAATGGATGCCTTGATTGTATCTGGGGATGCAGGGGCCAGAGCAGTTCACGATGGACAAGCTAGGCCCATATTCACAGCAGCTGCTGCAAGAGCTAGCTTTCTTGCCTGCCTCCGGGAAGAGGCCTCCACTTTCACTCTGGCAATCAAAAGTCTAGCAGTTTCAAACAGCAGAACTAGCATGTTCCAAAGAACCTGCAACAGGAAGATTCCTTCCAATGTGGACCTCTGAGTAGTAGATGTTATTAGTGAAAACATAGAAGAAGGACTACATAAGAAGATCACTGACTGAAAAGGGAGTAGCAGTAACTAATCAAAAGGCACCAATAGAAGCAGCTATGGTATGGAAATCAAATCAAGAATTAGCAAAAACAGTAGGTGTCCCCTGTAAATCCTTTTGGCTATAACAATTGTTTTTTCTTGTAGGCATCTGCTGCACCATCTCTGAATAGATTTAGTTAAAGCATATTAAAATTCAGTAAGATGTAGTGCATGGTCTGACATCAGAAGTGATAGTATATGTGCCACTCAATCAAAACATAGAGGAACCAAAATACTCCTGACTGGGACAGGCTTAAAAATAAGGTGGAAAGACACAAACGAGCAGCAAAGCGAGCTATACAAAAAAGCCAACTAATCACGAGTATGGTGCTGGCCCAAAGCCCATTCTTTATATTGTTTTTAATAGATCTTCAACAGTGTACATCTAAAGCTATAGGCTAAACATAAAAAAGAAATGCAACAGAATAGGTACAAACACGTTATTGGAGGACTTGTTTTCGCTGCGACATCCACATCAGAAACAGCCATGCCATCAGAAAAGCCTGACAAGAGGAAGGAAAGGCAAGCATGCATTTGTAGTAGCACACAAGTCTCCAACTTTAGGCAAACTAGAACACCCATATTTCTCCTCTCCTATTTGACATTACAGTACAAAGAAGCATTTGAAGTTGTCCGCCAGAGTGACAAAATAGCAAAAGAGAAATAAGTACTGAATATTGTGCAAATTGTACCGTCTTGGCTATTCAATCCAGAAAGTGAACACTGCTCCACTGTTAATAACCAAAGCATTACTTTGACATCCTTCTCCAAAACCAAGCCATTGAACCTATTCAGACTCACCAAAACAGAAAGGGAATTTATTTCTGGTCCAAAAGAGCAGACCAAAGCAGAGTTACAGGCCCATCCTAGATCTGGAACAGCAAACAAGTGAACAAGAAAAGTTCAGAATGCTCCTGGCAGATATACCCTCAACTCCTCCAAGCTAATCAAGCTAATTGGGTGTGTGCCATTAACCTCCAGCACACAAACAACATATGTCCAGCTGGACAGAAACACCAGATGTTCCCCAGGTTTCTGGTTGGAGAGGATCACATCCAGCATGGAGTCCTTTCCTTCAGTTGTAGAAATAGTTCACTGTGTCTCTTCCAAATGCCTGCAATTTACAGCATTAGGAAGATAATTTTAATCTGATATGAATAAAAGCTCCTTGTTCATAAAACTCCAAAACAGTTTAAGTAGGTAGTCTCCCTTCTACAGCATATGAGATTGCTCATCACCCATCTAAGTCAACATCGATTCTGGTGCAGTCTGCTCATTACCTAGAAGCAAACTTAGACACCCCAAAAGCAACCTCAGCAGAAAGACCTGATTTAGATGTTGGCAGTGAGGGTCCTGCTGTTAACTTTTTGACTGAAAATCCGTCCGCCGCCGTGACGGTCCTCTCGCATTTTTAGAAAATAACGGCTCCATAGCCGAAAGCTTACATAAGAGCCTCTGTGTCTGCCAAGAAACACTGCCCACGTCAACGGCAGGAGAGGGAAAAGTGGATGCCGGTGGGAGCCCAGCCACCCTTCCCACCATGTAGATTTGGATGTGCTTTACGGCCAAGCAAAATGTGGCTGTCCAGCCTTCACTTCTGAGTTGGCGGATTGGGGAGAAAAGGGAGGGTGAAAACTCACCTTTTTTTCCCCACTCCACCTCAGTCTAGGACTAGACACGGTTGAACACCACCTGCCATCACTGCTGCCACCGTCCCACGGAGAAAACATGACCCCCCCTTGTCGCCAGACTCGCAGGTAGGGATGCTGCATTTCTAGGGTAGGTTGCGTGGGAACTGCATGGGAGGTCAGGACCACTGCAGGAATAGACATATTACAGTATGTTTTTTTTTTTTTAAATCACTGTGACATGCATATGTTCGGTAGACAATTGTCACACATGGCCGGAGACACAGTGGTACAACAGGCATATCGCACACATACACATCTGTCATTGTGGTGTCATCAGTCATTGGCAAATTAATGCTGGCACCACAAGGACGGTACACTCACTATTGACAACGGTGTACATGTTTGCGCATTGCAAGGGCACCTGTACTAGTAGGTTTGTGCTATCTCTTGTGTATGTGAGTCAGTAAGTATATGTGTGTGTGGATTTGCTGGTTGAGGTGGAGTGGGCGATGTGGTTGTGTGTTTGTGGGTCATTTGCATGTAAGACCGATGTTGTGTTGCCGTGTAACACATTCGGGTGAGTGTTGTTGTATGGCGGATGTTGTGGTGTTGTGTGTAGTTGTACTTGTGAGTTTTTGTGTAGCCGAGTGTGTAGTTGTGTTGGTTGTTGTGTGTGTGCAGTGTCCACGGGGTGTGTGTGTTGTCATGGGTGTATGTCAAGGTTTGTTTTTGGCATGTTTGGGTTGTGTTGGAATTGTAATGGATGATAGTGTCTATGTAGTGTTGTGTAGTGCAGGTGAACACATATGGTTAGGGTACAGTGTGTGTGTGTCACTTACCTCTATTTCATAGCCCCTACCATTGCATGAAGTCCATTGGGTCCCACTGCCGTCTCCCTCTTTCAGCAATCCGTCGTCTACAGAGCAGTGACATTTAAATATGGCAAACAAAACACCCTCTACTAGACAGGCTTCTCGGGTCTGACGTGACTTGGCAGTAACGCCGCCAAGATCTGAATCAGGCCCTTTATTCTAACCAATATAGAAATGCTTTAGTCATTAGAATTTATTGCTCACCAGATGACAGCTCACCAAATGTCATCTTCTTAAGCTACATGCCACGGTGCACATTCAGTGTTGATTGCTTGTCTCAACAGTGTTTGGGTGATCAGTGGAACCAGTTTTCATTCATGTGGGAGGACATGCTGAGCTTTAACACTGATAGCGCTGCAGTGTTTCATGCTGAAAAATTACAGTACAGTACCTCGTCAAATAATACATTATAAAATAACACAGATAAATTTGCAGAAATTTTAGTACATACATCAACATTGTGGAGATAAAAATAAAAAACTTGATCAATCAGAAACATAGTGTACTTTTTTTTTCAATACAGTGACACCAAGAGGATAGAATGAGTATCCACACCTTAAATGTTTTATATATTATACTGAAAATAAAGTAGACTCACTTTGAGATGGTTAAGTGTTTTGCAACAGCTGAAATAATTGAGCAGTCAATACATCTGATAAGGTAAATTTGTTAGACCAAGTAGAACACTGACAGCATGCCAGTGATTACAAGATTACATACTGAACTGTCAGACATGCAGACAGCAAGTGAAGAGAACAATAAACCACGTGCACAGGAAGCAACTGAATGTCTGCTTGAATAGACTTTATTAAGGTGAACTTTGTTTTGAAGTAACCACGAGAGATATGATTATTTGACATTAGTTTATTTTTCTGCATAAAGTTGTTATGAATTTAAAGAAATGACTTTGAATAATGATCCTGAAGGAATAACAAGAGACTCAGAAATGCATTAATCGGCTTAGAAATTCTCAATAGCGTTTTTTAAGATACAAGAATGTGTGTGTAAAATGTGAAAAAATATGATAAAAGGGGTATAAATTAATGAATTAAAATGTTTATTGGTTCAAAGAGTCACTTTTCATAGTTTTTACATGAGAGAAAAGGAAAAAAGAACCCCAGAAATAGAGGATAGATTGCTCATCTGATCAACCTTCAATGCCAAGCCAGAAGTTCAAAATTGTGAGTGACCTCCCCAGTGAGGAGAGGTAAATCTAGAGCAATAAATAATTAATACAAAGAAACATTTTGCTAGTGCTGCAGTCTTTCCCATGGAGATGTTAGCCAAATAAAAACATCTGCCAAAAATTCAGACTAGAAAAATAAAAACCTTTTTATTGGCATGAAAGCCTTTATGGGTTTCCTCTAGATCAGGAAGCATTGAAGAAAGCCTTATATATAAATCTGCTGGAATTCAGTAATGCACCTAGTTTTTTAAAGCTGCTTCTTCATACTATTAAGACAAATTCAGCCCTCGTGCAGACAAGTAGTACCACAAAAATGCCCGAGTATCCCACGCGAGATGGATTAATTGCATTATGAACTAAAAAAATTATTTGGGGATACATACGTACAAGTGAGTAACTCTTGACCATTAGCCTACTTATAGATCATAACTGAATGCCAGCTTTACACATTCACCTTCAGCTTAAGCTCTTATTCGTTTGAATTAGAGCTGTATTAAAGAAGATGTTAGTTTCGAATCTGTTTATCATCATTTAAACAGACAACTGAAAACTGTTCTACATCTTTAGTAGTTAAAAGTATTCAACTATGCTTCTTATTTCTATGAGGAAACAAGGTTGGTTCGAATTTGAACGAGTGTATTTATTGCAGATGTATTTTTCCAACATTGACAGACCTCTTCTGTGTTTTTCTTTCTTAGGAAATGTGCTCTAAGTGGTCAAACAAAGTCCTGCAAACACAGAATTAAGCTGGGAGACTCTAGCAATTATTATTACATTTCTCCCTGTTGCAGATATAGGGTAAGCTTGACTTGTTTAGACAGTCATTTGTATAGTTTTATAACACATCAGGTTTTACATTACTTTTCTTTGCTGTTTAGATCACATCTGTATGCAACTTCTTTACATACATTCGATATATCCAACAAGGACTTCTGAAGCAGCAGGACAGTAAGTGGAATATGTATATTGCTTTTCTGAAATTGCACCCTTTGTATTCTTTTCCTACCTCTGTTTTTTTTCCAGTCCACTCTTCCTATTTCTGATTTTTACATCCCCCGCTTTCTTCCAAAATCTCCACCTTCCTCACTGTACATTTCATCTCACCTACCCTCTTGTCTTTATTTCCCTTCCACATCACCACAAAGCTTTTTCTCCTTCTAACATCCCACCAAAATCATGTGCATGAAATCCCTTGGTCTCCACTTGGAATTAATATTGGTACTTATTCTAAATAATTATGCAAGCACCAAGGATGGCGAAAGGAGTTTGTTGATATTCCTAGCTTTACAGTGTGTACATACTTACATCTCAGTATGTGTGTGCGTGTGTGTGTGTGTGTGTGTGTGTGTATATATATATATATATATATATATATATGTGTGTGTGTGTGTATATATATATATATGTTTGATGGCATGTGTAGCTGCAGATACACATGCTGTGCACATCCCGCCATCTGGTGTTGGGCTCGGAGTGTTACAAGTTGTTTTTCTTTGAAGAAGTCTTTTCGAGTCACAAGATCGAGGGACTCCTCCCATTTCGGCTCCATTGCGCATGGGCGTCGACTCCATCTTAGATTGTTTTTTTTCCGCCATCGGGTTCGGACGTGTTCCTTTTCGCTCCGGGTTTCGGTTCGGAAAGGAATCTCGGAAAAACCGTCGGTATTGTTTGCGCTCGGTATCGGGTTAGTTATAACAGATTGACACCGACTTTTGAAGAGCTCCGGTGGCCCTTCGGGGTTTTTTCGATCCCCTGTCGGGGCCAGGTCGGCCCGGCCACGTGTCTCTTCAAGGCTGATGGAACGGACCCCATTCCGCTTCTGCCCAAAATGCAATAACAAGTATCCATGTACAGATCAGCATCTGGTCTGTAACTTGTGTTTGTCGCCAGAACACAAGGAAGATACTTGTGAAGCCTGTCGAGCGTTTCGGTCCAGGAAGACACTAAGAGACCGAAGAGCAAGAAGACTGCAAATGGCGTCGGCGCCGACAGGACAAGGGCGTTTCGAGGAGGAAGAAGAAACCTTCTCCATCCAGGAATCGGACTCGGATGAGATCGATCCTGAAGAAACGCCGAAAACCGTGAGTAAGACGTCGAAACATAAAACTCATGAGAAGACCACAAAAGCCCAGGGGACGCCACCGCCAACAGGCCATGGCTTAACCCGAAAAAATAGGTGACCGATCATCGGCACCGAAAAAGGGCACGCTTGTGTCGAAGTCATCCGACTCCGGTCGAGATACCGCCACACAGCAATCTCGGGCCCGAGATAGCGGGTCCGAGCAAGTTCGGCACAGAGACAGCGGCACCGAAATGAATCGGCACCGAGAGACAACAACGCCGAAAATAAAAAAGGTTGCGTCGGAACCTAAAAAAGTAGCCGAAAAGGTTTCGATACCGAAACATCCGGCCTCGGAACCGAAATCAAGTTCCTACACAGAGGAACAAGGACTGTCCTCCTAAATGAAAATACATAGATTTGGACAGGAATTGGAGACAATGGAGCCAGACTACAACCAAAGAAGGCTCCACATCCAAAAAGAGACAGGGAAGATCAGCACACTCCCTCCTATTAGAATGAAACGCAAACTTGGCTTCCAGGAGAAAGACAAGCAGCCACAGGCAAAGGTGGCTAAACAAGTTAGCCCGCTACCTTCTCCACAACGATCGGCGCAAACATCACCGGTAGCCACTCCACCTATGATGCAATCCCCGATTCATACAGGGATGAGTCGAGATGACCCTGACGCGTGGGTCCTTTATGATGCGCCAGTGTCCGATAATAGTCCTGACTGTTATCCAGCTAGACCGTCGCCACCAGAAGATAGTACAGCCTACGCACAGGTGGTGTCGAGGGCAGCGGCATTTCATAATGTCAGCCTGCATGCAGAGCCCATTGAAGACGACTTTCTATTTAATACATTGTCGTCCACACACAGCCAGTACCAGAGTCTTCCCATGCTATCCGGAATGCTAAAACACTCCAAACAAGTGTTTGAGGAGCCTGTAAAAGGAAGGGCCATTACTCCAAGAGTGGAGAAAAAATATAAACCGCCACCACCAGACCCCGTGTACATCACACAACAGCTAACACTGGACTCAGTTGTAGTAGGGGCAGCTCGCAAGAGAGCAAACTCACACACTTCAGACACAGGCAGCAAACCAGTGGCGTATTGCAAACTCACAGGCTTTGTTGGCCAGATACGATAGGGCTCATTGGGACGAAATGCAACACTTTATAGAACATTTGCCCAAGGAGTTCCAAAAAGAGCACAGCAAGTAGTAGAAGAAGGACAAAGTATCTCCAACAATCAGATACGGTCAGCAATGGATGCAGCAGACACAGCTGCTAGAACTGTCAACACAGCAGTGACAATAAGGAGACATGCATGGCTGCGTACATCAGGATTTAAACCCGAAATACAGCAAGCTGTGCTGAATATGCCATTTAACGGACAGCAGTTGTTTGGGCCTGAGGTGGACACTGCTATCGAAAAACTTAAAAAAGACACTGATACGGCCAAAGCCATGGGCGCACTCCCCACAGAGCAGAGGCACATTTCGAAAAACACAGTTTCGAGGGGGGTTTCGAGGGCAAAGCACAGAACCCACGACCTCACAAACAAGGCCCACTTATCAGAGCCAATATCTGCGGGGAAGTTTTCGGGGACAATAAAGAGGGGGACAGTTCCCAAAAAGTAGAGGGAAGTTCCAAAGCCCCCAAACTCCTCAAAACAAGCAGTGACTTCCAAGTCACACATCCCCAACACATAACACCTGTGGGGGGGATACTAAGCAAATTTTACAAACATTGGGAGGAGATAACAACAGACACTTGGGTACTGGCAATTATCCAGCATGGTTATTGCATAGAATTTCTCAAATTCCCTCCAAACGTCCCACCAAAAACACACAATATGTCAAAACAACATATAGATCTTCTAGGACTAGAAGTTCAGGCATTGCTACAAAAAGAAGCAATAGAATTAGTACCAAACCAACAGAGAGGAACAGGAGTTTACTCTCTGTACTTTCTCATACCCAAAAAAGACAAGAGTCTGAGACCTATATTAGATCTCAGAACATTAAATACCTACATCAAATCAGATCACTTTCACATGGTGACATTACAGGACATAATCCCACTGCTCAAACAACAAGACTACATGACAACATTAGACCTAAAGGATGCATATTTCCATATACCGATACATCCTTCACACAGAAAGTACTTAAGGTTTGTATTCCAAGGGGTACATTACCAATTCAAGGTGTTGCCATTCGGAATAACAACTGCGCCAAGAGTTTTTACAAAGTGCCTGGCAGTCGTAGCTGCACATATCAGAAGGCAGCAAATACATGTGTTCCCGTACCTAGACGATTGGTTAATCAAAACCAACACGCTAGAACGGTGTTTACAACACATAAAGTATGTCATAGAAACCCTCCACAAACTAGGTTTCTCAATCAACTACACAAAGTCACACCTTTTGCTGTGGCGACAATCAACGCAGCAAAAGGGATTGCCACTCCAAGTCCACAAAGGGTTCAGGCATTTCACAATGTAATACAGGCCATATATCCAAAACAAAAAATACAAGTCAAAATGGTGATGAAACTCCTAGGCATGATGTCCTCATGTATAGCCATTGTCCCAAACGCAAGGTTGCACATGCGGCCCTTACAACAGTGCCTAGCATCACAATGGTCACAGGCACAGGGTCAACTTCTAGATCTGGTGTTGGTAGACCGCCAAACATACACGTCGCTTCTATGGTGGAACAGTATAAATTTAAACCAAGGGCAGCCTTTCCAAGACCCAGTGCCACAATATTTAATAACGACAGATGCCTCCATGATAGGGTGGGGAGCACACCTCAATCAACACAGCATCCAAGGACAATGGGACAGTCAGCAAAAACAGTTTCACATAAATCACTTAGAACTATTGGCAGTATTTCTAGCGCTGAAAGCATTTCAACCCATAATAAGCAACAAACACATTCTTGTCAAAACAGACAACATGACAACGATGTATTACCTAAACAAACAGGGAGGGACACACTCAACACAGTTGTGTCTCCTGGCACAGAGAATATGGCATTGGGCGATTCACAACCACATTCGCCTAATAGCACAATTTATTCCAGGAATTCAGAATCAGTTAGCAGACAATCTCTCTCGGGATCACCAACAGATCCACGAATGGGAGATTCACCCCCAAATACTGAACACTTACTTCCAAAGTTGGGGAACACCACAAATAGATCTATTTGCAACAAAGGAAAACGCAAAATGCCGAAACTTCGCATCCAGGTACCCACAACATCAGTCTCAGGGCAATGCGTTATGGATGAGTTGGTCAGGGATATTTGCTTATGCTTTTCCCCCTCTCCCACTCCTTCCATATCTGGTAAACAAGTTGAGTCAAAACAAACTCAAACTCATACTAATAGCGCCAACATGGGCAAGACAACCTTGGTACACAACACTACTAGACCTCTCAGTAGTGCCTAATGTCAAACTACCAAACAGACCAGATCTGTTAACGCAACACAAACAACAGATCAGACACCCAAATCCAGCATCGCTGAATCTAGCAATTTGGCTCCTGAAGTCCTAGAGTTCGGACACTTAGACCTTACACAGGAATGTATGGAGGTCATAAAACAAGCTAGGAAACCTACCACTAGACATTGCTATGCAAATAAGTGGAAAAGATTTGTTTATTACTGCCATAATAATCAAATTCAACCCTTACACGCATCTGCCAAAGATATAGTAAAATACTTACTACATTTGCAAAAGTCAAAGCTAGCTTTTTCTTCCATTAAGATACATCTTACCGCAATTTCAGCTTACCTGCAAATTACGCACTCAACTTCACTGTTTAGGATACCAGTCATAAAAGCGTTTATGGAAGGCCTAAAGAGAATTATACCACCAAGAACACCACCAGTTCCTTCATGGAACCTCAACATTGTCTTAACACGACTCATGGGGCCACCTTTTGAGCCCATGCACTCTTGTGAAATACAATACTTAACATGGAAAGTTGCATTTTTAATTGCCATCACATCTTTAAGAAGAGTAAGTGAGATTCAAGCATTTACCATACAAGAATCATTTATTCAAATACATAAGCATAAAGTAGTTCTACTGACAAATCCTAAATTTTTACCAAAAGTCATATCACCGTTCCACTTGAATCAAACAGTAGAATTACCAGTGTTCTTCCCACAGCCAGATTCTGTAGCTGAAAGAGCACTACATACATTAGACATCAAAAGAGCGTTAATGTACTATATTGACAGAACAAAACTAATTCGAAAAACAAAACAATTATTTATTGCTTTCCAAAAACCTCATACTGGAAATCCAATTTCCAAACAAGGCATTGCTAGATGGATAGTTAAATGCATTCAAACCTATTATCTTAAAGTAAAAAGAGAACTGCCTATTACACCAAAGGCACACTCAACTAGAAAGAAAGGTGCTACCATGGCCTTTCTAGGAAATATTCCAATGACCGAAATATGTAAGGCAGCTACATGGTCTACGCCTCATACATTTACTAAACACTACTGCGTAGATGTGTTAACAGCACAACAAGCCACAGTAGGTCAAGCAGTACTACGAACATTGTTTCAAACAACTTCAACTCCTACCGGCTGAACCACCGCTTTTGGGGAGATAACTGCTTACTAGTCTATGCACAGCATGTGTATCTGCAGCTACACATGCCATCGAACGGAAAATGTCACTTACCCAGTGTACATCTGTTCGTGGCATTAGTCGCTGCAGATTCACATGCGCCCACCCGCCTCCCCGGGAGCCTGTAGCCGTTTAGAAGTTGATCTTGAACATTTGTAAAATTGTAAAAATATTACTTTAAACCACATTATGTACATACGTATTCACTCCATTGCATGGGCACTATTACTAGCATACACAACTCCTACCTCACCCTCTGCGGGGAAAACAATCTAAGATGGAGGAAGCGCCCATGCACAATGGAGCCGAAATGGGAGGAGTCCCTCGATCTCGTGACTCGAAAAGACTTCTTCGAAGAAAAACAACTTGTAACACTCCGAGCCCAACACCAGATGGCGGGATGTGCACAGCATGTGAATCTGCAGCGACTAATGCCATGAACAGATGTACACTGGGTAAGTGACATTTTCCATATACACACCCAAAAAACTAAAGGTTACAGGGGCGTAATAGTTAGGTTCTGAATAAACACACACAAAACCATAGAAATTCTGCAATTATGGTTATCTCAAGTAACTATAACTGGAGCCCCAACCATGCACTGTTTTGTCCTCAATAATTTTACCATAGATATTGCATTGATATAATCAATGATGTTTTCAAAGATGTCATGAGTGGTGTAATATGTGGTGTAATTAGCAGTGCATGGCGAGGGCACAAGTTATAGTTACAAATTGAATGTAAATGTAAACGACAATCAAAATGTTATGTCACATTTCCGAATATTAGTCATAGATATGGGCTGAATTCAGAAAACAAAAACCATGTCCTTAAATATCAATGGAAAAAAGAAAAATAGAGAAGTATTGACATGAACAAAGAAACTAATGCAACAGATCAAAACATAACCTAAACTACCACCTCCCCAGGCCTATCTACAAAAATAAAGAGGGGGCTGCCCGGATCCCACACTCAAACCCTCCTCCCCCCAATCAGGCCACCCTCTTGAAGCTGTACATGGCCCTGGGGGCAGCAGCCCCGTCCCCTGCTCCCCCCATCCCTCAGTGGTGGCTCCTGCCAACTCCTGAGGTTTCCGACCTCGGGAGGTAGCTGTCTTGCTTTTGCTTGGTGGGAGCTGTCACAGCTCCCACCAAGCAAAAGCAAACAGTCTGCTTTCAGCAATCAGGAGCTTTAAAAATGCTCCTGCTTGCTGAGAGCGGTGATTTCATCTCTTCCCCTGCCCGCAGACATGCAGGCAGGGAAAGAGATGAAACTATTGCTCCTGCAGCAAGGGAGTTGCATTTTTGAGTAGCTACCTGCATGCACGAGCAATGCTGGCTCCCGCAGGAAACTGGGACCTTGAGGCTCCCCCCACGGTCCCCTAATCATAGTAACTTTGTGCGCATGGCCAAGGCAGAGCAAGTGTTTTTTTTTTCTCTGGATTTCCACCGTGAACAGTAATCTGTAATACTTGATGAAGGAGTTTGCATCCTTGCTGTTTTCGAGCTCAATATCTTATGTAGTGTCTGTGACGAGTGGGTTCTTTCTTGCCATCTGCTGCTGAGAAGAGAGATCGTGTTCTAAACTTATTACTTTATCACTCATAATCAGTGCTAAAGTGCTTGTGCTCTCTTCCTTAAAAAAGGTTTAATTGGTTTATACCCAAATGGCTTATTTAACTTACTTGTAAGTCTCTTGTAGTGTAATATGCCATATACCCAGGGCCTGTAAATTAAATGCTACCAGTGGGCCTGCAGCACATATTGTGCCACCCTTTTTAATTAGCCATCCTAAATATGTCCTAGACTTGCAATTGTAGCCACTACCATGTCGATTTGGCATTTAAAACCCTTTGCCACGCCATAAACTCACCTTTTATTACATACGTCACCCCAAAGATAGGCCCTTGCTAGCCCATAGGGCTCGGTGATCTGTAATTAAAAGGTAGGAAATGTAGGAAGCTGGTCTGTTTTGTGGTGGTTACTCTAAGGTACTTGCACCTTATTCCAGGTATCCCCTATTAGTAAAGTGTAGGCAGTATCTAGAAGCCAGGCTCTCTAGGGGTAGCTGTGGATGAGCAGCCAAGGCTTATCTAGGAGACGTGCAAAGCTCATGCAAAACTACTGTAGTCACACATCACTTACACACATGAAAGAAAACACTCAGTTGTCCAAAAATAAAGGTACTCTTTGGAACACAATACCACAACATTTTAGAAGGGCAACCCTCCAATAGGAGGTAAGTAATACACTAGTAAACAGTAATAGGCACAGAAAAGGCTAGAAAAAAGTGCAAAAAGCAATAACCAATAGTGACCCTAAGGGGAGCCCAAACCATATACTAAACAAATTGAATGCAAACACAGGATTCCTACCTAGGTAAGTGGAATATGTAGAGGGGAGCTGGGAGTACTAGAAAACCACAGCGGTAAGTAACACAGTAGCCCCCAATGACCAGAAAAGGAGGAGTAAATCACTGGAATTTCCCAAACCACCCAAAAGGAAGGAAAAGAAGAAGACACCCAGACAAGACTGCAAGAAACCAGTGGTGGATTCCTGGAGGCCTGTGGAGAGAGGGGACCAAGTCCAAAAGTCACAGTGGAGTCCAGGAGGAGTAGGAGCTACTACCCACCCAGCTGTGGATGCAGGAGTTGGTTGACCGTGATGAAGATCAGGTCAGCACTGCAGCCCTGGGAAATGCAGATTTCACACGCTGGAATAAAGATTGCAGACTGGTGTTGGTGCAGGAATTCCACCAACAAGCATTGGCAAAGGCAGATTCGCGGTTAGTGGAAAAGTGGTGCTGCCAGGGACCAGCAAGGCCCAGGAAGACTCACCCAGGAGGTGGAGTCACAGGGGACATTCAGTGACACAGGGAGCCCACAGGAGCAGACACAGCACCCACGGGAGTCCAACAGGACGGGGACAGAGACATTGCAGAAGGAGCCCACGCAGGAGAACCACGCAGAGGGCTGTGTACCGCACGTAGGAGTGATGAGGGCTGGAGCTGCCCATAGCCTGAAGTTCCCTAGGAGGAGATACAACCAAGCATTGGCAGCTGAAAGAGACGCAGTACATGGGGTTACGGTTGTGCTTGGGAAGGCAAGGGCTTACCTCCACCAAAGTTGTACAGCTAGCAGAGAGGACCAAGAGGACTACTCCAGACCACCACCTGTGATGCAGGATCCACGCAGCTCGGGATGAGAGAAGATCCACGCAGCTTGTCATCGTTGCAGTAGGTGCCTACGGATACATGCTGAAGCCCATAAGGATCCCCTGATACCTCAAAGCCCTGGGTACCTATGTACCATATACTTGAGACTCACATGGGGGTACCAGTATGCCAAATGTGGGGTGAAAATGGTAAAGGTTAGAAGGGAGAGAGCATAATCACTGGGGTCCGTGTTACCAGGATCCCAGTGAACACATTCAAACACACTGACAACATGCAGAAAATGGTAGCAACTATGCCAAGAAAGAGGCTACTTTCCTACACATGTACTTTTAGGTTTTACATGTCCTGTTAGTGAAAAACTCCCAAATGTGTTTTTTAAAACTGTGAGGCCTACCCCTCCCATAGGATAACATTGGGGATTCTGTATTACATTTTTCATAAGCTGTGATTCCTAAATGAGGAGTTAGATATGTCATGTTTGGTTCCTATGAACTTGTACTTATTAACCCTCTTAAATGGTAAAGTCATATTTATCATTACAATTTAAAAAATGCCACCTTTAGAAAGTTGGCATTTTTCTGCCCTTAGCGCCTGCAACCTCTCTTAGGTCACATGACTGAGTGTAGCTGACATTTAGGACTTTGTGAATTCCTTCCAGACAGTCACACAATAGTGGGAATAGCAGAGCTTGAATGGGCCATTAACTGGCTGGATGGGGGCAGAGCTGAGCACAGTCCCACTTGCATCTGAATAGGCTAAACCCTGTCTCCTCACAATATGCCTAACAACCCTGCATTGTCAGTTTAGCCAGCTTGGAGCCAGGGGAGGCAGGGAACTCCACAAACTTCAAAGAACCTTTCCAGAAACTACTCTCACTTTCTATTAGACAGGCGCCAGGGTATAAAAATAGGGCTCTCAGACTCACTGTTGAGTTCCCTACTGGACCTGCGGAACGATTCTCAGAGAGCGGCTTGCTGCTGTGGCCTGCTGTGCACTCTGCCAGATTTCTGCTGTACCTGGACGGTCTGCTTTGCTGCTCATAGCTTGCCTTGAACCTTCAGAGGCCAGCCCTGCTGTTGAACACTGCTTCTACACCTGCACCCAGGACTACCAAAAGTGACTCTAAGGGCGTGTTTGCTGGCCTCCTGTTCAGAGCCACTGGCACATAAGAGGCTCCCACCATCTTGAACCTGTACCTGGACCCAACCCGAGTGAGTCCTGAACCTCCTGATCTCCATTCATTCCTGGACCCTTGGTTGTGGTGCTAAAGTTGACCATATGTCTGTGGCTGGCACTTTTATCTTTTAGGCACTATTTTGAACCTTAAACTTAACAAATTTATAACTTGGGTTCTACTGATTGGATTATTGTTCTTTGGTGTCAAATAATGTATTCAAATTTACTCTATTTTTCTAAAAAAAAAAATAATTCTGCATTTGTGTTATCACATTATTACTGTTTCTGTGCTGCATAAATACTTTACACATTGCTAGGCCTAAGCTTAAGTGATTTTTGTGGCAAGCTACCCAGGGTTAAGCACAGGTTCATTTAGTGACTTTTGGTGGTTCTCCCTGCAGGGAATTGTGGCAGTTGCTTGACTAGGCCTCCCACCCTAGTCCTCGAACAATTCAGTTTCTCATACTACTGAACATAGGTTAATAGCTGGGACACATCGTGTTCTGTGTACATGTGGTTGTTTTGCTCCAGAAGATGGGCTATCTGAAACGTTTTCACCACAGTATGAGGGCTGCAGGTAGTATGATCTTTAGCACCTTCAGACTTTGGTTATTGTAAGTGAATAGTCACTTTTGAAAATGTTTTACATAGAATGTACACTATGCTTAGTAGATACTTTTTATTATTTTGTTGTGTATGTCTCATGAGAGATTTATTGTCTACAACAGTGGTTCCTGATCTTTTGACTTCTGCGACCCCCACTTTATCATTACTTGAACCCGGGGACCCCCACTGAATCATTTTTGGAATCCAGTGCCCACCCCCCTTCTCAACCCCCATCCACCCCCCACTGAGACATTTCTGAAAGTTGGGGGCCTCATTTGTTAATATTATTTAATTTTGAAGGAAGCGCGGACCCCCATGGGTCCCCAGACCACAGGTTGGGAACCACTGGTCTACTAACTGGTACAGAGTTTACTCTCTATATTGAGTAAACACTGTTAACAGTACCCACTTTTCTACTCCTGTCCATTGCATTTCTCAATGGAGGTTCCGTGTCTGTCAAGGATTTGATACAGGTATCTGTAGTAGGGCATTAGTTACGTAACAGGGCTAGACTATTCATAGGAACTTGTATTTACTTTCATTTGTGGTTCATAGTCAGCAATAACGCGTCCCCTCATGAAGTGTGCGGTATACGGTCAATGTTTCAAATAACACAAGCTTGCTTTACCTATGAAGGTTGTATCTGTGATAGCAGTAAAGACCCTTCATATTATTCTAAGCTATTTTGCACTTACTTTCATGGCTTTATTTGTATGCCAGTTTAATGAGCAATGGGTAGAAAAGAAGCTTGAATGATGTCATTGGTGATGTCATCCCTGATGTCATAGAACATGTGATGACTGACATATACGAGGTCATAAGCAGTGCATGGCGCTGCTAAATATAACTGATGAATTTCTGTTTTTTATTTTTTTTAAACATTAATGTTGTCACTGACAAATTCAGGTAGCTGTAACATTACTTTAACCTTTGTTTTTTTTCATTGAATTTCTATGATTATATGTAATAAAAAAGATCTTTGTATCACACCTAACTAACCTTACTTCAACCTTTTTTTTTTTTTCTGTAAATTTCTAGGTTTTTAAATAAATAAATATCCAATTACGGTATGTAAATCCAACCCACCGCCGTGCATAGGCCACTTCTGTGCCTCCACCACCCCGTGGCCAATTTCGGCCCTGGGAACCACATACCCCAAGGCCTAGAATGATTTTAAGGGAAGGAGGACAGGCTCCTCCCTCCTCCACGGGTGGATTTCAGCCACAGGGACCCCGTGCCCCAGCATGATTTACAGGGGAAGGAGGTAACAGGGGCCCCCTCCCAGGCCGGATGTGATTTCCAGGAGAGGTGGGGGAATATGCAGTCCCCCTCCCTGAGCCGTTATGGGCCCCAGCAACCCAATCCTTGGGTACCTCACACTTAAATGGCATCCACCATGCTCTTGTCGGGCCAGCAGGGACAACTCCAAGACCCCTGCAGCGGGAGCCACCACCCCGCATTCAGAGGGAACGGCATTACTCACACCTTGAGGACAGGGTAAACAGATCAAGAGTCTGCTTTCAGTGTACGGCAGCATTTTCAAAGCTCCCTCCTCCTTGAAGCAGACCTGGTGTTAGCTCCTGCTTGGCAGGAAATTAAAAAAAATGCTCCTGCCAAGCGAGAGCAAACACAAGTTTTCCTGCCTACTTCAGTGCAGGCAGGGAAACAGCTATGTCCTGGGAATGGGCTCCCTGGGACATAGCTACTGAGTTGGCCCCGAGGAATGTGGTGCCCGGAGCCATTCATGGTTCAGGGAGGGTGGCCATGTGGATCCTCCCCCATTTAATTTTCGGCCCTGGTGGTGGGCTCCCGGGGGCCTTTGGAGACTCAAGAGGAGGGCAGTGCGGCTCCCCACCCCCTCAAAACAGTCCCAGCCTTTTGAGGTTGACTATTGGCGACCGCCACTACGTAATATATATATGTGTGTATGTGTTTACCTGTCATATCTTTACAGAACATGCATTTACTTTAGGGCAGCCAACAAAATGTCTACAAGGTGTATTTCCACAAATTAACAGGTTTTTCTTATTTTGGGCCTGTTGAGAAACTGTATCTTGTTTATGTAGCTGCCAGGTATCTGACGCAAGCCTGATCCCACTAATTTAAAATATTTATTATATTTTCATTGTGTTGCTCTGGTTTTTGTTTAATTCGGCTATCAATTGCACTGCTATTATTGTAATGTACCACTGTAACTTTTATGACTACATAGGATTACTGGGAGCCTGTAACTACCTATCTTGAGGTTGAGGTTGTATATTCAGATGTGTAATATTTTAAATATACCATGCACCACCATTTTAGCCCGTGTATTTTTAAACATTGGATATTTTTAATATTTTCCTTTTTTAAGAGCTATTGAGGTATGGCTATTAGAAGTATGTTTTTAATTGTTAATTATCATGTATGAATAAGAAGTGTCTGAGTAACTCAGTAGCTTTGTTTTCTTAGTATAAAACGCTTTGATTGTTGGACATAATAACATAAGGCCTGATTTTGAGTTTGGTGGGAAGGGGACACCATCAGAGACACTATGGAGCACCTTGCCTTCCAAACCTGTCTCAGCCTGAAATTGGGAATATTTACTCACTAATGCCTCCCTGTGTGATCAGTTGTAACATCAGTCTTGGTTAACATACAGATTATTTGCTGTATTTAAGTTTCATTGGAAATTTTATGTAAAATGTTGAGTACCTAATTTGTTATTATTTACTTCTGCCTAGTTAAACTTGATATGTGTGTTATTTCAAGAAATGAAAAAACATAGATGTGCCATGCTTAAGATTTTCTTGCAGTGGTAGGGATTTTGTACATAACATCAACAAAATCCTTTATCCAGATCAGATAGTTCACATGGTTTTCACATTTTTCATGGAAGTTTTAATAGAACTCCACTTTCAAAATTTCTGACTTGTGTTCTTTAAAATAGCCACCTTTCAAGATATCTTTTCTGGATTCCATCACCTCTGTCATGTCAGAAGTGCTGTCATTTAGCTCTGATTTCTTTTATACAGACTTCGACAACGAAATGCTGAAATTAGCACTTGTTTTGTTGGATGTACCTACTACTCAGAGCTTTCACAGGCCTTGATATTACCACTTTGGAAATATAGATCGAGAAGCCCTGCATTTTTACCTTGAATGGGCAATATCTTGTAAGACTACAATTTACCAGGCTTTGTCCTTTTTTGGGTAAATCCAGGGTAAACGAGTACATGTTTTACTATCGGCTTCAGTTCACACAAATGACATGGGGATTTAAAGTATTATCACAAGCTTGTTGTCCTCCAAAGTAATTGCTTGAAGTGGAGACATCATATAACACCTAATCATTCTAGCATCAGATGATGTCATATAACCTTCTTGGATGACATCAAATTACTATGATACTGCCACACCAATAAGTATAATTTAAGATTTAAAAAACATGAAAGCAGATAAAGGTTACCAGCCAGAGAGTTGATGCAAATGCTGAACTGTCTATCTATATAAGGTAGGCTAAGAGTGTACAGTACAAAAAGGACTAAGTTATTACTACTGCTGAAAGTTGTGACTTCACAATTTCGTCTTTGCATGGGGTATCAAAGATTTTTACAGCATAGATGCTGAATGTTAGTAAACTTTAGATGAGAATGGATCATGAAAAGGAAACAGTGCAAGGAAACATTTTATTCAAAATTAACGAGTTAATGAGTTGCTTACATTTGATGATGCCCTTTCTTGTGGATACTTCATCTTACTGCAGATTCTACACCTTAGAATATCCCCTAAGTGTCAGACTGGATTCAGAAAATTGTGTAACAGTACTCCCATGCTCCAGTAGGGGGCATCCAATGGCTCTGTCTTGTCTCCATATGCCCCGAAAAGGCAGAGGGAAGTATATACGCACCACCCCACTTGTTGGCGTTGGTTTCTTGTCTTTTTCCGAACCCTCAGACACAGAGCATGAACAGTGTGCGGAATATGAACCTGGAACCTTTTCAGATGTTAAAAGGAAGGTACTTCACAGAATTGGGAAGGTGAGGGAGCAGTTGATGAATCTGCGTTTAGGTAGAGTTTTAACCAACAAGAGCTTTATCGAAGGTAAGTAATTTACGCTTCTCATGAATACATCAAATCAATGATTCCCCACTTTAAAATAGATACCAAAGCAGTACCTCCTCAAGTGGATGGTCTGTAAAGTGACCCAGGCCAAAAAGCCATGCAGAACTGAGCAGCAAAAGTGCCTTTCCCACCACACCTGGCCATCAAGGCCAGTATTGCTTTGTGCACGTATGCACTTGTGCTCATGACGAACCCTGGCAACTATTAAGAACAGACACCCTTTGCATCAGTGCACTGGTAGGGGCTTTAGCCCTAGTGGAATAGGCTGTCAGACTTGCAGAGTGGCTGCTTGCTGGCCAGTGCATAGCATATCTTAATGAAGACACCGGGCCACCTAGATAAGATCACAGTGAATGGAGACTTCTGCTAATTTACTATAAACCCCAATGATGTTAGGAGTTCCACGGGGATCCAGAGGTGGTCCATGACTGGTTACAAAGATGGGCTGCAACCACCATCACTTTCATGAACACCTGAAAGGCATTGGTGATGCCTAAGAGGAGCACTGCAAGCTGCAAATATTCTTGGCCCATTTTGAATCACAGATAGGACCTCTGAGAATGCAGGACAGGTATACAAAAAATAAAATAAATGTGTCTTCTTATTCCAAGGACACCATCCAGTGTCCTGGGTCCAGGGCACAAAAGATCTGAGCTAATATGGGCATTGTTAATTGTCTTCCACAGGAAAGCTTTCGGGTTAGAGGTTCAAGATAGGCCTGAGGCACCTATTCTTTTTCAGCACTAGAAGTCATTCAGAGTCTGACACCTACTTTGTCAACTTTGGAGAGTAATAGGCATAGTCCTGTAGCAGTATGCCAGATTATTTTCCAAAATTTGTTCTGATATGCGAGGGATGATGGGCAGGGAGAAGAGAACAGATAAGAGTTCGCCTTTTTGGACAATTTGCAAGACAATTCGTCAGACATGATGCATCACCGGCACAGGAGAAAGTCCTGGATATGGCCTCCAACTGGTTTGGCATACACTGCTGAGGGTCGACTAAAGAGTTGCTGGACAATATAGCGGGGGAAGAGGAGTTACGAGGACTGATACCTCTGCTGGGCTTATAATCTGTCTGCCGGTTCTGTGTCCATGTCCCTGAAAGGTCTAGACTATCTACTGCATCACCAGCTGAGAAAGGCGGCATTTGTCTATACACCGGCCCTCTGAAACAGCCCCTAAATTTCTAAAACTAGTGTGTAAATTGTGTGCAGGAGTCAACAGACCCAAGGATCGTGCGTCAGCTGCTGTTTTCAAAGTGTTCAAAACCAGAGGCTGCCTTTTTTCCAAACTGACAAGACCCTTCGAAGGACATATCCATTAGCAAATCATTTACATCACCAGAGTGTATCATGGCCCTCATCCAGACCTGTCTAGTAAGGACAACCCTAGTACTGGCTACTCTTGCATGGCAGTCTGTGGTGTTCAAATTGATGTGAATAATATACTTGGCTGCCTACTGTCCGTCATGAATCGTCTAAGCAAGAAAGATCTTAGGATCCTCTGAAGGGACAGCAAGATCTCATTAGCCAGGTCCCAAAGCGCATATGTGTACAAGCTCAACAGACAGTGTTTACGGATCACTGGGCCAGGCTGGCAGAGGAAATGTACATTTGCCAAAGGCATTAATCCCTTTGGATTCTCTAGATGGGTAGGATGGGTCAGAAACGAATTAGGATTCACCTTACTGGTTAAGGCCTATACAATGAGGGCGCTCTTCATTAGGGTGATTGGTGAGAAAATCCAGTTGCTGGCCTATGTCACCTGGTAGCTTATGTGGGGGCAAGACCACTGTTTCAACGAGTTAATGTCTGTGAAGGCGTTATTAAATGGGAGCAGGGCAAGGCCATGGTTTCAATGAGGTAGCCATCAGAGTATCTATGAGGACATTATTAAATCGGAGGAGAAGCACAAATATTACAAGACCAGGCCGCAAACTTTCTGTCCATGCTTTTGGTGTAGTCTCAATAGTGGACAGCTGTAATTCTAGCACTTTGGCTGTCCTCCAAACCACTACTGCAGATGAGGCGCTCTTTCATTGGTGATGCATATGATGAGTCAAACTCTGTATTGGGCGTGGGTGGGCTTTACAATGTGGACATTACCACACAAACCTTTACTACACAGATACCTTTACCACACATGCCTTCAACACATGGTGAGTATAGATATGTAAGTATATGTGTGTGTGGTTGTTTGTGTGTTTATATAGGTCGATAGATAGATAAGTGATATAGATAGCTAGATAGATAGAAATAGATAGGGGTGGGTATGGTTATACGGTGGTAAGGATATTTTTAGGGTTTGGGGTGGGTAAGGGTATTGGGTTGTAAGGGTATTTTTAGGGTTTAGGGGCTGGAAGGGTTAATGGGTGGTAAGGGTATTTTAGGGTTTAGGGATGGGTAAGGGTATATAGTACTATATATATATTTTTTTTTTTTTGTGTTTAGGTTTGACCATTGTGGTAAAGGTAAATAATAAAAGGAGGTCTGGGGTTGTTTCTTGTTTTAAAAAAATGGTGGTTTGGGGTCTCCACCCCCCATAAATAAATAAAAAATATATGTATGTTTATATATCCCACAGTAAGCCACACAATTTAGATAAGATACATAGATATGAATGACAGAGTTGTAGTTACGGTGACTGGAGATAGGAATTTTTCGGATGTTTATCCCTATATAACTTTTCACCTGTTTGACAAATGTGCGTGAAACTTTGCAGACCTGTTGCCCCGGTTTCATTTTGGGAGGACTGAACGTTTTGTGGTGTGGAGTCAAGGGGTTGCAAAGAAAAAAGTAGGGGCCAAAATCGGGCTTTAAATTCCATGCATTTTCCATAGAATTTTGTATTCTGCATAGCGCACAGCTGGATTTTTATGAAATTCGGTTATACTACCTATTGGGGATGCAAATGATTCTGCAGGTAAGTAGATTAAGTAAATATTAAGTTAGAAGTTTGTTCGTCCTAGTGATAACTTGTAGAACAATACTAGTAAAAGTAACAATGAAGCCCAAAATATAAACTGCACTGCATATGTAAAGTTTCAGATTTACTATGTGAACAATTGAAAGATTAATTTATGGTCTCATGCTAATGGAAACCTATAAATACATAACAAATAGAATACATCTTAATCTACATATTTTTTTTTTTTACATGTTCTCTGGCTCATAAAGTAAGTAGTCCATCAAGCCAAACAAAAAACATTTTTATTTTGCATCCCTGTGCAGCAAAGTAAAAATATTGACTTAGCAGTGAACCACACAAACTACTATTTGGAGAACATGATAATTGGCCAGTTTGAAAAAAGAAAATTATAATCTCAATTTTTATAACAATAATGATTGCATTTCATACTCTGTTGGCTTCATATGTACCACAATTCTACTAAAAGTAGCAACAAAGCCCCCAAAAAATAAACTAGGTATGCAAAGTTTCACAGTTACTACATAAACAACTAAAAGACACATTTATGGTCACATGATTATGTAAACCAATGAACTAATACAATAGATGAAAAGAAAGAAATCACAATAAATCTGATTGCCACTCTGTTGGTATAGTTAGTGTTCCAGTAGATAGGGATACCTTGGATATTAGCTCCTTAATAACTTTCCTCCTGTTTGACAAATCAATGTAGCATTTTCTACATTTTGAGATGATTTAAATTTTTGTGGTGATTCTTTAAGGGGGTGCAAAGATAAAAGGGGGTCCCAAAACATGTTTTACCACTTATGGAGTTTCCATAGACCATCGTGTTTGACGTAATACAAAAATGGCTGAAAGGATTCTCATGAAATTAGGCATGATTATACATTATGGTGCAGAGATCATGCTTTGTGGATACTGCAGTTAAGTAGAGTAAGTATTTTTCAAGTTGTAAGGTATTTATACTTTGTGACGTCTGTCACCGCGTTACTTTCGCAGAATTTCACAAAAGTCTGTGAAGCTACTGTGGTAAATTGACACAAATTTATTTAAAAATATCATAAAAAAATAAATGTCCTACCTATTACCACTTCAATAAAGTGGTAATGGGTAGGGACGTACTACTTACTTATATCTATGGCCCTGTCTCTGAATACAGCCAAAGTGAGGTAAAACGAATATGGCTGCCATTTCCTTCTTAAAAAAAAAAAAAAAGAAGAATTCAGCCCTTACCCAATTATATACTGATTTGTCATTGCTTTATACCATGGTATACTGCAAAGATATCACAGTATACCGTGGCCCAAAGTATAGCTATTACCTAGCTGTATTATTGGATTACAGTACTCTTCTGCCACTCATGGTGTTGCATGGGCAATGCAATACCTAAGTCAGATTTACAAAGGAAGGTAAGGCCACCATGTGTAGCCATGCATTGATTGGTGAATCTGGAGAAACGCAAGGCAGTGCAGTTTGCTGATTTGCATTACTCTGCACACCATAATCTACACTGCTGCTAAATTTCACATACATCCATATGCCTCTCCAATTTTGCACCTTCAGTAAATGCTTTTCCACTCTACATCACTCCATTCCATGCCTCTCCTCTGTACAATATGCCACGCTACTCTGTTAAGCTATATGTAACGCCACTGTACACCACTCCAGTCTACGCCACTCTACTGTACACCACGCCACTGGACACTGTTCCACTATACGCTGTTCCACTCCACGCCATTTTACTGTTCACCACTCTTTATTCTACTTTATTTCCTTGCACTGAACGCTATCACACGGTATGCCACTCCACTGTACGCCACTCCACTCTGTCATTCCAGTATATGGCACTCCACTCTATGCCACTTTATTGTACTTTATACGATTGGGCCCCACTCTAGCGTACGGTACTCAACTGTATGCTATTACACTCTGCCCCACGCCACAGTATGCTACTCCACTTTCCACTACTCCACTGTAGACTAATACACTCTACGCCACTCTACTGTACAACACTCTACTCTGCACCACTTCACTCTATGCTATTGTTACACGGTACACAACTCCACTCGTCGCCAGTCCACTCTATGCTAGTACTGTATGTAGCTCCACTCCTCTTCAGTGTACGCTACTTCACTGTATGCCACTTCGCTACACGCTACTTTATATGCTATTCCACTGTATGCCACTTCACTGTATGCTTCGCCACTCCAGTATGTGCCACTCCTGCATTCTAGTACACTATACCCCATTCCATTGTACACCACTGCACTGTACGCTACTCCACTATGTTATTCCAGTCTACACCACTCTGCTGTACATAATTCCACTCTACGCTATTACACTGTATGCATCTCCACTATACGCACCTCCACTCAATGCTACTCCAATGTATACCCTTCCACTCTTAAGCTACTCCATGATAGACCACGGATACCACTTTGCTATATGCTATTCCACTCTACCCTACTCCAGTGTACACCATTCCACTGTATGCCACCCCACTCTGCACTATTTCACTGTAAGGCAATCCGTTCTATGTTGTTGCACTGTACGCAACTTCAATCTTTGCCCCTCTACTGTATGGTAGTCCACTGTACCCCACTCCACTGTACGCCACTCCTGTCTACGGTATTCCACGCTAAGCTGTTCCACTTTCTGCCACTCCACTGTACGCTACCCCACTCTAGAAACCTTTACTACCCTCTGTGCACTGTGCTAGCCTCTATCCCCGTACACTCCACTGTCCAAATGTGCACTCCACACCCGTACACTCTTTTGTACAACACTCTACAACAGTTTCCAACACTACGACAGTCCTCCAGTCTACTCTGAGACACCGCTCCATTTTATAACAGTTTCCCTGACTCTCCGCTTTACCACTTAGTGTATGCAATCCCACTCTATGCTAATCCCCTGTACCCTACTCCACTCTACACTATTCCACTCTATGTGACTCCACTCGTCTACACTCCACTGTATAGTATTCCACTGTAGGCTGTCCCACTGTATGCTAGTACACTTTATGGTAATCTACTCTACACCACTACAGTGTACTCCACTCCACTTTGCCCCTCTCCATTGTATGACTCTCCTTCACTCTATATAACTCCACTCAGTAAAGGTCTACCACACTTCACTGCACTCTATGGCATTCTACTCCACGCTTTCTCCATACACTCCACTGTCCATCTCTATACGCCACTCTGTGCCCATTCACTCCAAAGTACAATACTCTATTCCACTATACAACACTTTTCTATTCAACTCGGCGCTCCACTCTAGTGTACTTGACCCTGCTCCAATTTATAATAGTTTACTACCTACATTACACCAGTACATTCCACTCCATGCCACTCTACGACACACCAATACACTTTGTTGTACTTTATACCACACTTTGTTACACCACTCCAATGAACTCCACCCCAGTGTACGAGACTTTACCTCACTCTACGCTACTAAAGAAAAATCCATTTTGCACAGCTCCACTGTTGCACACACTACTGTTCTATATGCAGGGATGTGGAATTTAATAAAATATCTATTTTCCATGGACAGGTTGCTTCATAAATCTACTTGTCAAGTTAAAAACAAATTCTACTTGTCCTTTGGTGCCATGTAGAGCAGCAACAAATTATGACAGCAGTCTCATTATATAAGAGCTCCGATAATAGTCTCTCTGATTATGTCAGGGCTAATACTATATAAGGGTTTGAATACTAACAATTTCCTTATTTTACCACCTTTCCCCAGATATAAATACTGTGGCTGGAGGTAGCAGTTAGCAAAAGTTCCATGTTATTTGGACTGCCCTTTTGGGTCTGTGCAACATTGTACACCACTCCACTCTGCAAAAATCCACTAGGCTGTATGCCCCTCTACTATACTGTAGCCTACATCACTTTCCAATTTTGTACAGCACCGCAACACACTCTACTGTACAACATGGTACTCCAATTTCCGACACATAAACCCGACTGCATGCTACACCATTCTACGTCTCCATAGTCTGACACGCCACTCCACTCTGACACTTAACTCCTATGTTCCACTCTACACTACGCCACTCCAGTGTACTCCACTGCACCAAACTTTATTCCACTCTCTATCACTGTACTGTACTCTGATCTACGCTGCTCCACTGTCCAACATTCTGCTCCACCGAAACCAACTCTACAACAATGTACTACCCACTCTGACACTATAATCCACTCTATGCCACTGTCCTACAGCATATGACTCAACAGAACACCACTCAAATTCTCTGTGATACGCCACTCCACTATATGGCACAGCACTCCACTCTGACACTGTCCTCCATTGTACACTATAACACTCCCCTTGACAATATTGCACTCTGACACTCTACTTCACCCTGCTCCACTCTTTGACAATCTACAACACCCTACTCTTCTGTTCAACACGTCATTCCACTGTACAACTCTCTACTCCAATCTACAATACTTGACTCCACTATGAGACACCATACCACTACACTATAGCACACTTTACCACACTGAACAATATGCTACTACACTACTCCACTCCATTCCAATCTACAATACTCCACTCTGACAATAGACTTTACAACACTCTCATCTACTGTACTGAACAGCACTCCACATAACATCTCTCCACTTGCAACACTGGGCTCTACGATTTGAAGCATATTTTTTTATTAAAAATAAAACAAAATAAAATTCAATGAATACAACTAAAGGTTAAAGATTAGTTATCGTTAGGAAAACATATTTTCCATATACAAACAAAGTTTAAGCTACACAAACTTTAAACAATTATGACATTATAGTTATAACTTTAATATACAATTTATCCTACTCCTTCAGATTATTATAAGTAGCAGACCTCGTTACACACTTTTCAGCTCGCTTACCAGACAACACTAAATATAAATCGCCACTCTACCATGCACTGTTTTCTACAAATAATGATTCTCCAATGTACAGCACTACACTATATGAGACCCTCAACTGCACAACACTACCCTCAGCAACACTGAATAAATGACACTACTCACCTGAGCTCCATTTCGAGCCATTACACTCTACAAAGTCTGCTACACTCTGTGCCACTCTTAGACACTATACTCAATGGCACTCCTCCATCACACTCAATTTCGTGACACTCCAGTCGACAACACGCCACCATGCAACACTCAGCTCTACTTTTCGACACGCCAGTACATTATACAACATGCCACTCCACGATACTCCACTCCACATCGCTCCACCTCACTGTATAACACTTTCAACTGTACGGTACGTCACTCCACTCTATTCCTCTCTAAGACACTTGACTCTTCATTTTCTTTCACTGTACTGTACTTTAACACTTAAACGACACTCAACACAGCGGTTTGAAACACCCATTTTTATAAAAAAATAGAAAATAAAAGCAACATGATTTGAAAATAAAAACAGCAATTTCAAACACACTTTTAAAATAAAAACAATTAACATACAACCAAAACACAAAGGTTAAGGATAATTTATAGTTAGAAATACCTTATGCATTCTTTCTGTACAAACCCAACTTTAAAAACATAAACCTCAAAAATTGTAAAGTTGTAATTATAACTTGAATTTATAATTTACGCATCACCTTCAAATTTACATAAGTCGTGCACCTCCAAACAGTCTTCTCACTGTACTACATTTACTATAACTAATGCCTTTTCTATAGATTTTTTATACCCTTGCATGCCACATCACTTATAGCATGTGAAACCATAGCATTCATAACAACGCTTAACTTCTAAACTTACATTATTTCTCACAACACGGTGCATGGTAGAGTGGCGAGTTATAGTTTGTGTTTTCTGGTTTGCGAGCTGAAAAGTGTATGTAACAAGGTCCGCTATTTATAATAATTATAAGGTGGTTAATTAATTGTAAATGAAAGTTATAACTATAACTTTAGAATGTTCAAAGTTTGTGTTGTTTAAACTTGGGCTGTGCAGGGAAAATAACATTTCCTAACTATCTAAGCTTTAACCTTTCAATTTTTTAATTGAATATATAAATATTTCTGATGGATACACCTACCTGTGGATTCCTCACCTAAAGAATTCTCCCCCTCGCGCCAGCCTCGACGGAAATTTCTTCTAGCTCTGCACGTCGACGATGACGTCACAATCGCCCGACTCCACGCGACGCCGCATGACGCATGACGTCATCTAGGCAATAAGAAGCTCTCGTCGACGTGCAGACGTCAGTTCCCTTTTTTCCGTGCCCGAGTAACGTTTTTTCTTCGAGGTTCACAGGGAGCTACAGTTTCGAACGACGGTTACAATGTTGCAGCCAAGGAAATCCGGCTTTATACCATGTAACCAGTGCGGTCGTCAGATGTCGATTACCGATCCCCATGAAAATTGCCTCTGGTGCCTTAGCTCCGACCATGAGGTCGAGTCATGCGGTTCCTGCCAGCGCATGAACCCTAAGGCACTCAAAGAAAGGGAGGCAAAATTGTTCTTGGCTCGTTCCAAGAAAAAGGAGAGGCGTCATCGGAGGGAGTCCTCTTCAAGATCTTCGAGATCTCGTCATCACCATGGTGACTCTCGGCGCCGTCATGGTTCCCGACGTGGGAGATTAGCCCGACCGTCACCCCTCCACCTCTTACGACCCCAACGTCACCCAGGTCGGTTTTCGAGGTCGAGCCTCCCCAGAGGGCTCTCCTAGCCAGGAGTTACCTGGCCCCTCTTCGGCATCTATGCCGGTGCAGCAACAATACCCGGCTTTCCCGACTCCGGGAACGGATCCTGCGGCGTTCTTGAACACCATGTTTAACATTTTTACTTCCATGGCGCCGGGTGGAGGTCAAGCAGGTCCGTCTGGCCCTTTGGCCTTTAATTTGGGCGATCCGGCGTCTTACAAGTCGACGCCTTTCACTCCATTTTTGCCTGCTGCACCTGAAGCGGCGCCGATGCCCTTGACGTCGCCGAGGAGACCTGCTACGGCGCCGTTGGATTCGCCTCGGATCCAATCCACAGTCAAGGTTCCTGTGGAGCCAGAGGGTCCGGCGTCGGATGGATCCGAGGTTCGGCGCCGACGGAGATCTTCGGCGTCGGCCGATGCCCTATCGATGCCGGGTCTGGAGTCAAGGCTTCGTTCTAGACGTCTGGCTTTGCGCCTGTTGGTGGAGGAAGAATATAGCAGGCAGCACCTGGAAGAGGGTGAGGTTTTGGAGCCTTCTGGTGACTTTCAGGGTCTTGATACGGCGAGTGGCATAGATACCTCCCTGGAGTGGGATCTAGCTTCCCCTGGAGAGTTCACTGAGGAAGCTGCATCTTTCCACGCTGTAATTCGGAAGGCTGTAGACTTTTTAGACCTTCCCCTTCCAGCTGCGGAGGTTAAGAGAAAACTGTTGACGGAGGTTTTGCATCCAACATCTGTAACTGCAGAGCCTCTCTTGCCCTTTAATGAGGCACTCCTGGATCCTATTAAATATATCTGGAGGAAACCTGTGCCTACCGCTGCTGTCAACAGGGCGGTGGCTCGTCGCTATCGGGCGGCACCAGGTGATCCTGTGTTTCTCTCCAAACACCCGACACCGGAGAGTTTAGTGGTTCAGGCCTCCTGCTCGTCCAGGTCCTCTCCTGGCTCGTTTCCCGTAACACCTGCGGACAGGGAATCGAAGAAAATGGACCATACTGCTAAAAAGGCCTTTTCTTCTTGTAGCATGGCCTTAAAGTCATCCAATGCGACCTGCATATTGGGACGTTATATCCATGCCCTTATGGAGGAAGCGAAAGGCCACCGAACTTGTCCCAGGAAATGTTGCAGTTACTGGCGGACGCTCAGGCGGCAGCGACCCAGGTGATCCAGTCGGGATTGGACACTTCAGACTCGGTGGCTAGAGCTATGGGCACAACCATAGTTTCTAGGAGACAATCTTGGCTATGTTCATCTGGCTTCTCGTCTGACGTACAGGCGACTCTTCTCGATCTACCCTTTGATGGCGAGAAGCTCTTTTGGACAAAGGCGGATTCTGCTCTGGAACGATTTAAGGAGAGCAGAGCCACTGCGAGATTACTGGGGCTTCAGTCATCTGCCTCATCCTCCTTTAGAGCTTATAGGAGGTTTAGGGGATTTGGGCGTGGCTCCTCCTTTCGTGGCAGATTTCAAGGACCACAACAAGCTGCATCCACCCTGCCATACAGATCTTTCAGGGGCAGGGGCAGAGTCCGGACAAGAGGAGCCACCCAGCAGCACTCTGCCTCTTCCTCTTCCTCAGGAGGGGTGCAGCAAGGAAAGCAGCCGTAGTCCTCCTCCACTCCCTGTCCACTTGTCTCCGGTAGGGGGGAGACTTGCCCATTTTCTTACGATGTGGGAGGTTATAACATCGGACTCCTGGGTCATCGACTTTGTGAAGAAGGGGTACGCTCTTCCCTTTCGGGAATTCACTCCTCCCTTCCCTCCCCGCCCATCCTTCTGTTCGGAAGACCATCTTCTCCTATTACAACAGGAAGTATTCTCCCTATTGGCAAAAGGCGCGATAGAGTTGGTTCCCGAGCAGGAGAGGGGTCAGGGCTGTTACTCAAGATACTTCCTGATCCCCAAAAAGGATGGTCGGTTGAGACCGATTTTGGTCTTGAGGGCTTTGAATTGGTTCCTCAGGCAGGAAAAGTTAAAAATGCTGACCCTTTCGCAGGTTCTTTTGGCGTTGAACGAAGGAGACTGGATGGTGTCTGTCGACTTGCAGGACGCATATTTTCATATTCCGATCCTCAAATCGCACAGGAAGTATCTCCCGTTTGTGGTGGGATCGCAACATTATCAGTTTGTGGTCCTCCCGTTTTGGTCTTACTTCAGCACCTCGAGTCTTCACAAAGGTGATGGCGGTGGTAGCGGCAGAGCTCAGAAGAAGGGGGATAGCGGTATTTCCCTATCTGGACGATTGGTTAATCAAAGCCAAGACTCCGGAGCTCGTGCGGCGCCATCTCCAGTCGACAACTCAGTTGTTGTACGACCTGGGTTTTTCAGTCAATGAACCCAAATCTCACCTGGAGCCCTCTCAACGCCTCCTGTTCATAGGGGCAGTATTGGACACGACATTGAATCGGGCCTTTCCTCCGCCCCAGTGGGTCCAGGACATTCAGGCGTTGATTCCAATGTTTTGAAATGGAGCGGTAGTTCCAGTCCTCAAGGTCCTTTGTCTGCTCGCTCTGTTCGCTTCTTGCATACTGTTGGTCACTCATGCACGCTGGCACATGAGGGCTCTTCAGTGGTGCGTCCGCAGGCAGTGGTTTCAGCACAAAGGGGATCTCGAGGAGTCGATAAAGATCTCCAAAGACACTGCAGTGGATCTTCAATGGTGGGCAGCGGTCGACAACCTGTCACAAGGAAGGCCGTTCTTGCTGCCATCACCAGTGGCCACAGTGGTAACGGATGCTTCCACTCTAGGGTGGGGAGCTCATCTGGGGGACCTGGAGGTCAAAGGCCTTTGGTCTCCGGTAGAACAGAGATTACACATCAATCTGTTGGAATTGTGGGCAGTACGTCTGGCTCTCAAGGCCTTCCTCCCTTCCATTCGCGGTCACTCAGTCCAGATTCTGATGGACAACACTACCGCGATGTGGTATATAAACAAGCAGGGAGGAGTGGGGTCCTATCTTCTTTGCAGAGAAGCTCTTCGACTCTGGTCCTGGCTTCAGGACCACAGGATTTGCTTGGTAGCACATCATTTGGCCAGAGCTCTGAACGTGCGTGCGGATGTTCTCAGTCGACACAGCTCGGTCGACTACGAGTGCCGTCTTCATCCCGATCTGGTTCTGTATATCTTCCAGATGTGGGGATATCCACAAATAGATCTGTTTGCAACTCAAGAGAATGCGCAGTGCCCGCTGTTTTGCAGCCTCCAGTATCCGGTGCAAGGAGCTCTGGGGGACGCGTTTCAGATGTCCTGGAAGGGTCAGTTGCTTTACGCGTTTCCCCCCCATACCCTTGATTCCTCGAGTTCTGAGGAAGATCCGTCAAGACCGAGCCCAAGTCATCTTAATAGCTCCAGATTGGCCAAGAAGGGTGTGGTATTCAGACCCTCTCCAACTCTCAGTGCCCGCCGCTCCGTCTCCCTTACAGGGTGGACCTCCTCTCTCAGTCGCAGGGGCAGATTCTACACCCCCACCTCCAGAGCCTGCACCTTCATGCCTGGAGACTGAACGGGGCAATCTGAGTGCTTTTTCTCTCCCACCAGAAGTGGTGGATGTTATTTTATCGGCCAGGCGACACTCCACCAAATCAATCTATGCAAGTCGTTGGGCTAAATTTGTATGCTGGTGTGGAGAGAACAGAATCGATCCCTTAAAAGCTCGTTTATCTGACATATTGTCATTTGCTCTTTGTCTGGCACAGAAGGGTTGTGCGATTGCCACTGTCAAAGGTTATTTATCTGCGCTATCCGCTTCTCTGTGCCTTCCTGATCAGCTGTCCTTCTTTAAATCTCCTATTGTTTTAAGGTTTCTAAAGGGACTCACTAACAAATTTCCACCAACACCATTTGTTATGCCTCAGTGGGACCTTAATTTAGTTTTCGCGTTTTTAATGGGGTCCCCTTTTGAACCAATGCATTCTTGCTGTTTACGGTTGCTAGTTTTCAAGACTGTTTTCCTGGTGGCCATAACATCTGCTAGAAAGGTCAGTGAGCTTCAGGCTCTTAATGTAGAGCCCCCATACCTTTCTTTCTTTAAGGACAAAGTGGTGTTAAGGACCAAGGCGGCTTTCCTTCCGAAGGTTGTTACACCCTTTCACCTGGGGCAGTCAATTACTCTCTCTTCCTTTTACCCTCCACCTCACCCATCTAAGGAGGAAGAGAGGCTCCACCGGCTGGATCCACGAAGAGTGCTGAACTTCTACGTCGACAGGACGAGGGAGTTCAGAAAAGATGATCAGCTCTTCGTTGGATACGTGGGGAAGAGGAAAGGTAGAGCGGTCCACAAGAGAACGCTATCCAGGTGGGTCATTCTATGTATTAAGATTTGTTATTCTTTGGCGAAGAAAGAACCACCTGTGGGGCTTCGTGCCCATTCCACCAGGGCTAAAGCAGCTTCATCGGCTTTGGCTAGAGGTGTTCCTGTGGCTGACATCTGCAGGGCAGCGACCTGGGCATCCCTCCATACTTTTGTCAAACATTACTGTTTGGATTCTGAGGTTAGGAGGGATGGCCATTTTGCTCGTTCGGTGCTGCAGGATTTCTTGGTTTGACCATTCGGGCACCCACCTCCGGAGGTAGTACTGCTTTGGGACTCTATTCTTTAGGTGAGGAATCCACAGGTAGGTGTATCCAGCAGAAGAAGAATTTACTTACCTTCGGTAACGCTTTTTCTGGTGGATACAATAACTACCTATGGATTCCTCACGGTCCCACCCACCTCCCCGTTGCCTGGCTGGTCATACCGAGAAATCCTTGGGTGAGCATCCTTGGTCTTGTATATATGTATATATCTGATTCATGTATATAGTTGTAATATATGTATATACATTTCTTTTTCAAAATTAGATAATTCAAGGAAAACATGTTTGGACTTGACTTATATGTTTTACTCTTGTATTAAGTAATTATTACTGTTATTTAACTTTATTTTGTTATAATAAATGTTCAATTTGCATTCAATTGAGATGAATATGTTCTCTTTAGGGTCAACCTGTTCGCCTCTATGGCATGTAAAAAATGGTGATAACTGACGTCTGCACGTCGACGAGGGCTTCTTATTGCCTAGATGACGTCATGCGGCGTTGCTTGGAGTCGGGTGATTGTGACGTCATCGTCGACGTGCAGAGCTAGAAGAAATTTCCGTCGAGGCTGGCGCGAGGGGGAGAATTCTTTAGGTGAGGAATCCACAGGTAGTTACTGTATCCACCAGAAAAAGCGTTACCGAAGGTAAGTAACTTATTCATCTGCACCCACCTTCGTGGTAAAGGCATATGCGTGGAAAAGACATGGCACAGGATCAGAGTCGGGACCAAAAAGAAATGGAGCCTCTACTGATAGTTGTGATGCAGTAGAGGGCTGGCTTATTGTCACGCTGCTTGAAAACTAGTTGCACTTTTGTAATTTCATACAGCAACTTTGGTAAAGCTCGAGAAGTCATTCATTGTAGGTCTGACATGAGTCAGCAACTCATCAGATACCAGTGACTCCTACACCAGCAGCGGGGACAGTTCGGTTATCGGGCGGAAGGGAAAGTCTAAACTACTATGTAATCCACCATCTGGAAACCAACTTTCTAGGTTAACATGTAGGCCCCTGCCCAGTGCATGGCTTCAGACAACCCTCCTTTCCAATATGGATGATTTGAAAGTTGATCTGGACAAAAGACACATCAATGATTTTATCCATTTGGACTTGTCAGCGGCATTTGATATCATGTTATCCTTACTGAGCTCCTCAAAGCAGCTGGGATCAAAGGCACTATTCTGAAATAGTTTAGCTTTATTTTCACTGATCACACTCGATCAGCCTCCGAGCACTCAATGTCACAAAGCTCGTTATGAGGTATGGAGTCCCTCAAGAGTCCCTGTTGTCCCCCTCCTCTTTTCAATACTTATGTGAGTTCTCTTGCTAATGTTTTAGTGCACAGAGTAATTATAACTGTAGACGATACTCCAATTCTGAAACAAATCAATAGCAATACCGTTGTGCACTTAGCCTTCTGATGACCATGAATTTGTATGGAATTGGATGGGCAGCAACAGGCTAAAACTAAAAGCAAATAAAACTGAGAAAATGAGTTAACCGCAAAATAGACCTTTGGCTTAACATTTATTCACCATCTGAGATTGGCGGTCTTCTCCGTGTCATCCCCTGCAATGCTAAAGCTTAGGAGCCAAAACAGACAATGAACCATCACTGTTTTGTTGGGTTAACACAGTTTTAAGATATCTGCTCTTCACAGTAATCATTTGATTCAGGCAAAATGTTGCTCTACAGCAACAAAGTTCATTTAGCAAGCCTGTGTCCTCATTCACACATTCCATTACAGTAACTTATTTCATTGGGCCCATTATGTCTGGAGCAGCAGCATTCCAATGACAAGAATTATTCCAGGAATAACTAGGTATGTACTAATAACCCCACTAAATAGGGTGCCTGTGCTGTAGGATAAGTTATCCACCTCCCCAGGAAAAAGAAGTTCTTTTGGCATGCCTTTCTGTACATTTCGAAGGGTAATGATAAATGAAGATATGAGGCAATGTTGCACAAAAAATACTTTTTGTTCAGAATGAGGAACACCGTGAATCTGATTTTTTTTGTTTTTGTTTGTGTTTTTTTTTTAAATAGCATTATTATTTTCCATCCATCTGCCAATGTGCATACGTACCCAGTCGCACATGCTATGTGTGAAGCCACCAGCCTTATTTTTTTAACCAATATCACTTTGCGTTCTGTGAACTGAAGTACTAATTTTTACTTCTTATGTATTGGTAGGCATAAAAACCCCACCATGGAAAGTGCTGATGGCCAAAAGCATAAGGAGTGACTTGATATCACTTGGCACAGGACACAACAACATATTCCCCTTATTGTAAATCAGCCTGTGCCCTCTGCTGTGCTTCCATAATGCTTTCTGTCCTGTGCTCCCAAGCTGCAAAATATCTTGAGCTCTCATGTTGCCCAGCACATGGTAATTACTGCACCAAACATAGAATGATTTCCAGTAGCAGAAGTATGCAGGCTTGAAAGTGCTGCATATTAAAACAGTCTTATGCCTGCATTCATTGTTGCCTGAATCTTTTCTTTAGTTGTCAGATTTAGTGAAGCAGGTATGGTAACGATCCTGGAATTGCCTGTGTACTGAACTGTTTAAATGAAACCTATACTTTTATCAGGCGGTACATTGTTTACCTTTGTCCCTCCAGTCCCCACTCACTAATAGCTTCTGTACTACCAGCTGACTTCTTGATGCAGGGCCTGAGGCAGGATTGGTGGTGCTGCCGCTTGGTGGTGTAGACTAGGCCAGTATCCAGACTGAGTACAGTATTGCTGCTCACCGGAGGTCAGAAAAGACCAGTATGAGAAGTCTGCTTTGCCCTCACCTGGCCTCATAGTTGAAGGCTTGTATAATCAGTTGAAGGTTTGTAGGCTGTAAAAAAGTTCAGCGAGAGACATTAGTTTGATAGTGTGCAAGAGTGAGGCTTCCCTGTTGAACAGGAGGAAACTGTAGAAAATTGAGAGAGAATCAAAAGTTAAGTAGTGAACTCTGGTCATGCTACTATTGTGCCAGTAACAAGCCAGATATTTAGCAAAGTGCTGTGAAAATTACTCAAAGATTAAGACCCAGTAGTTAAATTGCCTACACAATCAGTATGACTGTATGCAAACTATGATAGAAAAAGAAGTTGGTTGTATTGCAAAAGGGAAATGGATATGATCAAGGATTTTTGAATTACCCTCTCCTTCATTTGTGAAAAATGTTGAAGGAACTATTTGATAATGCTTGGGGTTGGAACAGGTGACATTAGGCTGTGTGGATGAATAAGTTACCCAGCACCTGTCGGGTGGGTTTGAGAGTGTAGTTATTTTTTAGGGGAAGAATTATACATCCGTGAGAAGTTACATTTTGTTTTGGCTCTCACAAAGGGATATAAAGATTAAATCAGATTGCGAAGATGTTCCAAAGTAATTCTCTGCAGTGATTCTGTCGAGTTGCTTTGATCAAAACACATGTTATTTATAGGTGGAAATTGGATTATCTTAAGAATGATGTACACTGGATGTGATTTAACGATGGAGGCAGATTAAAGTTCACAAAGGATTGAGTAATGCTTTGAAGGAGATGGAATAATATGTAAAGTAGGCGGTCCTTGATAAGGTAGAATCAAGTGAATGGGTTACACCTAAAGATGTAGCCTTTAAAAGCAGGGTTCTCTAATTGTTTCTGTAATAAGAGCTACTTATACTCAATGACACTCATCCTGAACTACCAATAATATTAGTTTTGTAATGGTGACCACGTCAGAAAAGATTATGCTACTGTCCACTGTATGCAAGTTTACCAGCCGTGGCCCCTTAGTGCATCAGGCAGGGTTGCCAGCAATAAGATTAAGTATTGCAACAATTTGGAATGCATATATATACCTTTTACATAACAGCCTAGATGCAATGGCACTATCGAAATAATATTAGTAATAAGCCTCTCCAGTGGCATATGGTTTATCACTCAATTATCAGCTTTAAGTATGATTTGAAATGTATAAATTTTTCTCCAAACATAAGGTTCTGACTTCTCAAAATACATGCATTATTGTCTTGTATACTCACTTTAAAATTTTAATATACATATATCAATTCAGTGAAGCACAAACTTCCAATATATATACCAGTCTGCACACAGGAGAGCTAATTGAAGGTAGCTGGAGAGCTACCAGTAGCTCGCAAGAAACTCTTTGGAGAAACTTGGTTCTATGAGCCTTTGTGGATCTAAGGAAAACTTAATAAATGTGTAATGGTAGACACACACTGCCAATGAATAATCAGAACTGCATCTGAACCTTATATTTCAGATGATCAGCTTACTTTCACCTTTTGCAAGATGCTGTTTTGTCTGGTCCGGCAGGGACAGTATAATAGTGTGTGGAGATATAATGGACCATGGAATGTGAGGATGCTTATGGAAGAGTAAGCCCTAGGGAATTCCATGTAGTTCAGTTGTGCTTGAGAAGCTATGCTGGAGGTTTACTTACCACTGAAGAGAATAAACTCAATTAAAGAAAGACATTGTACATGAGTTACTACATAAATTGGTGACGTGTGTCTGCACAGGAAGGCAGACGGTGTGCATTAGACTGTGCGGTGACCTACACCCCTGCAAAATATTTCTATGAGCAGAAAGAAACAAAACAAATAAAGAGACTGGACCGGTGGACAAAGAAACAATTCAGGGATCAGCAAAGAAAAAAGACATATATTTGGCAACAAAAACGATAAGTCAAATAGTTATGGAGTTAAATACATATCAAACTTGATGTTCTGCCTGCTTGACATTTTTTCCCCACCTACTCGGCAGAATGATTGAAAATGTAATTACTTCAGCCGAATCCCCAATATGGTGTTCGGAGACATATTTTAGTGTTTATATACTTAGCAACTTGTAGTTTGAAAGTAAACAACGTACCTTCTAGCCAGGCGCATTCAAAAGTGGATTCAAGTGCACGCACTGCCTCTCACACCATCTTGCCAAAGGTATTCAAAAGTGGACTCGAGCGCACCCATGTGCTGCCTCTCACACCATCTAACCAATCGCATTTAAAAGTGGACTCAAGCGCACCCACGTGCTGCCTTCCATGCCATTTATATGAGTGGGTTATGCAATTTGTTTCAAGGGTGTACACAGCTCGTGTACATATCTCAGGTCTCTGCTAAGCTTAGCGGGACTGCGATTCCTGGGTTATCTGGAAGCAAATTTGAAGAAGTGCAGTCCCACGCTAACTATTTCTGTGTAGTTGTGCGAGCGCTTAAAGAATGCAGGAAGTCTATACTAATTAATCAGAATACTTCCTGGTGAGTAGTATTTGATGAGTCCATGAAACACTAGAAGGCAACTACTTTAAGGGAAGTGACTGGAACACAGCAAGGCTAAAAAAAAAAAAAAAGGAAGGAAAGTCAAGAAAGGCTGTTGAAAAAAACAATAAAAACATCAAGACAGTCTATACCAACCCAATAATTATTTTAGATAGTTATTTTAGCTAATTATTTTAGATAATAGTTTTATCTTGATATTTTAATTTTATTATTAATTGTATTAGTATATTTAGTCTGTTTGTACGATGGTTGATCAAAGCATGGCAGCACCACCTGCTATTCTTCCTACACCAGGAGAACCAGTGATTCCATAGAAAAGCTAGATTAACATATTCTTCAAATAAATGCTGCTTTTTGGGGGTGACAAATATGGACCTTTGAGGAGACAAGCCATACTCCTGCACCATCTTGGTGTAGAGGGAAGGAGAGTTTATGATGATCTCTCTGAGGTATCGCTAGGCATGGGGGATAGCCAAGCAATGAATGTATACAATATGTCTCTTCAAATATTAGAAAAACATTTTACACCTAAGGTCATCATTGTTTTTGAAAGGCATACATTTTTGAGCTATAAGCAAGGCCAGGATGAAGACAAAATAAATCATATAGCCACTCTTAAGGGGTTAGCTGTTTTATGTGACTTCCAATACGTGAACAAGTAGTAAGGCGTTCAAACCATCCAAAAGTGAAACAAAGACTATTATCCATGGATCTAGGCTTAGAGGAATTTATAAAGATTGCAAGAAGCATGGAAAATACTGCTGTGTGGATGAAAGAATTTGACAACGGGAAAGATTGCAACAAAAAATTGGATAACGAGTCCACAGCAGAAGTGAACAAAATAAGAACAAAGAAACCCATAAAGAATGAAAAAGCTTCCCTTAAATGCTTAGGAAACAGAGCCAGATAACGTGTTATAGATGTGTATGTCCAGGACACATTAGTTCAAGCACTTCAAATGGGGCAAGGAATGTATTTGCAGATCGTGTGGGAAAAGAGGACATCGGGCTAAAGTATGCAGATCTAGAGGGAAAACACAAGGTGAAAGTGTTAAGACAATTGATAAGAGCAGTGATATGCAAGGAGTTATACTTACTGTGAATGAAATAGGCAATACTACAACAAACGTAAGGATTGATGGTAATGACAAGAAATTAAAGAAGGAAAGTTTAGAGAAGCTAGAAAAGCTGCATTGTGATATTAAATTTGGAAATGTGACGGTTAGAGTACTAGCCGATTCAGGAAGTCTATTTACCTTGATTGCCAAAGTTACTTACTAGACTGTATTGAATGAAGAAATTAGTGAATTGCAACAAGCCGACTTTAAGGCAATAGGCTATGTAAGCAAAAGTATAAACATAATTGGGATGCAATGGATATAAAGTTCAAAGGGAATGGTGTACATGGGATGGTATATTTGACGAGAGAGGGTTCAGACCTTCTAGGATGGCGTCAGCAAAAAGATTTGAATATAATTCTTGAGCCTAATGCCAAAGAACCAGTGATAATAGTAGAACCTGTAAATGGGAACCAAGTCGAAAGATGTGCTGGAGTGGAGTGAAAAAATTATGAAAACATTTTCTTAAGTCTTCAATGCTAAGTTGGGGTTATTGAAAGGTTTTACCCATAAGATTATCCTAAAGAAAAATACAGTGGCTACTCTACATAAATTAAGATAAGTACCATTTATGCTGAGACAACCTCTTAAACAAGAGTTAGATAAATTGCTTAGTGAAAATATAATGGAGCCTATTGAGTCATCGGAGTGGCTCGCCCCATAGTAGTCGCTCCTAAAGAAGGGAATAAAATCCACCTCTGCATTGACCTGAGAGATCTTAATAAGAACATATGGGTGGACAGACAACCTCTACCTAATGTCATAGAGATGTTGACCATGATGGGTGAGGGAAAGGTGTTCACTGTTCTTCATATATTGGTGGCAATTCATTAGGTTAACTTGCATATGGAATCCAGGCAGTTAACTTATTTCATTGCTCCATTAGGTACATATCGATATTGTAGAATGCCATATGTATCAGCATTGGCATCAGCTGTTTTCCAAAGAATAATGCAAAGGATTTTTGAGGGTATGCATAAAGTGCTCTGTTTTCAACATGCTGTCGTGGTAGTGGATGAGTCGATAGAAGAGCATGACAAACTACTGAAGAGGTGTTGATGAAAATTGGGGAACATGGGTTCACTATAAAGAAGTGCCAGTTGAGAAAAGAACAGGTGAATTACCTAGGACATGAGATATCTGCAAATGGTATAGGGCCATAAAAAGTATTTTGAAGGCCATTGAGGATGCCCCTCGACCCACGGACAAGGAACAGTTGAAATCTTTCCTGGGACTAGCAGAGTATTGTTCGAAATTCATATCTAATTTTGCTGATGTAGTAGAACCTATGAGGATGATCGTAAAGAAGAGGTGCATGTTTGAGGGTGGAGTGGAATGTGAATCTACATTTATGAATGTTAAAAAAATCTATTGTTCATGCCCCTACACTGTCATTTTGATGTCACAAAGAAGACTTTTATAACAACTGATGTCAGTAACACAGGCCTTTGAGCGATATTATCTCAGAGAGTGAATGGGGAAGAAACTATAATTGGATTTGCATTGCGCTGACTGCAAGAAGCAGAGCCAGTTGTATTCAGCTATAGAGAAAGAAGCATTAGCTGCTGTTGGGGCATGAATCATTTTCGATACGTCTGAGGATTATCTTTTGTCCTCAAAACAGACCATAAACCATTGGTACATATTTTTATATGTGGGAAGGGATTCGAAGGTAATGTAATGCCAAGAATAGTGAGACGGTTGCTATCAGTCATTGATATTAATTTTACCTTTGGGTATGTAAAGAGCAAGAAAAATACTGTGGTTGACTTCTTATCAAGGATAGGGATTTTTGTTGAGGAAGAATTTGTTCTCACTGAGGATGAATGGAATGTGGCTGCTGAAAGTGACGTAACATATCGTGACTCAAAATTACTCATAAGTAATTGATGGTAAAAAGCTAATGAATTGTCTGATGAGGTAAAGGGGAATGTTGAAGTAAAAGGTGAGTTGAGCATCCAGTGTGATAAAAGTTTGAGACGTGATTGCATTGTTCCTCCTACTTTGTTGAGGACAGAGTTGATGAGAATCATGGAAGAGGCTCATCTGGGTAGGAACATGACAAAAAGGAGATTAAGGCAATATTTTTGGTGGCCTAAAAAGCACAGGGAAGTAGAAGTTGTTGTAAACGATTCTTATGTTTGTGCAAGGTGATTAGACTACCACCCTTAATGAATAGTTACAGAGCAAGCCATGGGAGAAACTGGCTGTGGATTTTGTTAGTCCAATAGATAGATTAGGAAGAAAACATTGTTTTTTAATAGTCTTGGATCAATTGAACAGATCACCACAAACAATGTAATAAAATGTTTGAAGAACGTATTCATGAAAAGAGGAGTACCAAAGTGTTAGTCATGGACAGTGGGGTACAGTTAGTTTCATCATCCATGAATGAGTTCTTGACAAGCTTGGGCATGAAAAAGAAGCATTGTTTTGACCACAGGCCAATGGTCTAGTAGAAATAGTAAATCGTATTGTAATTGATAACACAATTATTTTTAGCAAATGGTTTGGAGTGGAGAGAGGAGTTAGATAAATTGCTTTGGGCTCATAGAGTGACACCCCATTCCATGAGGGGAGTGTCTCCATTTATAGCCCTTAAAGGAAAATAACCAGATACGAAAGTCTCTACAGTATGGTTGCAAAATAAGAACCAAGTCTGGGTAGATCGGAAGAGGTATGAAAATAAGAGCAATAAGTCTGAAAAAAGCTTGTGAGGCAATTTAAGATAATCGGAAGGAAGCCCAGTGGTTACATTAGCCAGTGGAAAGGAATGAAGCTTTGAAAGTGCATGTAAAGTCAAGGAACCAAGAAAGTACTCTACATAATGTTTGTATCTAAAGTATCTAGAATGCAATATATATATTTTCTGTACTAGTATAATAGTATGTTAATTCTAATAGTGATTGTAATTTTTGTTGAATTTATTTTTATATATGTGCAAGGAGGGGATGTGTGGAGATATAATGGAACACTGAAAGTGATGCTGCTTATGGAAGAGTAAGCACAGGGGAATTCCATGTAGTTCAGTTGTGCTTGGGAAGCTATGCTGGAGATTTGCCACTGATTTCACCTATGAAGAGAATAAACAAAGCAATTAAAGAAAGACATTGTACGTGTGTTACTACACAGTTTAATTCACATACTTCATTTTTTAGGCAGCAGTACAGGGCTACAGCTTTCCATGTTGTACAGATTTGAAGGCGCACTATTACCCGGGAGGTTATCATGGCTCTGAGAAGGTGTGAGTCTAGGCACACCTAGGGTCCAGTGAGACTGCAGAAAAGCCAGGTCTTCAGCTTCTTGTGGAGTTCGAGAGGTGAGGAAGAGGCTCTTAAGTTTATCAGCAAGTCGTTCCATGCTTTAGGACGGATAAAGGAGAAGGCTCAACTGCTTTCCGTATGCATGGAATCCTTGCAAGTAGGAGTCCGAATAAGCTGATGTGTCTGGGAGGTCTGTGAAAGCAGATATGATTGTTGAGGTAAGCTAGGCCAGTGTTATGTGGGTGAAGAGTTTGAATTATGATTGTTTGATGGGAAGCTAGTGGTGGTGTGTTGAGTTGAATTGTGATTGTTTGATGGGAAGCTAGTGGTGGTGTGTTGAGTGCGGTGTGGGAGGTTGATAGTGATTCTGGAAGTCAAGTACTGAATGATCTGCAGCCTTCTGTTAAGTGTTTTGTTAATCCCGGCATAGAGGGTGTTACCATAGTCCAGCTTGCGTCTGACTAGGGTGTGCGTGACCGTTTTCCGAGTGCTGATTGGGAGCCATTTAAAACACTTCCTCAGCATCTTCAGGGTATGGAAGCATGAGGCAGTGATGCTATTGACTTTGGCTGTCATGTTGAGTTTTCTGTTGAGGATGATGATCCTGAGGTTCTTGGTGTGGAGTGTGTGTCAGTCCTAGCTCTGTTGGCCACCAGGTGGAGTCCTACGGTGATCTGCTGTTCATGAAGATCACGATTTTGATCATACCAGTGTTCAGCTTTAGACAGTTGGTCTTCATCCAGTGAGCGATTTCAGTCATGCATGTATTGAACTTTAGCTGGGTACTAGGCATCTTGTCCACAAAGAAGAGAATGAGTAGCATGTCCATGAGCATCCTGTATTTAGGAGAGATGAATAAGAGCGTGGTCTAGATTTAGGAGGGTGTTTATGATTTTAAGGAAGAGTGGGTAACCCTGGGCAAAAGAAATACAAGTTCCAGAAATATTTATTAGACTATCCTTCACATACATTTAGTCGGGGGGGGGTAGAACCCGATGGCTAGTGGATGGCTGAATTTTATTCTAAGTTTGAAAACAACTAGGCAGAGTGTTTACTTAACAAAGGATTTTGTGAGGAAATGCATGTGTTGTGTGGCTGTAGATACACATTCTTAGCCTATATACACATGCTTAGCAAAATCCCGCCGTCTAATAATGATCTTGGAAGTGTGCAAGTTGTTTTTCTTCAACGAAAATCTTGCGAGCCATGAGCTAGAGTGACGACTCCTCTTTCTGGTAATGCACATGGGCATCGACTCCATTGCTAGATTGTTTTCTTCTGCAATCTGGTTCAGATGTGTGCTCCTCTGCTCCATCTCAGCCTTGTTATTTCCTAGTTTAGGACTAATGTCTGTATTGTTTTCAATTGTGGTTAGTAGCCGATCCTTCTTCGATCTTTCGGCAACGTCAGTCTCGTTGGGACGACTCTGCTTGACCGCAGCCCTCTTGGCACTCCGCCCTTTGGGACAACACTACTGCTTCAATTAGGTCTGCACCATGTCTGTTTGGTGATGGAGTGATGCCCTTTCTGTTCTGCCCTCGCTGCCATGCCAAGTTTCCATGCACCTCCTTCGCCAGAACGGTATTCCCTGGAGGGGTCCATACATTCTTTTGGGGTGAAGAAGATGGAGACGACTACTCCAGCCCACCTCATTGACGTTCTGTGGGACACATACAATATTTAACCACCCACAGAAATGGACTCAATGTATACCCAACCAAGCCCCCTCCCCAAGACGACACCACTACTTACGATGATGTCAGAGTGAGAGCATCTCCATACCATAAGATCAAGCTCCACACCTGACTGATAGACGATTTTTTTGATTTATTTATTTGAAACCCTCTCCTCTAGCCAATGTTCAGCACATTATCTACCAATGCTCCAGGGTATGCTCAGACACACACCCGACATCTTCAACGAACCAGTCAAGGCCTGTGTCATAACTCCAAGGTCTCTGATCACTCTCATCTGAGGACACCCCCATCTGATCAGAATTTGTCTCGACCAATATTTCTCTTTCTTCATGAACCGACTCCTCTTCTGCTCCATCTGCAGGTTATGTCTCTTCTGAGCCTTGTTCTTTCTCATCTGTTATAGGAATAGGTACATCTTGATCATTCTCAGGATCCGGCTCTTCACTTTCTTGCTCTTTAACTGTAATATTGTCAGCTGTTAGTAACCTCAACAACTCCTCTTCTTGTTCTGTTGAGTTATTAACCTTTCTTGTGTGGCTGGCGTGCACACAGTTCGGTAAACCTGCACTCTCACAGCTTTTGTTGTTGTGAGAATGAGTTGATAAGGCCCATTCCACCATGGCTCCAGACACGACTCCCTCACATGTTTCTGTATAATTACCCATTTACTAGCTCTCAAGTTGTGGCCTTGACCTTGTATTTGTTGCACCATCGTTGCTTCCACCTGATGAGAAAAAGACCGAACCACATCAGCCAGGCCCTTGCAATAATCTAGCACCATGTAATCGGTAATATTCACAAGTGTATTTGCAGGTATCACTGGCAGTCTCATTGCTCTCCCCATTAAACTGTCAAGAGTGGACAACCCAGTCTTCTTGTCAGGAGTACTTGTCATTGACATTAGAACTAGTGGTAAAGCATCTGGCCACTTTAAATTCGACACAGACACTTGTGACAATCAAGACTTTAAAGTTCCGTTCATCTGCTCTCCAAGTCCTGATGCTTCTAGGCGATATCTACAATGTAGTTTCTGCTGAACGTTTAATGCTGAAAAAAGTAATTTTATCACTTCACTATTGAAGTGGCTTCCTCTATCTGATTCTATAGAGACCGGAAAACCAACATGTGGAATTAGCTCTCAAAAGTAACTTAGGACCAGATGTATCAAAGCTTTTTGCATTCGCAAACGGTGCAAATCCCGTTTGTGAATGCAAAAAAGCCATTTCAGAATGTATCAAAGGCATTCTGAATGCAATTTTAAGGAATCGCTAAAGTAGCGATTCCTTAAAATTGCGACCCTGTTTAGAGAGTCGCAAATTGTGACTCTCTAAATAAGAAATCGCAAATTAGGAATCCTTATTTGCGATTTCTAAAGCACATGTAACAAGCAATTCCTTAATGCGAATTAGGCATTAAGGAATCTCTATTTACCACCAAGTTGAACTTGGTGGTAACCATGTGCAAATTTTAAAAATGCATTTAAAATGCATTTTTAAAATTTACATGTAAAGCACACATGCCCTTTTGGCATGTGTGCACCTTACATGTTAGAAAACATTTTGGGGTGCAGCAGAGGGGGCCTAAGGCCCCCAGCACCCTGGACTTTGCATTTCCAAAAATTGTGAATTCCAGTTAGGAATTCGCAATTTTGGAAATGCAAAAAAATTGCAAATATGGGCCTACAGGGCCATAGGTGCGAATGGGGGCTAGTATCGCAATTTGCGATTCGGTAATAGCATTTGCGATTTTTAAGAAATCGCTATTACTGAATCGCAAATGTGATACATTGCATTTTGCGAATCAGAAATAGCGATTTCTTAAAAATGGCTATTTCCGATTCGCAAAAGACCTTTTTCATACATCTGGCCCTTAGCTACTGTAAGGCTATCATTTCTCCTTGTTGGATATGCCTCAATCCAGTGACTAAAAATGCACACAATCACTAACACATATTTCAAACCAGCATACGCAGGCATCTCAATAGAATCCATTTGCATTCTGCTGAATGGACCTCCTTCCATGCCTATGTGTCTCATGTTGAAAGCTGTTCCTTTGCCTACATTCATCTGTTGGCAGACAATACACCTATGGCAAATCAGTTCAGCAACTTGTCTACATTTTGGATTCTACTAGAAATGTTTGAAACACCTGATCATCGCATCTCTCCCTATGTGTGCTTGACCATGATGATATCTGGCCATTTGTGACAACAGACTGTTTGGCAAAACCACTTTCCCCTTCTATTGTCACCCAAATGTCATCTTCTCTTTGCATGGAATTATGTTTTACCCAATCTCTACGCTCTTCTAGAACATTGATCTGTATGGCTTTCAGCTCTTCTAAGGTCTCAACAATTTGTATTGTGAAATTTGGATAGACTTCATCATTTTCAGACATTAATTCCCAATTTCCTTTGAATGAAATACTATTTAAAGCACAAAGGGCCATATGTATGAACACATTTTCCCATAGACACAGAATGAGTAAAACCCTTTGATACATCTGGCCCAAAATTTTGCAACCTGGTCTGCATAAGCATTTCCCAAAGTTACATAATCTTGTCCTCTCTGACGTGCACTGCATTTAACCACCGCAATTTTCTCAGGTTTCTCTACAGCCTCTAGTAATTTGTGTATCCTTTCACCATTCCTTACAGGTAAACCTGATGATGTTATAAAACCTCTCTGTGGCCAGATTTGTCCAAAATCATGTATGATACCGAATCCATACTGGCTGTCAGTGTAGATCGTTACTTTCATCTGATCTGATAATTGGCCTGAGCACAAATCATTCCTTTAAGCCATGAAGCTTCTAGTATGTCTGTAACTGCGCACACTGTGTAGCCTGCTCTCAGTGCACCCTGTTGTATCATAGACAGGAACCATCAACAAAGATAATTCGATCATTGTCTTCTAGACAAGTGTCTTTAATATCATCTCTTGGTTTTGTGCATAATTCAGTCACTTCTAAACAATCATGTTCAGTATCATCTATTTTGTCTGAATCATCTCTCTCATCTGGTAACAACGTTGCCGTGTGAAGCACTGTGCACCTCTTGATCATCACATTTGGTGCCCCAAGAATCACTGTCTCATAACGTGTCAATCTTGCATTGGTCAGGTATTGTGTCTTTGATCGTGTCAATAGAATTTCTGTTGAATGAGGTACCATTACTGTCAGAGGATAACCCGTTATAATATTTTCACTTTGAGTTATACTCTGCTCAACTGCTGCAACTGCTCGTAAGCATCCTGGTAAGGCTGCTGCAACAGGATCCAAAGTAGCTGAAAAATATGCTACTGGTCGATTGACACCACCATGTGTCTGTGTCAAGACAGACAAATAACATCCATCACGCTCACGACAAAACAACATGAGAGTTTTTGTGTCATCAGGCATACCTAGAGCTGGGGCTTGATACAAACTTTCTCTCACCTCCGTAAGGTTTAGAAATAGCTGAAAAATGTGGAATCCACTGACGACAATATCCTACCATTCCCAGAAACATCCTCAACTCTTTCTGTGAACTTGGTATTTTCATTCTCATAATTGTCGCTACTCTTTCCCTTGTGATTCTTCTTGATCCTTTTTCAGTCAAATGACTCAAATATTTTACTTCTCGCAGGCAATACTGCAACTTGGTAGGAGATACCTTATGACCTTTGTCTCTTAAAAGTTAACAATGCAGTTGTATCCTCTCTGCAACCTTCTTTTGTCTTTGATGCAATTAGTAAATCATCAATGTATTGCACCAATGTCGATTGGCAAAGCATTACCAAAGACTCCAGGTTCTTTTTCAAAATCTGATTGAAAATCGATGGTGACTCTGAAAACCCTTGAGGAATTCTACACCAGCAATGGACTCTGTTCAGAAATTTGAAACAAAAAAGATATCTACTGTCCTTATGTAGCGGCATAGAAAAGAATGCTTGACACAAATCAATCACTGTGAACCATTTTGCATCACACGGAATCTGAAACATTATCACAGCTGGATTTGGCACGACTGGACGTTTCACCACAATATCATTTATTTTCCTCAAATCCTGGACAAGACAAATTTTCCCACTTGGCTTTTTCAAACCCATTATTGGTGAATTGCACAGACTACTCATCACTTCCTTCAAAACTCCCGGTTCCAAAAACTGTTCTATTAAAGGTCTTATCCCTTCAACTGCCTCATTTATCATCGGATATTGTGCAGTTTGTGGAAACACCACATTCTCTTTCAGTGCCACTCTGACTCCTTCAACTCCTTTAATTAAACCAATGTCTTTTCCTGATAAATCCCAAACCTTTGACCTGACTCTGTCTCTTAATTCAACTGCTAGATCTTTTATTTCAAAAACTGGAAAGAAATTAAGTCAGCTGGACTGTTGTCTTAATTTGTCTGCTCAATTTCATTAGTTTGATCATCAAAATTAATTAAAGGAAACTCTCTGGACACCAATTCCTTTTCGACAGTAATCGTCAAATCCTCTCCTCACTGTTTGTCTCAATTTCAATCACTTTAGTTGAACATGAAATTGAACAATTTATCTTACACAGCAAGTCTCTTCCTAGTAATGACACTGGACTAGAATCACAAATGACAAAACTGTGAAAATCTCAAAAATTGCCAAACTTAACAAGAACTGGTTCTGTAAGAGTGTTAGTCAAATGTTTGTTCGCAACTCCTACTATCTGAACTGTCCTCTCTGAAATCGGTATGTCTGGAACTTCCACAGCTCTTACTGTCAAACGTCTTGCTCCCGTATCAACCAGAAAGTTAACTTCATGACCATGTACTTCACCCTTCATAGAAGGACCTCTCTGATCCACTTCCAATGATGCTGCCATCACATACTCCTCCTCTTCTGAACTATCCAACGGCCATTCATCTTTTATTTCATCCTCACTGTGTAAAGGAAACTGTTCAGCTGTTTTTTCACTTTTGTTCTTTTTCTGATTCGTGACCACTTGCAAAAGCATTACCTGTTGTTGATTCTTAGGACTCTGTATCATTTGAACCTGTCTCAGCTTGTACATTTGCTGTACGGGCACCATCTGCACCTGTGGCTGCATTTGTTGTATTTATGACATTTGTACTTGATTTACCAGTGGTTGTGCATTCTGTATCTGTTGTATTGGTTGTAAAGGCTGAAAACTTTGCATATTATTCTGGAAATTCTGATTTTGACCCCCTATTCTAGATCCTCTCATGCTCTGATGTGAATTGACACCATTTGTCTGTTGTACAACACCACCTTGATTTAACATCGGACACGGTCTTTTCCAATGTCCAGTTACCCCGCAGTTATGACAAGGTACCACCCTTCACTTTTGTTGCTCATCTTGCAACACCACTGAACTCAAATCATTCATTTCTATTGACCACCGGTAGAATCATTCCACCTCGACCTCTGCCTTGACTCTGAAACGTACCATTCCCTTGTGGCAGTTGCTGATAATGTCCCTACAATCCTGACTGCAGCCTTGATCTGCATCACCATTGCTTTTTCTTTCAACTTATTCTGCTTCAACTCGATCTCATCAATGAAGTATTTTGCATACTGGAACACTTCATCAATCGGTTTGGCTTGCCAGCAGATTAAGTGATTCTTAATCATCTGATTAATTTCCGGTTTTAATCTGTGAACAAACTTAAACACCAAATGATTCATGCTCTCTTTCTCAATTGTTTCCACACCACTGAATTGTTTGAACGCATTCAACAACCTTTTAGAATCTGAATTAACCGATTCCTTCCCTTCCTGTGCTGTCCTGTCTGTGCGTTGCCAATCAACATTTTTCGGCGAAACTCTCGTTTTCAGAAGCTCAATAACCTTACAGTAATATTTCATTACTTCTAGAAATGGTGCACCTGTTTTCAAATTCCTCTGCGGCTCACTTGTTGGCCAATCCACACTCCTTTTGCATTCAATCCACAAATCTGCCGGAACATCATCATCAAAAAGTGTATTCAGGTCTTCCCACAGACATTTTGCAAGCTTCACAAACCTATCTGTCTGCTGTACCACTCCACTGGCTTTTCTCTCAACCTTGGGTAATCATTCGTGAAACTTATGATATCACCTCTATTCCAAGGTACATGTACAAAATGTCCTCCTGGTGTTTCTCTCATCAGCAGCGTTTTCACCGAATATCCTGCCTGTGTCATGTCCTCTTTCTTTGGTCTTTTCTTGATCCATCTGCCTTCCCATTTGTCTAATGCTCTCCAAACCTGCACTCTCTCAAGTAATTCTCCAAGATGTGTTTTCATCCCTGCAGACCTCATGTGTATAAATTCTTCCTTATCCATGTTTAATCTGTAACTTCCTTTCAGACTTTTCATTTTTGATAAGTCAATATCATACTCATCTGCTATGTCCTGTAACTGCTGATGTACTTTTTCTGCTCCTTTGGTAATTATTTTACACAATTATCTCAAGTCTGTTCACACCCATGGTCCCTTCCAGAAGTTTATTTCCTTCCATTGATAATCTTGCTCTGCTTATTGTGTCTTCTTCCCTGTCTTTCTTTTCTAGGGTCTTTGAATTACTTAAATCTTCCAGCCACTTTGTTATTTCTTGTGCAGATACAACTTTTAAAGAAGCCTCTTTAGACTGTGCACCCAAATCTTGTGCCGTGCTTGCGCATTGTTGGAGAGACATTAATCTCTCTCCTTGATTATTGTAAGATCTGATCACAGGATTTGCGACAGGAGACAAATCTATTCAAGAATTAGTCTCATTCAGTATTTGTCCTTGTCTAGGAGTTGATTTTTCAAAAGCCCCATTCTGAAATTGAATTAAAGAATTCACTCTACTATTGTTTATACGTGCATTTAGTGGAGTCAGCGGACCCATCGTAATAGGTACAGAAATTGCATCTGGACCAACTAGAGATCCAACCTTTTGTATCTGCCTGCACCCATGCTCTGCATTTGTGGAATCTGTATCTGAACTGGCTCTTTTTGCATCATACCCAATCCATGTTGGCCTGGAGACAACACTAAATTAGCAGTCGTCCTTATGACCTGAGCCTCTAGATGTATTTCAGGAATGTTTATTTCCAACTGCTGTCTGTCATTCAGTGAATCATTAAAACTACTCTGCATCTGAACTCTTTCATTGTTCAGGGTATCCCATGATATCTCTGATGTGGATGGTGCAGTAGGAATTGTATTACTGATTCCACTCCCACTTGATCCATTCTCACTTGTCCTCTGAACTCCCTGACTCATGTTTGGTGGAGGATAAGTCTCTAAAATCTCAGAAACTATTTCATCTTCACCCATCTCATTGTCATCATTAAAGATGACTTATTTCAGGTCTTTTAATTTTTGTTCTTTAGTTACCGAAGAACTCTTTTTCTTTCCATCTTTTGACTCCTCCTCATCCTCTTTAGTCCTAGCAGGAAAGAATCTGATTCCCTGTAGAGTTGCTACTCTCCACCTTTTCTGCTGGTCATCTCATCTAGCTTCTGCTAGAATCTTTTCTACTCTCCTCATTCTTTTCTCAAATTTCAATGCTTGTTGCTGTCTAGCTACTAGCTCCCAAATCGCCCGGGCTTTGTACTGTGCTGGCCTCGGTTGAGATTTTAAACTGTACATTTTCAGCCTCAAATTCTCCAAAATTCTCAATTTAAATGTTCAATTTTCTGGAAAAGCTAAGAAACCTTCTTTCCTTGTAATCTTAACCCAATGTTTCAACCAAAGACACGCTCCCGCACCTTTCTCCTCAAATGCAATAAACGCCGAGTATTTCTTGGCGGACAAATATCTCCTTCAAGTGCCGGAATATATTCATCACCTCTCAGTGCAATTCTCATAGCCTTGAAAAACTTCATTTTCAACTGAATTTTTATTCAACACCTGATGTACACAACAAAAATTATTATTTACGAACTGAGTTAAACTAAGCAAAACAAAATAGTGAAATCTATTACAAAACAACCAATCAGAAAAAATTACTACGATTCCACAGTTCTCTTCGACCCTTCCGATCACGTTACTGTATTATCGGACTGATTGACGAACCCGTGCGCGACCCTTCTCACTAATCAACCAATCCCAGCGCAGCACCACTTACGTCACACTAACACACGCACCCCTTCTTAGCGCAATCGCTGAGACACTGACAAAATCTTTCGGTCTGATTTCTTTCACAACTCACACATCAAATCAAGGCAATATTAATTTGCAAGCAGAACTTAAAATCAAAAAATAAGAAAACAAATTTGCTCATTTAGTACAGGGAGGGTAATACAATTGTTTCAGGAACCTTCCAAAGCAACTTTCCGCTTCTGCCTACCCTTTTTCACAGTTCCCCTCATTTGCGAGCAAAATTATACCTGCAAATTTCGCTTCTCTCCTGATCATTGGACTGTTGTCCTAGTGCACTTAGTACTCACCAAAACTCAGCATAATTTCAATCACACCAATTATCTCATAACCTCGATTTACCAATCATACCGGACAAATAACAACATATACCAAGTGTCTCACTAAACTTGTCAATATACCCCGGAGTCCCAGACCTCTCTCCTTAGGTCTGTCATCAGCAATCACGTGGATAATTTTTCCTGCATTTAGTTCCACACTCAAATAAAGAACGCTGCTTCCTTACTCTCATACCTATTGGAGTAGGCCCACTCCTTCTAAACTATACTGACGTATCTCCACTCCTTCTAAACTCATATACCTCAGTCATCTGCGAATTAGCTTAAGCTGTGCAAGCGCAAAACACCTCACTCAATTTAACCAAACACCACTAGAAACATACCCTTAAACCTAGAGGGTCTCCAAAAACTAGGGAAAGTCACTTAAGGCAATTAGCAACTCGTCTTATCAAATCCGTATAACATTTTAGAAAAAGTCAGCAAATCCGTTTCTCTTTAAAAAGAAAAATGTAACATTAATCTCATTATGACATCATCAATTAATGACGTAACTATAATCTGCTACCAAAAACTGCTGCAGCACCACGAAATCCTAGCTATTACCTTAAACTGAAATGTGGATTCTGCGCAAGAGGTCAATGGATCGACGCGACAAAGGATTGAGGAGATGTCATCAATGAGCAATGTGACTATCAACAGTAATCAATATATTCAGAATTGTGAACCTCAAACAATAAGCACACCAGTGTATTAAGAAGAATTATGAATTTATTTCCCTAGATTAACAATGCTAATGTCACGAAAATAACTCTCAAACACAAATGATAAGCATATAGAATCAATAGTGGCTGATTAGAATGTCTTATATATCTGAGTTTAATCAAAACAATCAAGCAAATAATCTCCAGTATCATAACACTTATTAATAACACCACAATTGGCAAGAAAGGTAAAGTGTACATTAGTGCAAACAGTCAAAGAGTGTCAATATGAATCTTGAGCATTTGAAAGTTAATTCCCTCACTAACCACGAATTAGAATCAACATGTTGGATTTCATGTAAAATAATTTAGAATCACAAATTTAGAAAAACACACTTATTTGGGTTATTAAAAAACATTATAGTTATTATGCAGCATTTAAACCATATGTTGCAGCTGGTACCTGCAAAGCAAAAGAGACACTTATAACAATGTGATTTCATACATTACCCATAGAGCAACAACATGCATTCTAATTCAGCAAAGGGACACCATCAGGTAAGTCTTCAGTGAATCAGGCCTATCGACAGCTAAACCCACACCACTAATATGACTCGAACCATCAGGAACTCGAATTAAGAATCTCAGAATCCCTCTCTAGAGTCTCTCACTCTTCTCTTTGAGTCTGTCTGTAGAAAATCCTACCCAGGTTGTTGTATTAATCTTCATAAAGTTTATGATTGGTCAGTACATGGGGTGGGTTATAATTCAACCAATTGTCGCTCTAATTGATAACCTAAAATGCAATGACATCAATAATAATCAGGACACATTCATAACAGTAACTATTTCTCTTCCGTCTCGTCTGTGACTCCATTGTTCCATCTTGTCTAAACTTCTCTTCTCAGGAAGAAGCTTCTCAAGTTGAAACATTTACTTCCATCCTCGAGGAAGAAACCACGTATTAGTGACAATTTCAAACAATAGAGCATTCAACTCATAATATGATTTTATAAATCTGACCTTGTAAGACATAGTGCAGCAACCCGCTAGGGGTAGCTGTGTACACATTTATTAAGCTATTTAGCACACACTTTTATGTAAGTATTGAACAATGGAAAATAACCACAACTTCAGTTAGAATTTTGCTTAGCCAAAGAATAGAAATGAATTATAGCAACCATTTTCAAAAGTCACCCGTGTTCGCATGTTAATTCACTGTATGATTAATACATTGAAATCTTTAATAAAACGTATTCGAAAATTCACACTCTCACACTATCAAGTTTGCCACTCGCTGCAAAGGTGGAACACCAACAATCTTCTAGAAGGACAGCCTTTCCTAGACTCAGCTCATAACCTTAACATTGGACACCTCCCTCATGGACTGGGGTCCGCATTCACAAGATCTTGCTGTCCATGGATGCCGGACACGCTGCAAAAACATCTTCATGCTAATCACCTGGAGTTGCTAGCTGTTCATCTAGCACCAAAAGCCTCCTTTCTTCACCTGATAGGCAAGGAAGTCTTCATCAAAACGGACAACGTGACTGCCAAGTACTATCTCCGATAGCAGGGGGGCACCAGATCCCTGCAGCTATTTTACCTAGCCCAGGCCATTTGGAAATGAGCTCTCTGATACTACATTCACCTGTTAGCATAGTACCTTCCAGGAGCGGACAACGACTTTGCAAATTTCCTCAGCAGGCGGTGTCAACAAATGGGAGCTCCACTTGCATGTCCTCCTCCCATACTTCTGACAATGGGGTCAACCAGAGATGGAACTTTTTGTCACAGCAGAAAACGCAAAATGCCCAAACTTTGCTTCCAGGTTCCCACAGTCCAACTATTCATGAGTTGGTCCTGAAGGATGAGGTTACCCTCATGTTGGTGGCTCCCACCTGGACATGGCAGCCATGGTTTACCATACTTTTACAACTCTCAGTAGTTCCCCACAAAGTACTGATGAACACGCAGGACCTTTTCACCCAAAATCATGGAGAAATAAGACACCCAGATCCCTCAGCCTTGCAATCATGCTCCTGAGGTCCTAATTTGATTATTTAAACCTACCACAACCCTGTATGGTCATTCTTAACTAAGCACAACTACTGACTACTCACTCTTGTTATGCTGCAATTGGAAAAGATTTGTCCACTGCTGTCATTCCAAACAAATTGATCCTTAAAAACCCAATATTCAGGACATTGCTTATCGATAAATATATACGTTATATATTGAAATGTACTAGTGGTCTATCTTTTGCATCCATAAGGCCACAGCTTGTGGCAGTAGCCACTTATATACAAAACAGACAACACACTTCTCTTTTCAGGATTCCTGTCATTAAAGCCTTTTTAGAAGGTCTTAAGATTTATTCCTCCTAGGGTACCACCTGCTCCTACATTGAATCTCAATATTGTAGTAACAAGATTTTTTGACCCACTATTTGAGCTCTTCCACTCCTGCCTGCTCCAGTTTTTATCCTGGAAAGTATAATTTCTTGTTGCTGTCACTTCACTGTGTCAGTCAGCTTCATGCATTAACCTTAGGCAAACCGTTATTCCAACTACATAGAGAGAGAGTGGTACTATGCACCAATCCAAAATTTCTTCCAAAGGTGGTGTCTCAATCCCACCTTAACCCATCTATTGAATTTCCAGAATTTTTCCCAAGTCCTGAATTAGTTGCGGAAAGAGCTGCACATAAACTAAATGTAAAATTCGTCATTATGTATTATCATGATAGAACCAAGTAACTTAGGAAAACACAGCAACTCTTTGTTGCCTTTTCAATGCCACACAAAGTTGAGGCCATTTCTAAATCAGGCATTGTACATTGGATTCACAAATGCATTCAAACAGGTATGCTAAAAATACTTTGCCTGTTCCTCCTAGAGCTCACTCCACTCGTAAAAAAGGAGCTTCAATGGCCTGTCTAGGAAATATACCTATAGCTGACATTTGTAAGACAGCTACAGGGTCTACACCACATTGATTTACTGAACATTACAATGTAGATGTGCTTTTGCGTCAACAAGCTAATGTTGGCCAAGTGGTTCTGCATACACTATTTCAAACAACTGTAACCCCCACAGGTTAGCCACCGCTTCTTGAGGAGGATCTATGCTAAGTATGTGTATCTACAGCCACACATGTCTCGAAAGGAAAATGTTGCTTACCCAGTAAGTATCGGTTTGTGGCATGTACTGCTGTAGATTCACATGCGTCCACCCTCCTCCCCGGGCTCCTATGTGTGTGTGTTAGTTACTTTTATTCATTTAGCATGTACATCTTACTTTACTGTGCTATGCTTCCACTCCATCCTCATGTGACTTTCAGCAAAACAATCTAACAATCGAGTTGAAGCCCATGAGCATTACCAGCAAGAGGAGGAGTCACTCCACCTCGTGACTCAAAAGTCTTTCTTTGAAGAAAAACAACTTGCACACTTCTGAGCCCAGCACTAGATGGCAGGATTATGCTAAACATGTGTATCTAGGCTAAGCATGTGAATCTACAGCTCTATGTGCCACAAACAGATGCTTACTGGGTAAGTAACATTTTGATTTTCAGTGGTCGTAGCAATGTGAAAGGGAATTTAGATGTGACTGACATATTGTGGCAACCATCAGCTCGGCAGAGAAGTTATCTTTGCTTTTTTGTCAGCTTTGCTCATTGAGGCTGAATTATCAGCATGTGATGAGTAAATAACAGTCGACTTCCTTATATGTGATTTTGTGTATGAGCTTCAGTTTTGGCTATTCAAAAGAGCTATTCGTTTGCTAAAAAGGACTAGATAGTGTATACACAGATGATTTCCAAAAAAATTGTCTGCTTTGGGGATGGTTTCAAATGTCCTTCCGGTTTGCATCAAGGCAGGCTCCACCACAGTGAAGGCAGCTGCTGTGACTATGGATTTACGAAAAAGGACCTTTACAGTTCTCTCAGTTGTCACTCTTCCTGTGTCTTTAACATATTGAGGTTAAAGGTCTGCATTTATAAACCAGCTGTGACTGGCAGCGTCACGCTGTTTTGTGTTCTGTACTGGACACATTTGGATAAATATTATGCCTGACTGAGGCCTCTGGGTACCAAATCAGACCACAAATTTGGCAGTAGTGCCGATTCTAGATTGTCGGGGGTGGGTAGTGCCTCTGTCAGAATTAATTCTTGCCAAAGCTGGGACTGGTGCGATCTAGGATTATGAATGTGTCCCAATCCCGATTTGTTGTCCGGACTGTCCACATGCAGCCATCACTTAACTGCAGGCAGCAGCTTTGAGAATGGCGTCATCATCTACTGCTTAATTCCCCGGGAAACAACAGGATCAGACAAACCACTGCTCTTGTTAGTGCTTTGAAGTCAGTTCAACCGTTCTGCACTTAGATGTGCAATTGTAACCAACGCAGGCAGCAGCTGACCCGTCACTTATCATTTTGTCTGTTTTTGGATTCGTTGTTTTTTTGGGGTGCGGCGGCATGGGAGGCCAAGGTATACTTACTGATTCTGAATGAACACCAGACCTGTCTAACGAATCAGTGTGTCCTGTTCTGCTGTAGCAGTGATGCTGTGAGCAGGAGAGTGACAGTCCTACTATGTACAGCTAACGGCCTCAGCAAGCCATTTCCTTGTCATTTTGCAACCAGGTTCCATACTGGAGAGAGCTTTACAGGACAAGTGACCTGCAGGTTCTTCTGGGATCTCTGCTGCTACATGGACTTTAGCCCACTGATCTGCCTTGCTAGAAAGTCCTGTGCCCCTGTTGGGTCGCAGTTGGAAATCTAAATATCAACAAATGTGTTTTACATTTTAGATACCTGTTTCTTCTTTGCTCACATTCTAAAGAGGGCAGGTACATGAATTCTCACTATTTATCTTTACAAAAATATGCTAGACTTTAATAATGAATATACCCCTTCCTCAGTCTTCATCAATTCCTAATTTGACGTTTTCCATTGAGCGGTGGCATGTTTGCCTTTTACGTCCACTGAGCTGATAATGTCCCGATTGACTCCATCCGCCCATTAGTGAGTTCTTTATTAGAATGTGGTGTTATTATGATGTAAATCCACTACCGGTTGTTGGCTTGATGTGGGTCTTTTTTTCTAGTGCAACTTACTGTTTTTCTTCTGTTCAGTATAGTGAAGTCATATACCGGAAGTCTCCGAGACAATCCATATACTACATTGTTGGCGACGATTGACTGCTTAAAGGAAATGTGTGTTGTTCACTACGTGTTTTCGTTTCCTAGGCTGCTGTGTTGCTACAAGGGCAAAGATTTTCAATTACGTTTTCTTATTTGGATAACTCCGGTTGCCATCTCCCAAAGAAACAGCACCATCTAGTGGAGTGTGGTGGTTTTCCCAGCATTTCAGTGCAAATCCCAGCTGTTTTACAGCAGGGTTAACATTATCACTGTGTCTACAGCGATAGCTATGCTTTTTAGCCAATTGATGACACGCTTTGTGAGCAGTTGAACAGTTAGTTGCCGGCTGCTTTACAGTGTATCACTTTCACTGCGTCTGCAGCAGTTGGCATGCTTTTTGGAACAATTGCAGTTCCGGTGTCATACACGTTCTTAACAGTTCATAGCATACTTCATTCTGTATTAATATTATTCTCGAACGTGGACTATTTTCATTTTTTAAATTCGTTTGTAACACAAGCCATTTTTTTATTGGTGTTTTGTGCTATTTGCATTTGGTTTTAGATTTAAATTTTATTTTAAGTTAATTTATAACAATATGCAATCAGTTACAATGCCAACAACATTCTCTCCAACCCAGGGGAACTTCCTGTGGTTTTGTTATTTCAATACATACATAGAAGCTATTGGTGTAATGATGGCCAAATATTTAAACCAGACAGAAAAAGAAATCTGGTATATTATTAGGGATGGGAGGTCAAAATATGTCTGACCATTTACCGGAATACTCAGTGGCACAAGATGAAGTTTTCAGATGAGTACCAGGTTACTCTTATACAGCTTGAAAGATTTTTTGTTTGAAGGCTAAGTGAATTTAGAATTATATTGCCTTCTAATGTATTACAAGTGTACAATGTCCCAATGAATCAATTGACTGCTCTGTAATTGTGTTAAAAGTTTTAGCTATGCATTGTGATTTTGGAAGTTTCACATCTGTTGATCCGTGATCAGTTACCATCTAGGAGTCATTCTAGAAAGGTTCAAAGAAGGCTTCTGGCTTGCAAGAATCCATTGTTAATAAAGTGGTGGATATTGCCCAAAGTATCTAAAGTTCATAGAAGAAGCCACTTTGAGAAAGCAGTAAGGTGTACCATCAGGTGGAACTTGACAAAGGCTCTTGTCATCTTGTAGCTTTTGTAACATTTGATTGTACCTTTAAGTTATGCGGCATGTCATATGGTTTGACCTCAGTGACCTTTGTCTTACAAAAGGTCATGACTAGTTTTAAAGGATGCTACAAATGTTGTGATGTTTCCAGACAACATTCCTATTTTCATCAATACTGAAGCAGAACCAGATGTGGTTTTCAAGAAAGTGTTGACAAAACTACTAAATTATGGCATCACGTTAAGAGGGGATAAGTGCAATTGTTGTGTAAATGGAGTAGTGTATTGAGGAAGGTATTACCAGGTGAAGGTGTCAAACTGAAAAAAGGTTTGGTGGCCGGCATTTTGAAAGCTCCATTTCCCACGGTCAAAGACCAGGCACTTTCTTTTCTTGGGTTATGTGAATTTTACTCAAAATGTATAACAACGTTTCTGGTTTTATGGAGAAAAAAAAAGTTAGTCTACATGGTTCTCTGTGTATGCACTTGTTTTCTAATTAACCAGAGTATAGCTTCAGCTCCAACAGTACCGCCACATGAAGAGGGACACAAAGCATTTAAAACAGTTAACACCAGTGCATATGGTATGGATGCAGCACTTTCAGAGCTAGACGGCTTAATTTAAGTCACTATTGGCTTTGCATGAAGGAGGTTGAAAGATGTGGAAAAGGGCTACTCCATCATTGAAAAAGGTACAGTGTGTTTGGGTGTCGAAAACTTTAAAGCGGTCAATGGGGGAAGAGCATTTTGTTTGAAAACAGCCGGTAAACCTTTAGTAGACACACTAAGTTGAGAAAATAAACAAGCATTTGCTTGGCAATAGGTCTCGCATTTTCTTGAGTTAGAGCTTATTGGCACTGGTAATTCATAACTGAGCATTTCTTGCTACATAAATTGGTCACCCGTGCCTCATAATGTCGTCTTTTGCTGCATATAATTCCGGTGGCCCAGCATTTAACTAAAGCACTTCCATTTACCTTTTTCTTCTATCTTAACACATATACAATTATCTTATAAAACTTTATCACAGATAATCTTTTGGCATTAGAGTGTAATGCTCAAAACACCATAACAACAATATAACTTTGGAGGGTGAGGGTGACAGGAAAGAAGGAGTCGGGAGTAAAGATGGAGAGGACAAGTGACGTTGTAACTGTCATGGGCCCTGGAATAAGAAAGGGAAATGGTTGACTGCAATTTTGGTAGGAAAATAGAGCAGCAATTAGAGATGAGTGAGGTCCGTAGGTCTCTGGGCCCCAGTGCCACTGCACCTGTTGCTCCATTAATAACTAGGCCTCAGCAGGAAAAGCGAATGGTGCAGAAAAATAGAAGCAAGAGGAATACAACAGACACAAGGAACAAAGAGAAGGTCACAAAGAAATAAAAGAAAGAAGAGAAAGAAAGAACAAGAAAATGAAAACACAACTAAAAGAAGAAATTGAGCAAACTTGTGAGACAGAAGAAAAAGGAGAAGGAAGCTAGCAAACAAAAGAAGTTTGAAAAGAAAGAGAAAAATGAACATTAGAAAAAAGAGAGATGGTGAGAGAAACAGGCAGCGAAAGAACCAGGGCGTGTATGTACTGACACATTTCCCACAGACACAGAATGGGAAAGCCACTTTGGCACTTAGGTCCCCAACAAGTTACTCATAGCTTCCACATACAGACGGGAAAAAGAGGGATTTATAGTAAAACGGGAATTGACAGAGAAAGATAAGAAAAACACCAGAGAAAGGAAGGGAGAAAGATCTTAAAAAAAAGTCAAAGGACGCATACAGAGTTAAAGGAAAGAGCAAGTAAAAAAGACAAAGAATGAAGGGACGAGAAACCAATTGTGAAAGAATGAATACCTGATGAAGAAAACAGAGAGGAATTAAACAAGGAAAGAAATAACCACATTTTTGCGAGTTTGATTGAGGAAGTAGGACGTGGAATAGGGGAATTAAAAAAAAAAAAAAAAGATTTTTAAAAAAGGGAGAGGATCCGAAATAAACATTTGAAAAAGAGTGAAACTGTTAACGTGTAGATTTTAAGAGCTGCAAAGAAAAAAGTGGGGGAGAAAGAAAACATTGAGAATAAACATAGTAAAGGAAAGAGAGAGAGAGAGTGAAATAGGTGAGATAGACCCTCCCAAATAAAGCTAACAGCTAGGACTAGATTTAATTGGCTCCCCCACATCCTCAAACAGAAGTCAGAGTGTGGAACTGCAGGGTACACTGCAGAACAGCAGGAGGTGCATTAGCAGAGTTGTATGTGAACCCCAATATAGCAAAATTGGGGCGCTTCAGATCAGCATTGGGGGCTATAGACATACCTGTGTCCTGGCCCAGTGCTTGAATAACAGGAAAGCAGCAGGTGAGGAATGAGAAACGGAGCACAGTGTAATTCCTGGTATTGAAATAATGGGCCGCTGCTTGTTAGCTTTGAGGTGCACTGACAATTGTATGTGGGCTGCAGTACTGGAATAGTAACAGGCACCCAAGGTCAGAAGTGAGGTATGTTAATGGAGCTATGTGTAGAGCCTAGTATTGGCGTGCCAGTGTTGCAGAGTGTTAGCCTGGAGGTGCCCTGGTGAAGCTGCGAGTGGGGCCCAGCATTGGAGTGGCTTCGCTTTTGAACCACAGAAGCGGTGAGGGCCGTGTGTGTGAGCCTAAGTACTGAGAAGAAACTTGCACGGAATGTTTGAAGTGATGGATTTTGGCAGAGCTGTGGTGGTTCCCATCAACAGTGGTGTTGGATGTTAGACTTGAGGTGCGCTGGCTGAGCTGTGTTTTTGCTCTTTTGGGTCCAGTATTGGCTTTCAGTGGGACTGAATATTAGAATTGAGCTCCTGTAACTAAACTGTATGTGAGCAGGGTCCCAGTATGGGAAAGGAGGTGACCTTGCCAGGGTAGAACTGAGGTGCACTGATGGAGCTGCGCCCAAGGTCCCAGTACTGGAATAGCAGTGTGTACTGACTGTAAGAACTAGGGTGCTCTGGTGGATGGCATGTGTGGGGTTCTGGCACGGCTGAGGGGTTTGAAGTGTGTGAACTGAGGTGCACTGATGGAGCTGCGAGTGGGATCCCCGTATGGAGCAGAAGTGGGCACTGTCTCTAAGGATTGTGGAATAGAGCTGGGTACCTAAGCTATGTGCAATTACAAACGATCCACCTGCCCTGGGGACCACAGGCAGGCACACTTAGTAAAGAAAATCCAAGCCAAGGAAGGGCGGGAGCCAGCAAGCTGAGAGAGGGTGCAGAGAGCCCACAAAGACCAAATGTGACCAAAATAACAGCCTGACTTATAGCCTTGTTTACAGCTAAGCTCAGCGCAAGAATGCTCCCCCCGGACAGGAGCAGGAAACAACATTTTTTTTAAAAAGTCTCCTACAGGCCAGATGAACAGGACAAAGTGTAATTATACAGTATTTAGTCCCTGCTCCCACACAGAAGAAGAAGGGACAAAGAGGCATGGCTGACCACTAGCAAGCAAGGATTTTTTAAATTACACTTTAACTAACAAATGAAATGGCTGGAAGCCCACAGAAGAAATATACTTAAAAGTATACAAGAGGGTTTTTGCTCGCACTCAACCTAAAAAACAGACACAGCTAAATGAGCAAGACTATCTACTAAATTACTTGAACCTAATTTAAATGTGCAATACATTTCTTGGGGTGGAGGGTCGTATTGAAAAGGCTAATGTTCTCCCCAGCTTACCTATGGGTGATGGTGTACAACATGATTTTAATGAGTGTGATGTAGGATTGCTAAGATAGAAGATTGTATTATTTGTCAGGGTATGAAAGAATGGATTAGGTTGTTGAACGCTGATTTGATATTAAAAAAAAATGTATTGACATTTGTTTTATTAGTTTGGCCTAGAAAAAAGTTGGTAAAACTAGAATTACAAACCTTTCATAAAGTTTTGAATTCACTTTCCTTAGGAGGGGATTTGTTATAGAGATGCAATAAACGAATTCCACTTGCCTCTTTATGAAAAAGAATTCTTGAAATGGCTCATGCTGATCATTTGGGAGGAGTGCTATTAAACAGAAAGTCAGGAATCATTTGTGGTGGCATAGAATTGACAGAGAAGTTGCAAGTATAGTTTCAGATTATGTACAGGGCAGTCTGAGTGCTAAATGTTTGATTTCATTTAATCCAGCGACATATTCTGTGGAGTGTCCAGACAGAGTTTGCAAAGAGAGGCTATGGAATGTTTTAGGTCCTTTTCATGTTCTTCCTGTTAACATGAGATACTTAGTTTTGTTAGTAGATCATCTTTCTAGATGTCTTTTTGCTAGAGAAGGTATACCATGTGCAGTTTAACTGACAATGGAGTGCAGTGTACACAGTTGTGGGGGTCAAACATTTGCATGCCCCACTATAGCATCCACAATCTAATGATAAAGTAGAAAGATTCAATAAAGTAATTGTGGCATGCATTCAGAGTACTTTCTGATCATGTGTGGATATTGTGACTGTTGTGAGATAGAATCTGGTCTTCCTGAACCACTCTGCAGATTCCAGACAAAATGTCTTTTAAAGTTATGAGAGGGACTCAGCTTTGTGTCTGTTTGGATGGTTTCTACTTTTGAATAAAGAACTTGATGTTGCCTTTATGATTAATCAGGCCAAACTTACAGATGATGCTAACAAACCTGAGTGTTGTATAAGACAAGGAAATAGTCAATAAAAAAAACACTTCCAGAATTTGTATAGGTGATTGGCTTTAGTGTGAAGACTTTTTATGGTTAGGAAAAGCATTGTCTGAATTTAGAGATCCTCTGCAAGTGGTGGCGGTTAGAGGTAATTCTGTGTATATGACTAATGGCCAGAGGTAAAACATATCACATGTGGCCAAGTGGTAATGTGGTGGTGGCCACTATGATGGTATTTCTGAGCAGAAATGCATGGCAGGCAGTGTGCAGAATATACAGACAGTGATGTCAAGGGTTCGGTGAGGTCTTTGGTCATGATCCTCAGGATGTGCTGCCTCAAAAAAATCTTTGTCATGAAAAATTATGTTTGATGGCATGTGTGGCTGTAGATACACATGCTCTGCATAGTCCTGCCATTTAGTGTTGGGTCCTGAGTGGTGCAAGTTTTTTTTCTCGAAGAAGTCTTTCGAGTCACAAGATCAAGTGACTCCTCCTCCTCAGTCATATTTCCCATGGGTCTCAACTCCTTTGTTATATTATTTTCTCTCCGCCGTTGAGTTTGGACTAGTGTGCCTCCACTACGTGTCTTAGACTCCATTCTGTTTTCTACCTCTCTTTTCTGTTCTGTCAGTTTTGTATTTGACATTGCCTTTCTATCTCAGCGCTCACTCTGTTTTCCGTCAGTTCAGGCTTCGGCCGACCGCCATAGGGGGTGGTAACGCCCATCTCGGGCCTACCTTTCATGTGGCTTTGGCATCGACAGAAATTGTTCCCTGATGGAACATACTCCATTTCGCTTAGTGCCACGTTAAGTTTCAGCACACCAACCAACACCTCGTGTGCAACCTTTCCCTCTCTCCAGACCACTGTGAGGCCGGCTGTGATGTCTGCAAGTCGTTTCGATCTAAAAATACCTTTTGGGACCGAAGGGCTCGTCAACTTGAGGTGGCCCAAAAGGCATTGGATGAAACCCTGGATCTCTTCGGGGAAGAACTCACCCAGAAGGAACTAACAGCGCAGGAGAAGAAAACTTTTTTCATCCAGGGCAGCTCTGAGTCTGATGTAGAGTTCAGCATAGAGAGTCAAGAACTTTCTTCTGTCCAGCGCGTGAGTATGGTGGCCACTGCTCTCCCACAGAAAACCTCCAAAAAGGTCCTACATACTGTCTTAGAGGTCGCAGATCCACCACTGCTTCATGGCCATGGTTGGCACCAAAAGACCGATTTGAACACTCCACCTTCTGGCTCAGTGCCGAAAATAGCTGCAAAAGCTAAAGCCTCAGCTTTGACGTCCACCACCGTGGACTGGGAAATCATTTGGCTGTTGATCCGAACCTCTGGACAGATCTGGCAGCCATCTGCTTTGACCATGATGTCGACCAAAATCACAAAGCACAAACCTTTGGCTCCGAAACCCTTGGAACAGAGGAACTCTGACCAGTCTTCCATCAGCCCTTCTCCAATCAAGCCAGTTCTTGAAAAGATGGACTCTAGACAGTGAAAACTTCATATTCAAGAGGGCACAGGCCTCATTATAGCGACACCTTCCCCTCTGCTTACAGAGAGGAAATTGACATTTGAGGAGGCCCTGGACATTGCTGTCCCTCCAAAGAAGAGACCAAAGGATAAGGCTACCAGCCCAGCTTGCCATTCTTCTCCTCCACCTCCACCACCACCTTCATCACCTCCACCTCCTTTCTCTCCGTACTCTCCACCCCAATCAACTATACAAGGGAAAGACACACTTCAGGGGTCACCACAGTCTTACACTGAGGGATTAGGGGATCCACGTGATGATGCATGGCATGCTTATGACCCTGATCCCATGTCACCCAATAAACCAGATCTTTATCCTGCCTGCCCCTCCCCTCCAGAGGACAATACCTCATATCAACAGGTAGTCTCAAGGACGGCAGCATTCCACCACATAGAACTTCACTAAGAGCCCATAGAGCAAGACTTGTTCGGTAACCTCTCCTCCAGGCACAGAGACACGCATTATCTTCCCATGCTCACCGGTATGCTCAGACATGCAGAGGACATATTTAAAGAAACTGTACGCTCTGAAGGTATCACACCATGGGGTGGATAAGAAATAGAAGGCGGCCCCTTCAGATCCCCTTTACATCAGAGCGCAAGTAACACCTGACTCTATAATGACCACCACCGCCCGTAAGCCGGGTAATAATCAAGCCACTGGGGACTGTACTCCCCCAGAAAATACGACTAAATAAATTGATGCTGCAGGAAAGACTCTGGCAGTGCACGCCGCAGATCGTTTGCACACTGCCAGTTCTCAAGCACTTTTTACCCCAATACGATCGGGCACATTGGGATGAGATGGAGGAATTGCTGCATTGCGACCCTGAAGAGCACAGTAAACGGAGGCAACAAATTGTCCCTAGGGCCAAATTATTACAAATAACCACATACATAGAACCTCTATGCAGCGGACACAGGAGCCAGGGATGTCAACACCAGTAACCTCTTGGAAAGGCATAACTGGCTATGGTGTTCCGGCTTCAAGCCAGAGGTCCACAGGCAGTCTAAAACATGCCCTTTGCCAAGGAGCACATGTTTGGACCGCAAGTGGATACAACACTTGACAAAATGAAGAAGGTCTCACCCATCGCCAAGGCCATGGGTGCCTTACAAACTCCTACTTATAGAGATTCCTTTTGACACCCAGGGTACAGTGGTACCTTCAAATCCTCCACTACAGAGGCTTCCATATCCCAAAACAAGCAGCCTCAGTCCTCCTATGGTAGAGGCTACTTCAGGGGCTCCTACATGGGGACAATTAATAAAGGGAGAGGGAAGAGTGCTGCTGCACATGGATCCATCTCTACTGCCAGACAGTGACTACTTACACCTTCCCCCCAACCATCCAACACCTGTCAGAGGTAGACTCAAGCATTTTCGTTCCATCTGGGACACCATCACCAAGGACCAGTGGGTCCTTACATTATCCAACATGGCTATTGTCTGGAGCTCATTACCACACCTTCAGCATTCTCCCTGGCACCCACAGGTTATAGCAAGAACACCTAACACGTCTCAAGCAAGAGTTTCAAGCCCTTCTTCTCAAAGAGGTCATAGAACCTGTTCCCTTGCAACAACAACATCTAGGAGTATACTCCCTGTACTTCCTGATCCCCCAAAAGGGACGGGTCACTCAGGCGATATTCCTAGCACTGAGAGCTTTCCTCCCTCACAAAGTTGTCCTAGTCTGGACGGACAACATTACAATCATATATTACTCACACAAACAGGGAGGAACTCTGTCTTCACCACTATCACACCTATCTCAGACCATATGGAAGTGGGCTGTCCATCACCATATTCGCCTACTGGTAGTATATCTCCCCGGAATGGACAATGACTTTGCAGGCCTGCTCAGGAGGATGCAGCAACAAGTCCATGAGGGGTAACTCCACCCACAAGTCCTCTAGTCATACTTCAAAAAATGGAGGATCCTCACAGAGACCTTCTCGTGTCGTATTGTGCGAGTGTCCTCGCGCTTATAGCGAGAGCGGCCTCGCGCTTAGGAATGAAAGAATGTGTGTATTTACGAATGTTGGAACGGTTGTTTGGATGAGATGCGGGCAGAGAAGGATGGTCAGAGATGTTGGGGCTGTATTTTCCTGTAATTACCAATAAACATCGTAAGAAACTATTGCGGCTGGAGGATCATTACTACAATTTTGGCGACGAGCAGGTAACTATTCCAATCAGCCCCAACGTCATTTACGACCTTTAGCAGCAGTATTTCAACCTGCGATTCACATTTCAGGAGAAGGGATTTACCTTCAACGTGCGACCTTCTTCATTTCCAGCTGCCTGCAGGAAGCTACTGAGCATTATTTTTTATTGTTTTCTTTCCGTTTTTTTTGTATCCTGTTTCCATGGTCACCGATGCCATTTTGGAGCGCGTTACTTGGTTACCAGAGCGTTGGAGTTGTTTGGGAGCGCGTACAATGGCAGCTGCTATTGTTTAATTACTAGTGTACACTGTTTAGCGCTACGGGCGCGTTTTCCACCGCACTGCTAGAGCGTTAACCTTGGTCCTATTTGCCTAATTTGGTGGCCATATTGAGAAGTCCATTCCATATTCAACGGCTCTATAAAGTGATACTGTGTGCTTTTGTGGATTATTCTGCACTCCTAATTTTTAGTTTTCCTAACATGGCTTTAAATGGTTCATTAAACCTACCTCCACCTCAGCCATTTCAACCCCTTTTAGGTGACAATACAAGCAAGTGGCAAGAATGGAAAGAATATTTCTTAAATTACCTGGCTACTTGTGATGAAGAGAATGAGTTCACACCTTCTAAGAAAAAGAAAATTCTCTTACATTGCCTGTGTCCACAAAGTTTAAAAATGTATAATCGGATTGAGAAAAAACCCCGTCCAGATGGCCAAGGTGATGTCTTTTCTAATGCTATGGAAGATTTGGACAGATATTATACGCCCACAGTATGTGTTGGTATTGACAGATATAAATTCTATCATAGAAAACAACTGAAAGAAGAATCCATCGAGGAATATGTTTCAGCTTTAAAAAATTTAGCTTTGACCTGTAGATTCGGTACACTGCATGATGAAATGATCAGAGATCAAATTGTCATGCACGCAGCCAATTCTTCTATACAGGACTGTTTATGGGCGAAGGGAGAAGCACCATTATCTGAAGTGGTGGAAATTGTAAGGAAATCAGAACTTACTGGGAGGTGTGCTAAAGCAGTGCTTTCTGAAAAGGAAGGAGAGAAGGAAGCTATTGAACAAATTAATAAAATTCAAAGTGGAAGGAAAACATCAAATTTTGAGCGGGAAACTCCCAAGTCAAGAGATAACATGGTCAAGGGACAATTAAAGAAAACTGAGGCTAAAAGTGACAAGTCCATGATTAAATGTTATAGATGTGGTTTTATAGGTCACTATGTTAGTGACAAGAAATGTCCAGCGCGGAACCAGAAATGTTCAGAATGTGGCTTACTTGGACATTTCGGAAGAGTATGTAGGAAGAAGAAAAATAAATTCGTTAAGTTGTTGGAGAATGACTCAAAGTCAGATTCATCTACGTCTGGTGATGAAAATTTAAATACGTGTGTATTTAATGTGAGAGATCAATGCGATGAGAAACAAAATCCATTGTCAAGGAAAAAAACAAAATGTAATTTATCCATAGAGGGAATTATTGTTAGTGTGGTTGCTGATTCCGGTTCTCCATACACTATCATCAACTTAGCAGTGTGGAGAGATAAATTAGAACGAGGTTAGGGAATAAGCTAGTACCTTCGGATATTTCTCCAAGAAGTTTTACTGGAGAACGTATAGACATAGTAGGGTATAGAACTGTGTGTTGTATGTTTAAAAACAGAGAGGCTGAATGTAAATTGCATGTGTCAAAGTCTGGGCCATCGGTATTAGGATGGTGGGACCAAGGCAAACTTGGTATTATTCTTAATCCGTCTAGTTCTGAACCAGTGTCTGTTGTGCAAGAGGAATGTTTGGATGCAAATACTATCAAAAATAAATATCCCTTGGTGTTTGCTGGAGGTGTCGGTAAACTCACGGATTTCCAACACAAGATTGTTTTGAAACATGATGCCTTACCAGTTACACACAAGGCTAGGAACATACCTTTGAGTATCAGAGATGAAGTGTACAAAGAGTTGGATAAATTAATGCAGACCGGTGTTATTGAACAAGTGGAATCTTCGGATTGGATTTCGCCTTTGGTTGTAGTAAGGAAAGCCAATGGTAAGTTGAGGTTATGTGTTGATCTGAGAGATTTAAATAAGAACATTATGGTAGATCAATTTCCGCTACCAAGAATTAATGAAATGATTGCACGTACGAAAGGGATGAATTGGTTCACGACGATTGATCTAACCTCAGTTTACCATCAGGTTGTGCTACATCCAGAAAGCCGGACACTTACTGCATTTGTCACACCGTTTGGTTGCTACCAGTTTACTAGGGTACCGTTTGGATTGGCGTCTGCAGCGGCCATGTTCCAGAGACTTATGTTCAAATTATTTCAAGAATTACAAGACGTTATGTTTTTCCAGGATGACATTTTGGTCATGGGGAAAACGAGAAAGGAACATGATTCTACATTGGAGAAAGTGTTAGATATAATTGCGGTTAAGGGGCTTACGGCCGATATGACTAAGTGTAATGTTGCAAAAAATAAGGTTACATATTTAGGACATGAAATAAGTGTGAAGGGGGTAGAACCAAAATCTGAATTGGTAGAAGCAATAAAAAAAGCACCAATTCCTACCAACAAAGATGAGGTGAGAGCATTTTTAGGTTTGGCAGAATTTTACGCACAGTATGTAAAAACTTTTCCAGTAAGACATACCCCATTAGACAATTGTTAAAAAACAAGGTGACGTTTGAATGGTCCAATGAGTGCCAAGCTGCGTTTGATATGATCAAGCAGAATATTACAAAGGCACCAGCGTTACAAGGTTTTGATCATAACTTACAGACTATTGTTACGACAGATGCAAGCAATAAGGGGCTTGGAGCTGTACTTACGCAATTGGATGCATGTGGAAATGAAAATGTGATTGCATTTGCATCATGCTCATTAACAGAAACTGAAATGAGATATTCAGTTATTGAGCGGGAAACCTTAGCGTGCGTCTGGGGTTTGGAACACTTCAGGCAGTTTATCTGGGGTATGAAAGTCATTTTGCATAGTGATCACAAACCGCTTATTAAGGTACTTACAACAAGTGGATTGTTTAAAGCATCCCCACGGATAGCAAGATTGTCTATAAAACTTTTAGATTATAAATATGATGTGCGATATGTTCCAGGGATAAAGAAAGTAACTTCAGATTTTTTAAGCCGTTTTCCTTTGCAAAACCTAGAAACACTGTGCAATGCAGAAGATGATGAGTTGATGGAGGATTGTGTCGCAGAAATTTTAGAAGGAATTCAGGGTATTTCAAATGAAGAATGGATAACTGCAACAAAGGAGGATAGTGTTTTGTCTAGAGTACCTTCAATGATTGTCGAAGGTTGGCCTAATAAAAACATTTTGGATGGTAGTTTACGTATATTTTGTGAATTAAGACAGGAATTGTCTGTGGAGGACAATGTGGTATTACGCAATGGTAGACTGGTGCCACCGGAATGTCTTAGAGACAAATTGTTAGACATTTGTCATGAAGATCATTTAGGTATTTCTAAAATGAAGAGCAGAGTAAAACAGTTATACTGGTGGCCCGGTATAGATGTTGCTGTTGAGAGGAAAGTGAGAGTGTGTGCTTTATGTAATGAATCGGAGAAGAATTTGTTAACCTTTAATCCTCCTTTATGTCCATTATCTTGTCCGGATATGCCATGGGACAGGATTGGTTTAGATGTTACTGGACCAATTTATGATGATGGTGAAGCAAAATTCATTTAAGTGTTGATGGATCATTTCTCAAAATGGCCAGAGATCATGATTTCAACAAAAATGGATGCTTCAGGCATTGTTGAAATTTTGGATAAGGTGTTTATCAGAGAAGGATTGCCAAAGGTTATTTTAACTGGTAATGGTCCTCAATTCCTGTCTGGCAAATTTAAGGGCTATTTGAAAAGGAATGGCATTGTGCACAAAACTACTTCAGTATATCACCCTGCAGGAAATGGTGGAGTGGAACGTTTTAACAGGGTGTTAAAGAATGCTATACAATTAGCCAACAATGCAAAGTTATCATGGGAAAGAGAGGTATGGAAGACAATGTGGTCTTATAGAATAACGCCTAGTAACATCACAGGTAGTAGTCCATTTGAAATTATGAGGGTAAGGATAATGTTGGCTGGATGGCAAAATCAAGAAGAAGTGATTGGTCTTTGGAAGTGGTTAAAAGAAATAGAAGTGCAAAACAGGAAAATGCTAAAGCTGTGTATGACAGGAAACACAAATGCAAAACTGTAGAAATACACGTAGGTGACTGAGTTAGAGTCAAAATACCTGGGTTTAAGAGAAAGGGAGCAGGGAAATTTTATCCACCATTACGTGTAGAAAAGGTTTTGTGCAATTCAGTTCTACTTAGTGATGGAAAGGTTTGGCATATTAGCAGAATTGCGCCTTATAAGGGTGGTATTGACATGGAAAAGAGGGAAAATTTTAATACGGAAAAAAGTAGAAGTTTTGGTTAAACGATCTAATGGAAAACCAGAGTGCACAAGATACTCAAGGGTTGAGTGAAAGGGGGATACCGCAAGAGAACAAAAATTTATAAGTGGCCACTGGCCGAGTTCAGGGCGAGGAACCAGATAGAAATGCAAAGTCTGGTAATGGTGTTAGTAAATATGGTAGAGTGAGAGTGAGGTCTAAAATATTGAATGATTATCAATGTGACGTTTAGATATTTTCAGGATTATCTAAAATGTTGAATGATTATCAAATGTAACATTTAAAAAAAATCCTGGATTATTTTTGGTTATGTCTGCATATTTAGTATGTTATATTTTAGTATGTAATATTTTTATCCCTTTTCTTCTCTTCTTTGTTTTTTGTTGAAATGGTTAAGGTATAATACAATTGCTTGTTATTGTTTTGTTTCCATTGTTATAAGGGGGGAGATGTGTTGTATTGTGCGAGTGCCCTCGCGCTTATAGCGAGAGCGGCCTCGCGCTTAGGAATGAAAGAATGTGTGTATTTACGAATGTTGGAATGGTTGTTTGGATGAGATGCGGGCAGAGAAGGATGGTCAGAGATGTTGGGGCTGTATTTTCCTGTAATTACCAATAAACATCGTAAGAAACTATTGCGGCTGGAGGATCATTACTACATCTCGTCACAGCAGAAAACGCAAATGCCCAAACTTTGTCTCCAGGTACCCACTCCCAGTATCCAAGGGCAGCGATGTACGGATGAGTTGGTCAGGGTTATTTGCCTGCGCTTTTCCACCTCTCCCTCTCATTCCTTTTCTGGTTCAGAAGCTCGGGCAAATGTCTTTCGCCATGTTCCTTGTGGCTCCCACATGGGCATCCTCAGCCTTGGTTCACTACTCTCCTGGATCTCTCAGTAGTGCCACAAAAGAAGCTCCCCAGCAGCAGACTAACCATTCGAGCTTGTTATGCTGCAAAAATAAAATGTTTTGTTTGCTACTGCCAACCCATACACATTGATCCAACGAAAGCCACAGTACAAGAAATTGTTTGCAGTCTGCTTCATTTGCAGAATGCAAATCTCACTTACACTTCCATTCGCTTGAATCTCGCAGCAATAGCTGCATATCGCCAAAATAGCCAACATATGTCACTATTCAAAATTCCAGTTATTGAGGCTTTCATGGAAAGACTCAAATGAGTCATTCCACCTTGGGTGCCCCCCCCAGAGCCCTCGTGAAACCTTAACATTGTACTCACTAGACTCGTGGGACCTCCTTTTAAGCTGCTTCACTCATGCTCACTTCAATTTCTCTCATGGAAAGTGGCTTTCTTAGTCGCCATCACTTCACTCCGGTGTGTTAGTGAGCTCCAGGCATTAACCTTAGAAGAACCCTTCTTTCAGATTCATAGAGACAAAGTAGTTCTTTGAAATACATTTTTACCTAAGGTGGTTTCTCAATTTCACCTCAACCAGTCTATTGAGCTCCCAGTTTTCTCCCCACAACCAGATTTGGTTTCAGAGAGCTCTTCACACCCTCGATGTCAAAAGAGCGCTCATGTTCTACATGGACAGGACTAAAACTTTTAGGAAAACAAAACAACTCTTTATAGCTTTGTCTCCACCTCTCAAAGGCAACCCCATATCCGAATCCAGTATGACCAGGTGGATAGTCAAATGTATCCAAACTTGTTACATTAAAGCTAAAAGACCTTTACCTGTTTCTCCTAGAGCTCGCTCAACTCATTAAAAAAAAAAAAAAAAAGTTACTACTTTCTTGGAAACATTCCCATAGCAGACATTTGTAAGTCAGCTATATGGTCCACACCACACACCTTCACTAAACACTACTGATGTTTTAGCACGCCAACAAGCCAGTGTAGGTCAGGCAGTGCTGCATACCCTTTTTCAGAGTACTGCAACTTCCACAGGCTAGCCACCGCTTTTAAGGAGGGACTGCTTTACATAATGCAGAGCATGTGTCCACACGCCATAGAATAGATTGTTACTTACCCTGTAAGCATCTGTTCACGCCATGTAGTTCACAGCATGTAGTGCTGTAGATTCACATGTGCTCTCCCTCCTCCTAGGATGCCTACGGCCGTTGCAGCTGCACTTAATGTACATATGTATATAAGAGGCTACATTTAGCATGGCATCACTTTTCTCTTACACATCCTTCTACTCCTTTGTCACCCATCTATGGGGGGAAAACAGTCTAGCAAAGGAGTTGATGCCCAAGCTTGACTTTGTGACTCGAAAGACATCTTTGAAGAAAAACAGCTTGCACCACTCTGGACCAAACACTAGATGGCAGGAGTATGCAGAGCAGGTAAATCTACAGGACTACATGCCACGAACAGATTCTTACAGAGTATGTAACATAATCCTTCCCTTGAATTCAGGGGCAAACGTTTTCTAACAGTTCTCAAGCTGTGTTGTCTCATACAAGTCAGTGTGTCAAAAGGATCCTTGAAAGTTGTTGGACTATAGTTGTACATATTTATATACTAATTGTCAGCTTATTTTTCTTTGTTTTAAACTGGATATGCATTTTGTTTGGCTAGAGAATCTGTTTGTTACATCATCCTTGTTTGATAAGTGGTATATTCACGTAATTGTCTTTAGTGCCCACTGGGCTGGCAGTGTAACATCTCTCATCAGCTTATTGGTTGAATGTGGATTCTTTATGTAAAACGATGATGGTGGCTGGATCTGAGCCCTTTACAGTGCTACTTATTGTTTCTCCTTTTTTTATTAGTGTTTTAGACTGGAAGTCTGCATGTCAATCCAAATACCACATGGAACTGATTTGCCAGAGCTCACCTTTCACCCACTCATGGTTCAGTGTGTTGATAGCTAATTCAAATGTGAACACTGATATTCAGAACTAATGGAGATAATAGGATAGGATGGATGAGAGAGAGAAACCGCGAGTTAGAAAATGGGAAGAGGAGGTAAGCTGGAACAAGAGGGATTGGGGTACAAAATTGGCGGCAAGAGACCGAAGGCAAAACGTTTGGAATTGGAAGTGGGAAGAAAGAAATTGGCAGAGAAAAAATTTGTAGAGAAAAGGCTAGGTTCCAAGCAGCATGTTTGAACTATAAAAGCTTAAAAAAGAACAGGTGGTGGATAAAACTGGAAGAGGCATGTAGAGGAGGTGCTGAGAGGTGTGAGAAGAAAGGCATGGTATATGCAAAGTGGGATGAAATAAGATGGCAACTTAGTAGAGAAGGGAATGTGAGGAAAGAACATAGAGGTGGAAAGAGAAGGGGAGGTGGAGAAATGGAAAGACATGTAAATGAAGAAAGTAGTGTGTTGGGACTTAAGAGTAGATTCTGCATCTGGTTCCAACACAACCAGAGTTTCTAGGGCCTTGAGCGACACCATGCCAGATTAAAGAGTTATGCTCAGCTATGCCCCAGCTCTTCGTGTCTCTACCGACTCCCTCTGGTGCTCTTTCAGTCCCCACTGGACTGCTGCCAGCGACTTCGCAGTTGCACCAGCTGGACCCTCTGAGCCATTTCTGGCCTCGCCTCCAGTTCCAACGCCACCTACATTGTCTACTACCATGCCATGTCAGGATATATTGTTGTCAACCTCGCCACCTGAAAAGGTGTCCCTGATTGTCCTCTCAGATGCAGATTCAACATTGGTCCGAATTGTCCGATGATGTGCTCGAATAAGACTGAGGTTTCTGCACTCGCTTGACCACAAGGCAAGCACCATTCTTTGCATTCCGTTTTTGGGACTGAATCTGATGGCAACTATGACCAGTGTGATGAGTTTGTGCAGCACTGTGCGGAGGACAATAGGCATGACGACTTTCAAAAAGCTAGTGGGTTAGATACTTCCCCGGAGACAGCCCTTTTTTCTCTTTTCGCCCTGCTATGGAAGAATATGCATCCTATGCTATGGTTATGCATAGAGCAGAGCTGATGTCCTTAGCCTCCACCTCCCCACCATGGAGGTGAAAACGAGCATCTTGACTGAGGTCCTCCAACCAGCCAGGCTGCTTCTGAGCCCCTCTTCCCTTTATTAGGGCCCTTATAGATACGCTCCTAGGGGCTTGAGTCACGTTTCGTACTGGTCCTCCAGTTAACAAACAAATCACCAGGTACCATCGTCCTGCTCCCGGGGACCTGGCCTTTTTGTTGCAGCACCATTCTCCAGAAAGACTCACAGTGCAGGCCTCCACCAGCCAAACCAATCCCAACAATTTTCCTGCCTCTACCTCTGACAGGCAATCAAGAAACGTGGAAACCTTCAGGAAACTCCTCTTCTCATCAGCCAGTTTGGCCCTTTGATCAGTCAATGCCTCTTGTTTATTGGGCCATTACACTCATGCCCTGTGGGGCTTAGGGGCACAGGTCCTCTGTGGTGTTCCGGCAGACGTTCACCCTGTTGTTTCGGAGGTTATACAAGACAGTCATGATGCAGCCAAGTTTACATTTCGTGTGGTTTGGACACCACCAACTCCTTTGGGGTGGCTGTAGGTACCATTGTTGCCGTTCGTCACCATGCGTGGCTGCAATTAACTGGTTTCTCGGGCGACATCCAGTCCTCCATGTTGAACATGACATTCAATGGGATTCACTAGTTTGGGGACAAGGCTAACTCTTCCCTTGAATGCTTCAAGGAGCGTAGGCACCACTCACTTTCTGGGCCTCTCTACCCAGCATCACCAGCCGCCCCAGTTCTATAGTTCCTTTTGTGACTTTGGATACGGCATCCCATACCATCCCCATGTCCCACTCCAGCAAGTAACCTAGCAGTTTCGCGGGAGACGCCAATGGTGCCCACTGTGGCTGAGGTCAGTGTGCCACTCAGAACTCCAATTCTTCCTCTGCCCTCACCACCAACAAAGCTCCACCTGCCAAATCTCTGTAGTGTATCCTTAGAGTGACAGCTGCCCACTGGGAGGTAGAATCCATCAATTCTGTCCAGGTCCGCAAGCCATCATGTTGGACAGGTGGTTTCTGCAGATTGTCCACAAATGTTTAGTCTTAGCCATCCTTTCCTCCCCAATGCTTCTTCCACTGTCCACCCAGGTTCTAACTGAAGACCTCCTCTCCATTTTGTGGCACAAAGTGCAAACACTTTTGGCAAACGGGCTGTTAAGAGGGTGCTAGCGCCAGAAGTAGGCCACCATTTTTATACTTCCTAGTGCCCAAAAAGACCCTGGGGACTGGGTGTTGGACCTGCAGGATGCCTATTTCCATATTCCTGTCCTGCCAGCCGATTGGTGCTACCTTCAGTTTGTGGTGGCAGAGGAGCATTTCCAGTTCAATGTGCTCTCTTTTGGTCTCACCAGCCCCCCTTAGTTGTTCAAGAATGTGATGGCAGTGCTGACAGCACACTTTCAGAAGTCAGGGCTGCCAGTCTTCCCCTACCTCGATGACTGGCTGTTGAAGGCAGGCTCACTTAACGCTGCCATTAACCACCTCCAGACTAGGACGAACCTCCTGTCATCCTTGAGGTTCACTATCAATATGCCAAAGTCATACATGACTCCTTCTGAGATGCTTCTCTTCATCGTGGCCATTCTAGACAAGGTTCAGTTTTGTGCCTTTTCCCATGCAAAGAGTCCAGGACATTCAAGCTATGATCCTGATCTTTCAGCCTCGGTCCTGGATTTGTCTGGGTAGAGTGCTAGGCTGCTGGCCTTGTGCATCCTGCTGGTGAACATGCCAAGTTGCATTTGTGGGCTCTGCAGGGGGATCTGAAGCCCCAGTGGGCCCAACATTAAGGGAACCTCTCCAACCACATCCAGATTTCGGAGGAGACTGCAAACTATCTGCAGTGGTGGTTACTGAACTGCAATAAGGGCAGTGGTAGACGCCTCTCCATTCCCTACCCGGTGCTAAAGTATTTACCCATGTATCGCTTCTGGATTGGGATGGCATCTGTGAGAGGTGGAGATCAGAGGCCTCTGGTCCCTGGTGGAGTATCGGCTTCACATCAACCTTCTTGAGCTGAGGGCCATCCTCTTACCTCTAAAAGCCTTACTTCAATCCATTAAGGGGAGGCTGGTACAAGTGCTCTTGGACAAAACGACTGCCATTGTCATGTGGTACTACAACAAACCGTGTGAAGTGGGGGTCACAAACCATGTGTCAGGAGGCCTTGAATCTCTGCAAATGGCTGGCGTGTCAGGGTGTCTTCCTGGTGGTGAACCATCTGGCAGGATCACTGAATGCCAGGGTGTATGAGCTCATCCGCCAGCGCCTTGAGGTTTGAATGGCAGCTCCTTCCAGCAGTGGTACAAGGTCTCCTCCTCACATGAGGAGAATTGCGGCTCAATCATCTGTTCACCACCACCACGAACATGCAGAATCATTGTTTCTGCTTGTTGGAGTTTCCAAGGCGCATATATATATATATATATATATATATATATATATATATATCTCTTATATATATATATATATATGTCGTCTTAGCAGCCAGACATCCATTGACGAAAACTGAATGCACCTATCATTAGGACAGATTAGTGGTTTGGTGCAGAACACTCCATATTGACCCTCTCTATTCTAAGTTATCTGTTCTTTTGTTTGTTTTGTCTCTTGCCCAGCAAGGCCTTGCTTTGGGCACTGTTGAACTTTTGGCATTCCTGCGATTGCTTGATCAGCCGTCATGTCACAGGTTGTGCTGAGGTATTTTGAAGGGCTTCAACATCTCTTTACCCCTTCTACTTTTGCAATGCCCCAGTGGGACCTCAGTCTTGTCCTTAATTATTTAATCTTCCCCGTTTGAGCTGCTCCACACCTGTTCCATACGGCTCCTCACTATCAAAACTGTGTTCCTAATTACCATCACTTCAGCACAACATGTGAGTGAGCTTCAGGCTTTTTCTGCTCATCCACCATAAACCAGTTTCTTCCCTGATAAGCTGGTTCTGTGGACTACGGCATTCATTCTACTGAATCTTGTGACGCTATTCCACGTTAATCAAACCATCACTCTTGTCAGCGTTCTATGCTGTCCCTTACCCCTTTAAGTTTAAGGACCCCTAAAGAGCACTTTGCCCCTACAATTGTACCAAAGACCACTGGTGGATGATCAGTTCTTTGTAGAGTTCGCTGGAGGAAAAAAAGGCAAGGGTATGGAGAAGCATATCACCTCAAGTGTTTTGACAGTAGAATAAAAATGAAAATGTTTTTATTGTGGAAAGGCTTGGTCATCCAATTGGCAAACTCAGGATTACACCGTTCTGCATTGAGCACAGCTGAGGGGTTAGTGTGTAAGTGTGTAAATTGATACTCTATGTATCCAACAGCTTGTTATAGATTAGCTAGACTTGATTTTGAAGAGAAGGATTTTGAAGTCGAAATTAATGTAACAAGTGGCATTGTGCAACTTTTATAAAGTTGCCACTTTTGTTGCTTTAAATCACCTGTTCCCTTAATGGTTACACAAGGAGTTTGAGCCAGAGACCGCTTTCTGCCCTACTAGGGAGACGTGCTGATGGCTCCCAGGAAAGGAGACAATGGGGGCCGGCACTGGAGAGAAGTGTTACCTCCCCTTGCAGGAAGCCACACAGGTGATGGCCCAGAAGGAGCACTGTTTTGCTGAAACAGCCTTTGAAGAGCAAATAGGGAACACTTGAGAGCAGGGTAGCCCCATTGTTTAAGTAGACTAGCTGGCATACAGAAAGGAGTGGGGAAATCTGTTGTTAAACCATTTTTTCAGGGTGTGTGAAGCCCCCTAGATGGCCACATCTCTGGGTGGGGCTAGAGAGCTTTGAATGCCAAGAGAAGGGTTCTTCAAAGTTGGGAGTGGGCAGTAATGTGCATTTTGGGATAGTCAGATGCCACACTTCCCAGGAAGTGGTCATCAGGAGGGAGAGAGGAAACCTGGTAGCCCATCGGATACCAACCGCGTCTACCCTGAGGGCACTTTCTGAACATCAATAGGGAACCCCTGGCACCCAGAAACCAAATCTCAATTGTGTGAGAAAAAGGACTTCCCTGCTGCACCATGGAACTGACAGAGAGGCAACACCTGCATGGACTGAACCTGGTGGCTAGCAAAGAAGCAGGACTGTGCCTGCTGTGTTCTGCTTGTGAGATGTTGTTTCCAAAGCCCAGCCAAAGCAAAACGTCTCCAAGTGTCAGCTGGCTGATCTCCTGTTCACAGCACAGGGCCACAACAGCTGAGAAGTCTCTGGGGGCAATTTAGCACCCTAGAATCTTAAAACCACTGCCAACTACCACTGTGCAGCACCAAAGACCAGGACCCTGTGCCCAAAGTTGCACTCAAATTCGCTGAGCCCGAAAGAGTTGTTGGAATGCAATTTTGACACCCAGAAGCCCAGTTATTGCCCAGAGAAGGATTTGGCTGTGACCACACTCCTGGGCAAATGGCGACTGGACTTCTATCAGCACCAAGAGGACTTCAAGGGACGGGGACCTTGTGCTTATGGCCGCCTTACCCCCTACGCTGACCGAGGAGTAGCTGCAGTAAGGCCCCATTCATTGACTATATCGCATCCACAGCACTCTTGAGCATATATAGCATCCTTCATCCCTTGCATCAGGCCCACTTCCATATGAATACATTTGATATTGGATAAAGTGCTTGGAACTGCCTGGAGACTGCTTCATGTGTGGAGGTAACGGGTTCTGTGGACCTTGGGGTCTCGCTGCCTGGCTTTAGTTGGTCACCTAAAATGACACTAAGTGACCGCAATCCAAATAGACCAACTTTTTGATGAAAAAGTTTCTAAGTGTCAAATTTGTCGAGTTTGCCAGTGTTTGTCTGTGGTTGAGTGAAATGCTTTGAATTACTGTACAGTATAAATTCCATGTCTCTGGAACCCACTGTTGGATCTTTTTATTTATCGTGCCTAAAAATACATAAAAGTTTATCTTTCTAAATTGGTGTCAGATATCTTGAGTGTCTTGTCTATTTCTTCTTCAGATGTTTTGGTACTGTTCAAATACTTTACACTTGTTCGTTATGTAAGTCTTGCTGCTCAAAGTCACAGCTCTTAAGCGTGGGACTGAAGGCATGACATATTAAAACTGGTGCTAACTGGGTTGGTAAGTGTCTTACACAGTGAGGTTGCACAACCACATCATATAATAGACCCCATTTCTTCAAATGTGTTAAGTCACTTTCTAGAGACTTTATCTAGCTTCAGATTCTTCACCCACCCTCCCATCTTCCCAGGTTTATGATTGGAATCTACTTATTAATAAGCTGCCAAATATACAAATCCGCAGGCTGCTCTGTCAATTTTCTTTTGGGGCTCAATGCCTGGATATGCGGACAGTCTCGAAACCAGCAGATATTAGCGTGGCACCTGTATATGCGACCATACCTTTCCTGTGCGCAGAGGTACTATGGAAAGGTTTCCGGATCCACTCTAATGCCTTGTAGAATAATAAAAAGGTGAAGAACCTGCAGCTAGATAGTCTGTACCAGAAAGATTGTTACCAAAGGTAATTAACTTGTTCATCTGGTTTACTGTTTTGATTTTTGGCTCTTGCCTCACCCTGATCTAGTGTGTGTGCAGAGTCTTAAGATGTCTTTTGACATGGATGAGGACCTGGACCGGTTCTGTGACTTGGAGGGGGTGCACCAAGCATGCCCTCTTTTACTAGACCGTGAAATACTATCTGTGTTATGGGTTTAGCATTTAGATCAGTGGTGGTAGCGTACCATACTTGTATGTCCATAGTTGTGACCAGACATTTGTATCTGTCACTAGAGTGAAGACCTACTGGCACACCTGTATAAAATTGTTCATCGATCCCTAACCTCAATCCTAGTGCTAGCATCCCAAGTATATGTTGTGTGTTTGTGTGTGTCTCCTGTGCAGCCTATGCATTTTGTGTAAGAGTGAAGCAGAGTAATGGAGGCCTGTGTGATCAGTTTTTGTCTTGTGCACAAGATGGAAGTGAGGTTAGTTTCCCAGACATTTAAGGCATAATGCTTAGAGGGTTGAGACTGAGTCACTAAATTGGGGTTAAAGGAGGTAAGGCTCCTTTAGAAAGTCAATTAGGCCTTTTTTCTTAGAGAAGCTATTTATTTGTCTTCCTGTATCACTGCCACTTGATTGATGATGGACATGAACGGTGGGACATCACCTAGTCTTGCCTGTAAGGAAAAATATGTTTCTCTGACCTGAATGGCCTAGAAGCCAACCTGCCTGCTGAGAGAGGGAAGTGTCCACCAATCCTGCAAGAGGTGTTGCTGTCCAAGGAGAACCAGAAGCAGCTTGACTCCTGAAAATGTAAGGTCCACCAGAACAGGAAGACTGTGGACTGAGGAGAGCAATTTCCATGCCCTGAAGAATGTGGGTGCAGTTTCTTCATATGAATGGTTCTAGGCTGAAACCACAATAAGAATCTGTGTCTCGGAGGACTCAGCTAGTGCATCAAAGAACTTTGCTTGAGTGAACTGCTGCATCAGAAAAATCGTGCCAGAGGTGGACTGCAGTACGTCAGAGAGTGTGCTTGAGGAGAACCTTCCTGCTTTGGCCTCCGACTCCTATGTCTACTTCCCTTTATATCACCTGACACTAGAAGTGGGTTAGTTGCTAGCCAGAGGCCTGTATCATCAGCAGAGCCCTGCACTCCTGCAAGGACTCTGGGTGGCAGCTTCCTCTTCTTTCTGCTGTGGCCTCTGTCTGAGTGTGGAAAGAACCTGCAGCTAATATGCCTCTACGTAGAAGAGTGGGCAAAAAGAAAGAAGAGTGTTCTAGGGTCCCGCTGGCTGACCGAGGAGGACTGAAACTCTACCATAGTGAAAACTGTAACACAGGGACTGTTTAAAATAACTGAGAACAAGACGATTCAAATTGTGACCCGAACCTTGATACCTGTCCTAGAGAGCTCTAACACAGAAGAGGAGATCTACCTAATTCCGGAAAGGAGGATGACCAACAATATGGGGAACAGGACCATTGACCAGTAAAGTAATAGTAGCTGAACCTTTATGCACATATTAAAGTACTTTTCTTTCCCAAAGTAAGGCTGTGGGTTGGACATTCAGTGGTTGCACTGCTGGGTGATTGAATTATGAGGTGTGTACCCCAAAACTACCTCTCTGACAAGCCTGTAAGTGCTAGTCATTGCTACCACTGAGATGCAAGTGCTAAATGGGTTGTACTTGGCCCAGATTTGCAGAACCATGGTCGGACTGACCCCGGGACATAAAAGGGAAATGACTCCAGCTCTAGCAGCCGAGGCACAGTAAGATCTGCTTGCCCCTTGACCCCTCCCCCCGACCACAGTCCGACAACTGTATATATTTTTAAAAAATCACTGTATTATACAAGTTCATTGCATTTATTTTCCAAATTTAGAAAAATATTTTGTAATCATTTGTGATTTGATCCAATTAGATAGTTTATGAGTTCCTGTCAAGTCTCACAATTTATATCTTCCAATAATGGTTAAATATATCTGTCCCTGTGTTTTAAAAACTTTCTAGAAGGTTAACCAACCACAGTTGTATGCGAAACCCTCATTGAGTATGGTGTTCAGCCTGGATACAGCTGTTCAGACAAAGCCAAAATAGTGAATGCCGATTCAAACACAAACACCCTACTACGGATAGCTTTTAACTGTATCAAACCTGTGACACACCGAACCTACATTAAGAAACAAAGTTGATACCAGTAGAGAACTGAATACTGTAAATAGTGTTTAGCCTATGGAAAGATTTAATTCTATACCTCAGTGATTCAAACTGTGAACCTCTTGTGAGAAATACATCTCAGAGTGTTTAAAGGAATCTATTAAGAACAGTGTAGAGCATATGCAGCAGCAGTTAAAAAACACTATTTGCTCAAAAATAACCAAGATCGGAAGGTTCTAAAGATCATATTACCTGATTCCTTCTTACTGTGGTGAAAACTTTACAGATGGCCCTTCTGAAGCAAAATAATCATGCGTACATAGGTTAGCACCTGGTGCACACGCTCTTCCTTTTTAAGTATAAATTATCATGCTAACACAATTCTCTCTAATAATTCAAGGCTGCTGACAAAAGTTAGTATCTACTACGTGGAATGTTTCTCCTGTTGGAAACGTTTTCCGCAGAAGCAAAAAGTTGTGTGGCACATAATGAATACAAGTCAATTGTTACTTGCACACAGCATTACTCTTGAACGCAAACAATTAATAACATGTTCAGTACCTCCACACAGCTATGGTGCTTTAGGAGAACACTTGGTTCGTAAGCACTTGCAACCATTAGCTGCACCCAAGCTGTACAAAATTACATAGAAAAGTAATAAGGTAATTTACCTGCCACTAGGTAAACTGCAAAACAAGCTTGCACACTCATTGGATGATGTCATCAGTGACATCATTTGATCTACCATCAGTGATGTCATAAATGATGTCATGTGAGGTCATAAGTAATGCATGGCGGGGCCGCAAGTTAGTTTGTGCTGCTAACTATAACTGGTGAGTTTCTGTGTTTTTTTCTTTTTTTTTTTTTTAGTTCAAATCATTGACACTGACAAATTCACTAACAACTTTACTTCAACCTTGTTTTTTTCAGTGATTTTCTATTATTATTTTTTTTGAAATTGAAAACAGATCTTTTATCACACCTAACCATAACGTTACTTTAACCTTTGTCCTTTTTAAGGGAATTTCTAGGTTTTTTTTCTTTAACATAAAGTAATAAATAATAACCATACGTAAATGCAACGCCCCGCCTCACACAGCCTTCACCTGTGCATGGTTGATGGTTGAATGCAGAGCCTGCAGCCCTCCCCTCAGAGCCAACCCCACACTGCGAACAGCCCTAGCCGGTGCAAAGTGGGCGATTGACCATAGGACCTGGCCCTGGGGACCCCATCCAACAGGGCTTTTTTGTTCTTTTAATTCAAGGGAAGGAGGCCCCTTATGGACCTTCTCCCTCAACCAGTTTTAACCCCTGAGATCCCATCCATAGGGTCCAGCCTGCTTGTCTGGTGAGGGGGGCACACATCCCCCCCTCCCCCAGACAGACTAATGCCCCCCCCAGGCACCCCATCCCCTGTGCCCTTCCACAATTATTTTGACCCGCTGTCAAAAAGTGGAGTGTTTGCTGTGACAGATGCAGCCAAGCCACAGCAAACACCTATGTCCCAGTAGTGGGCACCCTGACACATAGCAGGAGCTGGCCTCGGGGGGGTGGGGCCGCAGTGTCCAGGGCCATCAATGGCTCCACATGTATATCCCCAGGAAGCTGGTGATCCCCGGGGCTAGTGGGAGTCCAAAACGGCCTCCTTAATTATTTCTAATATAGCCCCGGGGAGGTGGTGGTTCCCAGGGCTGTGGTGGAACTAGCCAGGTTACACTGGACTTTGTTTTTCAGATATATATATATTAGAGAGAGAGAGGTTCATAACTTTGAGGAAATTTACGGGCACTCTCTGGGTCCATAGTTCATTACGTTTATTAGATTAAATGCGTTTCGGCTACGCGCCTTTCTCAGTGTTTGCAAATCAAGTTAAACGGACACAATTTCAATACATTACTTGTTTACACAGTTGTGGTCGTAAACAGAGAGAGTGCTATACTTATTCAATCACATACATAGCGGCCATATTGCATATACCAATGCTTGCTGAACAGATCTCACAATTCTATAAATTACAAGCTTTTTTCCCCATCTTCATCAATGATTGACAAGTGTTATAATCAAAACAGTACAAATGCAATCAACATGCTAAAAATATAATGTTGAATTGGCTAATTTTACATACTATATCTTCTCAATGAGTTACATGATGGCCATGTTGTGTGTACCGCTGTGTTCTATCCAGATCTCTTATCTTAGTTAAAAACTGCTGTGTTTTGTTTTCCCCCATTACTAAAATATTTTTTTATCAAAATGAAATAAAATCATATTCATTGAGCATGATAATCATTTTACTTTCAATATGATAATTCAGTATATCTTATTATATATTGCTATACATAATATATACATACTATATAGTATAATAAAATAAAACAGTAAATATTGAGCATTATCATAATCTTGCCTTCAGTATGATAATTCAATTCAGTATATATAATGGACAACTTCAAAAAAGTCCATGTGAAGTCAAATCACATCCAGGATTTATAAGTTTTACTATATAGCTAACATCTCTGTGCAATGCACTCATTTTATCATTTTGTTCCATGATCAGGCAATCAACATCACAATCTCGCCTTGAATAAGCTATTTAGTGCAAAATAGCAAAACCAAACTATGTATACAGTTTCCCTAGTGACCACACTGATATCAACCTGTCACAGTTTTAGCTTATAGGAGTTAATGTAATATATCACAAATCCCATTTTCTCAAAGTAAATTGGTGTCCGGGAACTCTCTCCATGTAACAGGAGGATTGTTGGCAATATATATATATATATATACATATATATATATATATATACATATATATAGAATTTTTTTTTTTTCACTCACTAAAAAAACAAAGGTTACAGGGACGTTAGGAAATAGAATTTAGAGAAATTACAGGGACGTTAGTTAGGCTCGCATTTTAAACATACAAAACCAAAGAAATTCACCTGTTATAGTTACTTGAAATAACTCTTAACTGTAATTCTTGCCCTAAGGTAACTATAACTCATGCCCTGGTCTTGCACAGTTTTCTCATCAATAATTGTACAGCAAATGTTGTAGTGATATTATCAATGATGTTACTAAACATGTAATCATTGCTGTAATATTTAGTGAAATTAGCAGTGCATGGCGAGAACAAGAGTTAGCTACTTGAAATAACTGTAACAAGTGAATTTTGCTGGTTTTGTACATTTAAAATGTGAACCTAACTATAATGTCACTCTAACCTTTTAGTTTTTTTAAGGGAATTTTTGTGGTTTTTAAAATTCAATTTCCTAAGTATAACATCACTGTAACATTTGTTTTTTTCAGTGACTTTCTATTGTTTTTTTTAACGGAAAGTAATTTTAAGTATGTAACCCAAACTGACTTAGGCATTTGCGGCAGAGGTTGGCCGCAGGACCTGGCCTGAAGCCAACCCCCAATAACCACGCAGCCATGCATGTGGGGGTTGGCCGCAGGGCCTGGCCTCAATCTACCCCACTGGAGTACTTTCTACGGGCTAATTAGTAAGTGCTAACTTGTTGAGTAAATGTATAGTGCATCTGCTACACTACAGCTGACTAAATGTCTCCAGTGACCTTGTGTGTTTGTAACTTTGCCAGTGTGATTGTTCCTCAAGCATCACCATCAGATAGCTTTACAAGGTGGAACTGCTCTAAATGCAGCCATCTGTGTGCTGGAGCAATAGTTTCATCTCTTTCCCTGCCTGCATGACAGCGGGTGAGGAAAGAGATGAAAACTCCGCTCCCAGCAAGCAGGAGCAGGTTTAATGCTCCTGCTTGCTGGAAGGAGAGTTCTGGTTGCTTTCGCTTGGCGGGAGCTGTCAAACCTTGAAGGTATCATTGCGGCTTCGATAATGAATCATGTCTTTAAACATAATTGTAGTAAAATATATAATTCAGTACATGCTGATGATTTCTAAAATGGCCAATCAGATACACCAATTCAAATGAGAAAACATCAGAATACGGTTGCCATAGACGCTGGCAACAGTACAAATAAATAAATAAAGAAGTTGTGGAAATTTGAAGAGATGTTAATATTTACATTGGTTTATAATTTAATGTGGCCACAATAAAGAAAAAATGTAAATTAGCATTGTGGTTCTGATAACAAACTATGTTTAACAAATTAACCTCAGTTAAATATATGACCTAATAAATGTAGAGACCATTTCAAAATGGCCCCCATAGACACACGGATTGTAATGAGTTTTAAAACGAACCTCCCGGTGTGAGGGTTCACCTAAGAGGATATAAGCGGCGTGAGAGTACAAGACAAGATTTGCAGGAGCGTCGTCAGTGGAGTTTTGTTATGAAGCATGTTATGCGTCTTGACTGTGAGGTAGGAGTTCTGGTTGAATGAAAATATAATCATTGTGACATCTATATGATAGAGCTTTATATAATCAATTTGGATGATATCGGAACGACGATGTATAATTAAATGAATCCTATTCTGTCTGAAATTAAGTTTAATAAAATCTTTGGAAATAAGGATTGTAATTCAGATCATGAGCTACGCTTCTCAAATAAAATTGCAGTAAGATATGACTTAACAAAAGCTTAGGAGGTTTAATATGGCCGTCGTTGATACACTGATGTATATTAGAAAACAGAGCAACGCGATTGTTATAGCCGTCAGCATGTATATAAAGAATAAATATTGAATTTAGGTAAACTTGACGAAAGATCAAAATTTACTTTGGTAATCTATCCAATTTGGCCATAATTAAGAAGAGAGAAATAAAAAAATCTCTTCTGGGTTAGAAATCAGTATTGAGGTAAACACGACCTAATAAAGGCAGAGGACATTTCAACATGGCTGCCATAGATACATCGATTACAACGAGGCCTGAAAGGAACTTTCTGGGTGTTAATTTCTAATTAAGATCATATCAGTGGTGCGAGAGAATACGATGAGATCTATAGGAATGTTCCCAAATGGAGTTCTGTTACTGGGCAAGTTAGATAATTGGGCCGCATGGTAGGAGCAAGTTAGATTAAAATAAAATATAACTATCACAATACCAGATCTGAATCTGTATGACAGAGCATTATAGAACTGATTAGATTGATATTTGAATGATTATGAAAAATTAAATGTTTAATCGATATCCGATGTCTCGACAAACGCTTGTAATAATGGGGCTTTACTGGTTTCAAAAGCACTACAGCAGTAGATTTCAATATGGCCGCCACACTCTGTATTGATGTGTAAACAGTTTGTCAGTATATCCCTCTATCCTATATTCTTCAAATTCCCGATATGTGATTTTTACTGGTTTCAGACCAGTTATGAAAACTTACCTTGATACAGTAGCTACGTCAAATATATGTATTATTTTGGCATTCATAGAACTTTGTAAATTGGGTTTAGGTACCTAATATAGTAGCTATGGATGTGAGCATTTGAATTATGGATAGAATATAGGTGCCTAGAATGAAAATCATATTACTAAATCATATGACAATATTTCTTGTCTAATATATTTTGGATTAAGGGGTACCCTTTTTTCTAATGGGCACTAAAACAACAAAGTTATGCAATATTAAAAACAGTAATATTTGGTTTGTTTATAATGTATTGACTACTATACAGAACAGTCGTCAGTTTGAAATGTCAACTTGTTTTTATTCCTTCTGTCTCTGGGTCACATACTTATTATTCAAATGAAATTCAGATTGTGGTAACAGCAAAACTGAAATATTCATGTATATACATATAGTAAATATGCAAGAGGAGAGTAAAATATATATGCTCCATTATTAATGGTTATTAGTTCTTTACAAGAAACATAGATTTATAGGATAATTAATACCACAATTTAATAATATTGTAAAATGATGGCGACTTTAGCATGTGACTAACATGTTTAATGGAATTCTGGATGTACAGCATTTTAGGATAAAGATATAATTTTGTATTCAATTATGGTTTTATATGTTTATATATTTTGAGCCCTGAAGAAGTACGTTAGGATGAAACGCGTTGGCTATGGATTATTAATCTTCAACATGAATGAATAAAGAACAATAATTTTAACAAGACTGGATTGTGGAATTATGTGACATATGAGTCAATTTGAGAATATAGGAAAATAATTTTTTGGATACTAACAGATACGGCTGTGTGCTGGGTCTCGTTTGCAATGTTTTAAATCAGATTTTCTGGTTATCTGAGACCTAGGGGGCTGGCCCTCAAGACCCGAGCACAAATAGCATCATCAATTGTATATGTAACTAAATACAAAGGCGCAGCAATGATCACTTCGACCCCCATCCTATATTGAGAGAATATATATATATATATAATATATACTGCAAGTCATTTCATATTTTTGGCATTATGGTTCATGCTCTTCAATCTAGATGGTAACATGGTCATTTTCATAGTCAGTAGATCTGTATTGCAGGGCATGAATGCCTATGACAGTGAGTTTCTGAAGCAACCCATCCTTTATTTCCAAGGTTACCTCTGATTTTCATATCTTTTTGTATGAACTACTGTTCTAGTTTTTTTTTTTTTTCCGTTTATAGTGGCGTATCATTTCTAAAATATTTAGACACTAAAGTTGATAATCCGTAATTCTTTTAAAACTCTCATAGAATTCATACAGGTTAAAACAGACTGCTTTTTAATTGCAGCATTATTAAAATATTTAAGTATATTGTTCATTTAGGTGAATGCTTTCTGTTTCTATGGTGTCAGTAGTGTTGATGAATTTGTTTAATTATTCCCCAACTGGCTGAGACAAAGAAATATGTCAGGTGTTATTATATGGCTCACTAAATGGACTTCTCTTCTGTGTAATCTTATCTGATTAATGCATACAACTTCTTTGAATCTCTAGTAAACACAAAAAATAAATGTGTGTATCTTACCATTTTCTCTGTTCTGATTTTTTTTTTTATAGTTGATCAAATGTATTGGGAAGTCATGCAGTTGAGAAAAGAAATGTCACTGGCAAAGCTTGGATATTATAAAGAAGAACTTTAATGAAGGAATATGCACGAATTTAACTGAAGGATCAAGTTGTACCTCTGAAATTACTTTTTTTATTTATATTTATTCCCAAGGAGTGGGTCCAAAATCTCATTTTCTTCCTTTCCTCTAATTGCACTAAGAAGTACTGTGATTATTTGAAACCGACCTATGCTGTTGTGCTCTTACATATGAACTGTAGTTAAACCATGACAAGCACTTACAGGTGCTGCAATTGTAAATTAAGGTTGCTAAGAAACAATCTAATGAATTAAATGTTAGTTTGAACTCTGTGTGTGGGGTGTTTTGTGTTTACTTTCAAGGATAGGTGTGTTACATGTTGTGCAGTGTTATCTGAGTATCAAGCAGATATGAACCACCATTATAAACAACACATTTTTTATTATTTTATTATTGGTTTTCATGTCATTGACCAGCTTCAGAGGGCTTAGTATTCAACCTGTAGAACTGTAACAGAAGCATGAAACGGTGCAGTATTGCAAGCAAAAGTAGAAAAACACAAGTTACACATTGTTTAAACAGGTGTGTATTTGTTTGTTTAAGCAGATCATGTATGGCCAAGCCTCCAGAGATGTAGGTAAACCATTCCAAATCCAAGCACATTTTCCAACAAAGATTTTCTTTCAGCGTGTCTTTGTCCTGGTTTAGGTGAGATGAGCTACAAGATCACCTTCGACCAGAGGGTTTTGGATGGAACATAGTAAGAAGCAAGGAGATTTAGGTATTTAGGAAGAGTGTTTCATTATCTTTCTAACTTGCAACATAGTACCTTGCGTGTGGTATTTTCTGGTTTATGGGGAGACACTAAAGATCTAGTAGTGCAGCAGAGGCGAGGTAAATGTGAAAAAAGAGCCTGGCTCATAGTTTGCAAATGTGGAAATTTGTAGATCCATTTTTCTTGAAGACTTAGATAAATAACTTTACAGTAATCTGTTCTTGAAACGTTAACTGATTGAACAAGATTTGCTTAACGTTGCCATGGAAATAAGGGCATATGTTTCAGTTTTAGCTGATAATGTTGCATTTTTAATGATTTGAGAATGAAAGAGTGATAAGAATGGAATGTCACTCCCACATTTCAAACTTCAGAAGTTAGTGTGAAATGGGCTTTTAGTTTAGGAGGTCAAAAGGACTGATTAGTGGGTATGCATTTTGTTAATTATTTCATTTATAGATGTATTCATTCCTAGCCAAATCTGTCCCTTCAGGATTCACTGACGGAGAGAAGCCAAGTACTTGACTGATGGCCAATTATTCCCAATTACACTTAACATACTAGGGAGTTAGCAAATATCTGTACATCATGGATATAAATCGGAGTTGGCTTAAGTAGGTGTCAAACAGTATTGCCACAACTGCAGATCCTTTTGGAAAACAAATGGGGCGTCTTTAGGATAACAAGGTAAGTAAATGAACTTGGCTTTTTAAAACCGATCAGGGAAGAAGTAAGTCAGTTCAGTGCAGTGCCTCTGATTCCAAAGTCATATCAGTGTCTAACAGTCGAGATTTTGTGAGTGTGTTGATTTTCAAGATCTATAATCTTACAAGTTAAAGGACCCTTCTCTAACTTTGACCACAGCAGTTTTGATGGAATTGTCTGAGCAGAACCCAAACTGCTTAATGCCACATTGTTTCTGAAATTCTTTGTAGAATTCTACTTTGGTATTTGAGTAATTTTATAGGAGGAGCTTCTTTAGAAGGTCTGTAGTTAGCTAGTGTTAGCGGGGACCTCTCAATTTTACAATTAGACCGAGACCCACCTTTGGCTGAGAGGGGCAGGCATGTCGCAGGGACTAACAAATGTATAGTTCCCCAAATAACATTTCATAATTGCCCTAGGTGCCTGTCCCAACATCTGTGGCCCCTTCCTATGCAGTATTCCCCCGGGGACATACTCCCTAAGGTGGTTTGCCTCCCAAGCTGAATACTCTGCATGCATTTAGCAGACTGACTTATCCTATCAATTTATACTTATCAAAGCATGTATATTCTTATCCAACTGCCTAATCTCCTTATTCACACAGTCAGTCTTCCCCACTCAGGCAGTCTTTTATTCCCAGCTTCTACTGTTAGCAAGTATCTCACAGCTACCATGTTCCCTTTTGACTGTGTCCTGCAGCACTTCCAACTATGGGACCAAGAGGAGATACACTCAGAGTATTTACGTTCTTATCGCAGGCTAGCTTGTCACAGCATATAGGCACTCACCAATAACTCTTAAAACAACACCTCTCTAAGTAGGCACATTCCACCATCCCCTCTTAGAGTGTAGCCCCTTTTCCATCACATCTAATACAACAAATGTCTTCTCGTAGCCCTTCAACATAGTCTCCTACAATGGAGCACACATCCCAGTGCCATCCAAAAACAGTCTATCTTGCTCCTCAAACCATTATCTTTCAGACAAACACAGATGTCTTTGTTCTTCCCAGCTCGCACTTGCACCAGTCCCCAAGGTCCAGTAAAATACAGCAGGAGGAAGATTCTTCTCCTACCTAGCAGTCCGGACATGGTACACACTTCCCCTCAAGCTCAGGCAGACTGCATGAGGAAGGACCTCAAGACCTGGCTCTTCGACTGAGCAGCATGTCTTCATTCAGCACCTTGAGACCCTATAGGTGATCAGCTGCACTTTACAAATCCTTGATTGATTGAATGAATGAAAAAAACAGCACACTAGAAGGTCAGAAGAAACCACACCCCACACCAGCAGATCACCTCAAACTCTAAAAGAACATGTCATAAGGTTACACTATCAGCACTTCAATATCTGAGTAGTGGGTCCTTGTTACACAGATTCTGAACAACATGCAACTCCTCTATAGAATAAACTGGAGAGCTGAACTGTTACTGAAGGTGTAAGTTTCTGATGGATACTTCTACCAGCAAATTCCTCATTGTTAGAAGAATCTCAGACGTCTGACTGAATTTGTAAACTTCAAAGCTCTCACGTCGCTGGTAGGGCGTGCTGGCTTCAGATGACCTAGGAAGTGATGTCAACTCAGAAGCCATATAATGTCTGCCCGGCACAACATCAGTTTTCCTTTTTTCCATGCCTTTGACACAGATCAGGAGCTTGCTCTCCCCATAGAGTTGCCAGCTTTTCCTCTCACATTTTTTTTTTCTGTGTGGTATCACATCCCTACCTAAGCTTTACAGCTTCAAGCCCTGTAAGCACTGCAAGGGACACATGTCTAAGCTATTTATCTTTGGTGCTTAGGAGCTGACCACAATTCTCATCACTGCGACTCCTGTTGCAGTATGAACCCAAAGGCCGTCAAGAAGCAGGAGGCCAAGCTATTTATGGCCAGAACCTGTGAAGAGTCATAGTCATCACTTTCGACCCTGCTCGAGATCACCTTCCTTTTCCAAGACTAACTGGAAGAAACATAAACATAAGAAGCACTCGGTGAAAGTTAGTTCTCCCAGGAGGCCCTGGACTTCCACGGAATTCTCCTCTTCCGGACCCAGAGTTAGTCGCCTTAGAGCCCAATGAGCCCATTCCTGGCAGCTTTCCTAGCATTCCTAGCTGACCCCGGAGTTTGATCTGCTGGCACCTGTACCTCATTTACCATCTACCCTGTTGCCATCAATGACTTTGCCAGAGTCTCCCCGGCCACAGGCACAGGTCCAGTGTCCTTCCTGAATGCCATATTCAGTATATTCACCTGGAATTAACCAAGCCCCATGTTCATGCCATGACCCCGCACAACATCCACCCAGTTGCCCCAGCGCTAACCCTGACCACAGTGGCCAACTATGCACTCCCACCGTCAAACCTGTGGCCGAGTTTCCCCAGGAGTTACCAACCCCACTTCACTGGAGCCGCAAGCGGAGCAGAGGATGACATAAACCCCTCTCCTCCACATGGAGAATCAAAACAACACCAATCCAGGAGGGAAAGATTAAATGTTGCTCAAGGAATAGTTTTACAGAGAAAGAATACACAAATTACTTGGTTCCGACTATGATCCTTCATATTTATGTGAGGAAGAAACGATTGAGAACCCAACCTGTCTGTTGGTGCATTATGTCCACGCCTTGTTGAGAATGACACAGGCGATTGTTTCTCGTGTTCAATTTCTGTAAGTCCACTTCCGGGAAGTCCTTACAGATGGCGTAAATGCCGCTTGACATATGAACAAGTAAGGCTTTCATATAGTGGACTCTCTGTCCTGTTTCAGATGCACTTTGGTTGCCATCAGATGACAAGCCAGGCTCAGGACCTCAGGCTTCTCGTCAGACAAGCAAGCCCAATTGATGGATCTTCTGTTCATTGTCACAAAGATATTTGGCAAGAAAGCAGACACAGCATATGAAAGAGTTGAATCCAGTAAAGCCACAGCACACTCATTAGGCCTCCAACAAAACTAGCCTCAATGAGACTACAATCAATTCCGCAATTTCTATAAAGAGTTTTCCTTCAGGCAGCAGCAGGCCTATCAGCTGCAAGGACACTGTTTTGCTTTTCACTAATGACTGAGCTGACAAAAATCTCTGGAATGCACTTCTTAATCCAAAGAAGACATTTATTATTTCACTGTGCGAGGTTCCTAAAAGCAGATTAGCATGTTGAAAGCACACGTTTAAAAATAGTCACAACAATTAAATGAAAACATACCAAAATGATTTTCCACTGCAATATACACAGCACATATATGTATCTATATTATAATGCAAATCAAATAATGAATTAAAAATGCATCACCGTAGGGCCTGCCATGTGCTTCATCTTTTGCATGCCAGCAAGATGATGACCCTGTTTGACTGCGAAATAGAAAGAGATCTCAACCCTCATGGGAAATATATCAGGCAACTGACGTCTAAAATCCTGATTGAGGCCACTGACCCTCTCACTGTCGCACCAGGTCTTTTTATATCTTAAAGAACCAAAGGAGCTTTCGGGAAAAAAACCCTTGCAAGAAGTATTCAAACATGCTGGCTAGTTTAAGTATGCTTTGAAAATAACACATTGAGGTTTGGCCACAATTCCAAGATGTGAAGTCAAAACTTCTGTCTTAGTACACCCTTATCAACCAAAGCCCCTTGGTGAGAAAAAGCACGAAAACAAGACAGAATGCACAGTTTACAATGTGGAAAATTACAGGCAGCCTTTAACATGGCAGTGTCTAATGCTGCGATAAAGTCAATAGGCAGAATTAATCTAAGGCTAAACTGAATACTAAATGTATTCTGTAACTGGTGAACACTAGACAGCTAATCCAGGTGCAAAGTGGTGCAACACAAAGTCAGTGGTAACAACACATATTTTACTACAGACACCCTTCCCAAAAACCCATTGGTTTGTTAATACTAGGGCTGAGGCAAAGGTAGAGGCCCTCCAGCAAGCCACCCTCTCCTCTTCTTCCCCTGCATCCCTCCACCCCCGCCTCCTCACCTGGTAAGCAGTTCTAGTTCTCTCCCCCACACACACCTGAAGCCACAGGGAAATTAACTTCTTCTTCTTAAAGAAAAAGTTTAAGATGCTGACACTAGCTCAAGTACTACTGGCATTGGAATTTGGATACTGGATGGTTTCACTTGCCCTGCAGAATGTACTTGCATATTCATGTCCTGTGGTCACACCAGCAGTACTTGTGCTTTGTGGTGGTTTCTACACACTACCAATTTGGGGTACTTCCCTTTGGCTTAACATAGGCACCTCAAATCTTCACAAAGGTGGTGGCAGTGGTTGCAGCCTATCTCAGAATGTTGGGCATCTCCATCTTTCCAGACCTGGCCAACTGGCTAAACAAAGCAAGTTCACAGCATCTCTGCAGTTCCACGTAGGCTCTTCCATCGAGCCCAACTCTCATCTGGCCCTTCCAACAACTCAAGTTCTGGACACCAGGATTCTCCATGCCTTTTATCCTTTTGTCTGTGACATCCAGGAAATTATTGCCTCCTTTCAGTACGGCTTGCAAGTCCCAATCATGAGAATCTTAAGATTCCTAGGTCTGGTGGCTTCCACGATGGCACATAAGGGCCCTGCAGTGGTACTACAGCTAGAGTGTGTGGGAGACCTGTCTGACTCCAATATGATCTCCCCAGCACTGCGGCACAAGTGGGGAAAAAGAAACAAAGTTGAGTTGCAGGATGGCCTTCACTCCAACCGTGACTGTGTTAGTGACAGCTGCCTCCACCTTAGGGTGGGGAGCTCACCTGGAGGATCTGGAGATCAGAGGCCTCTGGTCTTCGGAAGAGCAGATCCTCCACAACACCTTGTTGGAAGTGTGGGTGAGCCAGCTGATGCTCAAGGCCTTCCTTCCCTCCTTCCAAAGTTAGTCCGTCCAGATCTTGACAGACATCACAACAGCAGTGTAGTACGTCAACAAGAAAGGGGGAGTAGGGTCTCCTCCCCTCCTTTGCCTGGAAGCATTGTGGTCTTGGGCACACCATCAAGAGATCTGGCTCATCACCAATCACCTAGCGGGGGCTCAACAGTCTGAGCTGGTGTTAGCTTGCTAATCACTAGGTACATGCTCTACCACGGGTAGTCCAGGACATCTTTGCCAAGGGGGGCACTCCTCAGGTGGACCTGTTTGCCTCCTAAGGAAGTGCTCTATGCCAGCAGTTCTGGGTCTCCCACTATCAAGTGAGGTGGAACTTTCATCTGCATTACATGCTTTCCTCCCACACCCTTTATTTCCATGGTGCTGAGGAAGATTTGCTATGATCAGGCCCAAGTCATTCTCAATGCCCTGGATTGGCCACGAAGGGTGTGGTACGCAGTCCTTCAGTGCTTCTTCACATGTCCATCACTTTGCCTTCCCTTGAGGCCGAACCTTTTCTCCCAATCGAGAGGTCTGGTTCTCCACCCCATTCTCTGAGGCTTCCACATTTATGCTTGGAGATGGAGCAGGGAAATCACAGCTCATTTGTTCTGCTGCTAGAGGTGGGAGATGTCATCTTGTCACCTTGACAGGGTGTTGCACTTCTACCAAGTCAGTTTACTCTGGCAGATAGAGCAACTTTGTTGCATGGTTTGCAGACAATAATGTGGACCCTGTGCAGGCCAATCTGTCTCCGGTCCTGCAATATACTCTTTCTCTCGCTTAGAGGCTTGTGCAGTAAGTACTGTCTTGTCTGTCTTCCTCTGTCACTCAGACCAACCATCCCTTCTCAAGTCCCCATCCATTGTCCTGCATTTTCTGAAGGGGCTTGACAAATAAGTATCCTTCAACTTGCTTTGTTGTGCGCTAGCTCTCAATTTAGTCTCAATTTTCTTATGAGGACTCCGTTTGAGCCCCTGCAGAGTTGTCCGTTGACAATGTTGACTTTCAAACTGTGTTCTCCAGAGCGAGTTGAAAGCTCTAATTTTCAGTCTTCTTTTTACCTCTTTCTATCCCTACAAATTTTTGTTGCCAATCAGGGCTGATTTACTGGTGACTCGTTTCCTCCTGGGTCAGCCCATCACTCTCCCAAAATTTAACCCCCTCCCCAACCCTCAAAGGAGGAGTGGTTTCCTTGGTTGGATCCTAGTCGGGCTGTCAACTATCTGGACCGTACAAAGGGCGTATGAATGAGTGGCCAGCTATTTGTTGTGTACTGCGGTACTAAGATGGGTAAAGCTGTTCGGGAAAGGATTCTTTCTAGATGGATCATCTTTTACATCAAAACATGCTATGCTTTTGCCAAGAAAGACCCCCCAGATGGCATAATGACCATTCCACCAAGTCTGGGACTTTCAACCATGTCAGAGGCATCCCAATTGCAGACATCGGCAAGGCAGCGACATGGACGTTTTTACACACTTTTACCAAGCATTGCAGCCTGTATTCAAAGGTGTGTAGGGATGGATACTTTGCCAGATCCATTCTTTAGGATGTTCTCACTAACCATCCATTAGCCCTCCTCCAGGGGTGGGTTATTGCTATTAAGTCTGTTCTACAGTTGAGAAACCTGGTGGTAGAAGTATCCATCAGAAGAAAACGTTACCTGCAGTAATAATCTTTCTGACTGTATTTTCCTGCAGTTTCCTCACCGACCTGCCCATCTCTCCCTTTGATGGATGCACTGTAGAGAAAGTTGACATCAATGTATCTTTTTGTACTGCACTAATCTGTTGATGTCAGTCTGTCCACTCTCCTCGGAGGCTTATTAAAAAAGGATGGAAACTGGTTGTTACGCAAGGGCAGGTACTTTATTGCTTCAGGGTTATCATCTGAAGTCACTACCAGTGTCAGCCAAATCCAGCATCTCCCTACTGACAACAAGGGAGCTTTGAAGTTTATGGATCCAGTCTGATGCCTAGGATTGCTCTACAGGTGAGGAATCTGCAGGTAGATAGCATAGCCACCAGACAAATTGTTACCGCAGGTAAGTAACTTTTTCTTTTAGCTCCTTTCTAAATATTAGGAGGGATGAACCAGTTTTATGGTCTTTGGAGATGCTGTTTCGTACTCTGAGAGCACAATGAGTCAAGTATTGCAGTCTTGTGTCTTTTCTTCACTCCAGTTTTGGCTCCAGCAATGTCCTTGCTCTTGATAAGGTACCTTCTGCCTGAGATAATTAGAGGGGGTATTGTTTCTGAAGGCCTCATTTGCGTAGTTGGTCTTCACACCAACCTATAATCACTTGGATAACAGTGCTAATCAACATCACATCCAACATTGCATCCATGAGACCAGGAGTGCTTTCAGTCACGCTGTGTCCTAAAACACTATCCCCATCATTGATCTTGATCAAACAATGGGACCGATCTAGAATTTGGCGGATGGCTTTGCATTCATCAGTCATGGCACAAGTAATTGGTCCGTCAGGCCAGCAATAACCAGCTGCCGTATTTTGGGTTTGTGGGGCAAAAGCCCCCATCTGTCATGATTTGGAGGTGCTTCACTGTGGGACAAACACCGACACATTATTTAAGAGCCCAAAGTTTGCCTCTTGGTGATTTTGCCACCCATCCAGCATGGATTTTTTTTTTTTTTTTTGCAACAAGGGAGCCTCTGACTCTACATCATCTCGCCCCCACTGTGGCATTTTGCCAACTGCATTGGTGCAGGCAGACAGCGTAATGTTTAGTTGGCACGAAGGATACAGCATGAAGACCGCAGACTTGTCATGATTGATGAAAGACTGCTGACTCGCCTTCAGTCCTCCATCAATGGTTTCTTCTTACTTCATCATCAGACAACCATGTGTCAACATTGGTATTGGTGGATATTCGTCTACCGTATTTAAAGTTGTCTGCTGTCCGAGTGGAATGGAGGGACTCAAAACTGTGTACCACAATAGTAGAGTTAGGTTCAAATGCCAGATGCACCTATCTACACACCTGCTTAAAATCAACTCCTCAACAACATTTGCAGCTCCCACTACAAAAGACACTCCTCAAACTACATTAAGCATTTCAAAACCACAACACACAGCAGCAGCAGCTTAGGTCCCGGGTACATTATTATAAATATGGCTGGAAGAAGACAACCCAGATTCTCCGAAAATGAGCAGTGACGGTGGATGAGATAATTATGGTTGAGCTCCAGTTGTTTGAACGCAGGGACAGACAGTAACCATGACCGCAAAGAAGGGAAATGTGGGTCAGAATCGTAGCTAAGGTGAATGTTGTCTCCAACAGCAGACACTAACGGGAGGACATTCACAAGAGTTTAAATGAACTGCAGAGAAGAGTTTACTTCCTTGCTTTCATGACACACCAGAATATCCTGACAATTGGTGGTGTGTTTCCTAGCCACCTCAAACTCATGATAGGGCAGGTGTTGCCCACAGTCATGCTTAAGTCATTGTGGAAATTCCAATTAGAGAGGAGACTGGTAAGTACAAACACTAGCTTTGTTTCACTAACAAATTCACCCTTCTTCTCCCGACTCTAGCACCTTTATTCCCTAATATAGATCACTGCACTAATGAGAACCTATTAAAACAAGTATCCTACATGGTGTTTTTTTCAACTCATTATATTCCCAATCTAATCACAATTTACCATTTCCTCACTCTAGCATAACATTCTTCTTAACACAGCTCATATTGGAAACTCATTCATAGAGATGCAACATCACATTTTGACAACTCGCACCCTCCTCTTTGCATGAGCAACTATCAAGTTACTCGGCCCACTCTAATATGCCCCTACTTTAATCAGACAGCACATACTAACTCTCAGGAACTTCTTCAATGCCATATAAAATAAATAGCCAGTTTTACAAGGTAGACCAAATGAATCCATGAGCCAGGCCAAAATGTACCTGTTCAGGGTTTTCTTTAACTATTTGAATTTGTGTTTTGTTGATACATGATTCTAATGTTGCATTAAATCAAAGACCAGGAATTTCAAAAGTGCTGGCATGGTCACATGGATCCATCTCGTCAACAAAGTATCCCACAATTGTAACACTCATGATCCACAACCATTACAGTCAGAAATTTGGGCCTTGAAAGCACAAAGGCTCAATTCTTATTTTAAAAGCAACTCACATCCATCACCTAATCTTCATTATGGTGAAAATAGAGTGAGGTATATAAAAGTCCCTCAAGAACACTACAAATTGCCTGCTGAGCAGAGTGGTACAATTGTGTCACTCAACTGTGGCACACCATATCTCTGGTAACATCAGATTGTAAGACCAATACCTGCTGATGCCTAGAAATTGAGTCTGTCACCAAAATACTCTCAGATATTATGTAGGAACTGAGGTGTAGTGCAGCATCTTTGGTGTGCATCTTTCTGATAGGCTAACACCAGAAAGGGGGGCGGGGGTGGTTCGAGTCAGTCATAATTTGCTTCACACCTGCATATTGCGTATCAGAATTTGTCTCTAGTGTGTGTAGCTTTCTTAAATTGGGGTGCTCATTTATTTGCCCACGCTAACCGTCCCCGAGATGCCTGTGATTGGTCACCATTACAAACACTGACAGTCAAGTACCTCAAGGAGTTGTTCTTGGCACAGGTTTGCTGAGGTGTAGTAGCATGGACCCTGGGGTAGGGGTGCCAGATTGACACTAGGCTCAATGGCTGAGGCCAAGTAGGCCAGGTCTGCCCTGTGCTTTCCCAAACACCATTTCATATATCTCACAAAAAGTTGCGATTTAAGAACAGAAACAAGCTTCATCACAAAAATGAATATATATACATATATGTTCGATGGCATGTGTAGCTGCAGATACACATGCTTTGCGCATCCCGCCATCTAGTGTTGGGCTCGGAGTGTTACAGGTTGTTTTTCTTCTAAGAAGTCTTTTCGAGTCACGAGATCGAGGGACTCCTCCCATTTTCGGCTCCATTGCGCATGGGCGTCGACTCCATCTTAGATTGTTTTTTTTACGCCATCGGGTTCGGACGTGTTCCTTTTCGCTCTGTGTTTCGGGTCGGAAAATTAGTTAGAATCTCAGAAAATTTGTCGGTATTGTTTGCGTTCGGTATCGGGTTAGTTACAACAGATCGACACTGACTTTTGAAGAACTCCGGTGGCCCTTTGGGTTTTTTTTCGATCCCCCGTCGGGGCCCGGTCGGCCCGGCCACGTGTCTCTTCAAGGCTGATGGAACGGACCCTATTCCGCTTCTGCCCAAAATGTCATAACAAGTATCCGTATACAGATCAGCATCTGGTCTGTAACTTGTGTTTGTCTCCCGAGCACAAGGAAGATACTTGTGAAGCCTGTCGTGCGTTTCGGTCGAGGAAGACATTAAGAGACCGAAGAGCGAGAAGACTGCAGATGGCGTCGGCGCCGACAGGACAAGGGCGTTTCGAGGAGGAAGAAGAAACCTTCTCCATTCAGGAGTCAGACTCAGACGAGCTTGATCCCGAAGAAACGCCGAAAACTGTGAGTAAGACGTCGAAACATAAAACTCACGAGAAGATCACAAAAGCCCAGGGGACGCCACCGCCAACAGGCCATGGCTTAACCTGAAAAATAGGTGACCGATCATCGGCACTGAAAAAGGGCACGCTTGTGTTGTAGTCATCCGACTCCGGTCGACATACAGGCACACAGCAATCTCGGGCCCGAGACAGCGGCTCCGAGCAAGTTCGGCATTGAGACAGTGGCACCGAAATGAGTCGGCACCGAGACACCACGACGACGAAAATAAAGAAGGTTTCGTTGGAGCCCAAAAAGGCGACCGAAAAGGTTTCGATTCCGAAACATCCAGCCTCTGAACCGAAAACAGGTTCCTACACAGAGGAACAGGGATTGTCCTCCCAAATGCAAGTACATAAGTTCGGACAAGAACTTGAGTCAATGGAGCCAGATTACACACAAAGGAGGCTCCACATTCAAAAGGACACAGGGAAGATAAGCACTCTTCCCCCAATTAAAATGAAAAGAAGACTTGCCTTTCAAGAAAAGGACAAGCAGCCACAGGCAAAGGTGGCAAGACAAACAACTCCGCCACCATCTCCATCACCATCAATGCACACATCACCGGTAGCCACACCACCACTGATGCAATCCCCGACTCATACTGCAATGAGTCAAGATGATCCCGACGCATGGGACCTTTATGATGCTCCGGTATCAGATAACAGCCCAGACTGTTACCCTGCGAGGCCGTCGCCACCTGAAGACAGTACATCCTACACGCAGGTGGTCTCAAGAGCAGCTGCTTTTCATAACGCCACCTTGCATGCAGAACCAATTGAGGATGACTTTTTGTTTAATACACTATCCTCCACTCATAGGCAATACCAAAGCTTACCTATGCTCCCTGGAATGCTAAAACACTCCAAACAAGTATTTCAAGATCCGGTGAAAAGCAGGGCCATAACTCCAAGGTTGAGAAAAAGTACAAGCCACCGCCAACAGACCCTGTTTATATTATGCAGCAATTAACACCAGACTCTGTGGGGGCAGCTCGCAAGAGAGCAAACTCTCATACCTCGGGAGACGCTCCACCTCCAGACAAGGAGAGTCGCAAATTCGACGCTGCGGGGAAAAGGGTTGCAGCACAAGCAGCAAACCAATGGCGCATTGCCAACTCACAAGCACTTCTGGCAAGATACGATAGAGCTCATTGGGACGAAATGCAGCATTTCATAGAACACTTACCCAAAGAGTTCCAGAAAAGGGCACAACAAGTGGTGGAGGAAGGACAAAGTATCTAAAATAATCAGATACGGTCAGCAATGGATGCAGCAGATACAGCTGCAAGGACAGTGAATACTGTAGTAACAATAAGGAGACGCGCATGGTTGCGTACGTCAGGATTCAAGCCGGAAATACAACAAGCTGTGCTGAATATGCCTTTTAATGAACAGCAGTTGTTTGGGCCGGAGGTGGACACTGCTATTGAGAAACTTAAAAAAGACACTGATACGGCAAAAGCCATGGGCGCACTCTACTCCCCACAGAGCAGAGGCACATTTTGCAAGACACAATTTAGGGGGGGGGTTTCGAGGTCAACCTACAGAAGCCACAACCTCACAAGCAAGGCCCACTTATCAAAGCCAATATCAGCGGGTAAGTTTTCGGGGGCAATATAGAGGGGGACAATTCCAAAAGAATAGAGGGAAGTTCCAAAGCCCCAAAACTCAAAACAAACAGTGACTTCCAAGTCACACATCCCCAACACATAACACCTGTGGGGGGGAGACTAAGCAATTTTTACAAACATTGGGAGGAGATAACAACAGACACTTGGGTACTGGCTATTATCCAGCATGGTTATTGCATAGAATTTCTCAAATTCCCTCCAAACGTCCCACCGAAAACACACAATATGTCAAAACAACACATGGATCTTCTAGGACTAGAAATCCAGGCATTGATACAGAAAGGAGCAATAGAATTAGTACCAATCCAACAGAAAGGAACAGGAGTTTACTCTCTGTACTTTCTCATACCCAAAAAGGACAAAACACTAAGACCTATATTAGATCTAAGAACATTAAATACCTACATCAAATCAGACCACTTTCACATGGTGACATTACAAGACGTAATCCCACTGCTCAAACAACAAAACTACATGACAACACTAGACCTCAAGGATGCATATTTCCATATACCAATACATCCTTCACACAGAAAGTACCTAAGATTTGTATTCCAAAGGGTACATTACCAATTCAAGGTGTTGCCATTCGGAATAACAACTGCACCAAGAGTTTTTACAAAATGCCTGGCAGTAGTAGCTGCGCATATCAGAAGGCAGCAAATACATGTGTTCCCGTACCTAGACGATTGGTTAATCAAAACCAACACACTAGAACGGTGTTTACAACACACAAAGTACGTCATAGAAACCCTACACAAACTAGGTTTCTCAATCAACTACACAAAGTCACACCTTCAGCTGTGTCAAACACAGCAATACTTAGGGGCAACAATCGACACAGCAAAAGCGATTGCCACTCCAAGTCCACAAAGAGTACAAGCATTTCACAATGTAATAAAGGTCATGTATCCAAACCAAAGAATACAAGTCAAAATAGTAATGAAACTCCTAGGCATGATGTCCTCATGCATAGCCATTGTCCCAAACGCAAGATTGCACATGCGGCCCTTACAACAGTGCCTAGCATCACAATGGTCACAAGCACAGGGTCAACTTCTAGATCTAGTGTTGATAGACCGCCAAACATACACCTCGCTTCAATGGTGGAACAATATAAATTTAAACCAAGGGCGGCCTTTTCAAGACTCAGTGCCTCAATACGTAATAACTACAGATGCCTCCATGATAGGGTGGGGAGCACACCTCAATCAACACAGCATTCAGGGACAATGGGACTCTCGGCAAAAACAATTTCACATAAATCACTTAGAACTATTGGCAGTATTTCTAGCGTTAAAAGCATTTCAACCAATAATAAGCCACAAACACATTCTTGTCAAAACAGACAACATGACAACAATGTATTACCTAAACAAACAGGGAGGAACACACTCAACACAGTTGTGTCTCCTGACACAGAAAATATGGCATTGGGCGATACACAACCACATTCGCCTAATAGCACAGTTCATTCCAGGGATACAGAATCAATTAGCAGACAATCTCTCTCGGGATCACCAACAAATCCACGAATGGGAGATTCATCCCCAAGTACTACACACTTACTTCCAAAATTGGGGAACACCACAAATAGACCTGTTTGCAACAAAAGGAAACGCAAAATGCCAAAACTTCGCATCCAGGTACCCACAAGATCAGTCTCTGGGCAATGCGTTATGGATGAGTTGGTCAGGGATATTTGCATACGCTTTTCCCCCTCTCCCACTCCTTCCATATCTAGTAAACAAGTTGAGTCAAAACAAACTCATACTCATAGCACCAACTTGGGCAAGACAACCTTGGTATACAACACTACTAGACCTCTCAGTGGTGCCTCATATCAAACTACCAAACAGACCAGATCTGTTAACTCAACTGTGAGAAAACAGGGCTGATTGCAGAGGCCCCATAACTTTTTGCCCCCATTTTCCACTTTTTGCTGGTGTTTTCCTGACTTAAAGGTGCCCTGGGTACTGCTAACCAGTCCCAGGGCCTGTGCTCTGTGTAAAATGGATATGCAAATTAGGCTAATTATAAGTGGCTAAGTTAACCTACCTATAAGTCCCTAGTATATGGTAGGGCATGTAGGTTTAGGGACCACAGCATAGGTGGTGCACACCTAGGTGCATTGCTGAGGTGCCCAGTGTCATTTTAAAAGCAAGCCTGCCTTGCTGGCTGCTTTTAAATTAAAGTTATATGCAAATTCGACTTTGGAATTAAAGGTACTTCCAAAGTCTTAAACTACCTTATTTTTACATATAAGTCACCCCTAAGGTGTGCCCTATGTGCCCCTAGGGCTGGGTGCCATGTAACTATAAGCAGGGACTTTATAAAAATAGATTTATAAGCCCTGGTGAGGTAAAAACAGCCAAATTCGTTTTTCCCTCATTGAAGTAAATGGCCTTCATAGGCTAGAATGGGCAGACTTTATTTTAAATTTTAAAGTCTCCTTAAATGTTGCATACCAAGAATTTGGTATCAAATTAATTGTTGTAATAAATCCTACAACTTCCAGTTGTTGGATTTAATATAACTAGTTCAGGTAAAAAGTTTAGACTTTACATAAAAAGTTGCCAATTTCAGCTCTGCATTGTTTTTGCTGCTGTGCTCTGATTGGCCTGCCTGCAGCAGCTTCTGCCAGGCTGCCTTGATGAGGTGTGAAGTGGCCAGACTTCACACAAAGGAATGTGCTTGGGGGAGAGAATCTCCCCTCAGCAGATGGTGAGGCAGGAAGGGGGAGGGCTGCCAAACTGGTCTTCAAAGGCAGAGAAGGACATTTGCAGCACCCAGCAACACCCCCACATCCTGCAACCCCCGACAGCTAGGTGCCCCCTTGATTAGATTAGGAGAGGGCAGGAGAGGGGTGTGTTTATGATTTTTAGCCACACCAGTGGGTGGGCTCAGCCAGATGTAACCTCCAAAAATCAGATTCATCCATGTTGGATTTTTAGAGACTGTTGCCTTCTGGGATGGATTTTTGCCACACTTCCCAGGAAGTGGTCATCACAGGGGGACGACCCTGTCCCTGATTGGAGAACCAGGGCCCCCCTGCTTTTCACCCAGGAGCAAGGATAAAACTGGCAGACCTGCACCCACACCTCAGATCCCCTCCAGAATTCAACAAGAAAGGAACTAAGGAAGAAGAAGGACTGCCCTGCTGGACCCCTGGCCTGCACCTGGACCCTGCACTCAGAAGGACTGCACCAGCTGCACACTTGGGCTTCACCACAAGAAGGACTTTGCCTGGCTTCAACTGGTTCAAGGAGGGACTCCCTGTTTGCTACAGGTGAAAAATTGCTAACCAGAGTCCCCTGCACCAACTCCTGAAAGAAGCGACCAGCTGACCACTGCCCAGTGGCCAAAAAGGAGTTTGCGCCAGGTGCATTCTGGGAGTTGAAGTCCGCACCCCCAAGGACCATCACAGAACTTCTGGACCCTTGGGGTGAGCTGTGGACCCCAAAAGAACCTTAAAAGAACATCTGGGTGAAGCCCCAGAAGTTTGGAAAAGATTTGAGAATTTTTGGAAAAAAGCTCCAGAGAGGGACCGACCCGCCGCGGAAATTCTAGCCGGCTTGCCTCAACCGCGACCCGGCCTGACTTCGTGGTTCGTCCCGGTAAAGAAAAACATCCAAAAAAGAGACTAAGTCCGAACGTAAAAAGTTGACCGGGACCTCCCAGCCATCGTATCCGAGAAGGGCTCCATGGACGTCGGATCAAGATCCAGGTTTACCCCGGTCGAAGGATTTTCATCTCGAAAAAACGACTAAGTCCGAAGGTAAAAGTCTCCACCGAGGAAACCCACATCGCGTATCCGGACAAGGGCTCCAGGAGGTCGGATTCAACTGGCAGGTTCGTCCCGGTGAAGAAAAACTTCAAAATAAAGACTAAGTCAGAAGGTAACTTTTTAACCGAGGCCTCCCGCGACCTGTAGCTGAGCAGGGCTCCATCGCGGTCGGCCTGAAAGTTTGACTTTGCCCCGGTCGAGGTGCAACCAGATGACCCGATTGGCGCTTTTTGTTTCTAAGCGCTAGAAAAGTAATAATTCTTTAAAAATTCATATCTCCGGTTCCCCTGAACCGATTTTAATCGTTTTTGTGTCATTTTAAAGATAAAAATATAAACTATTTTTATAAATTGGTTTTGGATTTTTAAACTGTTTCCTGTGTTTTATTTAATTACTGTTTTGTGATATTTGAATGCTTTACACTTTGTCTCCTAAGTTAAGCCTTGACGCTCGATGCCAAGCTACCAAGGGTTGAGCTGGGATTAATTTACTGAGACACAACTGTACCTATGTAGAGGTTGGTGGCTTGTTGCTAGGTGTAGGTACCTACCTGCCCTACCAATAACCCATTTTCCAACATCAACACAATCAACAGATCAGACACCCCAATCCAGCATCGCTCAATCTAGCAATTTGGCTCCTGAAGTCTCCTGAGTTCGGACACTTAGGGGGTCATTCTGACCCTGGCGGTAATTACCGCCATGGCGGAGGTTGGCGGTAGCACCGGCAACAGACTGGCGGTGCTCCGCCGGGCATTCTGACCGCTGCGGTACAGCCGCGGCCAGAAGCGGAAAGCCGGCGGTGTACCGCCGACTTTCCGCCGCCCATGGGAATCCGCCATGGCGGCGCAGCTTGTTGCGCCGCCATGGGGATTCTGACAGCCCATACCGCCATCCTGTTCCTGGCGGTTCACCCGCCAGGAACAGGATGGCGGTATGGGGTGTCGTGGGGCCCCTGGGGGCCCCTGCAGTGCCCATGCCAATGGCATGGGCACTGCAGGGGCCCCCGTAAGAGGGCCCCACAAAGAAGAGGGCCCCGTAAGAGGGCCCCACAAAGAATTTCAGTGTCTGCTTTGCAGACACTGAAATTCGCGACGGGTGCAACTGCACCCGTCGCACCTTCCCACTCCGCCGGCTCCATTCTGAGCCGGCTTCCTCGTGGGAAGGATGTTTCCCGCTGGGCTGGCGGGCGGACTTTCGGCGGTCGCCCGCCAGCCCAGTGGGAAAGCCAGAATGACCGCCGCGGTCTTTTGACCGCGGAGCGGTCTTTCGGCGGGAACCGCTTGGCGGGCGGCGACCGCCGTCCGCCGCGGTCAGAATCACCCCCTTAGACCTTACACAGGAATGTATGGAAGTCATAAAACAGGCTAGAAAACCAACCACTAGACATTGCTATGCAAATAAGTGGAAAAGGTTTGTTTATTATTGCCACAATAATCAAATTCAACCCTTACACGCATCTGCTAAAGACATCGTAAGCTACTTGCTACATTTGCAAAAGTCTAAACTAGCTTTTTCATCCATTAAGATACATCTTACCGCAATTTCAGCTTACCTGCAAATTACCCACTCATCTTCACTGTTTAGGATACCAGTCATAAAAGCCTTTATGGAAGGCCTAAAAAGAATTATACCACCAAGAACACCACCAGTTCCTTCATGGAACCTCAACATTGTCTTAACACGACTCATGGGGCCACCTTTTGAGCCCATGCAGTCATGTGAAATGCAATATTTAACATGGAAAGTTGCATTTCTAATTGCCATCACATCTCTAAGAAGAGTCAGTGAAATCCAAGCATTTACCATACAAGAACCATTTATTCAAATACACAAGCATAAAGTAGTTCTACGGACAAATCACATTTTTTTACCAAAAGTCATATCACCGTTCCACTTGAATCAAACAGTAGAACTACCAGTGTTCTTCCCACAGCCAGATTCTGTAGCTGAGAGAGCACTACATACATTAGACATCAAAAGAGTGTTAATGTACTACATTGATAGAACAAAACAAATTCGGAAAACAAAACAATCATTTGTTGCTTTCCAAAAACCTCATACAGGAAATCCAATTTCCAAACAAGGCATTGCTAGATGGATAGTTAAATGCATTCAAACCTATTATCTCAAAGCAAAAAGAGAACTGTCTATTACACCGAGGGCACACTCAACTAGAAAGAAAGGTGCTAGCATGGCCTTTCTAGGAAACATTCCAATGACGGAAATATGTAAGGCAGCCACATGGTCTACGCCTCATACGTTTACCAAGCACTACTGCGTGGATGTGTTAACAGCACAACAAGCCACAGTAGGACAAGCAGTACTACGAACTTTGTTTCAAACAACTTCAACTCCTACAGGCTGAACCACCGCTTTTGGGGAGATAACTGCTTACTAGTCTATGCAAAGCATGTGTATCTGCAGCTACACATGCCATCGAACGGAAAATGTCACTTACCCAGTGTACATCTGTTCGTGGCATGAGACGCTGCAGATTCACATGTGCCCACCCGCCTCCCCGGGAGCCTGTAGCCGTTTCGAAGTTGATCTTGAACATCTGTAAATTTGTAAATATAGCACTTTAAACTACATTATGTACATACATATTCACTCCATTGCATGGGCACTATTACTATAATACACAACTCCTACCTCACCCTCTGCGGGGAAAACAATCTAAGATGGAGTCGACGCCCATGCGCAATGGAGCCGAAAATGGGAGGAGTCCCTCGATCTCGTGACTCGAAAAGACTTCTTCGAAGAAAAACAACCTGTAACACTCCGAGCCCAACACTAGATGGCGGGATGTGCAAAGCATGTGAATCTGCAGCGTCTCATGCCACGAACAGATGTACACTGGGTAAGTGACATTTTCCATATATATATATATATATGTTCGATGGCATGTGTAGCTGCAGATACACATGCTGTGCACATCCCGCCATCTGGTGTTGGGCTCGGAGTGTTACAAGTTGTTTTTTTCAAAGAAGTCTTTTCGAGTCACGAGATCGAGGGACTCCTCCCATTTCGGCTCCATTGCGCATGGGCGTCGACTCCATCTTAGATTGTTTTTTTTCCGCCATCGGGTTCGGACGTGTTCCTTTTCGCTCCGGGTTTCGGTTCGGAAAGTTAGTTAGAATCTCAGAAAAACCGTTGGTATTGTTTGCGTTCGGTATCGGGTTAGTTATAACAGATCGACACCGACTTTTGAAGAGCTCCGGTGGCCCTTCGGGGTTTTTTCGATCCCCTGTCGGGGCCTGGTCGGCCCGGCCACGTGTCACTTCAAGGCTGATGGAACGGACCCCATTCCGCTTCTGCCCAAAATGCCATAACAAGTATCCATATACAGATCAGCATCTGGTCTGTAACTTGTGTTTTTCGCCAGAACACAAGGAAGATACTTGTGAAGCCTGTCGAGCGTTTTGGTCCAGGAAGACACTAAGAGACCGAAGAGCAAGAAGACTGCAAATGGCGTCGGCGCCGACAGGACAAGGGCGTTTCGAGGAGGAAGAAGAAACCTTCTCCATCCAGGAATCTGACTCGGATGAGATCGATCCCGAAGAAATGCCGAAAACCGTGAGTAAGACGTCGAAACATAAAACTCACGAGAAGACCACAAAAGCCCAGGGGACGCCACCGCCAACAGGCCATGGCTTAACCTGAAAAATAGGTGACCGATCATCGGCACCGAAAAAGGGCACGCTTGTGTCGAAGTCATCCGACTCCGGTCGAGATACCGCCACACAGCAATCTCGGGCCCGAGATAGCGGGTCCGAGCAAGTTCGGCACCGAGACAGCGGCACTGAAATGAATCGGCACCGAGAGACAACGACGCCGAAAATAAAAAAGGTTGCGTCGGAACCTAAAAAAGTAGCCGAAAAGGTTTCGATACCGAAACATCCGGCCTCGGAACCGAAATCAAGTTCCTACACAGAGGAACAAGGACTGCCCTCACAAATGAAAATACATAGATTTGGACAGGAATTGGAGACAATGGAGCCAGACTACAACCAAAGAAGGCTCCACATCCAAAAAGAGACAGGGAAGATCAGCACTCTCCCTCCTATTAGAATGAAATGCAAACTTGGCTTCCAGGAGAAAGACAAGCAGCCACTGGCAAAGGTGGCTAAACAAGTAAGCCCGCCACCGTCTCCACAACGATCGCCGCAAACATCACCGGTAGCCACTCCACCTATGATGCAATCCCCGACTCATACAGGGATGAGTCAAGATGACCCTGACGCGTGGGACCTTTATGATGCGCCAGTGTCAGATAATAGTCCTGACTGTTATCCAGCTAGACCGTCGCCACCAGAAGATAGTACAGCCTATGCACAGGTGGTGTCGAGAGCATGCAGAGCCCATTGAAGATGACTTTCTATTTAATACATTGTCGTCCACACACAGCCAGTACCAGAGTCTTCCCATGCTACCCGGAATGCTAAAACACTCCAAACAAGTGTTTTAGGAGCCTGTAAAAGGAAGGGCCATTACTCCAAGAGTGGGGAAAAAATATAAACCGCCACCAACAGACCCCGTGTACATCACACAACAGCTAACACTGGACTCATTTGTAGTAGGGGCAGCTCGCAAGAGAGAAAACTCACACACTTCAGGAGATGCACCACCTCCAGATAAAGAAAGTCGAAAATTCGACGCAGCAGGCAAAAGGGTGGCGGCACAGGCAGCAAACCAGTGGCGTATTGCAAACTCACAGGCTTTGTGGCCAGATACGATAGGGCTCATTGGGACGAAATGTAACACTTTATAGAACATTTGCCCAAGGAGTTCCAAAAAAGAGTACAGCAAGTAGTAGAAGAAGGACAAAGTATCTCCAACAATCAGATACGGTCAGCAATGGATGCAGCAGACACAGCTGCTAGAACTGTTAACACAGCAGTGACAATAAGGAGACACGCATTGCTGCGTACATCAGGATTTAAACCGGAAATACAGCAAGCTGTGCTGAATATGCCATTTAACGGACAGCAGTTGTTTGGGCCGGAGGTGGACACTGCTATCGAAAAACTTAAAAAAGACACTGATACGGCCAAAGCCATGGGCGCACTCTACTCCCCACAGAGCAGAGGCACATTTCGAAAAACACAGTTTCGAGGGGGGTTTCGAGGGCAAAGCACAGAACCCACGACCTCACAAACAAGGCCCACTTATCAGAGCCAATATCTGCGGGGAAGTTTTCGGGGACAATCTAGAGGGGGACAGTTCCCCAAAAGTAGAGGGAAGTTCCAAAGCCCCAAAACTCCTCAAAACAAGCAGTGACTTCCAAGTCACACATCCCCAACACATAACACCTGTGGGGGGGAGACTAAGCAAATTTTACAAACATTGGGAGGAGATAACAACAGACACTTGGGTACTGGCAATTATCCAGCATGGTTATTGCATAGAATTTCTCAAATTCCCTCCAAACGTTCCACCAAAAACACACAATATGTCAAAACAACATATAGATCTTCTAGGACTAGAAGTTCAGGCATTGCTACAAAAAGAAGCAATAGAATTAGTACCAAACCAACAGAAAGGAACAGGAGTTTACTCTCTGTACTTTCTCATACCCAAAAAAGACAAGAGTCTGAGACCTATATTAGATCTCAGAACATTAAATACCTACATCAAATCAGATCACTTTCACATGGTGACATTACAGGACGTAATCCCACTGCTCAAACAAGACTACATGACAACACTAGACCTAAAGGATGCATATTTCCATGTACCGATACATCCTTCACACAGAAAGTACTTAAGGTTTGTATTCCAAGGGGTACATTACCAATTCAAGGTGTTGCCATTCGGAATAACAACTGCGCCAAGAGTTTTTACAAAGTGCCTGGCAGTCGGAACTGCACATATCAGAAGGCAGCAAATACATGTGTTCCCGTACCTAGACGATTGGTTAATCAAAACCAACACGCTAGAACGGTGTTCACAACACACAAAGTATGTCATAGAAACCCTCCACAAACTAGGTTTCTCAATCAACTACACAAAGTCACACCTTCTGCTGTGACAGACACAGCAATACTTAGGGGTGGCAATCAACACAGCAAAAGGGATTGCCACTCCAAGTCCACAAAGGGTTCAGGCATTTCACAATGTAATACAGGCCATATATCCAAGACAAAAAATACAAGTCAAAATGGTGATGAAACTCCTAGGCATGATGTCCTCATGCATAGCCATTGTCCCAAACGCAAGGTTGCACATGCAGCCCTTACAACAGTGCCTAGCATCACAATGGTCACAGGCACAGGGTCAACTTCTAGATCTGGTGTTGGTAGACCGCCAAACATACACCTCGCTTCTATGGTGGAACAGTATAAATTTAAACCAAGGGCGGCCTTTCCAAGACCCAGTGCCACAATATGTAATAACGACAGATGCCTCCATGATAGGGTGGGGAGCACACCTCAATCAACACAGCATCCAAGGACAATGGGACAGTCAGCAAAAACAGTTTCACATAAATCACTTAGAACTATTGGCAGTATTTCTAGCGCTGAAAGCATTTCAACCCATAATAAGCAACAAACACATTCTTGTCAAAACAGACAACATGACAACGATGTATTACCTAAACAAACAGGGAGGGGCACACTCAACACAGTTGTGTCTCCTGGCACAGAGAATATGGCATTGGGCGATTCACAACCACATTCGCCTAATAGCACAATTTATTCCAGGAATTCAGAATCAGTTAGCAGACAATCTCTCTCGGGATCACCAACAGATCCACGAATGGGAGATTCACCCCCAAATACTGAACACTTACTTCCAAAGTTGGGGAACACCACAAATAGATCTATTTGCAACAAAGGAAAACGCAAAATGACGAAACTTCGCATCCAGGTACCCACAAGATCAGTCTCCGGGCAATGCGTTATGGATGAGTTGGTCAGGGATATTTGCTTACGCTTTTCCCCCTCTCCCACTCCTTCCATATCTGGTAAACAAGTTGAGTCAAAACAAACTCAAACTCATACTAATAGCGCCAACATGGTCAAGACAACCTTGGTACACAACACTACTAGACCTCTCAGTAGTGCCTCATGTCAAACTACCAAACAGACCAGATCTATTAACGCAACACAAACAACAGATCAGACACCCAAATCCAGCATCGCTGAATCTAGCAATTTGGCTCCTGAAGTCCTAGAGTTCGGACACTTAGACCTTACACAGGAATGTATGGAGGTCATAAAACAAGCTAGGAAACCTACCACTAGACATTGCTATGCAAATAAGTGGAAAAGATTTGTTTATTACTGCCATAATAATCAAATTCAACCCTTACACGCATCTGCCAAAGATATCGTAAAATACTTACTACATTTGCAAAAGTCAAAGCTAGCTTTTTCTTCCATTAAGATACATCTTACCGCAATTTCAGCTTACCTGCAAATTACGCACTCAGCTTCCTGTTTAGGATACCAGTCATAAAAGCGTTTATGGAAGGCCTAAAGAGAATTATACCACCAAGAACACCACCAGTTCCTTCATGGAACCTCAACATTGTCTTAACACGACTCATGGGTCCACCTTTTGAGCCCATACACTCTTGTGAAATGCAATACTTAACATGGAAAGTTACATTTTTAATTGCCATCACATCTTTAAGAAGAGTAAGTGAGTTTCAAGTATTTACCATACAAGAACCATTTATTCAAATACACAACCATAAAGTAGTTCTACGGACAAATCCTAAATTTTTACCAAAAGTCATAACACCGTTCCACTTGAATCAAACAGTAGAATTACCAGTGTTCTTCCCACAGCCAGATTCTGTAGCTGAAAGAGCACTACATACATTAGACATCAAAAGAGCATTAATGTACTACATTGACAGAACAAAACTAATTCGAAAAACAAAACAATTATTTATTGCTTTCCAAAAACCTCATACAGGAAATCCAATTTCCAAACAAGGCATTGCTAGATGGATAGTTAAATGCATTCAAACCTGTTATCTTAAAGCAAAAAGAGAACTGCCTATTACACCAAAGGCACACTCAACTAGAAAGAAAGGTGCTACCATGGCCTTTCTAGGAAATATTCCAATGACCGAAATATGTAAGGCAGCTACATGGTCTACGCCTCATACATTTACTAAACACTACTGCGTAGATGTGTTAACAGCACAACAAGCCACAGTAGGTCAAGCAGTACTGCGAACATTGTTTCAAACAACTTCAACTCCTACAGGCTGAACCACCGCTTTTGGGGAGATAACTGCTTACTAGTCTATGCACAGCATGTGTATCTGCAGCTACACATGCCATTGAAAGGAAAATGTCACTTACCCAGTGTACATCTGTTCGTGGCATTAGTCGCTCCAGATTCACATGCGCCCACCCGCCTCCCCGGGAGCCTGTAGCCGTTTAGAAGTTGATCTTGAACATTTGTAAAATTGTAAATATATTACTTTAAACCACATTATGTACATACGTATTCAGTCCATTGCATGGGCACTATTACTAGCATACACAACTCCTACCTCACCCTCTGCGGGGAAAACAATCTAAGATGGAGTCGACGCCCATGCGCAATGGAGCCGAAATGGGAGGAGTCCCTCGATCTCGTGACTCGAAAAGACTTCTTCGAAGAAAAACAACTTGTAACACTCCGAGCCCAACACCAGATGGCGGGATGTGCACAGAATGAGAATCTGCAGCTACTAATGCCACGAACAGATGTACACTGGGTAAGTGACATTTTCCATATATATTTTTTTTCTTATTTCATACACCACTCTACATCAACACAATACACACCACAGTAAGAAAAAATATTGGAGAAAGGTATATATTTTTTCAATGAATGTGCCTACAAACGGTGCTCCATAAGCCTATACATGGAAGGTATCTCAGGAGGAGTTGGCCACATGTAGCAACACAACATGTACACCAAGGTGAATAACTATAAAGAGCACATTAGGCCTCTGTTTAACCAAATCTCTCTTCGAGTAAAAAATAAAAACGTGCCATTGATATATGCTAAATACTAACCTCATTACATTACACATTTGGTATGATAGACTCTTCAAATCACTATCAAGACATCCCAATATCTAGGTATTTTCTGTAAAGTATGTTTGAGTTACTCTCAAATGGTCAATCCAAAGATGTTGGAAATGTAGCACTATATCTAGGGTATCCCTTAATGAACATGTAATTCTCAACAAATATTTATTAAAATTACATCTTCAAACAGCATATCACACTGAGTGTATGTCCTTCTATAAATAAAAAAGGAATATTGAAAGGGGGAGGACATTCAGTCACTACCATTCAATTTGTCTTGGGAATGTTACTTAAAATTAAAATCAGGCCCCTCCATTCCATCAATAAGGCAATGAAAATTATTGACGAGATGTCTGACCTTACACACATTAATAAAAGGTTAATACCATTACAAATTATTTAGTAACAGCTATTGTTTCCTAAAAATGACGATTTGCTTTATTCTATATTTTTTCAAGGTGGCACACCAAGATCTGTCATCTGCTGCAAGTGTATTGCTCACGCTGCCTGAAGATAAAAGATTTAGACAAACAGATCACAATCATCCAGTGAGAGCAACAAAGAAGAACTTGATGACCAGCCTGGCCCAATACTTTTGGGTGGCCAGCACCCTAAACATCTTCATGAAACTTAAGATTCAAGGCCAAGAACATCCAATCCTGTATCCAAAATGAGTGCACCCTGTGGCCCCATCCCTCAACAGCTGTGACCACCCCTATCCTGGCTCCTGTCACAACCACAGCCATTACATCTGCTGTGCAGCCAGTACATTCTACACATTAGTCCATCCTGCCATGGTCACAGTGCTAGGAATAGTGCAGGACCTGTTGCAAGGAGTGAGGCGCAGGGTGCGGTCACCAAAGTCAGCACCATGAGTATCGACCCTGTAGGTGTAGCTTTACCGCCGAAGGATCAGCTTGGCCAGATTATTGAACATAATCTTAGCCCCAGAGCGATACCTTGCATATTACTTATTTGAATTTGTCTCTAGTTTGTGCGTATTTTTATTTAACTGTAATGCTCAATTTTTTAATGCACTCTTGGCTATCTGTTGCGATCGGAATGTGCTATAGGCCCACACTAACCCTCCCTGAGAAGCCTGTGATTGGTCACCATTACTAACACTGGCAGTGAGGTGCCTAAAGGAGTTGTACTTGACATAGTTTTGCTGAGGCATAGTAGGGTGGACTCTAAGACAGGAGAGTAAGATTGACTCTAGGCTAAACGGCTGAGGCCCAGTAGGCCAGGCCTGCCCTGTTGTTTCACAACGCACACAAGATTCAGAACAAAAATGAATTTAACATGCAATGTTATATACATCCAAGCAACTCAATACGACTTCAACAGAATAATACACATCATAGTAAGAAAAATGTCAGACAAAAGCATCATTTTCAATGATTGTGCCTACAAAATTTGCTCCATAACCCAACGTAGAAGGTATTTCAGGAGTTGTTGGCCACATGTAACAGCACAACATGTACACCAAGGTCAGCAAATATAAAGAGCACAATAGGCCTCCATTTAACCAAATCTCTCTTCTAGTAAAAGAATAAAAGCATATGACATAGGTATATTCTAAAAACAACCCCCAATAAATTACACATTTGGTATGATAGATTCATCAAACCACTATCAGAACAGATCAGATCCCCATATAAAAGCATTTTTTGTAAAGTCTGCTTGAGTTAATCTCAAATGGTCAATCCAACGGTATTGGGCATTTAGCAGAATATCAAGGGTATCACTAAATGAGCATGTAATTGTGAAGAAATATTCATTAACATCATAATCTCCAAACACCAGATCACACTGTTTGTATCTCCTGCTATAAAGTAAAAAGGAATATTCAGTCACGACCATTTAATTTATCTTGGGTATAATACTTAAAATTAAACTAAGGACCTTCAGTTTCATCAATATGGCGATGAAAATTAGTGATGAGCTGACTGACCTTACATACATTAATAAAGGGCTAATACCATTGAAAATTGTTTAGTAGCAGCTAACGTTCCGAAATAAATCACATTAATTTCTTATTATAATTTTCTTCAAGGTGACCCACCAAGATCGGTCATCTGTCTCAGGTGCATTCCAAATCTGCCTGAGGACACAAGATTTATACAAATAAATAAAATCCTCCAGTGAGAGCAGCAAGGAATATCTTGATGACTAGCTGGACCCATCATTTTTGGGTGGCTAGCACCCTATACAGCTCCCTGACCCCGAGGAGCTTCAACACCAAGAACATCCAATCCTGTATCCTATATTAATGCCCCCCTGTTGCCCAGTCCCTCAACAGCTGCGATCACCTTTGTCCTGACCTTGTAGGTGTAGCTACAGGGCAAGTGGGTCAGCCGGCTAGATTATTGAACGCCTGGGGCCCAGAGTGATCACCTGAGTGTGCTAACGCTACATTCTGGGATGGTGCAGAATGGCTTAAAAAGCATTGGCTGCAGCAGTGTCTGATAGAGCTACCCCTTTCCGTGATTAAGTACCTTCTGCCCTGAAACATCTCCACATGACAGATCCACTGAAAGTGGAACACTGCAGCCCATGGAGCCACCTGTCACTCTCACTTTTCACACTGGCCCCTATAAGGGGGCCATTCATCTAGCCCCATTAAGGACAATAACAAGGATCCTGCCATCATGAAGTGCAAAAAGTGATGTCCTAATGTGAGCATCCTAACTATCCTCTGTATCCATCTGCAGACCACTCATTTCCCATCCACTCACAGACTGTTGCCTGAAAGAGGACTCTAATTGGCTTTTGGCTAATAGTAAGTTTCTCATCGAACTTCTAAGTTACCTTTTTTGCTGAGAATCTTACAGGGCCTAAGCGTGTTAAAAATGTATTGAATTTATGATATGATAAATGCAATACTGAGTAAAAATGTATGTAAGTACACCATTCTTGAAAATGTTATGCAAATATATTGTCACAATCCTTACAACTTGTCAGTCGTAGTCTTGAAAGATAAAACACATTTCATGACGACAGTTACAATAAGAATAACAGAAGGATGTAAAACAACAGCATTTTGTTATTGAATAACAATTTTAATAGACATACAAAAGCCTAGGAAAGAAGGAAACATGCCCAATGTGTACAAACACTTGTCTTATACAGACCATGCAGAGAAGAGACAACATTATGAAGTACAGGTCTGAATATAAAATGTTTTAAGAGGTACGTTGAAAAATGAGATGTGACTTCCAATGCAAGCTATGTGAGAAATCCACCTATTGTGAACACGTAAGGTTGGTGTTGCATATCTTGCTCTGTAAATAGAGTAGTGTTGTATTGTATGTATTATGCATAGTAAGGTTCCAGAGTGGGAAAGAACCCGGCTGTCTCCTGGCAACAGGGAGAGATTCTGGAAGGTCGGAAGTGAAGCGGTTGGCGAGGACGACAGCCGGGTCGGGGTCCCTTAGAGAATAAACTTAAAATATAAAACTGAAGAAGCTGTGTACCTCGTGTTCGTCGTCTCGACCTATTATTGCCGACGAGGGTGTCTCCTAGAGCCCGTGGTGGATCATCGGTTGCGACCCTGGACCCGGATAAGAGTGAGATTGGTGGCGTGGCGGTGAGACAGCAGAGCCGATCACAGGATCACCGGAGGCTCGATGCGGCGGCTCGCATTCGGCGCTGTGAGGAGGAGGAAACGGAGCCTGATCTAGTTTTGGCCGCATTAAAAAAAAAAACATTGCGTGCGCCGGCACGCACTGAAAAAAAAAAGAAAAGACGCGACCAACGCATATGGCTGCTAGGCAACACATGTGCAACAAAAAAAAAAAACAGTGTTGCTTAGCAGCAACACGAAGCCAACCAACGCGGCGTGTAATTAAAGGCTGAGCAGACTGCTTTCAAGGACAATCTTAAAGCGGAAACAGTTTTTTTAAAAAGCGTAGACTTTTATCAAAGGATACAAAATCAATTTTTATGCTCTAAAATAGTAATAGAAACAATAGGAAGTAATAGTAAACATGGCAACACACTCTATAACTTCACCACCAGCATTTCTACAGCTTCCAGGTTAACCCTGTATGGCCTGGGAAGACTGGAAAGACGCTTTCACTACATATTTGGAGGCTATTGGAGGGGAGATGTATGTAGAAAAAAGGAAGCTGGCAATTTTAAAGCATTGTCTGAGGGTGGAAGGAAGAAAGGTTTTAAAAACCTTGCCGTTACAAGACACACAAGGAGGAGATTCGGATCAAGAGGAGGATGTATATGAAAATGCCATGAAAGCGTTAGAAGAAAACTACGGAAAAAAAATGAACATTGTAGTAGAGTGGCATAGATTTTTCTCGTGCACTCAGAGACAAAATGAGACAATAGATCAGTTTGTAAACAGTCTACGAAGACTAGCTATTTCTTGCAAATTTAGGGATCTGAACGATTAAATCATTCGGGACCAGTTCATAAACAGACTGAAGGATGTTAAAATACAAGAGAAGTTATTGAGTTTAAAAAATCCGACTTTGGACAAGACGGTGGAAGTCGCAAGACATATGGAAAATACATCTCAATATGTCAAGGAACTCAACGACACGAATTGTGACACTAAGCAGCAAAATACAGTAGGAGAAGTGCGATACTCCAAGAAGAATACAAACAGATTTGAAGATAACTTTGGGAAGAAAAAGAGTGCTTCAGATGTGGAAGTAATAAACATTTAGCGGAAGCAAAAAATTGTCCAGCTATAAACACTAGGTGTTTTAAATGCAGGAAAATTGGACATTTTGCAAGGGTGTGCAGAATGCTTGGCGAAAACAAGTTCAAGAAGTCAGTAAACGCAGTAAAGAGAAATGAAACAGAAGGTAGTAGCACAAGTGAAGATGAGTTGGAAGTTTTAGCTGTGGAGGAAGGAGCTACGGTAGTGTGCACTCAACTTGGAAGCAAAACTAAGGAATATAAACCACCTAAGTGTTTTGTTGAAATAAATGGGAAGTGGACACACATGTGGGCGGACTCATGTTCACCGTTCACCTTAAATGACGAGCAAGTGTGGGGAGATTTGAAGAACAACAAACTTAAACCCACGGATGTGTCACCGGAAGGGTATAGTGGTGGTAAACTGCCAGTATTAGGTTATTTTGATGCAGAGCTTGAATTTAAGGACAGAAGAACACAAGGAAGGGTATACGTGGTGCGCCAAGGACGATCATTACTCGGTTGGAAGGAACAACGAGCACTGAACATAGTGTTGGATCCTAATCATCCTGAACAAGTGTTATTAACAAAGGAAAGTATGGAAGGAAAGTGGGTAGCTACATTTCCCGAGCTATTTAAAAATAAGTTGGGTTGCCTCAAGGGTTTTGAACACCAGATTGTTTTGAAAAAGGACGCTGTGCCAAGGGTACACCAGGCACAGGTAGTACCAATAGCACTAAGGGATAAATTAAAGGAAGAACTTCAAAGGTTGTGTACGGAAGGTGTAATTGAACCGATAGAAGTGTCAGAATGGCTAAGTCCAATAGTGATAGCAAGGAAACCTGATGGTAGAATCTGCATGTGTGTAGACTTGAGGGACCTGAATGACAATATACTAATAGATCGGTACCCGTTACCGAGAATACATGAGATGTTAGCCAGTGTTCGGGGTGGAAAGTATTTTACGACACTGGATTTATCGAATGCGTACCACCAAGTGTGCTTATAAGAAAAATCCCGACATTTGACATCTTTCATCACATCAGAGGGGGCGTTTCAATTTGTAAGGATGCCCTTCGGCTTGGCATCCGCCTCTGCAGTGTTCCAGAGGGTTATGCAAGGAATTTTGAACAAAGTGAATAACACTCTAGTATTTCAGGACGATGTACTGGTTTGGGGTGAAAGCGAACAAGCACATGATGAGGCACTGGCAGCGGTGTTAGAGAAATTGGAGAGAGCTGGCCTTACCATCAGCAGGAACAAGTGCAGATTCGGTGTGGAAGAAGTGGAATATTTGGGGCACACGCTAAATCAACATGGAGTGAAACCAAAACTGAAGTTAATTGATGCCATAGCAAAAGCTCCTGCACCACAAAACAAGGATCAGCTAAGATCATTCCTAGGCTTGGCTGAGTATTATACAAAATTTGTGGATCACTTTGCAGGAAAGGTACATGTGCTGAGGAATTTGATGAAAAAGGGCTGCCATTTTAAATGGTCCAATGAGTGTCAAGAAGCATTCGATGTAATCAAGGAAGCTATAGTGAAAGCCATCACATTGAAGCCATATGATCCAGATGATGAAACTATAATCGTGGCTGATGCCAGTAATTACGGGTTAGGGGCAGCATTGTTGCAAAAGCACAATGGAAGAGAAAGAGTAGTGGCATTTGCGTCACGCACATTGAAGGAAGCAGAACCAACATACTCAACTATTGAGAAGGAGGCTTTAGTGTGCTGGTGGAGTGTGCAGCATTTCCGGACATATGTTTGGGGCACGGAATTTGAGCTACGAACTGATCACAAACCTTTGATAGATATTTTCACCACAAAGGGGGCCAGTAAAGCTACTCCAAGAATTGCAAAGTGGATATATAGGCTACAAGAGTACACGTTCAGAATGAAATATGTACCAGGGATAAAGAAAATAAATGCAGATTGTATGTCGAGATTATCGGTGAACCACAATGAGAAATGTGAAGAGGACGAGTGGGTGGTGGCAGACATATCAGAGACATGGGGTGCCATAAGTCGAGAGGAATGGGAAACTGCTGTACGGGAGGATATGTTATTGTACAAGATACTGAATGAGTTACCGGTGGTAAAAAAAAAACGTTTGGATGCTGATATGGGTGAATTTAAGCATGTATGGGAGGAATTGTCGGTTATGGATGGTGTGCTGAGAAGAGGAAACAAATTGGTGGTGCCAGAGAGCTTGAGAGAAAGAATTTTAGGGTTGATGCATGAAGGGCATGGAGGCATGTCTGCAATGAAGAAGAAGGTTTGGGCGGATTTTTGGTGGCCAGGAATGGATAAACAGATTGAAAGGTACGTGAGAGATTGCATAGCGTGTACGTGCAGTGACAAGTCGCATGTGTTGTTAGAGACAACAATTAAATCACAAGAGTTACCAGAGAAGGCATGGGACAGATTGGCCATAGATATATGTGGACCATTTGAGTGTTTGGGGTGTTCGATAGATTTGCTATAGTTATGATGGACTATTATTCGAAGTGGCCGGAAGTGGCATTTGTGAGAGAGGTGAAGTCGTGTAGTGTTATTGCATTTTGCGAGGAAATATTTAGAAGGGAAGGGTGTCCTGGAGAAATTGTCAGTGATAATGGGCCACAATTTACTTCGGGTGAATTCATGAGTTTTCTCAAGAAATGGGGAATCAAACATTGTAGGACGCCAGTATATCATCCAAGAGGAAACGGCATGGTTGAACGGTTTAACCGAGTGTTGGGTGAAAACATTCAGTTAGCCCTATATAACAATTTTTCATGGAAGTCTCAAGTCAGGGATATGCTGTGGAATTATAGAACTACACCACATAGTGTGACGGGAGAAACTCTGTTTGTGATGTTGAAGGGAAGGGTACCGTGCACTATGGCTGTGCCTGCATGGATGGGAAGAAGTAAAGAAAAGGTGGTTAATTCTGAGCAGATCAGGCAAAGGGTTAAAACATACCAGCAGCAATATGAGTCAAGACACAACGATAAGGTTAAGAAAGTGCAGAAGAAATACGAAAGTGGTGTATGGGTGAGAGTGATGGTTGGAAATTTGGCAAGGAAAGGTGAATCTAAGCTATCGGAACCGAGATGTGTGTTAAAGGTGAAGGGAAATTGCGTAAAGTTATCGGATGGTAACTGGTGGAATGTGAGAAGGACAGTGAGGTGTTCGGAGGTGGAAATAAATAATTGGCTGAAAAAGAAGGAAATTAATGAGAATGATTGGTGCAAAAGGAAGGGAGCAAATGAGGTGCAGTGGGAGAGTACTGAGATTGGGACAAAAAGATTCAGTGCAAGGGTGAAGGAACCGTCAAGGTTATTGAAGGACTTTGTATGCGACTAACATGTGTATATAGTTGTATTTAGCTTTAGGATTGTTCATAGAGGGGGAAGAATTTTTAAAGGATTGGGGATGTGTTGTATTGTATGTATTATGCATAGTAAGGTTCCAGAGTGGGAAAGATCCCGGCTGTCTCCTGGCAACAGGGAGAGGTTCTGGAAGGTCGGGAGTGAAGCGGTTGGCAAGGACGACAGCCGGGTCGGGGTCGCTTAGAGAATAAACTTAAAATTTAAAACTGAAGAAGCTGTGTACCTCGTGTTCGTCGTCTCGACCTATTAAGTAGTAGCACAAATGTCATTCTTCACTAATACTGTTGTTTACCCTCTTGATTTTGACAGTGTTATGCTCAGACACAGGTGTTAGACTTTTCATCCTTGGCGTGGTCTCCCTTAACTTTTTGCCTCTGTTCCCCAGGTTGTTGATGTGTGCTGGACTCTGATTTTGCTGTTTTTGTTACTCTGGGCACTTTACCACTGCTAATCAGTGCTAAAGTGCAAGTGCTCCTTTACAAAATGTGCATGTGATTGGTTTATCCATGATTGGCATATTTGATTTACTAGTAAGTCCCTAGTAAAGTGCACTAGAGGTGCCAGGGCCTGTAAATCAAATGCTACTAGTGGGCCTGCAGCACTGGTTGTGCCACCCACATAAGTAGCTCTGTAATCATGACTCAGACCTGCCATTGCAGTGTCTGTGTGTGCAGATTTACCTGTAAATTCGACTTGGCAAGTGTACCCACTCGCCAGGCCTAAACCTTCCCTTTTCTTACATGTCAGACACCCCTAAGGTAGGCCCTAGGTAGCCACAAGGGCAGGGTGCAGTGTATGGTTAAGGTAGGACATATAGTAATGTGTTTTATATGTCCTGACAGTGAAATATTGCTAAATTTGTTTTTCACTGTTGCAAGGCCTGTCCTTCTCATAGGTTAACACAAGGGCTACCTTTAAATCTGATTAAAGTGTAGATTCCCTTTGGGAGCAGATGGACATGTAGAGTCTGGGGTCTCTGAGCTCACAATTTAAAAATACATCTTTTAGTAAAGTTGATTTTAAGAATGTGCGTTTGAAAATGCCACTTTTAGAAAGTGAGCATTTTCTTACTTATACCATTTCTGTGACTCTGCCTGTTTGTGGATTCCTTGTCTGGGTCAGTTTGACAGTTGGGCTGGTTGCACCTCACACTAGACAGTGACACAAAGGGAGCTGGGGTGTAGCCTGCATATCCTGATGAGCCATCTGTGCTAGGAGGGAGGGGAGGAGTGGTCACTTGCACCTGAAAGGGCTGTGCCTGCCCTCCCACAATGCAGTCTCCAACCCCTGGTGAGTGTCTGGGGCCTGGCCTGGGCAAGGCAGGATTTCACATTCCAAAGAGACTTTACTTTGAAGTAGGCCTACTTCAAAGGAGAAACTGGGTATAAGAAGGGCACCCAAAACCACAGACTTTAGAACACTTCTGGAAACAAGAGGAACCTCTGCCTAGAGAAGAGCTGAAGAGCTGAGGAGAAGTGCTGCCCTGCCCGTGACTGTGCTTTGTGGAGCTATCCTGCAGTTGCTGCTTCTGCCACAGTAAGAGGGCAAAGACTGGACTTTGGGAGGCTTCCATCTTGTGAAGAAATCTCCAAGGGCTTGATTTAGAGCTTGCCTCCTGTTTGAAGTCTCAGGGACAGCAAAGACTTCTCTCTGCCAGCACCTGGAGTCACTGGAGAGACTCCTGCTTTGACAAGTGGTGCCCTATCCAGTCCCTGGGCCCTTGAAAGGAAAGCTGGTGGAAATCCAAGGAAATCGACTTCGGACGACTTCGGACCGATGCCGCTGCTGAATCCGGTGACGCCACCTGCTCCCGATGCCGTGACCTTCGCTGGAACGTGACGATCTTCGCAGGCCCGATGCCGCTGAAGTCCGTGACTCCGTGGAAGTCGCCGCACCACTTCGTGACCGACGCCGCTCAAAGTGCGCAAATTCAACTATTCGCACTGACGCAGCGATCCCCGTCTTCGCGCATCGACTTGTTTTCACTCTTCACCAAAGGTACTGTACTTGGGGGTCTACGCGACTCCGTGTCCGGCGCCGCTGGTGTCGACTTGTTGGGAACGACTCCGTCACAACGCCGTACTAACACCTCATCGAAGCATTTTGTGTTTCTAAGCGCTATTTTTTAGTTTAATCTTTAAAAATTCATAACTTGACTTGTGTATGTTGGATTTTTGTCGTTTTGGTCTTGTTTTGTTTAGATAAATATTTCCTATTTTTCTAAACTGGTGCTGTGTCATTTTGTAGTGTTTCCATTAACTTACTCTGTGTGTTGGTACAAATACTTTACACCTAGCAGTTAAGCCTACTGCTTTGCCAAGCTACCAAGGGGGTAAGCAGAGGTTAGCTGAGGGTGATTCTCTTTTACCCTGACTAGAGTGAGGGTCCTTGCTTAAACAGTGGGTAACCTGACTGTCAACCAAAGACCACATTTCTAACAACAGGCATAAGGCAAAGCAAATTTCCAGAGATATGGTGCAACAGTTAACACTAAGTCCAAGCTCCAGGCTTTGAGGCACACACAACACGTGTCGGGTCTTTTGGATAAAACTCATGCACATAGACATCACTCCATGCCCGAGAGAAAGTGTACTGCTAACGGAATCACAAACATTCCACCAATCTTCAGATGACTTGCACTGCAGATCTGAGCAAAACCAGTATCTGTGCAACAGTCAAAGGTATCCTCCAATGATTTGCTATTGCCCCAGCTTATGACAGGATAATATGACCTGGGAAGGATTAAGTAGATAAAATCATGAGTATTAGGCTAACACTGTTAGCCTAATACTGTGAGCATATTAATGGTGTGTAAACCAGAATTTTTCAAGGCGACCCTCAACTGCTTTTTAACGTAACTTGTCATGCATTGTATTTTTTTTTTTTTGGTTGTCAAAATATAGTCTAGATTTATTGTAGTACATCTCAGTGCTACTTTTACATCAAAACTCAAACTACAATCGAAGTTAGTAAGTGCCATTGTCAAAAAGGATATGCCTATAGGTTGGACCAACAAATGACACATTCATTAGTCACTTACGATGGTCAAAGTTGTTTTCAAGTTTGTAGTACGACAGGTCACCCAGGCCTGCGGTTGTGCTGTCAGGAGGGTGTTTCACGCACCACTGTTCTCCAGAAAACTCCTACTATTGCGGTTGCCTCAGTTCACAGTACCACAAGGTCCTAACTAGATAGAGGGGGGGTGCGAGCTGCTGGGGACCTATACCCAGAGGACAGTTGTCTTGCGTATCAGAAGGTGCAGGAGATGTTTGGAGTAGGCCCGGGTCAGTTCTTAAAGTTTCCTGCACAGACCAGGGTTGCAAGGGGATTGTGGCTGAATTTCCCTAATTCACCATATGAGTCCAGTATGCTGGGCATGATGCTGGAGCTAGGCTTCTCTAGAGGACTGGTGTCTCACATACATCGAGCCTTAAGGACAGACTGTCCGCGGGCCATTTATCACGCCCAAGACAGTTGGGAGGTGGAAACCCTTACAAATGCTAAGTGGAACATGTTCTCTGCCCTGGTGAAAGAAGTGTCTTGTAATGACTGCTGGTATTGGGAACACATGATACAGGACACAACTGAAAAGGAAGGGGGTGCAGAGCAGGGCGTTGGATGTGGTATCACCAGAGACACAGCCCCCTGTGAGTGGGTAAGTGGGGGCAGTCCCAAATAGTGAACACTAAAGAGAGATGAAGAGGGCTCTGCTCTGGAAGAGCATAGACCTGGATGAATGAGGTTGGGACAGCCTGCAGGACCCACCTATAGTTCGGAAATGGGAAATCATGCCAATAGATGACCACCTTGAGAGATGGCCTTGGAAGAGAGCAACTGAGTCTGAAGAGACCCTCTCATATGAACAAACTTGATCCTCCTGCCAGTGCTGCGGCACTGACTCACCTGGGTTCCTCGAACTCACAGTCACTATGCTTGGACACTTAGATGGGATGACACCGCTGCAAGTTCTTTGTTGTAACACAGCCATCTGATATGAATGTTACACTGTAATGTTTTTTGTTTCTTCTTTTCTGGTGAACAGAAAATCTTAAAAAATAAAGCATTTAAAAAAAAAAAGATGTTTTCAAGGATTTCATGCCGTAGGTCAGTGTCTTCATCCTCAACAATGTCACTTTGCGGACACATGACAGTAACATCACCCTGAGGTCCCCCCTGCAAAAGTCTGGAAAAACGCTATATTTCTTTGCAGGGCAATGTTGTGAAGCATCCTATGGAGCACAACAATCTGACTCCTCCAGTCTTTTCTAGACACCTGAACCAGGCTTCCAGTAGCACAAAAACATGATTCATATGACCCCTTGTTCACACATGAGCCTAATTGAAAAGGGCTTCTCCTAGCGTTTTAAGTTCCTTAGAGGTAGCAAATGCCAATTACAACTCAGAAACCTTGAGTCCCCATTAAAACATAATCATAAGCACCAGATACGTGAACTGATGTTTTGCCGGATTCATAATAACAATAGAAATGGCTTAAATGTAGTGGGTTCGACTTCCCAAGAAGCTATTCCCTCCTTGGTGCAAGGCCTGTCATCTATTGTAGTATGGAGCTGTTGCATAGCACCAGAGAGCCATGAGGAGAAATTGAAAATGTTGCACTGACACTTGGGATGCAGAGATCTGCAATGCAACCCACCTGCATATTGATGGAATGGAAATGCCTTCTACTGGGGTACTTTTGCTCCTAGACATGAGGTTTGTTTCTACATAACAAGGGAACCTGAGAGTCGCTAGGGGGCTTGGGTAAACGCTGTAATACAAAACAATGGCCCCTAGACATATAAATGCATCAAACTATGCTTTCAACTAAATGGTTATTTATTCCGAACAATAATCTATAACATGTTTCTTTATAAAAGCAGTGCAGCCAAGAATGGGGCATTCTATTCTTGTTTTTAGATACACATGTTTGATCATTATTGTCACATCTGTGTATCACCAGTGAGAGAACACCGAGCACATTTTTCACTCACACCCAAATGCTTTTATAAAGCAACATTTTCTTAATTATTGTTTGGAATAGATAACATTTTGGTTGGTAGCATTGTTACCCACTCATGAGGTGCCACCAATGCAAGTTAAGTTCCATCTACAGCACCTACCACATGTTGTATGCCTGTCAATCCATAGAACTCTGTCTTGATACTGTTCAGTGTAGCTTCATTTGTAGACAATTGTACACAGTCATTCATGTCTCTGAGCAGAATATCCAGGACCTAGTTGAGGATAGCAGAAAACGTTGGCTGAGACATTCGATTAGATTCACCCATTGTATAATGGAATGATCCAGTAACACAGACATAGGCCCTCATTTTGACATCGGCGGTAAAAACCGCCTACAGCCACGGCCGCCAAAAGATGATCTCCGTGGCTTCCAGCAGTGCCCATATTATGACCACAGCCGGATTTCCGCCACAAGAAGGGAGGAAATCTGACTGTGGCCATACTGGCGGATTGCGGTAAGGTGGTGCTGCTACCACCAGCAGCGCCATGCCAGTAGACCGCCGCCAGCCGTATTATGACAAATAATATGGCCTGGCGGTGTTCTGCTGGTGGGCGCTCCTGGCAGTAGCAGCGCCCCATCCCATCTCGTGCCAGAAGACCACCTGGATCCAGGTAAGTCAGGTCTCCGACAGGGGAGGGGGTGTTGTGTGTGTGTGTGGGTGTATGCGTGAATGCGGGTGTGTGTTTAGTGGTGATTGCGTGCATGAATGTATTATAGTGTGAGTGCGTGAATGTATTGTAGTGTGAGTGCGTGAATGTATGGAAGTGTGAGAGCGTTTATGTATTGAAATCACATTGGATGTGTGTGTGAATGGAAGAATGCATACGTGTATGTATGTGTGAATGAGTGTGTGTATGTGAAAGGGGGGGTGTGGATGGAGGGGGTGTTTGGAGAGATGGGGGGCCTCCTATCAGTGATGGGGAAGTAATTTCCTGTCACTTGTAGGGCCTACCACCATGGTTTTCGTGGCATTAGGAACGGCACCAAAACCATGGCTGTAGGCGGGGTCATACTCCCACAGACGGCACAATGGCGGCTGCCGGGCTGGAGATGGTGATCTCCAGCCCGGCGGCTGCTACCGCCATGGAGGTCGGAATGTCATAATGTGGCGGTTAGGACCGCCAGCCTGTTAGAGGTACTACTGCCACATTAACGCCAACCGCCAGGGTCATAATGACCGCCAAATCTTCACTATGTGTGGGATGGCAGTCTTAATTCTGAAGTCACAAAAATGTTCTGATTAGACATACTCTTCCAATGCCTATTGCAGTTCAGCCTGTAATTCTTATTGATGTATATTTCCTTCATGGTCTATTGATCCAGATGTGGCCTGTACACACGTTCATTTTGTTGATGTGTCCTCCATCTTGCCAGGAGTGGATGCTTTACATATCTACAAAATATAAGTGCAATACCTAAATGAGAAAGCTATATACTTGTTAGATGGACACGTTTGTAGAAATATACATTTTGCAAAATGTATTAATGCAGACACATATAACATGGCTACGGAGTGAGTAATGTTGATGTTATTTACACACACAAAAATACAATATGCAATAGACACAATTATATATATTTTTTGCTAATTATCTTCAAAATATCCTATACAAACATACTCAAACCTTATTTTTTTTTTAAATTTAAATTACATTTTTATGGAATTAAACATTCCTATTTTTGCATTTCAATATTTAAACATGCTTATAAAAAATAAAATGTATGTTTACACGTGTTTTACCATTTAAATGTACTTTTTATTATTTTTAAATAAATCCTTCAAACTTGACAGAAATTACACTGTGGACTGTTTAAACCTATTGATTGTAATAGGGAGATTGTAATTGCTGTTGACGGAAGTAACAGAAAAGAGATGCTTCCATCAATGACATACTACCAGAATGCCACATTGTAAGGCTTACCCTATGCTTACAATGTTGTTCATTTAGACAAAGATGGTGGCTACCCGACTTATCCGTCATGGACGACAGTTTAATAAGTCAATGTGGACCTTACCTTCTCCGCTGAACTTAGGCTCTCATTGAATAAAAGGCTGCTTGATTTATGGAATCAGTTATCCACAGTGTGAGTATACTTTGATGGGAAATCTTTCACACTGATGTTCACGTTTTTCTATGCTATGAGCTCACTTGCCTCCTAACAACTATCAGGACAGGACCTCCTACACTGTTGCTGATCTACCTTTTCTGCTTAGACCTGCCATGGCTGAAGGATCTGGAGAGGGCTTCCAGCTTGACTTGGAGTTGGAAAATCTAGCAGAAGGGGTCCTGACCAACTACATCCAGCTATATGGTCAGGCAGGTGTTACAATTGAAAGTATTTATATTTTTCATTATTCTATTAAAATGTTTAAAAAATGATCAGAATTATAACATGACTTTAATGTTATGGATGTCTAGCTCCATGTAGCTAATGTATCATGGGCCCTCTAGTCCACCCTTTGGGCTTGGCACATAAGATACATTACCTAAATGTGTTTCTGAACCCTGTATCATCATTAGTGCAGGCATTTGTTTTTTGGGACACTTCCGGTACGGATACCTAGATCTTTTTTACGGCACTCAGTGCTCTACTAGGACCCTTCATTTGGGCTAGAGTCGCAGACAGGCGGCTCTTACTACACTGCAATGCCCAACCTCTCAGGGAAGACTGGCAGCTCCAGATCTGAATCAGTGGCTCAACTCCAATGGTATGCCCAGTGGATGACAGGCAGACAATCTCCAGGTAAGGAAATTGGCCAATTGTTCCCAACCGTGGGAGACCTTGTAAAAACAGTGTTGAGAATATGCAGTACTCCAGCGACTGGCCTGAGGGAGTTCCTGGTCATTCGGAAGTGTTGGGCCTGCAGTTTGGAAAAACACATACTCGGATTCCTTACTCCCTGGACTCACAGGCTGACATCGCTACCACATAGGGGAGACTGGGGCGGCCTCTGGAAGTGGGTGATTGCTAGAGTGGACAGGGTGGGGCAGCTGTTCCGTGAGTCGTTCCTTCTTCCTTCTGATGACTTTCGAACGGACTTCAACTTTCCTCAGGGTCATTTTCTGCTCCATGGATCAGTGATGGCAGCCCTCTGCCGGCACTGGAAATTGGGAGACACTGAACCTCAAGTTCAGCTCTGCTGTCGATATGTAGCACTATCAGTTGGCACTTAGAAGGCTGTCACATGCCTACATAGTTCACTACAGGCAGACACATTGCACCCACTCGATACCCTGAGGTCCCGCTGGGAGGCAAATTTGGGAATTCCCATCACGGAAAAGGCTTGGGAGACTATACTAAAACAAATCCCCGAGATCTCTAGGAATGCACGCTTTAAACTGATCCGCTTCTACATATTATGCAGGGCCTACCTTACCCCGGATAGAATTTGCAAATACTTTGAGGTGGCTGACATCTCCTGCCGTAGGTGCGGGTAAGTGGGTGCTAACTTTTTACATATGACTTGGGCTTGCCCTCACTTAAGCACATACTGGGTGGTGGTTACATAGACAATAGCCGAATGGATCGACAGAGATGTCCGCACTACCGCAGGTCTTTGTCTACTTCACTGGTCCCAGCACATCTAGAGTGACCAGGAAATTCCAGGACTTAGCATTGATATTGGCCAAACATGAACTCACCTGTTACTGGAAAGATTTGAGGCACCTGCACCTCTTGACGTAGCATAAGGACTTTGAGAAGTGGGTGGGCTGCAATGTGACCCTATTGTTTCGTGAGGCATGTCAGGGAGTTTGGAAGCTGGGGATCGCCCATGCATGGGAAGCATTTGTCAACAATTTGAAGACCCCAGACCCGCCTTCACTGAGGAGTTCACCTGCACTCTCGCCTCCTAGTGCGCCCTCGCCACAACCATTACCTAAAGCTAACCCAGTGGCCACCTTCTTCCCAATCTGGTGCCCTGGCACTGCTAACTTGCCCCCTGCTTCCACTTGTGGTGGCTTACATGTATTCTTCACTTACAAGGCTCTTCATTTAGAGTTTATTACCATTGATACTAGGCTGTGATGCCCTGACTCAGAAAGAGTGAGGGGTGGGACAAGGGAACAAAGAAGGATATCTTCATGATATTAAGAATTGTCAATTCTGGCTTGCAGTGACACACATTTCCCTAACTTTGCTATTTTCAGCTTTTATGTTATCTAATAACCAATAAAATGTGTTTAGAAAAAACAAAATCAGTGCAGGCATTTTTTCTCTATTAAGTTGAACTAACAACTGTGCCAACACAGTGCTCTGGGCAACCACCCAGCTTGCCCATGCGAGTTATAAGTTCGACCACAGTGTAATAGATATTAAATGTATATGCTTTATTCCACCAGGGACACTGCTTTGGGCATGAATCGAGATAGGCAGAAAGGTACCTGTCATAATTGTGGAAAAGCCATCCATCATATCACAAGTTCATATTATATCTAAGATATTTGTAGATGTCTCACAGTATATTAGAGGATATTCAACACATTTTGACTGAGTAACTCATCTACCAAACTCAAAAAGTGGCAGCACTGATTTGTCTGGCCCTTGCAGGATACAGAGGCACATGTGTGGTGAAGTATCCTGTGTGCAAAACTTTGAATCAGACCCCCTGTTGGCTATTTTTAGGGTCAGCTTTTGGCATCAGCAGTCTGGGGATGACAACATTCAGAGGGGTGCATTTATGTGCCCATATTGTGGTCCAAAGCGTTACAGAATGTATTCTAGAAGTACTTAATTGTGGCCCAAAGAGCATTACTTGATGTACACTAAAATGTGTTAAGCATGGTATACTTCATCTAGCTCATGATACTATGAGCCTGATTCACAAAGAGCCTCCACAGTAGTAACAGAGGCTCCCCAGATGTGGCAGAATCTCCGCACTGCAGTTCTCATTGTGGAGATTCCACCACAACTAAGGAGATTTTGCCACAATGGCAGAGCCTCCGCCATGACTCCAGAGGCTCGGGCCCTAAAGTCTGCAAAGTCGGTATTGGGCATGTAAGATATATCTGTGAATGGAAAGTCAGCATGGATTCTGTTGCTGTAAAGATCAAGGTCCACCCAAATCAAAATAGATTATGCATATTATCTACTATATGAGCAGGGGTCACCATCATGTTTGTCATTGAGCACCCAATCTATAAAAAAAATCAATATGTAGTCCTGCATTAGTGTGTATTCTTCTACAGGTTCTGATGTATTTTAAAGCATTAAAAGCAATATCTATATGTTTGCGGATATGAAATCCTTCATACAGTTAAAGGAGATTCTGCCAAGCAGATTGCTACTGCATCCATCATCTGTTCTTTTTGCTTTTGTTGCCCTAAGTAGGAAGGGTATGCCCAAATGTGGGTACCGTGCTCACTGCACCACTGGATTCAAGCCAGCCTGGCTGATGAGCAGTGATACCCCAAATCCGGTCCCAGGATGCTTGATTCGGGTCCAGAGAGGACCTAATCTGGCAGTTTGGGCTAGACTGTTCCTGTGGAGAATTGCATATGGCTGGGTCCAAACTGGGGTGGTGTGGTGGGCAAAAAAGATGGATTAAAACCACCTCCAGTCTCTGTGACTGGAGGGGAATCTTTTCATTGTTCAGCATTCCATCAATCATCTGTTCTTTTGGCTTTTGTCACCCTAAGTGGGAAGGATATACCCAGACGTGGTTCCCGTAGTTTCGGATTCATGGGAGGACCTGTCATGACTTTTCGGGCTGGACTGTTCCCATGGGGAGCAGTGTCAAGACTGGTTTGCATATGGCTGGGTCCAATCTGGGGTGTTGTGGTAGGCAAAAAGATGATGGATTAAAGCCAGATCTCTGTGACTGAGGATGAATGTTTGCATTGTTCAGCATTCTTTCCATCATCTGTTCTTTTTGCTTTTATCACTTTAAGTAGGAAGGGTATTCCCAGGCGTGAGTCCTGTGCTCACTGCACCACTAAATTCAAGCTAGCCTGGCTGTTGAGGGGTGATACCCCGAAACCGGTGCCAGGATGCTTGTTTTGGGTCCAGGGAAGACCTGACCTGGCAGTTCGAGTTGAACTGTTCCCATGGTGAGCAGGGTCAAGACTGATTTGCAATATGGCTGGGTCTAAACTGGGGTGACGTGGTGGTCCAAAAAATAATGGATTAAATCAAGATCTCTGCAACTGGGGGTGAATATCTGCATTGTTCAGCATTCCATCCATCATCTGTTCTTTTTACTCGGTTTCAGCACTGCTGCTAACATGAGACTGAGGCAAATGAATTACAATATGTATGCTCATCACAAAATAGTAAGTTAGTTCCCTTCATTATTTCATGGATTAGGAAAATACAATTGCATATGTTGCTCAGAGACACAGAAGAATTGCATTTCATTTACAAGAAGGTGTTGAAAAGTAACTCAAATCACTACTTAAGCATTATATTATTGAGTGTTCTACTGGTCTGATGCCATGCATTTCTCCCATAGTGGTAGTGCCCAAAGGGGACAGTGAAGGAGATGCACCCATCTGCGTAGGCATGTGTCAAGCGAACAAGGCAACTGAAATAGAATGACATCAAGGTCTGCACATTGCTGATATGATAACACAATTGAACGGTGCAAAAGTCTTATCTCACCTTGATTTAAACAAACAATATCATCAGTTAGAACTCAAAGAGAATTGCAGGTATACTACAACTTTTTTTACATGTATTGGTCTATTTCTATACAAAAGACTAAGGCCCTCATCATGACATTGGTGGTAAATCCTGCTTACCGCTGCCAATATACAGTCACGGAGGCGAACATCCGTTTGCCATATTATGACACACACACACACCAAATCGACAGAATACTGCCACAAACACATATCTGCCGGACCAAAGGTCAGTATTAAACTGTCAGTACAAACACCTATACCGTTATACCAACAAAACAACACCTCCACATTATGACCCACGAATCACCACAGTGGACATTCAACGGTGGTAAACCATTGGCGGTACACACCGGCACGGTCTGAATGGCCACCCAAATATAAGACAACACAACATTGGCAAAAACAAAAAACACACACCTGTGCCTGATACACACACCACACACACCCACCCACAACACTATAAAACAATCACCCAAATTACCCACAACCCTTTACAAACACAAAAAATAGCCAAGAGATCGCCACGTAAATCATAGACACAACTACACGCGCCACAAACACCCATTCATCCATCACTCAGCCCCACCCCCCCACATTACTCAACACCCACTGCACAACACACACCACACAACGCCCATGTCCTCACAAAGGCGCCCTCGTTTCACTGATGAGGAGTTGCGGGTCATGGTGGAGAAAATAGTCAGGGTCGAGTCACAGCTGTTTGGAGCCCAGGTACAGCAAATTTCCATTGCAAGGAAGATGGAACTATGGCAGAGAATTGTGGACTGGGTGAATGCCGTGGGACAGCATCCAAGAACAAGGGACAACATCAGGAAGAGGTGGAACAACCTACGGGGGAAGGTACGTTCCATAGCATCAAGGCACCAGCTCACCATCCAGAGGACCGGCGGTGGACCCCCACCTCCTCCCAAATAGCTAACAGCATGGGAGGAGCAAGTCTTGGCAATACTGCTTCCTGAGGGACTCACTGGAGTTGCCAGAGGACTGGAAACTGGTGATTCAATATTTACTACCTATCCCCCCAAATACCTGCATGCCACCACCACCCCTCACCCTGACACCCATCACTCTACTCAATTCCCCCCACTGTGCACCACCACAATATACTAACCTGAATGCCAAGCCCTGCATGCCATACCCACTGCACGAACATCCCTTCCAGCCGTGCATGTACACACCCCATCAATGCATCTGGAACCTGCCATGGCCTGTGTGACAGGAGAAAGGGCCCCTGCCTTCTCTTCAGTGGTGGATGGGGACCTACCCCTGTATGGACAGCTGTATGGGCCTCCAGACCAACAGGTGAATAAACCATGGGGACGATGCATGCAACAACGTTGCATGGAGATGTGTGTGTGCTGGCAGTGTGTGATTTGGGTGGGGGGGTATGGCTGGTGATAGTGTACATGCAGGGCTCTGGGTGATGTGTGTGCCATTTGAGGGGGAATGGTATTTGTGGGCCATATTTGTGACAGGCTAGATTATTTGGTTAATGGTGTCCTCCTGTCTGTGTTTCCTCTGCAGGTCAGCACCCATCAGAAGAAGGGCTTGTGGCATGCCATCGCCAAGGACATGTGGACCCTGGGGGTCTATAGCAGGTGGAGCACCCACTGCAGGAAACGGTGGAAAGACCTGAGACGCTGGGCCCGGAAGACCGCAAAGGTCCAGCTGGGGATGGCCTCCCAACAAGGGAGGTGACCCCTTTGGAACCTGACCCCCTGTCAACACCAGGGCAGTGCGCGCTCTATTGGCAACTAGAATGCAAAAACCCAGCACTCTCAAAACAATGTAATTTATGCATTGTGCTGATATGTTGTTGTTTAACCTTTTGCATTGCAGGGTTCAATCCTGAAGACTTATTTTTAATGTGCTTACAAATGCTGTTCATCTGCAATGTATTGCTGCAGGCTTTCAGAGTGTGTTAGGGTGTGTTCCCTTTTCAGGTCCTTCTAGAGACTTTCCCTGCAACATTCCTGGGTGTGGTTGTGGGCTGGGCCAAGACTCTATAAAAAGAATCCAGCCCAGCTCCAAGTGCTCACTATTCAGAGGTCCCGGTGCAGAGCAGCAGCTACTTCCTGAGCTCCTGTCCCTGTGGCCTAGTTGATCTTCCAGACATCTGACTTTCATTCTTCATTTGGAGATCCTTGTTCTGGGCGGTAAGACGGTGGTTGGGCTGGCCTCCCGACGCTGTTATCGAGAACTCTCATGTTCTTGGGCCTAATTCTTTTATGATTTGACAGAGTACTTTCCGCGTGTGAAATATGCGCTTGAGTGTTTGTGACATTTGCAGGGTGACTTGCGAATCGGCAAGACGCACAATTCGTTTCATGATAATTTAATCTTGTTATTCATTGCACGCTACCATTTCTTGACATTTGCATGGTGGCTTAAGAATCGTCAAGACGCGCGATTCGTTTTATGATGTGTTAACTTTGTTGTTCATTGCGCGCTACCATTTCTTGACATTTACATGGTGGCTTAAGAATCGGCAAAAGACGTGCGATTCGTTTCATTGTACTTTGATCTTGATATTCATTGTGAGCTGCTATTTCTTGGCATTTACATCGTGGTTTACGAATCGGCAAGACGCACGATTCGTTTAATGATGATTTGACTTTGATATTCATTGCGTACTACCATTTCTTGGCATTTTACATGGTGACACTCGAATCGGCAAGACGCACGATTCTCTCCTCAAGTTTAATTCATGTTGTTTATTGTATACCACTATTCTAAGATATTTATCATGTAATATTCGAGTTGACAAGTTATGTGATTTGTTTTCTTGAATCCATATTGTGTTATTCATGGTGCCCAATCCTTTTATGGTGTTTACTATATATATATATAAATCTACAATATGCGCAATTTGTGTACACAGAAGATCAGAGTTTCTAGATGCAATATTGTATAGTCCTAGTATGCATTCTCAAAAAAGGATTTATATGACTGGTTTAAAATTTAGTCAGAATGTTTTTCTGATTCTCATGTAAAGGAAAGTACTTGAATAATCCAATAATCAATAATCCATCATTTAATCCATCTTGATTCCCTTACAGGTATCCAGCCATCTTGAAACTTAGTCATTTTAAACTTAATTCTTAGATTGTTCATGTTTTCAGAATGACTTTGCTTAGAATCATAGTCTAGTATTGATTTCAGGAGATATAATTTTCATATTGTGTGTTCTAACCTTTTTCTTACTACAGGTCTCCTTCCCAGCTGTTTCCCTTCCTAATCCCCTCTTCCCCTCTTGAACTCTCTTAGCCTCTGTGATTTATCTATCAGAGTCTTGGAGCTGTTCAATGGTGGACGTGTTGGGAACGTGCGCAGACCCCGAGGATCTGATGACTCTGACACCCCCCTGACGGCCCACATACTGGTGTGGCCTACCCATAGCTGGATGGGCACTTGAGGGCAGCACAGCAGCCACAAAGGGGTGAGTACAGTGTGTGTAACACCCATCTTTGTTGCCTGGCATAGGATGCTGGTGGTAGCTTTCAGTAAGTGGGTACTCCTTCATGCGAGCTCGTACATTGCTGCGTGGTCCAGCTCAGGGTAAATGGGTGAATGGCAAAATCTTGTTAGCTAGCCAGGTGGCATTCCATGTCAGACAGGGCTTAGTAGGTCCCAGGAGGGGTGCAGATGGCGGTGGTTGGCTCTCATCTTGCTGTGGCACCTAACCAATGGAATGCCACTGCGGCACATGGTGCTCAATCTTGATCCCTGTTTGTGATGGTACTATGTATGCCATCTGTGGTGTTGGTGTTGTAATTGACCCAGTGCTCACTTTCTCTCTCCCCCTATTTTCTTCTGTCCATCTCTGCATTAGCATCATCTTGTGGAGGAGCAGGGGCACCGGCGAGTGAGGGAGCTGCAGCCTACGGCACCCAGGAGGCAGAGTCTACCGACACCAAGGGGACCAGTGGGACAGACGAGCGAGGGGAGCGCCAGGGCGGGGACAGGAGGTGACAACACTGACTCTGATTCCTCCTCTGATGGGAGCTCCCTGGTGGTGGCGGACACCTCTAGAACCACCCCAGCAACAGGTACAGCCAACACCACCATACCAGCACCGCCCTCCCATTAGCCCCCCACCGAGTTGCCCATGCCCGCTCACCCAGGAGGGTGGACATCTCCCTCGCCCCAGGCACCTCAGGCCCTGCCCCAGTCAGCCCTGCTGCCCTCAGTGGGGAGGCTATTGACCTCCTGAGATCCATCTCTGTAGGGCAGTCAACCACAGTGAATGACATCAAGGGGCTGGCATCCCAGATGCAGCAATGCAATGCCTACCTGGAGGGCATCCACAGTGGGTTGGCGGCCCTACAGAGATAATTTCAGTCTCTGGCCTCCTCTCTGATGGCAGCCAATGTCCCTGGTCCTACCATCCCCCCTCCAACTACCCCTTCCTAGTCTCCTCAACCCCAACCTATCCCTTGCACACAAACAGACAAGCATGCACACAAAACATCACACAAGACAAACACAGGCAGCAAACTTCAAGCCACAAGCACTCACGCAAACAACATACAGTTGCACACACAACAACATCCACTGCCTCCACTGTCTCCCCCTCCTCATCCTCCTGCTCCCTCACCGTCACATCCGCACTCACACCTGCAGGCACTGCAACAACAGCCACCACCACCATCACCACATCAAGCAGCACACCCACCTCACTTGCAGATACCTCCACAACATACATCTGCACGTCCTGTTTGTCCTCTCCCACAGTCTGCCCCCTCCTAAGAGACACAAACGCTTGCACTCAGACACCCAACAGCCATCCACTTCATACATGCACACTGTTCATGCACCTGCACCCAAGTCCAGCAGACGTACACCTCCTACAATCACTCCCTCTACCTCCACTCCCATCCCTCCTCCCAAATCCCACCCCAATGTCCCTAAGAAGCTTTTCCTTGCCCATCTTGACCACTTCCCTCCCCCTCCACCTTCCGTCCTGTCCGTAAGAGCAGGGTCCCAACCACCCAGCCCAGCACCCCAGCAAAACAGACTGCCACTGCTCCCACCAAAACATCACCTGCTGGCACAAAGGGGCCCTGAGTGTGACAGCAGACACTCCTAGCAAGTCCACACCTCTGCCTCAGAAAGAGAGGACTAGGGTGGCGAAACCTAAGGGACAGAGGACGGGGTCAGTGGAGGCACCTCCTAGACCTGGAGGCTAGGACACAAGTCACATGAAAAAGGCCAAGGGGGCCTGTCACAAGAGGGAACACAAGAATCCCCCTCCACCACCAAAGAAAGCCAACGATCTCCCTCCACCACCAAAGAAGGCCAAGGAGCCCCCTACACCAGCAGATGGCAAGGAGCCCCCACAAACAACAGAGGGCAAGGAGCCTCCACAACCAACAGAGGAACCCAAGGAGCCCTCACAACCAGCAGTGGAACCCAAAGAGCCCCCTCCACCAGCAGAGGGCAAGGAACCCCCACAACCAGCAGTGGAACCCAAAGAGCCCACTCCACCACCAGAGGGCAAAGAGCCCCCTCCACCAGCTGAGGGCAAGGAGCCCCCATAACCAGCAGAGGAAGCAAAGGAGCTCCCACAACCAGCAGTGGAAGCCAAAGGGCCCCCTCCACCAGCAGTGGAACCCAAAGAACCCCCTCCACCAGCTGAGGGCATGTAGTCCACCTCCAGAGACTGTTGGGCAAGGAGCCCCCTCCAGAACCAGTGGGCATGTTAACCGCTTCCAGAGACTGTGGCTTTTCACTCCCCTCCAGAGTCTGTTGGGCAAGAAGCCCCCTCCAGAACCAGTGGGCATGTTACCCACTCCCGAGACTGTAGCCTTTCGTTCCCCTAAAGAGACCGTTGGACAAGGATCCCCCTCCAGAACCAGTGGGCATGTTACCCACTCCAGAGACTGTGGCCTTTCACTCCCCTCCAGAGACTGTTGGGGAAGGAGCCCCTTCCAGAACCAGTGGGCATGTTATCCACTCCAGAGACTGTGGCCTTTCACTCCCCTTCAGAGACTGTTGGGAAAGGAGCCCCCTCCAGAAGCAGTGAGCATGTTACCCACTCAAGCTGAGGTGCCCCCACCCCCGTCTTCCCCCTGAGGTGCCTGCCCATTTCCAACATGATGCCCCTGAACAGTGGAGTCCGGAAGTTGTCATGAGGCAAGATGGGCCTTGGACTATGACCTGTGGCCATGTAGCCCTTTGGTACTTTGGACTGGCCATTGGCCCAGCCTGGACGTTGACGCCTGCATTTTCATGTCATGATTCATTATGGTGGCTGTTGGCAGCAAATTATAGTGTTCGTACTTCAGAGTTGTTGTCCTTGTATTATTTGCTAGTGGGTCATGTGACAGTCGTTTTACTCTTCAGCCAGTTCTGTGTATTGTGTGTGTGTGAATGGTGTGTGTTGTGCATGTGTGTGAGTCACTCTCCTTTTCCGCCCTCCCTTCTGTGCTATGCGGCTGTACTTCGACGGTGCTCCAGGACGGCCATTGCGTGGTAGAGAACCAGGAAGACTTGGAGTTCCGGTTCCATGGCGGCCACGGAGTCCTCTGTGTCCCTGATGGTGAGTCTTTCGTTTTCTGTACTGTGTTTCTGCCAGGCTTTTGATGGTGTTGGTACCGCCCCGGAAATCCTGGCAGTTTACTATGTCATAATATGGTGGGCGGTACCTTGACTTCCGCCTGGCTGTAGGTGACTACCGCCATGGTCAGTGGTGTTAACGCCCTGGCGGTTAGTATGGTACATTGGCTGTCTATGGGAGGTATCACTGCCATGGTCATTATTTGGCGGTAGTTACCGCCAGGCTGTTGGCGGTATTTCCGCCACTTCAACAGTCACCGCCAATGTCATGATGACCACCTAAGTTTTGGGGTGTCATTAGCTGCAGCCAACCCCAATTCAATCCACCACACCCAAGCCATATCACTCCAATCCAAACCACCCACCCCAATCCATGTTAATCCCCCACTCCAATCCACCCCATCTCATCCACCTAACCCAATCCAAACCACACCACTCCAATACAATCTGCCCCACTCTAATCCAAAAGAATCTACTGCACTCGAGCCTGCCCACTGCACTTCAATCCAAACCAATCTGCCCCACTCCAATCTGCCCAACTGCAATCCAAAACAATCTGCCACACTCCATTCCAAACCAATCTGCCCCACTCCACTCAACTGCAATTCTCCTTCCAGAGTGGGACATCGTCTGCATCCCTCAGGAACTCTTTACCGACACCAAGGCTGCAGTGCTGACCTTCTTCACTTCACCATGAACCAACTCCGGCATCCACAGCTGGGTGGGTAGTAGCTCCTACTCCTCCTGGACTCTTCTATGACTTCTGGACTTGGCCCCCTTTTTCCACAGGTCTTCCTCTTTAGGAACCCACTGATGGTTTCTTGCAGTCTTGTCTGGGTGTTGAATTTTCTTATTTTCCTTCCTTTTGGGTGGTTTGGGGAAAATCTAGTAATTTACTCCTTTCTTCCTGGTTGCTAGGGGGCACTGTGGTACTTACATGTGGGTTTTCCTAGTACCCCCAGCGTCCCTCTACACATTCCAAAGCATTCTTCCCCACACCAGTCTGCCCCATTCAATTCCAAAACAATATGCTCCACTCCAATCTGCCCCACTCCAGTCCGCCACACTCCAATCAAAAACACTACACCCAACTCCAATCCAAAACAATATGCCCCACTCACATCTACCCCACTCCAGTCTGCCCCACTGCAGTCCAAAACAGTCTTGCCTACTCTAATCCAAAACAATCTGCCCCCCTTCAATCTGCCCAACTGCAATCCAAAACAATCTGCCCCACTCCAATCCAAAACAATCTGCTCCACTCCAATCTGCCCCACTCCAATACAAGAAAATGTGCCCCACTCCAATCCGCCCCACTGCAATCCAAAACAATCTGCCCCACTTCAGCCCACCTCACTCCATTCTGCCCCACTTTAATCTAAAACAATCTGCCCCACTCCAATCTGCCCAACTCCCATCTGCCTTACTCCAATCCAAAACAATCTGTCTCATTCGAATCTGCCCCACTCCAGTCTGTCCCATTCCATTCCAAAACAATATGCTCCATGCCAATCCGCCCCACTCCAGTCTGCCGCACTCCAATCGAAAACACTACACCCCACTCCAATCCAAAACAATATGCCCCACTCCCATCTACCTCACTCCAACCTGCCCCACTCCAATTCAAAACAATCTGCCCCAATTCAAATTAATCTGCCCTATGCCAATCTGCCCCACAGCAATCCAAAACAGTCTTCCCCACTCCAATGCAAAAGAATCTGCCCCAATCTGAAACCGTCTGCCACAGTGCAGTCTGCTGCACTCCAATCCATAATAATCTGCCCCACTCCAATTTGCCCCAGTACTTCCAAACCAATCTGCCCCACTCCAATCCAAAACAATCTGCCCCAGTACAATCTGCCCCACTCCAATCCAAAACAATGCACCCATTCCAATCAAATTCACCTCATCCCAGTCCAATCCACCCCACTCATCCTAATTCACCCCAATCCAACCCACTCTACTCCCATCCAATCCACCTCACTCCAATCCACCCTAATACAATCTGCCCCACAACAATCCACCCCACTCCAGTCTACCTATTCCAATCCGCCACACTCCAATCTGCCCCACTCCAATCCAAAACAGTCTGCCCCACTCCAATCCAAAACAATCTACCCCACTTTAATTCAAAACAACCTGTCCCTCGTCAACCGGCAGCACTCCACCCTGCCCCACTCCAATCCCAAAGAACCCACTACAATCCAAAACACTCTTCACAACTCCAATCCAGTCCACTTTACCTCAATCCAGTCCACCCCACGCAATCCTAATTCACCTTACCACAATCCACCGCAATCCAATCGAGTCCACCCCACACCATTCTAATCCACTTCACTCCAATACAACCCACCACAATCCATCCTAAGCAAAGCTACCGTACTCCAATCCAGTACACCTCACCTAAATCCAATCAACTCCACTACAGTCCAATCCACCCTAATCCACTCCAGTCTTGTAGGAAAGTACCCCCTTTCTTGGCATGGTTACCCCCATTTACTGCCTGTTGTCAGAGTGTTTGACTGTGTTCACTGGGATCCTGCTAACCTGGACCCCAGTGATTATACTCTCACCCTTCTAACCTGGTAACTTGTACCATTGTCTCCCCACATTTGACATACTGGTGCCCCCATGTAAGTCCCTAGTATATGGTACCCAGGTACCCAGGACATTGTGGTACCAGGGGATCCCCATGGGCTGCAGCACGTATTATGCCACCCATGGGGAGCCCATGCAAAGAGTTCTGCAGGACTGCCACTGCAGCCTGCATGAAAGGGTGCATGCACCCTTTTTCATCATAGGTCACTGCACCAGGTCACTGAAAGTCACCGCCATGGCAGGCCCTCCTAGCCCAGAGGGCAGGGTGCAAGTACCTGTGTGAGAGGTCACCCCTACACTAGAAGAGCTAGAAGAGGTGCCCCCACGAACTCGAGTGCCATTTTCAGGGACTTTGTGAGTGTGGGGACGCCATTTTATGCGTGTACTGGACATAGGTCACTACCTATGTCCAGCTACATAATGGTTACTCCGAACCTAGGCATGTTTGGCATCAAACATGTTGGGATCATACCCCAGTACTGTTGCCAGTGTTGGAAGTATGATTCCATGCATTCTCAGGACTCCTTAGAGGAACCCCCAGCATTCCTCTTACCAGCCTTCTAGGGTCTTCCAGGTGCCTAAGCTGCTACCACCACTCAGGTTTCTGCCCTCATGCTGCTTGAACAACTCAAGCCCAGGGAGGCAGAACAAAGGATTTCCTTTGGGAGAGGGGGGTAACAACCTCTCCCTTTGGGAATAGGTGTTACATAGCTTGGGAGGGGAAGCCTCCTCAAGCCACTGGTATGCTTTGAAGGGTACATTTGGTGGCCTATATGCATTAACCAGCCTACACCAGTTCAGGGACCTCCGGTCCCTGCTCTGGTGCAAAACTGGACGATGGAAAGGGGAGTGACCACTTCCCCTGTTCATGCCCAGAGCTCCTCCAGAGGGTCCCTGGGTTCTGCCATCTTGAATCCAAGGTTGGCAGGTACCTCTGGGAGCATCTGAGTGGCCAGGCCAGGCAGGTGACATCAGAGCCCCCTCCTTATAGGTAGTCACTTGGCTAGGTGACCAATCCCCCTTTCAGGGCTCTTTAGGGTCTCTCTCTTGGGTGGGTCCTCAGATTCGGCTTGCAAGATTCCAGCAGGACTCCCCTGCAACCTTCCTTCGACTTCTAGCCACTAGAAACGTGACTGGACCCTCCAGGAACCGACAATCTGCATCCATGAGGAAAACTCTTCTTGCAGCATTCTTTCCATGGCTCCTTCCAGCTTCTGCAACATTTCCCTGTCTGTGCTTCCTCTGAGGTTGGCAAGTCTGCATGAGAAGGAAGAAGGAATCTCCCTTGGAGCAGAGTCACTCCCCTGCATCCGCAGGCATCAACTGCAATGATGACCGGCTGCATGGATCTCCTCTCATCCTGAACTGCGTGGATTCTGCATCATTGGTGGTGGTCCGGAGTAATCGTCTTGGTCCTTTCTGCCAGCTGACCAACTTTGGTGGAGGTAAGCCCTTGCCTTCCTAAGCAGGACAGTACCCCCTTGCACTGTGTCTCTTGCAGCTGCCAAGGCTTGTTTGCATCTTCTCCAAGGTATCTTTAGGATATGTGTAGCTTCAGCCCCCAGCACTCCTTCCTACAACGCACAGCCTTCTGCGTGGTTCTCCTGCAGTGTGGGACCCTTCTCCAGTTGTGCTGTGTGGGCTATTCTGCGACTCCTGTGTCCCCATCCTTTGGGACTCCTGTGGATGCTGCCTGTGCTCCTGTGGGCTCTCTGTGTTGCTGAATCCACCTGGGCCTTGCTGGTCCTCGCCAGTTCCACTTTCCGCCCACCACGACATTTGCCTTTACTCTTGCTTGTTGGTGGAATTCCTGCACCAACACTCAACTGCAATTCTCCTTCCAGCGTGTGACATCGTCTGCATCTCTCTGGAACTCTTTACCAACTCCAAGGCTGCAGTGCTGACCTTCTTCACTTCACCATCGACCAACTCCGGCATCCGCAGCTGGGTGGGTAGCAGCTCCTACTCCTCCTGGACTCTTCTATGACTTCTGGATTTGGCCCCCTTTTTCCACAGGTCTTCCTCTTCAGGAACCCACTGATGGTTTCTTGCAGTCTTGTCTGGGTGTTGTATTTTCTTATTTTCCTTCCTTTTGGGTGGTTTGGTGAAAATCTAGTAATTAACCCCTTTCCTCCTGGTTGCTAGGGGGCACTGTGGTACTTACATGTGGGGTTTCCTAGTGCCCCCAGCTTCCCTCTACACATTCCACTTACCTAGGTGGGGGTCCTGGTTCGCATTCAATTTTTTTACTATATGGTTTGGGCTCCCCCTAGGGTCACTATTGTCTAACTGCATTTGCACTGTTTTCTATCACTTTCTATGCCTATTGCTGATAACTAGTGTATATATTTGGGGTGTTACTTTCCTCTTATTGGGGGGTTGCCTCTCTAGTACGTTTTGGTATTTTGTCACTAAAATAAAGTACCTTTATTTTTGTAACACATGAGTGTTTTCTTTCATGTGTCTAAGTGCTGTGTGACTACAGTGGTATTGCATGAACTTTGCATTTCTCTTAGATAATTCTTGGCTGCTCATCCACAGCTACCTCTAGAGAGCCTGACTTCTAGACACTGCCTACACTTCACTAATAGGGGATACCTGGACCTGGTATAAGGTGTAAGTACCTTACGTACCCATCACACACCAGGCCAGATTCCTACATTGGTGGTACAGAGGTGGGATAAGCACTTGCAATTGCCTTGCCACTCTGTCACTTGGTACTTTCTACAGGAAAGACCACTTACTAGTTAGGGGTACACACTGTACCTACAATCAGGGAAGTAATCTCTTGGGTTTCGGTAAGCTAGGGGTCTAGGCATAGCCCTCGCTCCAAACTTCTTTTGGGAGACTAAGTTAGAGTAATTAGGGATCCTACACCACTCTAGCTAGCTGACATGTCTTCAGTAGAGCACACCTCGCTGGCCATGGATTCTCCCTATGGGAACCTGACCTTTCAAGAACTTAGGGAGATGTGTGCTGAGAGAAAACTGAAGGCAAGGAGAAATCTCCCTGTCATGAAGACTCTGCTTCTGGGCCTGCTCCTCCAGGATGACCAGGAACATGCTGGTAGCCAGTGGGAGGAGGAGGAGGAAGTAGACTCTGACTCTCCACTGCTAGAAAAAGAAAATGTAGCTACTGAGGTGGGTCAGGAACAACCCAGGGAGGATCAGAGAAACTCTGGGCACACCCACAGTCCTGTTAGGATCACTGTCAGTAGTGTAAAGGGGTGTCACACCAGTAGGTCGACCTTTGTCCCTAGAGGGCTGGTTGAGAGGGTGTCCAAGGGTAGAAATAGATCCTCCAATGTCCACTCTCAGATCTCCTCAGTATCTAAGGGAACCCACTATTCAACTCCAGGGGAAGATTCCCTAGACAGGGAACTCAGGCAACTGAGACTGGAGGAGGCCAAGCTGAGGCTGCAGCAGCAACAGCAAGTGCTAGATAGTGAGGCCTTGGGAGTGGAGAGAGAGGGGCAAGGGTTGGGGCTAGCACCCCATTGGAGGCAGCAACTCTAGTGCATGTAAAGTGCAAAGGGTCCCTCAGAGACAGTGGGCTGCTATTCTCTGACTCTCCTTCTCTAGACAAGGGGAGAGATAGACTTCTCACTGTCAGAGAGGAGGATGCTCACAACTATGCTATTCTGAAATCTGCACTTTTAGATGGATTTGGTCTCACCACTGAGCAATATAGAATTAAGTCCAGGGAGACCACGAAAGAGTCCTCCCAGGATTGGGTTGATTTTGTGGGCTGCTCTGTAAAAGCTTTGGACGGCTGTTACATTGCAGCAAAGTCAGTGATTATGTGGGCCTGTATAATCTAATTATAAGAAAGCATATTTTGAACTGTATATCTGACTTGTTGCACCAATACTTGGTTGACTCAGATCTGACCTCTCCTCAAGAATTGGAAAAGAAGTCAGACAAATGGGTCAGAACTAGGGTGAGGAGAAAAGCTCATACAGAGGGTGACAATAAGAAAAAGGAAGCAGGTAAGTCTCAGGACAAGGGTGTGGACAAAGATAAAAACAAAGAGTCTTCATCAGGCCCACAAAATTCCTCTGGGGGTGGGTCTAAAACGTCTCCCTCTTCCTCCCATAATAAAAAGCCTTGGTGCTATGTTTGAAGAAACAAAGGTAATAGGCCAGAAGACACCTCCTGCCATAAGAAAAGCACCAAGCCACCCACCACTACAATCCCCTAGTGCCCCTAGAAACAGTAGTAGTAGGGGTATGGTAGCAATATTTAACCCAATGGTGTATCTGGGCTCACTTTAGGAAGTGTAGTGGGGGCTGATTTAGTCAGAGAGACAACTGAGGCTGTGTTAGTCTCTGATGGGAGCATTGATCTTGCCACCCTTGCTGCATGTCCCCTTAATATGGATAAGTATGGGCAGAAGCCTTTAATAAATGGTGTTCAGGCAGAGGCCTACAGGGACACAGGTGCCAGTGTCACTATGGTGACTGAAAAACTGGTGTCCCCTGAGCATCACCTACTTGGTCATCAGCACCAAGTAACTGACACTCATAACAATACTGTGTGCCACCCCGTGGCAGTTGTTGATTTCAGCTGGTGGGGGTTACTGGTCCTAAAAAAGTTGTTGTGTCCACAGACATACCTGTAGAGTGTCTACTAGGTAATGACATGGAGACTTCAGCTTGGGCTGAAGTAGAGTTGGAGGCCCATGCAGCAATGCTGGGCATTGCAGGGCATATTTCTGCTTTGACTAGGACACAGGCCAAGAAGCAAAAAGAGCAAGGAAACTTCGAGCCTGGAACAATGGCCCCAGAACTTCCAAAACCCCAAGGTAAAAGGCAAAAAGGTGCCCTCTACCCCCACTCCAGTGAAGATTCCCCCTTTGAGGAGGAGGAATCTACTCCCTTGGCAGAACCTACACCTGAGGAGCTGAAGGCTGACACAGCTGAACTCTTTGGTGCAGGGGGTCTTTCCAGGGAGGAAAGCAGTATGGCTCAGAAAACCTGTCCCACACTGGAAGAGTTGAGGCAGCAAGCTGTCCTCCAAGAAGCATGGGATGTCAGTGGCACTCACAAGTTGTACTGGTGAGACAACCCCATATTCAGAGCCAAGGGAACCCAAACCTGGAGCCACCAGGAGATTGGTAGTACCTCTGCAATATAGAGACTTTTTGTTAATCCTGGCACATGGCATTCCCCCAGCAGGTCACTTGGGGCAAAGCAAGACCCTGGACAAGCTTGTCCTTCACTTTCACTGGCCTCACATGTCTGAAGATACGAAGGAGTTTTGTTGCTCCTATGTCACCTGTCAAACCAGTGGTAAGGCAGGTGGCACTCCAATGGCCCACTTAATCCCACTGTCTGTGGCTGGGGTTCCCTTTGAGAGGGTTGGGGTGGATATTGTTGGCCCACAGCCTCTGGGAACAGATTAATACTGTTATGTTGTGGCGCGGCCACTCACCTGAAAACAAGGCTGTCTGCAGGGGCAATGACTATTCTTCCGGCCTCCTTAGGCACCTCTCAGTGTTGCTGATTGTAGCAGGAGCCCCAGCAGGTGCCCCAAAAGGGAAGGGGATTTGGGAAAAAAAGAGAAAGAACACTGCACTCCTTTTCATCATCTCCAGCCGGGTGCGGCTCTTCGGGTTACGGAGGTCTGTCAATGGAGCCTCTGGAAGTTGCCTTACTGTGGTGAATTACGGTGTTGGTGAAGCTATGTGCTATTTGGAGACTGTTTCACAACATTCAATATCGCATGCACTGGTCTCATTAAACTGCATTCAAAAAGGCATGCACTAATCTCATTCAATTTGTCTAATTTGGCCCTCCAAATCAGCAACTTGGCCCTTCTTCTCTTCTCACAGATTTATATTTCTTAGTATTCCTAGCACTGAATTGCATAATTACTATTAACATAAAATGAATTGCAATACCGAAAGCAAGTAAACTCACACATAAAGTAATCTTAGCACTGAGTTGCATAATCACTATTAGTACAAAAAATAAACAAGTGAAGAATGGTGAAGTTCTGTCAGAGTTCTAAGTTACAAAACAAAAGTTAAATCTGTTATTCAACCCTCATCAAGGCCCCCACTCATAAATCATGTCTGTATCCTTAGAAGTGGCCTTTCAACATCTCAAGGAGGCTAGAGTGCAATCAGTCTCAGTTTTCAGCTTTCACCAAAAAATGAAGCAAGCATAATAAAATTCTACACAACCAGGTTCCAGACAGCATGCTCCACTTAGCTGACAGAAGTGTGTTCTTTTCAGAAGATCTCTGCTGAGGCTCTTTGCTTCCAGCTGAGTCAAGAGGGCAGCAGGTGGGGCCTGGAGGGAATTCCAGAGTGCAGAGGGCTTACCTTGCCAGACAGGAAGAAAGCCAAGCAGAGTCATATGCACAGCAAGAGTAGCAGCTGCTCCCTGGAGACGTGGGGGCATGGTGGTTTCCTGGCAACCAATAAACAAGGACCCTGACACATGTAGAAGCACAGGACTTGACACAGTCACATGTGTTCAACAAGCATTGGTGAAAACAACTATATAGTGCAACAAGCATTGGTAACATCAAGTACATATCAAACATTAGTACGGAAAAGGTAATGTCCCACTTAAATAAGTGAAGTTTTATAATGTCAAAATGCCAATGGTTCACTGATTTCCATGAATGGGATTACAAAGAGAACTTTGGTTGCTCCACTTCGAGTTTTATTTCAGAAGACATTTTGTTTTAATATAATGTCGACGGACGCGAACGTTTGAATTCCATGTGTGCACCGATCGAAAACAGATTATCATATGAATTAGTATTTACACAGTCGATTGTCTTTGCAAGCCGAACTTTATCTACATAGTATGCCTTGAAAAAGCCCTGGCGTACGCGCCTGAAGGGCGAAACACGTGTTGGCTGAGCTTCTGCTTTTCTGTGGGATCCTCTTTGCTGTACCTCAACTGGGAATTATTTGTCTTCTGAAATAAAACTCGAAGTGAAGCAACCAAAGTTCTCTTTGTAATCCCATTCATGAAAATCAGTGAACCATTGGCATTTTGACATTATAAAACTTCGCTAATTTAAGTGGGACCTTACCTTTTCCGTACTAGTGCACCCCTCTTGGAGGACTTGGGTCCATGTCCTCCGGTTAAGCTCCCACGCTTATAAAAAACGGCATTTTATACAGGAAGTTTTCAGTGTGGACCCTCTCCTTTTTTGGAGTATTTTCTTGTACATATCAAACATTGGCAATATCTATCCTGAATGCAGACAGTATAATAACGTTACAAGCAACCCAGTGGTGCTACACGCACATGATTAAAACAACGCCCCTGAGGATGTAGACAATTTAGGCAGAGTTGTTGGGTCCTTTCAGTGGTGGTGGACCATGCCACCAGGTACCCAGAAGCTATTCCTCTAAGGCCCACTACAGCTCCTGCAGTGGCAAAAGCCCTCCTAGGAATTTACTCAAGAGTGAGCTTTCCTAAAGAGGTGGTGTCAGACAGAGGTACTAACGTTATGTCTTCATACCTTAGGGAGTGTGGAAGGAATGTGGTGTAACTTACAAGTTCACCACCCCTTACCATTTCCAAACCAATGGTTTGGTAGAGAGGTTTAATAAGACTCTAAAAGGCATGATCATGGGACTCTCTGAAAAGCTCAGAAGGAGATGGGATGTCCTATTGCCATGCTTCATTTTTGCCTACAGGGAGGTTCCTCAGAAGGGAGTGGGCTACAGCCCCTTTGAATGTCTGTTTGGACACCCTGTTAAAGGTCCTCTTGCTCTTGTAAGGGAGGGCTGGGAAAAACCACTCAAGCCCCCTAAACAGGACCTAGTGGACTGTGAACTTGACCTGAGATCCAGGATGGCTGAGTACATGAAAAAAGCCACTAATAACCTTCAGACCAACAAAGAACTGCAGAATCAGTGGCATGACCAGAAGGCTGTTCTGACTGTTTACCAACCAGGGCAGAAAGTGTGGGTCCTGGAGCCTGTGGCTCCCAGAGCACTCCAAAACAAGTGGAGTGGCCCCCACACAATAGTGGAGAAGAAGGGTGAGGTCACCGTCTTGGTGGACCTAAGCACTCCACGAAGCCCCCTCAGGGTGCTTCATGTGAACCGCCTGAAGCCCTACTATAACAGGGCTGACATGACCCTCCTCATGGCCGCTGATGAGGGACAGGAGGAAGAGAGTGGCCTGCTCTCTGACCTCTTCTCCAACACTGCAGCTGATTGCTCAGTAGATGGAGTAACCCTAGCAGACTGTCTTTCTGGATCTCAGAAAGAAGACTGCCGGAACCTCCTAGACAGTTCTCAGAACTGTTATCTCTGACACTTTGTCAGACAACATGGTGTGAACACACATTGATACAGGGGACAGTTTGCCTATAAAAAGCAAAATCTATAGGCAACCTGACCAGGGTAGAGACTGCATCAAAGCAGAAGTACGAAAGATGCTGGACCTGGGAGTCATTGAGCACTCTGATAGCCCCTGGGCTAGCCTATTGTTGGTGGTCCCAAAACCTCACTCTCAGAATGGGAAAAAAATTGCTTTTTCAACCATTGGAGGGTATTATCACTTCACAGTGATGCCCTTTGGTCTGAAAAATGCACCTGACACTTTTCAGAGGCTGGTGAATACAGTCCTCCAAGGATTGGAAGCCTATAGTATCGCTTATCTACATGATATAGCTGCCTTTAGATCCACGTGGGAAGACCACCTGGTCCATCTCTGGAATGTTTTGGAGGCTCTGCAAAAAGAAGGCCTCGCTGTCAAGGCCTCTAAGTGGCAGGGGAAGGTTGAATATCTGGGCCACCTGGCTGGCAGGTGGAGGCCAGATTCAATCACTACAGGAGAAGATCCAAACTATTTTAGATTGGACTCCCCCTACTACACAGACCCGAGTGAGAGCCTTCTTAGGCTTTACTGGGTATTACAGGAGGTTCATTAAGAATTATCACTCCATTGTAGCCCCTCTTAATGACCTCACCTCAAAGAGAACACCAAAAAAACATTGTGGACAGCTAGCTGTCAGAAAGCTTTTGAAGACCTCAAACAGGCCATGTGCTCTGCACCTGTGTTAAAAAGTCCTGACTTCTCCAAGAAGTTCACAGTAGAAACAGAAACTTCTGAGATAGGGGTGGTGACAGTTCTATCTCAACTTAACACAGAGGGCCAGGACCAACCTGTGGCTTTTATAAGTGGAAGTTTGACCCCCAGGGAAAGGCATTGGTGAGCCATGGAAAGGGAGGCCTTTGCTGTGGTCTGGGCTTTGAAGAAGCCGAGGCCATCCCTGTTTGGCACTGACTTCAACAGATGAAAGGTGAAAATTCCAAACAGTTGAGGTGGTCTATATCCCTACAGGTAATTGATTATACAGTGGAACATAGACCTGGGAGTAACCAACCCAATGCAGATGGACTCTCCAGATATTTCTACTTAGGCAATGAAGACTCATCTGGGCCAGGTTAGCCTTCTTGTCCTTCGTTTGGGGGGTGGTTGTGTAGGAAAGTACCTTCTTTCGTGGCATGGTTACCCCCATTTCGTGCCTGTTGTTAGTGTGTTTGACTGTGTTCACTGGGATCCTGCTAACCAGGAACCCAGTGATTATGCTCTCTCCCTTCTAACCTGGTAACTTGTACCATTTTCACCCCACATTTGGCATACTGGTGCCCCCATGTAAATCCCTAGTATATGGTACCCAACTACCCAGAGCATTGGGGTATTAGGGGATCTCCATGGAAAGTGTTCTGCAGGCCTGCCATTGCAGCCTCTGTGAAAGGGTGCATGCACCCTTTTTCATCATAGGTCACTGCACGGGGTCACTATATGTCACCTCTATGGCAGGCCCTCCTAGCCCAGAAGGAAGAGTGCAATTACCAGTGTGTGAGGGCACTCCTGCACTAGCAGAGGTGCCCCCACAAACTCAAGTGCCATTTTCATGGAATTCGTGAGTGCGGGGACACCATTTTATGCATGTACTGGACATAGGTCTCTACCTACGTCCAGCTACCTAATGGTAACTCCGAACCTAGGCATATTTGGTATCAAACATATTAGGGTCATACCACAATACTGTTGCCAGTATCGGAAGTATGATTCCATGCACTCTCGGGGCTCCTTAGAGGACCCCCAGCATTGCTCCTACCAGCCTTCTAGGGTCTTCTAGGCAGCCCAAGCTGCTGTCACCCTTCAGACAAGTTTCTGTCCTCCTTCTGCTTGAGCAGCTCAAGCCCAGGAAGGCAGAGCAAAGGATTTCTTTTGGGAGAGGAGGTAACACTCCACTCCAAACCACTCCAATCCATCCCACCCCAATCCAATCCAATCCACCCCTCCCCACCCCAAGGCAGTCCACATCCCCATTTATTCCACCCTAATCCAAATCACCACACTCAATCCAATCCAATCCACCCCACCCTAATCCACCCACTCAATCCAATCCACCTCATTGCAGTCCACTCCACTCCACACCACCCCAATCAGATACACCCCAATGTGATCTACACCAGTCCAGTCCACCCCACTCCAGTCCACACCACGCCAATCCAATCCACCTCACCTCAGTGCAATCCACCAAGTTAAATCCACCCCACTCCAATCTACCCAACTCAATCCAACTCCTAAACCAATCTATCCCACCCCAATACACCCCTCCAGTCCATCCCATTTCACTCTAATCCACACCACTCCAAACCACCTATTCCACCCCAATCCACTCCACTCTACCCATATCTACTCGACCCCATCCCAGTTCAGTCCAACGCATTCTGATCCAATCCAGCCAGCCTACTCCACTTCAATCCACCCCACTCCAATCCACCCCACCGAACTTCAATCCACCCACCTCAATGCAATTCGCCCCACTCCATTCCACCCCACCCCACCCCACTCCAATCCATCCAGCCCACCCCAATCCATCTAGCCCAGCCGTCTCCAATCCACCCAACCTCACTCCAATCCAACCCCCCACTCCAATCCAAACCACTCCAATCCAATCCACCCAACCCATTCACCCCACCCTGGTCCAATCCACCCCACACAAATCCAGTGAATCTACTCCACCCCACCCCACTGCAATCCAATCCACCCCATTCCAGTCCAATCCAATCCACCCTACTCCAATCCACCCATCCCCAATCCAATCCACTCCACCCCAGCCATACCACTCCAATCCAAACCACCCAATCCAATCTAATCTAATCCACCCCACTCAAATCCACCCTAATCCCTTTTGCCTCAATCCATTTACCTCATCCCATTTCAATCCATCTCGCTCCAATCCAATCTACCCCACATCAATCCACCCCACTCCACTCAATCCACCCCACTCAACCTCAATCCAATCCACCATACTCTACTCCAATCCACCTCACCAGCTGAATCCACTCCAATCCACTCCACCACACTCCATGACACTCTCTGCCATTGAACCACTGAACTCTACTCCCTTGTACTCAACTCAATGACATTCTACTCCTTCGACTCCACTTTTGACATTCCAAGAAATCCACTCTACGACACTGTACTCTAACACTCCATGCCACTAACTTTGAGCCATGCTCAACAACATCTACACTGGTGTACATGGCAAAACACATTGCCAAAGCGGATAGCTTTTGTCAGTGCTTACTTTGTAAATAAAAACGTGCGGGTTCCCAAAGCCATCCTCTTAAACACAAGGCAGCTGCAATTAAATGTGCAAACACGGAATACTGAGGCAGCCTAATCCTGAAGCCATCTTGGGCCTTTTCAATCCATTTAAAGTCACTCCCTGCCCCTTCAGCTCACTCTTGAAGCTTTCTGCTTTGTTCCATTGTGACGCTTTTTCGTTTTTCTCTTCCACCGTCTTTCCCAGATGAGTCTTTTGCTTGCAGTAAATGCTTGAGGCAGAAAAAGAACTGCCGGCCCTAAAAAAATAAGTGCAGGTGCTCCGCACCGGCAACAACAAGCACAAATGAATCACTGGCTTTTGTATAGGCGAGACCTATTGGCTTTGCCAATGCTTATTTGTATTTCCTCCATGCTCAATGGTGGGGTGCCTTAGCATGCTTCAGTCCCACTTTGCTTTATGTTTTCTAGGCGCCCCCTTCTTGCTCAAGAATTGGGGTGGAGGAAAGCAGAAATCATTGTTTTATGTTCCATGCCTAAGAATGGGAATGCATGATTTTCCCACTAACTCCTTGAAAAGGCATGGATGTTGTAGGTTATCTCTGTCACATGGATATTCCTCCATCCTTGCCCAAGGATGACAAGTCCTAATGCTTGGAAGCAATAGGAGAGCTGAAAAAAAGAGAAATTAGAAGTAGTCGGACAGTGCATACATTTTTAATAACATTACACATTGTCATGAAAACACGTCTTATTTAACTGCATTGCAATGTAGTTGAAGAAAAAATTTACCCTCCCTAGACTAAGTGGGTGGGTTGTTTTTCTCTTCATCTGCCTTTCCTATGATTTTTTGTCTCTCCTGGTCCGGATTATAGGGGTACATTTAAAAAGGAGTCTTTCGTCTTCTGACGCTCTCTTATGGCCACTTCTATAATACCCTGTTCGGTTTTTGCAAAAGCAAGCAATTGGAAAATAGGACAATAACAGTGTCTAAAGGACTAGCATGGATGAGCTATAATGAACGGCTCAGCTGGCGCAAATGAGATTGCTTTGCATATCTCGTATAGGATTGGATTGAAGCCAGATTTTAATCTTTCAATCACAGAACATTTGAGAGAACACCTGGCCGCCCATTAAAATTAAAAGAATGGAGACTCCATCACTGTTTTAGGAAAACAGTGCAATGTGTGTGCAATGGGATATGATACGGCATAGATCCCTGCAAAGGCATTCCTTTTGTTTATATCAACGGTATATGATTGAGTACCTTGCATAGTTTGTTACTTAATGGGTTTCAGAATGGAACAATTTTGGCTAAAAGTGTAATATAGAACGAAGTATACTTCTTTTGGTGGGTACAGTGTTTTTGTTAGACAGATCAATAAAATCCATTTATGGGACTGTTCTGAATCTGGTATTTGGGAATACAAATTGAATATTGCCTTCCTTAGAAACTTCTGGCTAAGTTTGGCTTCTTAGTACTTTAATATTGCCCAGGTTCTCATAATCGGCAGCAAACTTAATTCATTACCTTTATTTCACCAACACCGTTAATGTACTTTGGATGTGTTGTTTCTTGCTCCACATTGTCAGTCTGGTTTCCGTACCTTTCTGTAGAACCTCAGGACCATAGGACGAAGAGAACAACGCTCCGCTTCTTCGTTTGTTACACGTGACACTTTGCCAGTATACTATAAAGAGCACAGCACAGAGAAATCTTTCTTTTCTATGTTTCTGTTTCTTTCAATATTGAATACGTGTTGCTCGCCTGTTATAGTGAATTACAGCTTATTTCGTATATACTTGTTCATTTAAACAGCCTCCAACCCAAGAAAGGTTAAAGCTTATTTTAGTTTATTTTGTCATAACTGATTTTTCTGTTGGTTGAATACCTAATGTTTGTATGTTATAATGAATGGTAATTTATTTTTTATAGACTTATTAACTCTACTACTAAGAAGGGTTGTAGTCTGTTCAAGGGTAGCATATTTGTCATTCCTAGTTTACAAGCACCTTCTTCTATGTTTCCCTCATTTTCACAGAATTTTATCATGTTTTTTATAAGGTTTCTGCCAGATTGTTGCGTCTTGTGCTGTTTTTAAATGATACAGGAGAACCCATTCCTCTATGGAAGGAATAGGTAAAACATTGTGAGTGATGCTTAATCTCAGTAGGGAGATAAAATGCTCACGCTTGTGTAAGTGGCTTGCATTTTCACATAATTTAGATATTCAAGGTAGGAAGGTGTTTGAGAATTTACCGCAGCCCACAGTGAATGAAGGGGAGGAGGCACAAATTTGTGTATACCAAGTTACTTATTTGAAATTTGAAAAAAACACTTTTTTATTTGTAGAGTTCAATGCAGGAATGAAAGAGTAGCGAGTAACATTGCTGTCTTGAGGCGATTGTCTAACAAGTCAGGACACTTCATGTTTCTTTAATCAGAGACCAACTGGTTAGGTTTAGGTTCACTAATTATCCTAACTTGAACCCCAAAGTGTGGACTTCCTAACCCCTGGAGACTGGAACTGTAAGTCCAGCACTTACCTGTAAATCATACTAACTTTTCTTCCTCCTGGAACTGTTTCTGAAAATTGCAGTGTCAACTTTTAAAACAGATTATTGCCATTTATTCTTAAACTGTATAACTCACCTATTCCAAACAACGTCATATTGAATCATATGTAAAATATGTATTTATTAATGTACTTACCTGCATCTTTAATCTTGTGGTTCTAGAAATAAATTTAGAAAATATATTTTTGCTGTGTGTGCTTTTTCTATTGTCTGTGTGTGTACAACACATACTTTGTACTACCCTCTGAGAAACCGAACTGCTCAATCACCCTACCACAAAAGAGATCATTAATATTATTTACTTTAGCCTCTGTTAAGCCACTGGGAAACCCCTGGACTCTGTGCACACTATGGCCTTCATGATGACTTCGGCGGTCTTTTCCAAAGACTGCTGAAGCCGCCGGTGCTGAAATACAGCCCTAATATGATTGATCTCTGACTTCCGCCCAAAATCGTGTGGAATTCCGAGACCAGTCGTACTGGCAGTCGGCTGTGCAGAGGTGGTACCGCCACCGGTACGGCCACACTAAAAAGAGACCCCACACCGTATTACAACCCATAATACGGTGTGGCGGTGTCCAGATGGTAAGACGCTGTCGGCAGTGGAAGTGCCAGGACTTGTCCTCTCCCGGACCACCTCCTCGACAAAAGGGGTGTGTGTGTGAGAGTGTGTGTGAATGTCATGAATGCAGGGGGAGGAGGGCATGTTTGTGGGTGTGTGTCTGTGTGTGAGTAATTGTGTGTGGACGGGGAAGGTGTGTGCGTTCGTGTGAGTGGATGGCGGAGAGCAGGTGAGTGCGTGTATGTGGTGCAGGGGGTGTGTGTATGAATGTATGTATGCTCATGGGGGAGTGAATGTATGCGTGAGTGCGGTGTTTGATTATGTTTGGAAGTGTGAATCGGTGTGTATGTTGCATTTGCGTGGGTGAGTGGGGGTGTGTTTGTTTGTGTTTAGAAGTGCATGAGTGCATGTGTGTGGGTATGTGGACGTATGTGTATCCTGGTGACAAGAATGGTTTTTCCTGTTGCCAGGGTGCAAGACTGCCAGCTTTTTCTAGTGGTGCGACTGCCAGAAAAATGCTGGCGGTCTTCTACCTCGTGATACCACTAGTGGTGTCATACCATCCGCTGTGCTGGGGGTGCTCACCTCCAGCCCGGAAGAACACCGCCAGGATCATCATGAGGGCCTATGTCTCATTTTGATATAGTATATACAGAGCCAGCTTCCTGCATACGTCATTCAATATTTGCGCACACCTGCTTCAACAGAGTAGTATGGCACATAACCCCTACCAACTACAGCTGTGAAGGAAATACCCCAACATGAAGGTTCCATTACCAGTCTGGTAAGAATTGCCATTGATAATGACACATTATAAGTTTAGGGTTACTAATACAAGGAGTGGTTTGTTCTAAGGTTAAGAAAAGACCAATGATTAGTGGCCCGCTGTGAATCCACGGTTCCTGATAGAAATATCCCATGTCTAACATTTATCAAAACGAACCACCACAAATAGTGCAATACTATGACAGCCACCTAAAACCAACCTAGATGTATCAATGCCCTATCAGCACATATGTCAGACACAATATCTAGGCCTAAACACTGATGAATGCGGGGCAGTGCCGGGAGAATAAGGAACACCATATCATCATTGATGATCAGAGGAGCGGATGTGGAACCATGTTTCATTTTATGGGGAATCCATCTTGTCTTGCTCATGTTTGTGTTATTCAGAAATGACAAGGCCTGCAAGGCATGCCCAGAGGTTGGATGACCTCAGGTCAGGTAAACTAATGTACTCTGCTGAACAGCTTGTATCACAATACTTCCATAAAGGGACATCGGATGTGGTATGCATTGCCTCACCCGCACAGCAACGGCAACAGTTAGACATATCTATGACTATGTAGAGCCAGAGGCCTAAAGACCTACATCTTATATGTATATATATATATGGATCACTAAAAAAACAAAGGTTACATGGATGTTATAGTTAGGTTCCGATTTCCACACACAAAGCCACAGAAATTCATCTGTTAGAATTAGAGTTATTTGAATAGAGTTAGAGTATCCTCAGTAGAAAATACTTTCAGTTTTCCTCTTTGACTCCATCAAGATGGCATTCAGACATGCCACACTTTTGGCATAAGTTCAGAATGTATGCACTCTATTTGCACATTAGAACTCTGTAGAGAAGCTGTTGATCACTAGAGAGTTAACTGGCATCCTGCTTCTGGTGTTGAAAGTGCATATTTCAGTCTGCATATCAGAATGTTTTAATGAAATAGAAGACGAAGATATTTGAGAACTCACTTAAAACATGTCCTGATTTTTCATTCTACAGCACTAACCATAATTTCTTTGACAAAATGAACCCCTTCATTTTGTTCCTTTCTAAATTAAATTATTTAAGTTTTACCAGTTTGATTCAATCAAGATGGCTTCAGGCATGCCATACTTTTGTCATGAGTTAGATTGTTAGCGCTCTAGCTCTGCTTTAGAACACTCTGGAATACTGCAGTAGAGCACAACTGTTAGACCTGACAGCCTTAGGGTGGTCATCCCCCAGCTTTTTGCCTGCCTCCCCCACTTTTCTGATGCTTTTTGTTGCTGGTTTTAGGACTCTGAGCACTTTACCACTACTAACCAGTGCTAAAGTGCATATGCTCTCTCCCTACAAACATGGTAACGTTGGTCCATACTCAACTGGTATTTTTTATTTACTTGTAAGTCCCTAATAAAGTGCACTACATGTGCCCACGGCCTGTAAATTGAATGTTACTAGTGGGCCTGCAGCACTGGTTGTGCCACCCCCATAGGTAGACCCTTCACCATGTCTCAGGCCTGCTATTGCAAGTCCTGTGTGTGCAGTTTCATTGCCACTTCAACTAGACATTTAAAAGTACTTGCCAAGCCCTAAACTCCCCTTTTTCTACATATAAGTCACCCCTAAGGCCATTGGTAACCCATAGGGCAGGGCGCTATGTAGTTAAAAGGCAGGACATGTGGTTTATCTGTCCTGGTAGTGGAAAACATCTAAATTGGTTTTCCACTACTGTGTGGCCTTCTCCTTTCATAAGATAGCATTATAGCTACCCTCATATACTGTTTGAGTGGTAGATTCTGATCAGAAAGGGGTAACAGGTCCTATTTAGTATGGCCAGAATTATAATACAATATCCTGCTCAATGGTGAGGTTGGGTTTTATATTACTATTTTAGAAATGTCAGTTCTAGAAAGTGAGCATTTCTCTGCACTTAAAATCCATCTGTGACTTACAGCCTGTCTCCAGTCCATGTCTGGGCTGGGATGATTGACAACTCCCTTGTGCATTTCACCCAGAGAACCACAAACACAGGATGCTCAGTCACACCTGCACTCATCTGCATACCGAATGGGTCTTCCTGGGCTGGGAGGGCCTGACACTTACATTTCAAAGGATAGTGGCCTGCCCTCACACAATGAACTGCCTAACCCCCTACTGGGACCCTGGCAGACAGAACTGTACTACAAGGGGATCTTGTGCACTTCAAAACCACTCTTTGAAGTCTCCCCCACTTCAAAGGCATTTTTGGGTATATAAACTGGGTCTCTCACCTCACCAACTCAGACACTTCTGGACCTGAACCTGCAACCTGTCAAGGCTGCCCAAAGGACTCTTCTGGACTGCTTTGCTGTGAAGGACTGCTGCCCTACTGTTGCCCTCCTGCCCTCTGACTTTGCTGAAAAGTGCTCTCCAAGGGCTGGGATTGAGCTTCCCTCTTATTTCCTGAAGTCTCAGAGCCAAAAAGACATCAACCCCATCAAGGAACTCCTTGTGCGTAGAAAATCGATGCACAGCCTGCTAGAAACGATGCAGAGCCTGCCTTGTGACAAGAAAATCACAGCACAGCTGAACCGGAATGATGCAGACTAACTTCCGAGTGAAGAATCGACGCAGCGCCTGCCTTGAGACTGGAAATTTAAAGCAGCGCCTGCCGTACGACAGAAAATTTGACGCATGGCTTAACGGATTGATGCAGCGTCTGTGACTTTGTCCAGCATGCCCAGGATTTCCACGCATCGTTCCTGGGCATCAAAAAGATCCTCGCATCACAGAGAGGAACCAAGACTGCATGCCAGAAATTGATGCAAAGCCCCTAATAGCGTGGAAAGAAACGATGCATCATCTGTGCTGCACCGGAAATTCCGACACACACCCTGTTTTTCCATGCATCTCCTCCTCTGTGGTCTCCGTGCGTGTAATTTTTGATGCAAACTTGGTACTTTGTGAAATCAAGAGACAACTGTTGATTTTTAAGATTTAAGACTCATTTTTCAACTTGCTAAAGTGATATCTCAACTTGTGCTTATTGAATCTTTATCATTTTGACCTTAATTTAACCAGATAAATATCATATATTTTTCTAAACAAGTGTGGTATATTGTTGTAGTGTTTTCACTGTGTTACTGTATGATTTATTACACAAATACTTTACACATTGCCATCTAAATTAAGCCTGATTGATGATTGCCAATCTACCAGAGGGTGGGCACAGGATAATTTGTATTGTGTGTGACTTACCCCCACTAGGATTGTGGTCCCTATTGTGACAAAGGTGAATACCTCTGCCAACTAGAGACCCCATTTCTAATAAACTGACAGGCTGCTCCTGTTGGAAGTACATGTTTTACTGAGAATGTCAGACTTCATTCTCATGTGGCTGAAAAAGATCATTTGAATTTACAGAAACTATGCTCTCATTTTAGCTTCTGGGGCACCTTCGATTACCTCTATGGGAAAATCATGAGAAAGTAGTTTTCTATCAAACATGATTCATGAAATCACAGCAGAAGGCTTTTTCACAGGGTAAAATCACCTTAGAACACACCACAATTCCTAAAAATTAGTTTTGTATCATCAACAAATGATTTATATTGTAACTAAAATCTGTTATTACTGTTTATAAGTTTTCCTTTCTGTGACCCTCAAATCCTGCCACTACAGTGCTACAATGCATTTCAATGGAGTGCTAGCATGTATATTGGTCCCAAGATGGCTGCCAGCACTACCTGGTTGAAGTGCTTACAGACAATCAGATCTCACCATGAGACCTGTTCTTAGGCTCCACCCAGATATCTATATTTCATTTTCCTTTAATAACTCAAAAACTACTGAACAGATTTACACAAAATATACTATTGGCCATCGCCACTAGGTAGTTATAGTTAGGACCTAGTTTCAATAGGAAAACTTTGTCTATATCATTGGTGCTGCTTCACAACTTTTTTAAAAATAATTTGGCAGTTACATCAGCTGCTGTCTGGAAAGTTTCAGGGTGATCTGTCAAGTGGGGGCAGAGAATAAGAAGGGGCCAAAAAAGGTGTGTTTCCAAAGTTAATTCCCATAGGGATTTTGGTCATGACTACAGCCCAAACCACTGGACGGAATTACACCACATTTATCAGAAAGGTAGCTCTTGGTCTAGAAAGCCCCTTTTTTGTTGTTATTTGGTGTAAATCTGTTCAATAGTTTTTGAGAAATTAAAGAAAATCCAAATTTGGACATATAGGAATACGAAGACTCAGCAAACTCTCTCGATCTTGCTGAGATGTGATTGGCTTCCAACACTTCAACAAGGAAGTGTTGGCAGCCATGTTGGGACTCGGCTTCAACCAAGTCCCTGAAAAAAGAGAAAAAAAATGATGAAGAAACACAAAAGGGGCCAGGGTAGAGTCACCCTGGCCCCTTAGCTCTACTGACTGGTGGGGTCCCAGAGGTACCCCCCAGGGCATAAAAAGCATTATAAAAAATGTTTTTGGTGTGGATCCACTGAATGTTTTAAAAAAAACTAGCACGGGCTCCTGTGCTTGTTTTGTAAACAGCCCCCAGCTGGGCCAGGCCTCGGAGGCAATTACATTTTGAATGGGGGACCGCCTGGGCCACTGGCAGCCCCGGTGACTGCCACCTACCCGGAGCTCAATTCCTAATCGAATGTGGAGGGGCGCTCAGCTCCTCATGCAGCCACAGGGACAACCGCCTCCCTGGGGCACAAATTAAAATTGAATATAGGCTGGACTGGGACTAGTTTAAAAAAGATAGGGGGTCTGTTTCAGACCCCCAGGCCCAGGTGACCACCACCCACTGGCTATTCATTGGTGGAGGGATCACGCTGCTCCTCTTGTGGAGCCACAGATGGCTCTGGGGACCACCACATCCCAAGGTTGGCTCCTGCTATGTCCCGGGTGCCCAACCCTGGGATATAGCTGTTTGCTGTGACTTTGTGAGAGCTTTGACAGTCCACACCAAGTCAGAGCACACACTCCCTCGCTGTGAACAGAGGAACATTGTTCTCACAGTATCTCCCTCTGAGTGACAGCAATGCTGGCCCTCACAGTAGGTGGGGAGGTGGCTGGGATCAAGGAGGTAACCTGAAAGTCACATGGGGGGCCCCAGGGTCACATGGCTGGGTCCTGGTGGATGGGGTCCCTGTGGTCAAGATCAGGCCTGTGGAGCCCCCGTTCCCCCAAAGAAAATGTATATTTAGGCTGGACTCCGGGGGACGGGGTCCCTGGGGCTGAGATCGGCCTTGGGAGGGGACCATGTTACCCCCTCCTCCTAAAAAATTATAAGTTTAGGCCGGGAATGGGTTCCCCATGGCTGAGATCAGCTGGGGACTGCGCTGCTCCTTGCCCCAAAACAAATTAAATCTTTAGGACAGGCCCAAGAGGATCAATTAATCAATGATTTATAGAGTGCACTAATCACCCGTTAGGGTCTCAAGGCGCTGGGTGGGGAGCTACTGGTCGTAGAGCCATGTCTTGAGGCGTTTCCTGAATGTCAAGAGGTCTTGGGTCTGGCAAAGGTGGAGCGGTATGGAGTTCCAGGTCTTGGAGATCTTCCTCCGGTGGTGGTGCAGCGGATGCGGGGGATGGAGGCGATGGCAAGGCTGGCGGAGCGAAGATTGCGGGTGGGGGTGTGGAAGGTGAGTCTGTCGTTGAGGTAGGCTGGGCCTGTGTCATGGATGGCCTTGTGTGCGTGGATGAGGAGTTTGAAGGTGATCCTCTTTGATACTGGTAGCCAGTGAAGGTCTCTGAGGTGGGGGAAAATGTGGTTGCGGGGTGGGATGTCCAGAATGAGGCGTGCGGATGCGTTCTGGATTCTTTGCAGCTTTGTTAGGAGTTTGGTTGTTATTCCTGCATATAGGGCGTTACTGTAGTCCAATCGGCTGCTGACCAGGGCGTGGGTGACAGTTTTCCTGGTTTCGACGGGAATCGACTTGAAGATTTTGCGGAACATGCGGAGAGTGCTGTAGCAGGAAGAGGAGATGGCATTGACCTGCTGAGTCATGCTGAGTGTGGAGTCCAAGATGAAGCCTAGGTTGCGTGCATGGGTGGTGGGTGAGGGTGCGGTTCCTAGGGAAGTGGGCCACCAGGAGTCATTCCAAGTTGAGGGGTTGGTGCCAAAGATGAGGATTTCTGTCTTGTCTGTGTTTAACTTGAGGTGGCTTGATTCCATGCAGCTGGCGATGGCGTGAAGTCTGTTGTGGAGGTTGTTCTTTGCAGTTTTAGGGTCTTTCGTGAGGGAGAGGATGAGCTGAGTGTCAGCTGCATAGGAAACTATGTTGATGTGGTGGGTTCGTGCGATGTTGGCGAGGGGGGCCATGTAAACGTTGAAGAGCGTAGGGCTGAGCGAAGATCCTTGGGGAACGCCACAAATGATTCTGGAGGCTTCTGACAGAAATGGTGGGAGGCGGACTCTCTGGGTTCTCCCTGAGAGAAATGACGAGATCCAGTCGAGTGCCTTGTCGCAGATTCCAGCGTTGTGGAGGCGTGTGCAGAGAGTGTGATGACATACCGTGTCGAAAGCTGCGGAGAGGTCCAGGAGGATGAGTGCTGCTGTTTCTCCTTCGTCGAGCATGATCCTAATGTAGTTGTTTTTTTCTAGGTGGAAGTTTAGGTCACCAAGGAGGATGTAGTCTGTTGAGGTGAGGGCTTGGGAGCTGATGGCGTCGGCGATGTCGTCGCAGAACTGCAGTCTGGGTCCAGGGGGTCTTTAGACCAGTGTTCCTCTGAGTTTGTTGTTGGCGTTGATGTGGATTTTGAAGTGGAGGTGCTCGGCGGAGTTGATGGTGTCGTGGGAGTTGGTGGAGACTCTTATGGTGTTTTTGTGGACTATGGCGATTCCTCCTCCTGGTCTGTTGATTCGGTCTCTTCTGGTGATCTTGTAGTTTTCTGGTATGACTATGGCTATGGCTATGTCTGGTTCTGAGGCCGAATTCATCCAGGTTTTGGTGAGGAATGAGATGTCAGGCGAGTATGTGGTCAGGAGGTCCCAGAGTTCAATTGCATGTTTGTGGACGGAGTGGGTGTTAAGTAGAATGCATCTTAGGCGGTTGTCTGTTTTGATTTGGAGTTTGGAGGTTAGGTTGCAGGTGAAATTGCAGGCTTTGCAGGAGAAGGGTCCTTTGGTGCGCGTTGGTGGGGACTGGAAGCAGATGGAGGAGCGTCCTGGATTAAGGGCGTGGAGTTTGTTGGCAGTGTAAAGGTGTTTGGTGGCGCGGGAGGCGTGTTGGCCAGGGGGTCTGGCGCTGGGCGCGGTCTTGGCGCAGGCGGGCTTGCCTTTGGTGCATCTTCGGTGCGCCAGCGGCGTGCCCGCTGCGCGCGTCCACGCTGCTGCCGGCATAAGAGGGGAGGTGGGAGGGAGTGGCAGATGGGAGGAGGGAGGGAAACCTCCAATGGGAGTGCGGGGAGGTGGGAGCAGCAGGAGTCAGGAGTGGGAAGAGCTCTGAGGAGGAGGGAGGGGGCGGGCCTTCCGGGAGAGGAGAAGCCAAGAAGCCCAAACAAGCCCAGACAAGCCCAGACAAGCCCAAACAAGCCCAAAACAATGGCAGCACTTACCGGAGCAGTGGTGAGGAGGAAACGACCTGCCTACAAGGATGCAGGGTCAGAGGTCGCTTGGGGATGGGGTCTCCGGGGCCAAGATTGGCCTAGGGAGGGGTGTGGTCTAGCCTCTCTCCCCCAAAAAATAATTAAATGTTTAGAGAGATCGTCCTGGGGAGGGGGGCCACGTGGTCCCCTCCCCCAAAAAATACATTTTAGAAGGCTGGGCCTGGGGGAATAGTGTGCCTGGGACCAAAACCAGCCAGGGAGGGGAGCCAAAGACCATGCACAGCACAGGGTTGGTTTGTTATAAGGATTGGCCGCAGGCCAGGCCCTGCAGCCAACCCCCGCTACGCATGGCCGAAGGTTGTGCGCAGCACGGGGTTGGTGATTATAGGGGTTGGTTGAAGGCCCTGTGGCCAACTCTAAATATAACGTGAATTTCTATGGTTTTGTCAAATGTTAGCCTAACTATAACGTCCCTCTAACCTTTGTTTTTTTAAGTGAATTTCTATGTTTTGTTAATTCTATTACCTAACTATAACATCTCTGAAACCTTTGGCTTTTTCAGTGAATATAGATATGAGACACTTGCTATGGTTCAGGAAAAGCTTTTAAGTGGATGGCTAGCTAAGTGTATTGAGCTGCCTGATGAAGTCAAAACCTTTTGGGATGCAAGGAACAAACTGAGTATAGTTGGTAACTGTATTATGAAGGATGACAAAATAACACCTGAAGGAGTTATGGTTGAGCATCTCAAATTTAGCACATGAAAACCATCTGGGCAGAAGATTTACCAAAGTAATCTGAGAGCTAAGTACTGGTTCCCTTGCATAGATTTAAAAATTGAATGAAAAATGATAGACTGTGCTAGTGATGCGGCGAGTAACAAATGGTAAATTCACCAGGAGGGCCCAGTTATCACCTGTAGAAGTGATGGTTAACCCTTAGGGCAAGTTGGCATGGCCCCTTTGGGATCACTCAATCTCTCTCACATTGGAGATGGATACATTTTTGTTGCAGTTGCAATTCTCATTTGATTGTAACAAAGATAATGAATGAATCTGCAGTTAGATAGAATATTTATCAGAAAGATCATTATGGATTGTAAGTAGCTTGCTCGTTACTACCAGTTTAATAATTAACTTCTTTAGATACACATTCCTTGTAGAGGATATTCCTAATACAGTAACAACTCACAGTGGAGTACAATTCAAATTGGGGAAATGAAGGAATTTGTGGCAGAAATGGCAATACACCATGTTTGAACTACCCCAATGAAAATGGTTTAGTAAAAGGAATAAACAGGACCGTTAATAATTGTCTGCAGCTATCCAGTCAATGGGAATTCTATTTAAAAGATCTTCAGAAGATACTTTGGTCTTACTACATCACTTGTCACACTGTTACAGTGTTACAGGGGTTCTACTTTTGTATCAATTAATGGAAGCCATCGAGCTTGATACCCATTTGGTTCAATGGCGGACATCCTGTGTGGGTCTAAAGAGAGTAAGTGAGAAGTTGATACAGCATAAAAATAGTTACAAAAAAGTATGATGAAATAACATAAAGTGTTGAGTCAAACACAATGATGTCACCATGGAGGATGGATCCACTTTGAGCATGGATAGCTTGGTCATATGCACCACCGTTTGGTAGGGGATAGGCGTTAATTTGCTTAAGAAGAGTACCTTGTTAAAATTTCTGATCACCACACTAGGAAAACAAGGTATTGACACAAACCATGGTGGCATGAAGACCATATGATGAAAGTAATTCTCAGTTTATGCACTTCACCATTTTTGTGAGATAACCTTTTTTTGTTTATTTCTTTACATGAAAGAAGATGTGTTGTAGTTATTGTTTTTTTCCCTCACTGGCCATGTGTCCTCTTTCCCTCTTCCCTTTCTTCTGACTGGTACATTCCCTTCCAGATGAGAGTTGGAAAGTTGGTGTGAGGCAGTTGTGTGTGAAGAAAGTCCTGAAAGGAGATGATTTGAGGGATCATTATCAAAAATGATCTTCTTCTGCAGTTTTGGGGTTGCGTCTTCATCCTCCTTTATACCTAACAACTGAATGTATTACTCAAAGATCAAACAAGCTGACTTTCCAAGGTCCCTGGGGTTTAAAGTCACAGCAGGGAATTGCGTCTGATGAGTTAGCACACCTTTTACGTACTGTGGACTGTGTTGAAGCATTGGCTGAAGAAAGTGGGTGAGTCTGCGAGTAGGAAAAGATGGAGAACTGTTTTCAGTAATGAAGTGATCTTGGGGTCTATGAGTTTTTTCCACTATTAACCCTGCAGCTGAAGGCTTCCGCAGGTCCCCAAATTCATCATACTTGCCTTCCATAATCTCTTCAGTTAGAAGAACAAGCTGTTAAGTTGTTAAAATCGGAAAATCCTCTAAGACCCCAGTCACTTTTGCCAGTTGCTAACACTGGTTATTTGTGTATTTGATATTTTATTTCGAAAATTCAAATTCCATGGTCCCCCTGACCCTGCTTTGTCATTTTGATCTTGTTTTGTTCATTAAATATTCCAATCTTATTGTGGCTGAATGTTATGAACACTTTCAAATGAACAGAACACTGTCTAAATGAGTTTTTTACTCAGAAAGGATTGTTCACCATATTTGTAACCAAAAGAACAAACTGTATTTTTGAAAAAACATATCTCGTTCATAGTATTTAACAATCTGAACCCTGGGTTGGGCCACGTGAGATTACTAGTCTAAACTGAGAGCTGCTGGGCTGCGGGTCTCTAGGTTGGACTGGAAGTGGGAGATGTCACTAGGCAAGAGAGGAAGACAACGGATAATCTCCAGCAAGGAGAGGGCCATTGGTTTGAAGTGTCAGTCACTGAGCAATCCAGGGAAGTCATGGCAGTTCACTGGAAGTCAATGGGCCAATATCAAAGTCACTTGAATGATTGGGTGTTAATTGGACAAAACTGGCAAACAGTGAGCTGGGCCAGGTGAGTCAGGAAGCCATGTTGCTGCTAATAAGCTAGGTTGGGACTTACAGGGCTAGGCTGGTTAGCATTGGGTTGGGATAAGAGTCAGTAGGCTGAGGTCAATTACCCTGGTCCTCCTCTGCCCACATCCTTGTGTACGTCTTGTGCAGGTAACAGATGGCCCATTGCATGGTACACAATTGCAGTTGGTGTTCCATGACATCTGTCACCTCTCCCAGGCTTTGTCTATCCTCTAAAAAGTAAGAATATTAAAAAGTGCCAAATGATGGAATGATCACCAGACCTGCTAAATGTGGTGATCTTCAATCGATCATTTTTCAAGTTCTGTACAACCAAGATCTGCTAACGATAAACCCATGGAAACCCATGTGAAATGTTTTGGAATTCTACTTATAATGTTTGAACAATCTGCACCTGATTTGACATGCATAAGGCTTAAACTTTGAAAGCTCTTTCTCCATGTTTGGTGCAAATTACACAAGGGGGGGTCCAAAATTATTAAAGTACAGTTGTGGTTCCAACTATGTAATTATTTCACACATACACACACACATTCACACAAACACACATGACTAACACATTATTAAACATACTTCTACACATCTTGTTTGAAAGGCAGTTAAGCTATTATCAGTCTATATTTATAACATTGTATGTGAAAATGTGCATTAAACATTAAAGATACACAAAATGTAAATCTTCAAAATACTTTATCAAATCCCCTCTCCATTTTATAATCACTAAAACAATTGCTAAAACTGTCTTAATCAGGACTTTGTTCAGTCTGCATCACTTTCTGCTTCTTTCTGAATTTCTCCTCTGTCACCTTAAAGCTGATTGTATAGATGATCCTTGATATTTGCCAGCTCTTATTTATCCTCAGACATCCTTTTCCATGATTTACTTGAATTTTTGCATCCACAGTTTTTAATCAAATACCCAGAAAATATTATTGCACGTCATAATTATAACAGAGGTCAGTATTAAACATAAAGTTCCCCCACCAATATTATCAGTCCATTCACCAACCTTGCTAAAACTGTTCCCTATCTCATTAACCCAGGAGCCTACAGATTCCCAGAAGCAATGCTCATCTACAGCTTGAAGTTCATGAGAGATATTAGTCAATTATTAATATATGGATTATTAGCAAGACTGCTATCAAGTATGAAGAGGCAGCATCTCTTAATCTTCAGTACCTTGTGAGCACTGCCTTCCTTCCCAGGAAGGATATCTAGTGCTAAACGCTTTTGCATTACCATAGCTCTAATAGCAATTAGTTCAGAATTTTTTAGGGTTAGGGCCCCGGCAATCCAACAAGGAACTCAAGTGACTCACTTTAACTTCATTCATTGCCATGCCTAAAGGAGGAAAAATAACACCTAATATATCTAATGATATCTTTCCAAAACTCTCCTCAAACCAACTGCCTCATCCAGTCTGAATATAGGATAGACTCTAGGAAACACTAAAGCAAGATAACATGATCCAACCCAGTTATGCAGCAGATTGAAATAAGCAGTCTTACCACACGCATAATAAATTCCTTTCAAAATTTACTACTCACCAATCAAATAATTACCACTTACCACATAATATCATTCACACTAACTCTCTCCTACATATTCAGCCTTCCCACCCTTCAAAAGGTTCATGACAAACCATACACAAATCACCTTTGCTCCCTTGTTCCATCTAGGTTGCAGATTCAACAATCTAAATTCCTCTTCTTCTTCAGTCTATTCTCTTTTATCACTTTCATTTCTCCAGTCTTTACTTTTCTCAATTGTAGTTCCCAATAAACTCATGCTCCTCTTTACTCAAACTACACTCATACCCCATTTAATAGATTTAGGGCCTGATTACAACTTTGGCGCAGGGTGTTAATCCGTCCCAAATGTGACGGATATACCACCCGCCGTATTACGAGTCCATTATATCCTATGGAACTCGTAATACGGTGGGCAGGATATCCGTCACATTTGGGACGGATTAACACCTCCGCCAAAGTTGTAATCAGGCCCTTAATTCCATGCTCAATTTGTACAGTCTTTTTCAGAAATGTATACTTTCTCAAATCTTTATTAACAATTCCATCTTCAGCAATAGGCAGATCTTCCAGCGAGACGTTGAAATCTGACAAGTAAGGAGACAAACAATCTAATATACTTACAAACACAGTACACATCAGGCTATAAGAAATAGGAAGTTTTTCATAGGTGGAATCTTCTCCTGCACAAGAGGGAGAAAAGTATACACAAAACCATTTTTAATGTGCAATATCTCTAGGTATTCCCCCAACGTTTTAGCATAAAAACGTTCCTGAAATCCCTTAACTAGACGTTCCCAGTGTGTCAATGTATTATATTTCACTTTAATATGTACTGTGGTTAATTTAGGTCTTGTGGAAATGTATCTTACCAGAGAAAGTAAGCACAGCAAAAGGCTAACTAAAATAACTTCTATTGAGGCTAAAAAACTAAAATTATTGTGAAGCTGCAAATGTTAAATTAACAAAAATGTTCTTTAAAGAAATAATAGGTTTGTTTTTTTCGTATTATTTCTTTGAAAGCAATAATTTAAACAAAAAATCAAAACATTCACAAAACATTCTTACTTACACTAAGGGCCTCATTACAACCCTGGCGGCTGGTTGTAACACCGCTAACAGGCTGGCGGTGTTCCGCCAGCTATTATGACCGTGGCGCAATAGCCACGGCCATACCCCCGGCCCCTCCACTATACCGCCATGGAAAGGCTGGCGGTAAGGGGGACTTGGGGTGCCTGGGGTGCCTGGGGGGCATGGTCAGTGCAGGGGCCTCCAGGCACAGCCCCATCGCGCATTTCACTGCCCGAAATGCGCAACGGGTGCTACTGCACCCGCTGCACATCAACATTGCCGCCGGCTCTATTACGAGCTGACTGCAATGTTGATGTGACTTTTCCGCTGGGCCAGCGGACGGAAACATTGTTACTGTCCGCTGGCTCAGCGGAAAATTCATAATATGGAGCCAGGTATACCACCAGTACTGGCGGTATACAAGCGCCCGCAGCTTCGGCGGTCTTTGAGAAAGACCGCTGAAGTTGTAATGAGGGCCTAAGTCTTTACAGTTGCTCAAATTTTCAAGGTGGTCCTTCCTCCTCAATCTATCAAATCTAGCAGTAATTTTGTTCCAAATTCCATCAGATGCAGAAAGGTATAGAGTGATTTACTTAAGCCAAGAATTCTTCTCCATACCTTTCCTTGTAATGGATTATTACTGATCTCTACAACTTGGCCTTCTCTTCCAGAGAGGTGAAGGTTTGGGACTTCTACAGAAGGAGCTGTAAAATGGGTAGTCCCTGTATCAATTAAAAAGGAAACAGGGTGGCCATCGACTTCACCTTCAAAGTATGAGCCACTTTGATCTAAGTCTAGGACTTCTCCAAGTAGACTATCTTCCTCTTCTCTCAGGCACCTCAGAAAACTGAGGGAAGTCATTATTCAGAATCAATGGATTCTGTTGGTATCCCAGACTGTAAGGCATTTTGTTTGTATGGCGATGCCTGTTGGCATCGTCATGCACAACTGTTTATGATCATGCATACTCTGCACAGAAGTCGGTTGGGCAAGGACCATTGTCACAGTATCTTTGCATGTGGGAAATAAATTCATGCTGAATTCTATCTGGGGTTTTTCTACATTCATGCATCCTTTTTAGCCCAGAAATAACAAGCAGTGTTCTTCTTCATCAGCATTATTCATCATCCCTCTTCCATGCCCTTGCATAGACCCATTTTTCATTCTCTCACCTTGCATTTGAGACATCTTATTCAATCCAGCATTTCCAGATTACACATAACCCAAATCTAAACCATTGTTGTGTAGCCATTTTAGCTATAATTTTAGACACGTTACTTTAGCAAACTAGGCCTGCCGCTGTGCACTTTAACCTAGACATGTTTTATTCATATTATTTTAACAATAGCCACATTTGCGGTCTTGTTTTATTTTCTCTATCTAGCTGTTCTTTGCCTAGGTCAGCACTGCGTTCTTAAACAAGATATTTCTTTCACTCTGTGCTTTTCTCAAGGCTTCAGTAAGATGGATTGCCGGCAAAAATGGTACGCTCTGTCTCCAGTGTTCACAGAAACATATACACTCTTCCTCGGAACACATCAGCTGTTTTATTATAAAAACACTACTTTGATCCATGTACGTTAGAGGGAGATTCCAGCCAGATGACTACGACTATATGCTGATTGCTTCGCTGCAGCTGCTTATGTAGACAACAGGCCTCTTGCTCAGGTATGAGGGATGATGTTTTCCCAGTGGAACCTGAAGGGCAGACTTAGAGCTTAAAATGCTGTGCTCTAACATAGTCTAGTTAGGAACTATTCTTAAAAACGGTAGTGACGACATGGTAGCATAATTTTTGTGTTTTATTCTCCTTGTCACAATTTTAATCCTGTCATGCTTCATCATCCTAGTTATTGCAATACATGCTTTATTATCTAAGATGCAGTTGTTTAAATAAAACCTTATTGAACTACACTCTGCCTCCGATTGTCCTTGCATATATGAGACTAATGTAACTGAGAGAAACGGATGAGACCTGAGTGACCACGATTTCCCTGAGGAGTCATCTGTGTCATGCGCTCAGTTGCCCAATCATCCCTGCTCTCTTGGGTGGAGATGAGGCACTGCTAGTTAGCTGGAACAAAACCCAGATTAGGCCGACAGGTGTCACATGATGTGGGATGAGACTCAGTTGCCCGCAATACAAGTGATTCTGCTGCCCGAATCCAGTAGTCTCATTAGGATAATGAGAACCTTTGCGACACCATCAATTGATTCTAGGCACTCCTCTCAAAATGCTTCATATGGGCAAAAATAAGCTTCTCCTTGATTTTATTCTGTTTCACATCAAACCAATTAATATTGTATATGGCAAGCTTTAAATTCTTGTCTACACTCTTTGTCTGCCACCACATTTCACTTTGCTTTTCCAAGCTCAGGAAGCAAACTCAGAACAAAAACAGAGACAAAACAACTAAAACCATCTTTTCCAGGATCTTCCACTCCACTATACTTATTGAAAATCTGCTTGAGCCTCTCATAATTAGCATGCACTGACTCTTTCAGCTCCTATTAAGTTCTCAAAATCTTTGTCCAATAATATCCTTTTGAAGGCACCTTCGTTTTCAAATTCTCAACCACCTGTCTGTATTTGTTAGCTACCTCCTCAGAAAAAGTATTATTATTTTGTGCAAACTTTGCTGGTTCTTCAGTTGGCCAAGCAAGCTTACAGTCAGTCCCCAAGTCATGAGGAACTATAATTTCAAACAACAAATTCAAATCAGCCCACATAATTTGCAAAGTCGTAGTCAACCTATGAACTTCCTTGTAGCATATTTCAGGCTCTTCTCACAATTTGTAGTAAAGACATAAATATCAATTCTTGTCCAAGGCAAGTGCCCTAAATTCTCTCCATGTGTCTCTCTTAATGGAAACTTTAAAATATTTCCTGTTTCTCAATCACTAATGGATCGCTGCACATTCTGTCCTGTCTCCATAACTTTCTTTTTACTTACTGTTCCTTTTTTCCACCTTTCTTTATATTTCTTCAAGTCATCACATTCCCCGGTATTCTTAATAAAATTCTTATTGTGGGGTCTCAAAGTCATTAAACCCAATTCCTTGATTTCATCATGGGTTAATTTGGAAACCCCTATGTCTATGCATGTGGTGCTCAACACTACACTCTACCTTATGTAGACAGGTAACCACAATATCTTAAGATCTTGGAGTTTGATTAATCTGATACCAGTCAAGAATAAAACAACACATTTGTAACCAAAATTTGCAAATAGGATTAATACATCAGAACAACACTGATCGAATCACCAAATTAACCCAAAATCAGCATTGCATAGCGAAACACACACAGCAACACACTGCCAACACACTAGAATCAATCGCAGTCATCAAAATCATTCCATCTTTTGCATACTGAAACTTCAAATCACTCAGGAGCAGCACTGCAAGTCAGGTTTTTCAGCAAAACCCCAGCATTGGGAAACCCCACACGGAAAATCCACTATCTTAATGAACTGGGCAAAATAATGATCAGGGAAGTTAGAGAAGTCTTCCAGCAAAAGGAGGTGCCCGTTAATGTGCAACCTCTGTTACAAAGATTTGTAGAAGCAAAATGGTACCCTAGAACTAAGACACTGGAACAATTTACCTGATACAAACATCCCACATTTACTGGATCGGAGATGTTGTTAAACCTCAATGTCATAAGGCAATGTGTCCCTTAGTTAAGGCACCTCCCCTAACATCAACTGAGTAGAATAAAAACAAAAATAAGTAATGGATTGAACTGACCCCATTCAATAACTGAGTTCTATATCAATGAAAATCAAGGTGTTTTATTACAAAAATTCAAAATTTGGTGGTACAGAGTTAATGCCATGAAGGCTTTCGGATGCAAAAATATACTGAGTATGAAAAAAATCAGAAAAATTAGAAGTCCTGAATCATCTGCAAAAACAGAAATAAATTGGGCAGTATCCCTCGTAGAATAGGAAAGTATCTTCTCATATCTGGCTCACCCCCAAATTTGTGAGATATATATACACATTTTTCGCATATTAAATAAACAATCCTGTAGTTTCATTGTTGTGTGAGCAAATATATAATTTTTTCAGCAAATCACAGCAAATACAAAATAAACATCATATTTTCTTAGCACCCAAGAACTATCCGATTTAAAATAATTATCCAACACCCTCTATGTTAATGTAATCGGGAGATGTTGGTACAAAATATGAAACATTGACAATAAGACTTTCTTCCAGTGAATAGGTCCAGTGTGGAAACAGAATATGTGATTACGAGTAACAATTTTACATCCGTGTTATGGAAAAACAATGTGTGCCATGAGCAAAACAATACATCATTGAAAGTAAACTAATATGACCTCAGCTTGACTGTGTGCTGCAGACGCTGTAGGAAAAGAATGTGTGCTGGAGGGGAAGCACAAGTGAGTGACAGAGATGGCATTCATCCTGTCCAAAATGGTGTTGTACACAGAAATGTGGCATAACTAATACACATTAGTAAACACACCTCTACACAGCATGAGAAATTTCTTTGGAAGGTAATTACACTGTATCAACTATAAATATACAATTTTATGTGATAATGCACTTTACGCATTAATAATGGTACACAGAATGTAAATCTTTAGAATACTTTATTACAGTCAATAAGGTTACCAAGTTTCTCTCAAAACTTTCCTAAGGTTTGTGGACAAATATTAATTTGTAGTATTTGTCTTTTTCTAGCTAACCCTTTAAAAATTCAGTAATTAGTATTAATGATCTTGTATATCTAATAAGATTGATAGTTAAAATGCAATGTAATTAAAGTATGAAGACAGAAAACATGCAGTCACTGGGTGGCACATACAGATTTACCGTATTCATCTGGTTTGTGTGTGTAATGTCTCCCCAGTGGTGCAAGTGGTGGGACAATCAGGACACACCATTAAACAAGGGATGTAAATCAACCCCCCCTGTAAATTGTAGTGGTGTGGTCCCGCACCACGTGAGTGAACAATAGTAAAGGTGCCGGACAGTCAGGCGTGGTCAGAAAAAAGGCCCGCCGGCACTGCTACGAACTGTGCACTAATTATGGCTCCTGAGTGTTCGTTCCTGCGGCCTGCATACATGTGCAGCTAGTGTCCCCAGTGTTGGCATGCATCTGTGTCCATTGTACGACCAACACTACGCTGGTGATGAGGGTCGGCTTGTGCGCCTTTGCCCCTGTACCTCTATGCGTGCCCTCACGTTGTCAGCAGCTGCATACTCCATGCCTGAAGTGCAACGCTCATGCTGCATGCGTTTTCCACTTGGCGCTGCCTGCTGACACACATTGCTCTCAGAGTAAGAGGAGCAAGTGTACTGGTTTAGATGAGCGTGCTCCACCTCTCAACATAGCGCTCATGCCCTAGAACAATAGGAGAGTGAATACACAGGTGGGTGACCCTGGGATCACTGGCATTACCCGAGTAGCAAGCTGCCACTACTCCCTCCTCCCCCCATGACCCACAGCGTGGAAGCAAAACGGAAAGGAGTGTGACTCTTCCACCCCATCACAGCCTTAAAATTAAGGGGAAAAAACTGACATATCACCCCTCGGGGGAAAAATACTACTCAGGCTGCGCTGAACTCAAGTAACTCACCACAATACATACCAAGCAGTATGTCACATTAAGACAGCATTGGAGAAGTGAGGTCACTTACCTGGCGACCCCAAGAGAGACTGGCCGCTTCTCAGCACTAAAGAGAGACAGACAACAAAGCACAGCAACTGTGAGTCAAGTACCAAGACACCATGTAAGACTTACTGTTTCCAAGACCACATACTCACTTTAGCAGTCTACCGCATGGAACACCGTCATCACAATGGCGCAGATCCCCACGATAGAACCGTTTGTGATAGAAGGAGCCCCGTCAGCACAAGCCTCCCAACAGCGAAATTAGGTAGAGAGGGTGGGGCTGTTCTTTGAAGCGAAAGCCATGGCCCATGAGAGGAAATGAGCCATGCTCATCTATCTAGGAGGCAAAGCAATCCACAAAATATCAAACACTGTCAATGAAGATACCCCAAAAACACACAGAACACTCATAGCAGCGTTCAATGCCTACTTTGAGCCAAGGACAAATAGAGACTATGAACGTTTCTTCTTCCGCCAGGTTCGACAACTGCCGGAAGAGCCCATTGACACCTTCCACACCCGGCTAAAAGAACTGGGAAGTACATGCAGATTCCAAGATGAAAATGAGGAACTACGAGGACAAATTGTCCAAGGGTGTGCCTCAACTAATTGGGAGAACATATCCTACAAGAGTCAGGCTAGTCACTGGCTGACATCCTAACAATGGAGCGATCAAAAGAACTATCCAAGCCCCATGCCTCCTACATGGAAGCAGCTCTACAGAGAGCGGTTTAAGACAGAACCAGTTAATGCAATCACACCCAAGAAAGGGCCAGACAGAGTCAAGAAGATAATGACACCCTCCCAGATGTGTTGCTACTGTGGAGGACTGACACACCGCCCTGCAGAGTGTCCAGCGAAAGGCAGACGGTGTGCCACATGCAGGAAGTTCAATCACTTTGCGAAATCTTGCCGTTCTGGAAAGAACTGTATGCTGCAGAAGACCATCAATGCACTAACTAAAACACAAAGAGAGACCAACGATATGGATGATGACGAAGACGCAGAACACATGATACACTCTGGGTTTATGGTGGGAACTGCAGCCAAGACACATAACCACCTACCTCAATGCCAAATACAAGTAGCAGCTCACCAAATCAATGCCATTGTAGACACTGGTGTGTCCATCAACATTATGTTGACAACTGTATTAACTGCCATCACTCCTGCTCTACCTCTACAAGCTGCAACAGTCAAAGTCTTTGCATATAGGCAAGACAACCTTCTGCAGATACCGGGAAAATTCAAAACACCCATTAATCATGGATCACAGACAGTAGATGCCTACATTTATGAGGTGGAAGGAGGTCATGGCATGTTACTGGGCCATCATGCAGCTGATGCCCTAGGAATTGTCACTTGCACCATCAGAGTCCATCTGGAAGGCATATTCCAAATACTGGCAGAATTCCCAAACATGTTCGAAGGCATTGGATGCCTAAAAGGAAAGACAGTGAAACTCCACATTGACGACTCTGTCCACCCTATGGCGTTACCACATTGATGCATCACTTTCCACCTGAGGCCTCACGTAGAGAAAGAATTGGAGAAACTGGAGGCGGCTGGAATCATAGAGAAAGTGTCATATCCTACTCCATGGGTGCCCCCCATCGTTGTAACTCGGAAACCAAAGCAGCCGGGTGAAGTGAGCATCAGTGTCACCAAGCAACTTCCTAATGTTGTAATGAAGAGAAAACAACACCTGACACCCACCGTGGATGACCTGATATGAGAATTAAGTGGAGCCTGATGGTTCTCGAAAGTGGACCTGCAGTCGGGGTATCACCAACTCACCCTAGACAAAGAATCAAGATATATCTCAACTTTCTCCACACATGTCGGCCTGCAGAGATACAAGATGCTCAATTTTGGGACCTCAAGTGCTGCTGAGGTATTCCAAAATACCATTCAAGAACTACTGGCAGACTTACCTGGGGTGATCAATGTCAGTGATGACATCTTTCTGTACTCCTGATCGGTGTCAGAAAAACAGCACTAGGCTCAGAGGGGTCCTTCGAAAGCTACAAGTCTCATGGCTCACATTGCATAAGACCAAGTGTGAATTCCTGAAACAAAAGATACGACTCTTTGGATACACGTTCTCAGCAGAGGGAGTGTTGCCGGAACCGGACAAAGTGAAGGACATCAAAGAGGCACCACCTCCATCTACGGTGTCTGAAGTCCGCCGTTTTCTGGGGATGATAAACTACTGCACCTGTTTCATCAACGATTTGATGTCTCTAACCCAACCACTCCATGACCTGACCAAGCCTTCTGCTCCCTGGGTAGAGGGTGAAGAACAAGAGAAATTGTTTCAAGCCATCAAGGATGCATTACCATCAGACACCACCTTGCTCTACTTCGAGCAAAGAGGCAACTATCACAATGGATGCTAGCCCAAAACAACTGGGAGCTGTACTAATGCAGAGACCAGAAGATGGTGAGTGGGCAACAGTAGCCTATGCCAGTAGATCCCTCACTCCAACAGAACAGAGATACTTTCAGATGGAGAAGGAGGCGATCGTAATACACTGGGGCTGCTGTCATTTCCATTTACATGTGTATTGATGTCCTTTTGTGGTCACTACTGAACAAACCACTTATCCCTCTCTTCCGAGGGACTGCATCAAAACCACCACCACGCATTGAGAAGTGGATGATACAGTGCGAATATCGACCAAGGACTTCCAGCCCGGCGGATTATCTATTACAACACCCATGAGCAACAACTCCTGAGGAAGAGGAGGAAGCGGACGAAACGGAAGAATATGTCCTGTATGTGGCCAACCAATCCCGCACCATGCCCATGTCTCTTGACACCATTGCTTAAGCCACTGCTCAAGACAATTGCCTCCAAAAAAGCACTACGAGAAGTCCAAACCGGCAAATGGTATGCACTCAAAACTCACTGGATACAATGCACGCCAGAGTTGCAATGTATTCTAGGCAGCCTTCACCATGTCCTCCTTGAGCTGGAAGCTGATTATGCATAGATACCGACTTATCCTGAGCAGCCTTACCAACCAAATAGTACAACTTGTGCATGCAGGCTATCAAGGGCTGGTCAAAACAAAGAGCTGTCTCTGCACCAAAATGTGGTTTCTGCTTATGGATGAGCTGGTCGAGACTGTGGTGCAGAGAACCTCCCCTACCCGCTCCGGTGTTGATAGAGCGTGGGCCATAACAACCTTGTGTATGTGCTAGTTTAGATTTTGGCAGCCTCCCAGATGGCAGGCACATGCTTGTCCTCATTGACGACTACTCCAAATACCGTGAAGTAGAAATCCTCAACTCGCAAGGTGCACATGAAGTACTTCCTAAACTAGAAAAGATGATGGCCATCCACGGCCTTTTGAAAGAACTGAGGACTGACAATAGGCCACTGTTCAAAGGCTAAGCGATAGCTGCATATTTGAAGTTCATGAACATACTCCACAAAAAAGTCACATCCCACTGGCCACAAGTCAACAGAGAGGTAGAAAGGTTCATGAAGATGCTAAACAAAGTTATCAGAATTGGACACAATAACCAACAAACGCTGGAGTTACCTGAGAGAATACTGCCAAACACCACATTCCACCATGAATCAGGCACCAGGTCACCTCCTCATGGGGAAGGTCATCCAAGAGTCCATCCCACATCATCCTGAGTGGGACCCTGTCCACCCAAATGACCACCATAACTGTGGAAAGCACTGTGCCAGCAACACCAAAGTCAGCTGGTGCCAGAGAGTCAGACAATCCTCTCTAGAAGTAGGAGACAGGGTACTTGTCAGGGACCAATGCCCTGGGAGTAAATTTCATCTCCCCCTTTTGAACCCCACTCATGGGTGATCACCAACTGACAAGGTACCAAAAAAACTGCCAGAAGGGGGAATTAGGTCATTTCAGGAAACGTTTCTCACTTCAAACGGTTTCACCAACCAACAATGCAATCCAGAAAAAAGGAAGAACAGAGGAAATTCACCGTGACTTAGGCAGCGTTTCAACAAACAGTGAAACTCCTGAGGATGACATGAGGCCAGTGAGCGAAGGCCTCCGGGCAGACACACCCGGAAGGACTCTGAGAGAATACAAATAACCTGCCCAGCGGGATATGACCACAAGTCTGAGTACTCATACAAAATATGGGCTGAGGAATAAGCCTGCCCTCTCTTCCCGACTGAGGGAGTATGAGATGTGAGGTAACGGGCTGGGCGTTGGTCCTCAGGAAAGGTAATCATGCATGAAAAGGTTTAGTGTGACTGATTATAACTTGTCATGGCACACCAAAGGCTCAGAGACCATAATGAGAGTAGATAACTGAAGTGAAGAAAAGTTGGAGCCATAAGTGTTTTAAGTTTTGGTTATTGTTGAATATTTGTGTTTTCCTTTGACTTTCTTAGCTGAAATAAAGGAGGAATGTAATGTACCACCAGTGGCGCATCTGGTGGGACAATCAGCACAGACCATTAAACAATGGGTGCAAATCACTCCCCTAAGCCAACCATACTTAAGCAAATCTTAAACCCTCACCTGTGCCCATTGCGCGACCAACACTACAGTGCGCACACTTAACTGTGAAGTAACATATAATTTCTGAACATCCTTTAAAGATAACAGATCTAATGCGGTTTATGCATACACAGCTAAGCATAAGGAGATAAGAATAGCCAGGTTAATTGTGCATGGTGGTCTTCTATAAGGCTGTCATTAGGCTGTGTTTCGTAAATTTTATCTCTCCGATTTATCATCTCATCTTAACTCAATCAACTCTGTCTTTAAAATGGAAACCAAGCAGCTAGTTTGCTTAACACTGTTTGATTCAGAAATTTAAATCAAATATAATCCATGCGATCGGGATTTTTATGTATGTTCACTGATTGTCAAAACTAAACGGACTCAGGCTGTGCTATGGTGTTCTTTTCTCAAAAGTGAATGTAACAGTTTCATGTGGGTTAATTTTGGGCCGATTGGCTAGATTAATAAAAACATTCCGTTGCAACAAATAAGACCTTCATGCCGTTGATGCATTTTAAGATGTCATATGAAATTAAGGTTGGTTTTGTGTTATATAAACTGTTACATAATGCGTTTTATGTATGTTTTCAAATATGTTTATTTCTCAATAGATGGCCTGGCTTCAGCAGGTAAAGCGTTTTGTTGACATATTATTTTTAAACACATTTGGGATCATTCCAATATTTCTGAAGCATCAAATTTTAGCTGTACATCGTGGTACAGAAACAACTTATGAACGTTTGTTTCTTTTGCCTCCTGGCCGTTCGTTTCGACTTAATAGTATAAGCTTAAACTGCTCACCGTTACTCACTGCAGATCTACCCTCCTCCCCGTTTGACCAGAGACGTCATTTAGGGGTCGCTACTGGTCGCACATGCGACCCCTGGCTTGGCCCTTGTGACCCCTGGCACTGCATTTGCGACACGTGCCTCGGAGATGGACCAAGAACACAAGGACGTTGGCTGGGATTTCACTGTCCTTGTTTTTTTGTCTGTTTTTTTTTTACTACACGGATACTGAATAATGTAATAAAGTTACATTATTCAGTATTAGTGTAGAAAAAAATGGAGTACAGTTAGCTGGAATATGACTCTCCCTAGAAACTGAGGTAAGTGAAAAATACCTTTAAATGTAGGTTGTGTGTGTGCTTGCGGGTGTGTTTATGTGAGAGAGT